>NC_083337.1:99080747-99826616 GCF_019175385.1 Lycium barbarum | reverse complement strand
CGTGGATATCCTCTTCTCTGGGGGTAAGGAACTCTGGAGGTATCGTCGCCGGATCCTCCGAAGGGTCTGCCTCAATCGAGTAGCTGGGGCTCTGCTTACTCGGTCCTGGTGATATCCTGGGGGCCTTCTTAGCACCCCCATCCACATCGTCAGAAGCTGCCCTTTTCATTCTTTATCAATCCACAATCACCTGCAGGAAGAGGGTCAGAACCAATTTCCCAAATGCTGACACTGTTGTTCGTTGGAGCCTCGCCGTAGATACAACAATTCGTAGGAAAAGAAACATCCTATCCATACGGCTCTATCGCACGATCTAAGATTCAAAGAAAGGGTAACATCCTAAATGTCCTGTAGCCTCCTGTTTATAGATGTGGTGCACAACACACCAATAAACAAGACTCTACTACACACGGCCCGTAGACATTCCGAGGACAAACCGCTCTGATACCACTTCTGTCACGACCCAACCCTGTGGGCCGTGACTGGTATCCTAACTGGATACCCGTACGTAATTACCTACCAGAGTTGGCGTGCCCAAAAAAACTAATTCACATTAGCTGTACACGGATCCATAATAAAATAAAATACAGCGCACGAGAACATATACATACATAAGCATACTTAGACTTACACTTAAGCCGTTAAGGCTATCATAGCAGACAGAATAGCAAACTCGTACATACTGTTACATCCGACATTTTCGCTTATTCGAAAAATTCAAGATAAATTGACTTGTGATGAATAAGGCCACAATTGGACCTTACTTGGTATGAATGTATAGATCATGAATTCAATGGCGTGGAATTACGAAAGGAGGCCAAGGGCAAAATTAGAATTTTGGAAACTTGCCCCATGAATTACAATATGTAGCCACCAATTTGGGCTCAACAAGAATTAATAAAATAAGGCCCAAAGGGGAGAGGCCCAACCGGCCAAGGGAAGGGCCCAAAGCCCATGGAATTATTAATTTTCTCATGTGACAAATCCATATAATGGATAAGTATAAAGAAGCTTCAAGAAAAAGGAATCAAGAACAAAAGAAAAAAAAAAAAGAAGAACAAGGGAGAGTTCGGGTTTGAGGAGAAAAGAAAAGAGAAAAGAAAGAAAAAAATTTGGGAGCCAATCTTTGATTTAAAAATCCAAGCCTTGGGAGATTAGTACTAAGTTCAAGGCCCTCTACAAGTTGATATAAGTATTGTGGCAAGAAAATAATTTTATCCTCCAAGTGAAGAACTTGAAGAAAGGTGAGGATTTCATGCTCTTGTTATGTTATGAATGGTATATGTATGTTGTAGTATGTGTGAATGAATGAAAAACATGGAAATTTTGTGAGTTGAAAATCATGCATGTTGGCTGAATTCATGCATAAATTGTATGTTTAAGATGGCTTGAATTCATGTTGTAATTTAGTTGTAGTATGATGGAAATTGTGTTAGAAATGAAAGTGGAATGAATTAGTGAAAATTGGAAAATATAGGAGGTGGCCGTGTGGTGCTATGTTGAGTATGGAATATGAATTTGATCTTGTTATCATGCTAAGTGTGCTACGTTAAAGTGAATGGGAAGATAACAATCTTTATTATCTTGGAAAAATGACTATTAAGTTGTTGTAAGAGAATATGCAACTTTGTTAGGATTTATGTAAAAATGGAAATGAAAGTATCAAGAGGCAAATTATGATCATTGTTGATGAATTTGGAAGATGGAATTGTATAATGAACTCGTATGTGGAAGGTTAGGAAAAATTGGAAAAGTAGTGACTTAACCGAAAGTTTGAATGTTTGCGTATCTTATGAATATTGTGTAAAAATGGTATGGATGCCTCCGATGTATGTCGTAATGATTTCGATGGATGATGAACATGAAAATAATGAGTTTGGTTTGGAAATGTAAGTTTGAAACGAAAGACGTCCGTTATGTCGAAAGATGGCTAATGATGCCATAGTGTATGTTTTAATGTCTATTGATGTTTTGATGTCATTTCTGGGTTGTTGTGTTGATGAATTGAGCCGAGCTAAGTCTCGGGGATGTCTTATATACAGAGGAAATGCTGCCGAAATTTCGGTAGGCAAGTATGTGTAAAGTTGGAATATTGAAAGTTTGGAAACTAACAAATGGTAAACTTGACCATTTCCAGATTTTGGACGAAATTTGGATTGACGCCAAGCGAGCATAAGGCGCCATCGAGGTATGTGAAGCATTTCCCTTTGTTCCTAGGCATGTTCTGGATGTGATAGGCTCGGCCGCGAGCCTTAAGTACGACTCCGTCCCCCGGAATTCGAGACGGAAAACCGCTCCAATTCCTTCAATCCAATTGAAGCTATTTTCTTACAAATTGCCTTTAAAGTGAATTTTTGTACAAAACTTCCCTAAACGGAGTCGGAACACTTCCAGATGATTATGGATGTCCGTCCGGATTATCTGTCCGACTGGTTATGATTCTGTATGTCCGTCTGGATTATCTGTCCAACCGGTTACGATTCCGTCTGTCCGTCTGGATTATCTGGCCGACGGGTTCCGATTCTGTACGTCCGTATGAATTCTGATTCTGTCTGTCTGGACTATGATTCTGTCTGTTTGTCGGGACTATGACTCTGTCCGTCCGGCTTATGAGCCTGTCTATTATATTTCTGTGTTTCCGGTCCAGATCATGATTATGTTTGATATATTTCTACTTTACATACTCGGTACATTTTTCGTACTGACCCCCGTTCTTCGGGGGCTGTGCTACATGCCCGCAGGTACAGACGCGCCAGGTGATACGCCGCCAGCATAGGTTTCTGGTTCAGCTATTTTGAAGAGCTCCTTTGATCCGGAGCGTATATTTTTGGTATATATCTTCTGTCTTTTGTATACTCTTTATGTATGGATATTCTGGGTACGGCGGGGCCCTGTCCTATCATATGACTCTGTATGTCTGTAGAGGCCTGTAGATAGATGTGTGGGTTACGGGTTTCGTCTGTATGTTAGCCTTATCGGCTTATCTAT
The DNA here is from genome assembly GCF_019175385.1 of Lycium barbarum. NCBI lineage: Eukaryota > Viridiplantae > Streptophyta > Magnoliopsida > Solanales > Solanaceae > Lycium > Lycium barbarum. The sequence goes on along the minus strand of NC_083337.1, from coordinate 99,823,628 downwards.
AAAGTACTGCATGTTCAGGTATATACATATATATGTTTGCGCGCGTGCCGTATCTGTATCGGCCTACTTCTGTAATATCTGTTTAAAAAAAAAAAACTGTATGATATGAAATTCGGTTAGTTAGGTATGTACGGGTACCCAGTTAGGGTACCAGTCGCGGCCCACGGGGTTGGGTCGTGACTGAAGTGGTATCAGAGCGGTTAGTCCTCGGAATGTCTACAGGCCGTGTCTAGTAGAGTCTTGTTTATCGATGTGTTGTGCACCACATCTATAAACAGGAAGCTACAGGGCATTTAGGATGTTACCCTTCTTTGGATTCTTAGATCGTGCGATAGAACTGTATTAGTAGGATGATCCTCTCCTAACGATCTGCTATGTTTCAGTGATGCCTCCGAAGAAGGCAACAGCTGCCCAGAAGGGCAAGGCGAGGATTGAGGCAGGAGAGACCAGCCGGGCCCCGAGGGTTACCAGGGCCAGTGTGCAGCCTGCACTTGGGGATGTGCCCCCGTCGTCTGGATCTGTTACACCCCCCTTGCCGGAGGATATCAGAGTAGCAGGAGCTGCTAATCGGGAGACGGCTCCACCGCATGCTCCTGAGGTTCCAGTGCCCGAGCCTCCAGCTCTACAGGCAGGGGCGGAGGGTAGGGCCATGCGAGATGCGGTTCAGCTATTGACCACATTGATGGCGGAGCAGGTTCGCAGGCATGGATTTGGGGGTGGTCGTACGGACAGGTATGAGAGCTCCAGGGCTCGTGAGTTTTTGACGTGTAATCCTCCAGAATTCTCAGGGACAAAACCTGAGGAGGACCCCCAGGAGTTCATTAGAAAGATGGAGAGCACAATACGATTGATTAAGGCCTCGCCGATTGAGTCTGTGGAGTTGTCTTCGTATCGACTATATGAGGTGGCGGCAAATTGGTATGAGTCATGGCAGGTCTCCAGGGGTGACGGAGCTCCCCCAGCAGTATGGGCCGAGTTTACTAAGGCCTTCCTTGAGCATTTTCTGCCTCCAGAGCTACGGAGAGCCAGGGTTGATCGATTCTTGCATCTAAAACAGAATGGTAGGAGTGTTCGAGAGTATAGCCTGGAGTTCGACTCATTGGCTAGGTATGCACCCGCTATAGTAGCAGAGATGGCCGACAGGGTGCACCGGTATGTGATGGGGCTAGACCCCTATTTGATTGATGGTTGCCTGGCGATGGCTTCCCAGCCAGGAATGCATGTTGCCCAAGTACAGGCATATGCCCTGGGCATGGAGGACCGGCGTAGGGAGCGTCGGCCTGATAGGGGTCCCGATAGGGGCCGGCTTAAGAGAGCCAGATCGGCCGAATATTCAGGGGGATTCCAGGGTGAGTTTTCTCAGTGGCAGGGTAACAGGTATCCGTCCCAGCCAGCATACAGTACGCCCCCACAGTTTTCGGGACAAAACTCCATGGCTTCGAGTTCGCGAGTAGATGGGAGTTTCAGTCAGATGGGGCCATCCATACCTCGATGTCCTCATTGCAGGAGGCGCCACCCCGGCGAGTGTTATCGTGCCACTGGTGCCTGCTATTCTTGTGGCCAACAAGGCCATACGATGAGAGAGTGTCCATATAGGGGCGGTCCAGGTGGTTCAACCCAGCTTACCGGGTCAGTTGCTGGCTCATCCCCTCCTTTGGCAGCCATACGCCCCACGGGGCGAGGGGCCCCAGCACCAGCACCAGCACCAGCGCCAGCGAGTCGTGGCAGGGGTCGCGGTGCAGCTTCGGGTTACAGCGGTCCTTCGAACCGCGAATTTGATTTGACCGGCCGGCAGGACCCAGGAGCGTCTTCCAGTGCACACCCAGGTATGCTACTAATCTCTTTTTGAGGGATGTGTGTATGAACAAGTCTGTATCTCATTACGTCATATGATTTCCTTCTTCTGGGTACTAGTAGGGGTAAGGTAATGTCTAACTCGATAGACGCCGAGAGTTCGAAAGGGCGATATGATAATTGTACGGTTTAGCTCGGGGTGGGACCCACTACGAGAATTTTCCAAAAATGCACCAAGATCCCGATTTGCCCTAAATCACGTGACAAAGGTCGTGCGGGGCGGTCGACGAAATTATATTAGCCGTAACGTATCAAAACGCATGAAAATTTCAAGGTTAAGCGTGCTAAGGCTAGAGTAATTCTGGGATGGGTGACCCCCCTGGGAAGGATGTAGAAAAAAAAAAAAACCCTGTGGTATAATCGTTGGGATTAATGATGAGATATCGATAAAGGAAATTTTCATAAACTACAGGAGCCTCAACAAGAGTGGTCCGATTCTGATCAAAATTTCGTTTGTCACACCTCTGTCCGTCTGATTCTGAATATGTTTCTGTTTGACATACCTCTGTATGATTAACTCTGATTGCGAATCTGTCTGACACGCCTCTGTATGTCTGACTCTGGATATGAATCCGTCTGATATGCCTCTGTACGTCTGATTCTGATTTCGAATCTGTCTGATGCCTCTCTGTACGTCTGACTCCGATCTCAGATTTGTCTGACATACTTCTGTACCTCTGATTTTGACTATGAATCCGTCCGCCATAGTTTAGTACGTCTGCCTCCGATTATGAATTCGTCCGATATGCTTCTACGCGTTCGGTTCTAGTTCTGAATCTGTTGGTATGAAGTGTCTAGTACGAAGTGGGATTACGAAAACGTGGTAGGGATCTCAGGAGTGTAACAAGAAATGATATGGACTATGATGTCTGGAAAGCGTTTGTCTGTTACAAGAATATAGCTTATGGTTTGATGATTATGTGGGGTATGAGAAAATATATCATGAAGGCATTTGAATCAGTAATGTGAAAAATTACCCCATAATGTTGGTAAAGAAGCCATGTCGGAAAGTCCACGAAGGACAATTATAAAGAGGACCCTCCCGAAGTAGTATGACGCCCCATAAGGTAAATTTAACATTCGAGGACGAATGTTTCTAAAGGGGGGGAGGATGTTACATCCGACATTTTCGCTTATTCGAAAAATTCAAGATAAATTGACTTGTGATGAATAAGGCCACAATTGGACCTTACTTGGTATGAATGTATAGGTCATGAATTCAATGGCGTGGAATTACGAAAGGAGGCCAAGGGCAAAAATAGAATTTTGGAAACTTGCCCCATGAATTACAATATGTAGCCACCAATTTGGGCTCAACAAGAATTAATAAAATAAGGCCCAAAGGGGAGAGGCCCAACCGGCCAAGGGAAGGGCCCAAAGCTCATGGAATTATTAATTTTCTCATGTGACAAATCCATATAATGAATAAGTATAAAGAAGCTTCAAGAAAAAGGAATCAAGAACAAAAGAAAAAAAAAAGAAGAACAAGGGAGAGTTCGGGTTTGAGGAGAAAAGAAAAGAGAAAAGAAAGAAAAAAATTTGGGAGCCAATATTTGATTTAAAAATCCAAGCCTTGGGAGATTAGTACTAAGTTCAAGGCCCTCTACAAGTTGATATAAGTATTGTGGCAAGAAAACAATTTTATCCTCCAAGTGAAGAACATGAAGAAAGGTGAGGATTTCATGCTCTTGTTATGTTATGAATGGTATATGTATGTTGTAGTATGTGTGAATGAATGAAAAACATGGAAATTTTGTGAGTTGAAAATCATGCATGTTGGCCGAATTCATGCATAAAGTGTATGTTTAAGATGGCTTGAATTCATGTTGTAATTTAGTTGTAGTATGATGGAAATTGTGTTAGAAATGAAAGTGGAATGAATTAGTGAAAATTGGAAAATATAGGAGGTGGCCGTGTGGTGCTATGTTGAGTATGGAATATGAATTTGATCTTGTTATCATGCTAAGTGTGCTATGGTAAAGTGAATGGGAAGATAACAATCTTTATTATCTTGGAAAAATGACTATTAAGTTATTGTAGGAGAATATGCAACTTTGTTAGGATTTATGTAAAAATGGAAATGAAAGTATCAAGAGGCAAATTATGATCATTGTTGATGAATTTGGAAGATGGAATTGTATAATGAACTCGTATGTGGAAGGTTAGGAAAAATTGGAAAAGTAGTGACTTAACGGAAAGTTTGAATGTTTGCGTATCTTATGAATATTGTGTAAAAATGGTATGGATGCCTCCGATGTATGTCGTAATGATTTCGATGGATGATGAACATGAAAATAATGAGTTTGGTTTGGAAATGTAAGTTTGAAACGAAAGACGTTCCGTTATGTCGAAAGATGGCTAATGATGCCATAGTGTATGTTTTAATGTCTATTGATGTTTTGATGTCATTTCTGGGTTGTTGTGTTGATGAATTGAGCCGAGCTAAGTCTCGGGGATGTCTTATATACAGAGGAAATGCTGCCGAAATTTCGGTAGGCAAGTATGTGTAAAGTTGGAATATTGAAAGTTTGGAAACTAACAAATGGTAAACTTGACCATTTCCAGATTTTGGACGAAATTTAGATTGACGCCAAGCGAGCATAAGGCGCCATCGAGGTATGTGAAGCATTTCCCTTTGTTCCTAGGCATGTTCTGGATGTGATAGGCTCGGCCGCGAGCCTTAAGTACGACTCCGTCCCCCGGAATTCGAGACGGAAAACCGCTCCAATTCCTTCAATCCAATTGAAGCTATTTTCTTACAAATTGCCTTTAAAGTGAATTTTTGTACAAAACTTCCCTAAACGGAGTCGGAACACTTCCAGATGATTATGGATAACCTTATAAGGTCTACTATCGGTAATTTACCTATGTCGCCTCGAGTTTATCCGCGGCGGGCCCACGAGGCCCGATACCTTCTGTATGATCTTAATTACTTTAGTTTTGCCCGATTTTCTCAGAAAACACCTGGACTACTATTCTGATCATGATACGACTGTTTTTATCCAAATCTTACAAAATAATTTTTGACATTTGGAAATCTGGTTCTGGTTATAATCTGTCGTGCCTCCCCAAGTGACGTGTAGGCACGTTCCTTGAAAACTATCCGAATACTTGGTTCGATCGGCCAGTTGGCCTACTTCTGTTCTGTTGAGTCTGTATGTATGTGGTTCCTCGTTAATCAGTTCGTGCACATGCTATGATCCCTTTCACCGGATCCCGGGCCGGTACGTATATCGTGCGGTGGGCCGCCGAGCCCCATATGTGAATTCTTAAGTATGATGTGTCCGGTTCCGGGGTACTGTGTTACATGTCCGTCCCCGGTTACCGAGGATATATTACGAAGTATGATGAGTCCGGGCTCGGGGTGCTGTGTTATCTGTCCGCCCCCGGGTACCGTGGTTATGTTATGATGTGTGACGGAGATCGGAGAAGAATTTCTGATATCTGAAGTGTTGTGGTGCCAATGGCAGGAGTGGCGACCACGTTCCTGCACCCTATGTGTGATTCTTTCTGTCTGTATGACTTATGCTTCTGTATGTCCGTCCGGATTATCTGACCGACGGGTTATGCTTCTGTATGTCCGTCTGGATTATCTGACCGACGGGTTATGCTTATGTATGTCCGGGTTATGCTTCTGTATGTCCGTCTGGATTATCTGTCCGACTGGTTATGATTCTGTATGTCCGTCCGGATTATCTGTCCGACTGGTTATGATTCTGTATGTCCGTCTGGATTATCTGTCCAACCGGTTACGATTCCGTCTGTCCGTCTGGATTATCTGGCCGACGGGTTCCGATTCTGTACGTCCGTATGAATTCTGATTCTGTCTGTCTGGACTATGATTCTGTCCGTTTGTCGGGACTATGACTCTGTCCGTCCGGCTTATGAGCCTGTCTATTATATTTCTGTGCTTCCGGTCCAGATCATGATTATGTTTGATATATTTCTGCTTTACATACTCGGTACATTTTTCGTACTGACCCCCGTTCTTCGGGGGCTGCGCTACATGCCCGCAGGTACTGACGCGCCAGGTGATACGCCGCCAGCATAGGTTTCTGGTTCAGCTATTTTGAAGAGCTCCTTTGATCCGGAGCGTATATTTTTGGTATATATCTTCTGTCTTCTGTATACTCTGTATGTATGGATATTCCGGGTACGGCGGGGCCCTGTCCCGTCATATGACTCTGTATGTCTGTAGAGGCCTGTAGATAGATGTGTGGGTTACGGGTTTCGTCTGTATGTTAGCCTTATCGGCTTATCTGTAAAGTACTGCATGTTCAGGTATATACAGATATATGTTTGCGCGCGTGCCGTATCTGTATCGGCCTACTTCTGTAATATCTGTTTAAAAAAAAAAAACTGTATGATATGAAATTCGGTTAGTTAGGTATGTACGGGTACCCAGTTAGGGTACCAGTCGCGGCCCACGGGGTTGGGTCGTGACAGAAGTGGTATCAGAGCGGTTAGTCCTCGGAATGTCTACAGGCCGTGTCTAGTAGAGTTTTGTTTATCGATGTGTTGTGCACCACATCTATAAACAGGAAGCTACAGGGCATTTAGGATGTTACCCTTCTTTGGATTCTTAGATCGTGCGATAGAACTGTATTAGTAGGATGATCCTCTCCTAACGATCTGCTATGTTTCAGTGATGCCTCCGAAGAAGGCAACAGCTGCCCAGAAGGGCAAGGCGAGGATTGAGGCAGGAGAGACCAGCCGGGCCCCGAGGGTTACCAGGGCCAGTGTGCAGCCTGCACTTGGGGATGTGCCCCCGTCGTCTGGATCTGTTACACCCCCCTTGCCGGAGGATATCAGAGCAGCAGGAGCTGCTAATCGGGAGACGGCTCCACCGCAAGCTCCTGAGGTTCCAGTGCCCGAGCCTCCAGCTCTACAGCCAGGGGCGGAGGGTAGGGCCATGCGAGATGCGGTTCAGCTATTGACAACATTGATGGCGGAGCAGGTTCGCAGGCATGGATTTGGGGGTGGTCGTACGGACAGGTATGAGAGCTCCAGGGCTCGTGAGTTTTTGACGTGTAATCCTCCAGAATTCTCCGGGACAAAACCTGAGGAGGACCCCCAGGAGTTCATTAGAAAGATAGAGAGCACAATACGATTGATTAAGGCCTCGCCGATTGAGTTTGTGGAGTTGGCTTCGTATCGACTATATGAGGTGGCGGCAAATTGGTATGAGTCATGGCAGGTCTCCAGGGGTGACGGAGCTCCCCCAGCAGTATGGGCCGAGTTTACTAAGGCCTTCCTTGAGCATTTTCTGCCTCCAGAGCTACGGAGAGCCAGGGTTGATCGATTCTTGCATCTAAAACAGAATGGTAGGAGTGTTCGAGAGTATAGCCTGGAGTTCGACTCATTGGCTAGGTATGCACCCGCTATAGTAGGAGAGATGGCCGACAGGGTGCACCGGTATGTGATGGGGCTAGACCCCTATTTGATTGATGGTTACCTGGCGATGGCTTCCCAGCCAGGAATGCATGTTGCCCGAGTACAGGCATATGCCCTGGGCATGGAGGACCGGCGTAGGGAGCGTCGGCCTGATAGGGGTCCCGATAGGGGCCGGCTTAAGAGAGCCAGATCGGCCGGATATTCAGGGGGATTCCAGGGTGAGTTTTCTCAGTGGCAGGGTAACAGGTATCCGTCCCAGCCAGCATACAGTACGCCCCCACAGTTTTCGGGACAAAACTCCATGGCTTCGAGTTCGCGAGTAGATGGGAGTTTCAGTCAGATGGGGCCATCCATACCTCGATGTCCTCATTGCAGGAGGCGCCACCCCGGCGAGTGTTATCGTGCCACTGGTGCCTGCTATTCTTGTGGCCAACAAGGCCATACGATGAGAGAGTGTCCATATAGGGGCGGTCCAGGTGGTTCAACCCAGCTTACCGGGTCAGTTGCTGGCTCATCCCCTCCTTTGGCAGCCATACGCCCCACGGGGCGAGGGGCCCCAGCACCAGCACCAGCACCAGCGCCAGCGAGTCGTGGCAGGGGTCGCGGTGCAGCTTCGGGTTACAGCGGTCCTTCGAACCGCGTATTTGCTTTGACCGGCCGGCAGGACCCAGGAGCGTATTCCAGTGCACACCCAGGTATGCTACTAATCTCTTTTTGAGGGATGTGTGTATGAACAAGTCTGTATCTCATTACGTCATATGATTTCCTTCTTCTGGGTACTAGTAGGGGTAAGGTAATGTCTAACTCGATAGACGCCGAGAGTTCGAAAGGGCGATATGATAATTGTACGGTTTAGCTCGGGGTGGGACCCACTACGAGAATTTTCCAAAAATGCACCAAGATCCCGATTTGCCCTAAATCACGTGACAAAGGTCGTGCGGGGCGGTCGACGAAATTATATTAGCCGTAACGTATCAAAACGCATGAAAATTTCAAGGTTAAGCGTGCTAAGGCTAGAGTAATTCTGGGATGGGTGACCCCCCTGGGAAGGATGTAGAAAAAAACAAAAACCCTGTGGTATAATCGTTGGGATTAATGATGAGATATCGATAAAGGAAATTTTCATAAACTCAAGGAGCCTCAACAAGAGTGGTCCGATTCTGATCAAAATTTCGTTTGTCATACCTCTGTCCGTCTGATTCTGAATACGTTTCTGTTTGACATACCTCTGTATGATTAACTCTGATTGCGAATCTGTCTGACACGCCTCTGTATGTCTGACTCTGGATATGAATCCGTCTGATATGCCTCTGTACGTCTGATTCTGATTTCGAATCTGTCTGATGCCTCTCTGTACGTCTGACTCCGATCTCAGATTTGTCTGACATACTTCTGTACCTCTGATTTTGACTATGAATCCGTCCGCCATAGTTTAGTACGTCTGCCTCCGATTATGAATTCGTCCGATATGCTTCTACGCGTTCGGTTCTAGTTCTGAATCTGTTGGTATGAAGTGTCTAGTACGAAGTGGGATTACGAAAACGTGGTAGGGATCTCAGGAGTGTAACAAGAAATGATATGGACTATGATGTCTGGAAAGCGTTTGTCTGTTACAAGAATATAGCTTATGGTTTGATGATTATGTGGGGTATGAGAAAATATATCATGAAGGCATTTGAATCAGTAATGTGAAAAATTACCCCATAATGTTGGTAAAGAAGCCATGTCGGAAAGTCCACGAAGGACAATTATAAAGAGGACCCTCCCGAAGTAGTATGACGCCCCATAAGGTAAATTTAACATTCGAGGACGAATGTTTCTAAAGGGGGGGAGGATGTTACATCCGACATTTTCGCTTATTCGAAAAATTCAAGATAAATTGACTTGTGATGAATAAGGCCACAATTGGACCTTACTTGGTATGAATGTATAGGTCATGAATTCAATGGCGTGGAATTACGAAAGGAGGCCAAGGGCAAAAATAGAATTTTGGAAACTTGCCCCATGAATTACAATATGTAGCCACCAATTTGGGCTCAACAAGAATTAATAAAATAAGGCCCAAAGGGGAGAGGCCCAACCGGCCAAGGGAAGGGCCCAAAGCCCATGGAATTATTAATTTTCTCATGTGACAAATCCATATAATGGATAAGTATAAAGAAGCTTCAAGAAAAAGGAATCAAGAACAAAAGAAAAAAAAAGAAGAACAAGGGAGAGTTCGGGTTTGAGGAGAAAAGAAAAGAGAAAAGAAAGAAAAAAATTTGGGAGCCAATCTTTGATTTAAAAATCCAAGCCTTGGGAGATTAGTACTAAGTTCAAGGCCCTCTACAAGTTGATATAAGTATTGTGGCAAGAAAACAATTTTATCCTCCAATTGAAGAACTTGAAGAAAGGTGAGGATTTCATGCTCTTGTTATGTTATGAATGGTATATGTATGTTGTAGTATGTGTGAATGAATGAAAAACATGGAAATTTTGTGAGTTGAAAATCATGCATGTTGGCCGAATTCATGCATAAATTGTATGTTTAAGATGGCTTGAATTCATGTTGTAATTTAGTTGTAGTATGATGGAAATTGTGTTAGAAATGAAAGTGGAATGAATTAGTGAAAATTGGAAAATATAGGAGGTGGCCGTGTGGTGCTATGTTGAGTATGGAATATGAATTTGATCTTGTTATCATGCTAAGTGTGCTATGGTAAAGTGAATGGGAAGATAACAATCTTTATTATCTTGGAAAAATGACTATTAAGTTGTTGTAGGAGAATATGCAACTTTGTTAGGATTTATGTAAAAATGGAAATGAAAGTATCAAGAGGCAAATTATGATCATTGTTGATGAATTTGGATGATGGAATTGTATAATGAACTCGTATGTGGAAGGTTAGGAAAAATTGGAAAAGTAGTGACTTAACGGAAAGTTTGAATGTTTGCGTATCTTATGAATATTGTGTAAAAATGGTATGGATGCCTCCGATGTATGTCCTAATGATTTCGATGGATGATGAACATGAAAATAATGAGTTTGGTTTGGAAATGTAAGTTTGAAACGAATGACGTTCCGTTATGTCGAAAGATGGCTAATGATGCCATAGTGTATGTTTTAATGTCTATTGATGTTTTGATATCATTTCTGGGTTGTTGTGTTGATGAATTGAGCCGAGCTAAGTCTCGGGGATGTCTTATATACAGAGGAAATGCTGCCGAAATTTCGGTAGGCAAGTATGTGTAAAGTTGGAATATTGAAAGTTTGGAAACTAACAAATGGTAAACTTGACCATTTCCAGATTTTGGACGAAATTTGGATTGACGCCAAGCGAGCATAAGGCGCCATCGAGGTATGTGAAGCATTTCCCTTTGTTCCTAGGCATGTTCTGGATGTGATAGGGTCGGCCGCGAGCCTTAAGTACGACTCCGTCCCCCGGAATTCGAGACGGAAAACCGCTCCAATTCCTTCAATCCAATTGAAGCTATTTTCTTACAAATTGCCTTTAAAGTGAATTTTTGTACAAAACTTCCCTAAACGGAGTCGGAACACTTCCAGATGATTATGGATGACCTTATAAGGTCTACTATCGGTAATTTACCTATGTCACCTCGAGTTTATCCGCGGCGGGCCCACCAGGCCCGATACCTTCTGTATGATCTTAATTACTTTAGTTTTGCCCGATTTTCTCAGAAAACACCTGGACTACTATTCTGATCATGATACGACTGTTTTTATCCAAATCTTACAAAATAATTTTTGACATTTGGAAATCTGGTTCTGGTTATAATCTGTCGTGCCTCCCCAAGTGACGTGTAGGCACGTACCTTGAAAACTATCTGAATACTTGGTTCGATCGGCCAGTTGGCCTACTTCTGTTCTGTTGAGTCTGTATGTATGTGGTTCCTCATTAATCAGTTCGTGCACATGCTATGATCCCTTTCACCGGATCTCGGGCCGGTACGTATATCGTGCGGTGGGCCGCCGAGCCCCATATGTGAATTCTGAAGTATGATGTGTCCGGTTCCGGGGTACTGTGTTACATGTCCGTCCCCGGTTACCGAGGATATATTACGAAGTATGATGAGTCCGGGCTCGGGGTGCTGTGTTATCTGTCCGCCCCCGGGTACCGTGGTTATGTTATGATGTGTGACGGAGATCGGAGAAGAATTTCTGATATCTGACGTGTTGTGGTGCCAATGGCAGAAGTGGCGACCACGTTCCTGCACCCTATGTGTGATTCTTTCTGTCTGTATGAATTATGCTTCTGTATGTCCGTCCGGATTATCTGACCGACGGGTTATGCTTCTGTATGTCCGTCTGGATTATCTGACCAACGGGTTATGCTTCTGTATGTCCGTCTGGATTATCTGACCAACGGGATATGCTTCTGTATGTCCATCTGGATTATCTGTCCGACTGGTTATGATTCTGTATGTCCGTCCGGATTATCTGTCCGACTGGTTATGATTCTGTATGTCCGTCCGGATTATCTGTCCAACCGGTTACGATTCCGTCTGTCCGTCTGGATTATCTGGCCGACGGGTTCCGATTCTGTACGTCCGTATGAATTCTGATTCTATTTGTCTGGACTATGATTCTGTCCGTTTGTCGGGACTATGACTCTGTCCGTCCGGCTTATGAGCCTGTCTATTATATTTCTGTGCTTCCGGTCCAGATCATGATTATGTTTGATATATTTCTACTTTACATACTCGGTACATTTTTCATACTGACCCTCGTTCTTCGGGGGCTGCGCTACATGCCCGCAGGTACAGACGCGCCAGGTGATACGCCGCCAGCATAGGTTTCTGGTTCAGCTGTTTTGAAGAGCTCCTTTGATCCGGAGCGTATATTTTTGGTATATATCTTCTGTCTTCTGTATACTCTGTATGTATGGATATTCTGGGTACGGCGGGGCCCTGTCCCGTCATATGACTCTGTATGTCTGTAGAGGCCTGTAGATAGATGTGTGGGTTACGGGTTTCGTCTGTATGTTAGCCTTATCGGCTTATCTGTAAAGTACTGCATGTTCAGGTATATACATATATATGTTTGCGCGCGTGCCGTATCTGTATCGGCCTACTTCTGTAATATCTGTTTTAAAAAAAAAAATCTGTATGATACGAAAATCGGTTAGGTAGGTATGTACGGGTACCCAGTTAGGGTACCAGTCGCGGCCCACGGGGTTGGGTCGTGACACATACCTACCTGAACAGTGACAACCCATAACCCACATACATATCTACAGGCCTCTAATCGGACATACAGAATCAGATGATGGGACAGGGCCCCGCCGTACCCCAAGTTACCATACATACAGAATATATAGATGTCAGAAGATATATACCAGAAGTACACGCTCCGGATCAAAGGAGCTCTCCCAAAACAGCAGAATCAGTGTCCAAGACTGGCGGCGTATCACCGGGTGCGTCTGTACCTGAGGGCATGTAACGCAGCCCCCGAAGAACCGGGGGTCAGTACGAAAAATGTACCTAATATGTAAAGCGAAAATATAACAAATATAATCATAGTCTGAACCAGAAGCACAGAAATATAGCGGACAGAATCATAATCCAAACGGACGGGCAGAAATGTACCGGACAGAATCATAATCCAGCCGGACAGACAGAATCATAATCCAGACGGACGGACGGAATCATAATCCAGACGGACGAACGGAATCATAATCCACACGGACAGACAAAATCATGCATGCAGAGTCATACAGAGTCATACAGAGTCATATGCTTATACAAATGCAGATAGCATATACATACATACATACAGATCTCGGCCCTCTCATGAGGGACACGGTAACAGAACCCGGCCCTCTTAGTACGGGACGCGGTGGACAGACAGATCAGATCATATGCCATCCTGGCCGCCAACCCCATACACACATCATAATATCATATACAGACGTAAACAGATCCCGGCCCGCACACCGAGGGACGCGGTGAACAATGCAGTGGAATATGCACGATAACAGAACCTGGCCCGGGCGCAGTGAAGGAAGCGTTGAGGCATCCACGAACAGATTAATGAGAAACCACATACATACAGATCATCATACCGACTCAATGGAACTGAAATAGGCCAAACGGCAGGTCAAATCAAAGTATTCGGACAGTATTCAAAATGCGCGCCTATATATCACTTGGGATGGCACGACAGATTATTACCAGGATCAGATTTCCAGATATCAAAAATATTTTGTCAGATTTATGAAAATAGTCATAACGCTTGCCATATAACGGATAGAATATTAGTCCAGATGTTGTCTGAGAAAATCGGACAGAAACAAGGTAGTTAAAGTTATACAGAAAGTATCGGGCTTTGTGGGCCCACCTCGGACCAACTCGAGGCGGCGTACGTAAATTACAGATAATAGACCTTATGAGGTCGTCCATAATCATTTACAAGCATACCGACTCCGTTTAGGAAAGTTGCATACATAAAGTTTACTTTAAGGGCAAGTTATAAGAAAACTGATTCAATCTTACTGAAGGAAATGGAGCGGATTTCAATCTCGAATTCCGAAGAACAGAGTCGTATCTAAGGCTCGCAGTCGAGCCTATTACGTCTAGAACATGCCTGAGAATGAAGGGGTAGGCTTTACATACCTTATTCGCTCCTTACGCCTTTTCAAATTCTAATCCCGTTTCGTCCGAAATTTGCATTTGGGCATGTTTACCAAATATTAATCATAGGGCCTAAAGGTTCAATTTTTGCCAATACTTGTCTACGGAAATTTGGGCAGCATTTCCCCTATACATACAACATCCCCGAGATTTAACTCGGCTCAAATAGCAACAACCAACCCAATCAACAATGCCAACAATATCAACAATCCATTAGAAATGCATTCTAACATAAATTGTCTTCTTTTTCAAATAATGCAACAACTTCCAAACCAACTTTACACTTTCAAGTCAATATCAACCTTCTCATATTCATTTACTAATCAAGATCATTACAATACAATTTGGAAATATTTCATATCATTTCCACAAAATATTCATAAGGTATACAAAATATACAAACTTTCCACCAAAGTCATAATTCATCCAAAACTTCTAATATTCAACCTACCTATCCATAACATATTTCCATCTTCCAATTTCATCAACCATAATCATAATTCACATCTTAACAACTTCATTTCCATAATATCACAAAATCATTCTAAAGTGACATAATCTTCTACATTCCAACTTCAACCAAAATTCATTCAACTTTCATTCCTAATATAATTTTCACCATAACCACAACTAAAATACAACATAAAATTAACTCATTTTGGCTATACAATATTCACATGCACACGGCTACTTACACACATATAAACACCATACAAACTTCCATACTTTCATGAATTCTAACCATTTCTACATACTACAACATAAATAAACCCTTCATACCACATAAAAAGGGATTAATTCTTACCTTTTTCTCCTTACTTCTTCACTTGACCAAGGTGTGCATTTGATGAACCAAGGGTCCTATCTTCCAAAATAATTACACCAAGTTGTAGAGGACCCTTGAATTAGTGGGTATACAACAAGAAAATAATTTTTAGAACAATATTTCATGGGGGGAAAATTCCCCCATCTTGGCCGAAATGGCCATGGAGTTTTCTCCTTGTTCTTTCTTTTCTTTCCCTCAAGTTTTCTTGAAACTTCTATGCTTTATGACTCATCCAAGGCTCTTATATTAATTAGCACATGGAAATTTAATTAAACTATGGGTTGGGCCTCACTTGGCCGGTCACCCCTTAAACATTGGGCCTAATATTTTTTTTTCATTTTTTTTGGGCCAACTCGGTTGGTCACGAGTTGGGCCTAGCCCACTGACCTTTCAACCTTAAAACGTCCATATCTCCTTGTACCGATGTCACCTATAGGCCCACGACCTACCGTTGGAAAGCTATTACAATTATCTAGAACTTTTATTTCTGGGCGTTTTCCAAAATTCCAAACTTATAATGCCGATTTTTCCCCTCCAAGTCAGGTCATCCGAACACGTTTTCTTTAAAATATCCGTTTGGAGGGCTTCCACTTTGATTTGGCCCCCGGGCCCTTCACGAGTTGTGTTTAAATTTACATATGCGATTCATATAACTTGTCACAAGTCCCAAAAAAAATCTTGACGTGTGGGCCCCACCTCGACTTACAAATAATCCGACGTTCGAAAATACAGGATATAACATCCTCCCCCCCTTTAAAACATTCGTCCTCGAATGTTCGACTATCCTTATGAAGTTTCATCATATTTCGGGGAGGTTCCTTTCTCTCCTTCAAAATTCTTTTCAATGTTACAATTACCATCAACATCTTTCACCCCTTGTCACACTTCTCGGTTACTCACAACGTTATCATAATCCCATGTCATATCGAACAGATTCATAACTAGGGTCAGACGCACAGAAGCATACCGGACAGATCCATAATCAGAGTCAGATGTTCTGAACTATGGCGGACAGATTCGTAGTCAAAGTCAGACGTATGGAAGTATGTCAGACGTTCCGTGATCAAAATCAGATGTACAGAGATGTATCAGACAAATTCGTAATCAGAGTCGAACGTACAGAGGCATATCAGACAGAAACGTAATCAGATCCAGAAGTACAGAGGCATCATAGACAGAGCCTCATCAAAGTCAAAGGTGCAGAAGTACAATCAGAGGCGCAGAAGTATAGCAGACAGAATCTTGATTAGAATTAGACCATTTCCACTAAGGCTTCAGTGATTTACGAAAATTTCCGTTGTCGACGTTTCATTACTCACCCTGATCGTTGTACCACGAGTTATTTCATCAAAGTATCCAATCAAATATAACAAATAAGTTTGTATCCTTATGGAACTCTACTGACCCTGTACAATAGCCCTTAGACCCTTTCTTACTTTCTTATGCATACCACTTCCTTATCGTTGTTGCGCTGTTATAGAGGTACACTTACAATATTTTCCTTCACCATATTTCTTAGATTTTTATTTGGATCCCCTTCTTATGCCTTTGATACATAACATTCCCTTATTGTGTCTCATCGCAAAAGTGCAATCTCAATATATCTATTCGCAATGTTTCCAGATCCTCATTCGGACTCTTTTCCAATTTCTTCTTACTCGATCTGCGTGACTCTTATAAGGGTACTGGCTACTCCACACATTCTCTTTTTCTTTAGGTTACCCCAAATTTCCATTCATAGCTTATACTTACATTTGTGAAAATTTGTATCCTTCCCAGGGGGTCACCCATCCCAGAATTGCTCTGGCTCCAGCACGCTTAACCTCAAAACTTTCATGTGTTTTGATGCGTTAATGCTAATATAATTGCGTCGACTGCCCCACACGACCTTTGTCAAGTAATTTAGGGCCGATCAGGGTCTTAGTAAATTTTCGGAAAGTTTTCATAACGGGTCCCACTCCGGTCTAAACCATACAATTACCATGTTGCCCTTCTGAATCTTCAATTTTCACTTTCATCTGGGTTTTCTAGATTCACACTGGTGGCGGGGACATCTCAGTCGCCCTTGTTTTTAACCACTGGGTCTTTAATCCCTTTTTAATTTTTTTTTCCGTTGTCGTCATTGAAGAATATTCTATAGAAATCATACACACATAGAAAGCTCTAGGAAACTCATATACTTATAAATGATCAATCTCGGGTCTGACCTGGGGAGCTGCCGTGGGAAATGTGTCCATCATCATCATCGTCTGTCTGCCCCCCACTCGTCTGGCTTCCGCTATTACCTGCATCCGAATCGGAGGAGTATAGGTAGCCCGGCAATTCCTGGTTCACTGAGGGCCAGGACAAAGGACTGGAGTAGGGTGTAACACTCTCCGGGGAGGCCTGTCTGACATAGTGCTCCACCACGGGAGCTGCTGGCATGTCCCCGGAAACCTCCTCCTCCGGCGTCCCAGAGGAATGCTCTAGTGGATCTGTATCGTGGATATCCTCTTCTCTGGGGGTAAGGAACTCTGGAGGTATCGTCGCCGGATCCTCCGAAGGGTGTGTCTCAATCGAGTAGCTGGGGCTCTGCTTACTCGGTCCTGGTGATATCCTGGGGGCCTTCTTAGCACCCCCATCCACATCGTCAGAAGCTGCCCTTTTCATTCTTTATCAATCCACAATCACCTGCAGGAAGAGGGTCAGAACCAATTTCCCAAATGCTGACACTGTTGCTCGTTGGAGCCTCGCCGTAGATACAACAATTCGTAGGAAAAGAAACATCGTATCCATACGGCTCTATCGCACGATCTAAGATTCAAAGAAAGGGTAACATCCTAAATGTCCTGTAGCCTCCTGTTTATAGATGTGGTGAACAACACACCGATAAACAAGACTCTACTAGACACGGCCTGTAGACATTCCGAGGACAAACCGCTCTGATACCACTTCTGTCACGACCCAACCTCGTGGGCCGTGACTGGTATCCTAACTGGATACTCGTACGTAATTACCTACCAGAGTTGGCGTGCCCAAAAAAACTAATTCACATTAGCTGTACACGGATCCATAATAAAATAAAATACAGCGCACGAGAACATATACATACATAAGCATACTTAGACTTACACTTAAGCCGTTAAGGCTATCATAGCAGACAGAATAGCAAACTCGTACATACCTACCTGAACAGTGACAACCCATAACCCACATGCATATCTACAGGCCTCTAATCGAACATACAGAATCAGATGACGGGACAGGGCCCCGCCGTACCCCAAGTTACCATACATACAGAATATATAGATGTCAGAAGATATATACCAAAAGTACACGCTCCGGATCAAAGGAGCTCTCCCAAAACAGCAGAATCAGTGTCCAAGACTGGCGGCGTATCACCGGGTGCGTCTGTACCTGCGGGCATGTAACGCAGCCCCCGAAGAACCGGAGGTCAGTACGAAAAATGTACCGAGTATGTAAAGCGAAAATATAACAAATATAATCATAGTCTGAACCAGAAGCACAGAAATATAGCAGACAGAATCATAATCCAAACGGACGGGCAGAAATGTACCAGACAAAATCATAATCCAGCCGGACAGACAGAATCATAATCCAGACGGACGGACGGAATCATAATCCAGACGGACGGACGGAATCATAATCCACACGGACAGACAGAATCATGCATGCAGAGTCATACAGAGTCATACAGAGTCATATGCTTATACAGATGCAGATAGCATATACATACATACATACAGATCCCGGCCCTCTCATGAGGGACACGGTAACAGCACCCGGCCCTCTTAGTACGGGACGGGGTGGACAGACAGATCAGATCATATGCCATCCTGGCCGCCAACCCCATACACACATCATAATATCATATACAGATGTAAACAGATCCCGGCCCGCACACCGAGGGACGCAGTGAACAATGCAGTGGAATATGCACGATAACAGAACCTGGCCCGGGCGCAGTGAAGGAAGCGTTGAGGCATCCACAAACAGATTAATGAGAAACCGCATACATACAGATCATCATACAGACTCAATGGAACTGAAATAGGCCAAACGGCAGGTCAAATCAAAGTATTCGGACAGTATTCAAAATGCGCGCCTATATATCACTTGGGATGGCACGACAGATTATTACCAGGATCAGATTTCCAGATGTCAAAAATATTTTGTCAGATTTATGATAATAGTCATAACGCTTGCCATATAACGGATAGAATCTTAGTCCAGATGTTGTCTGAGAAAATCGGACAGAAACAAGGTAGTTAAAGTTATACAGAAAGTATCGGGCTTTGTGGGCCCACCTCGGACCAACTCGAGGCGGCGTACGTAAATTACAGATAATAGACCTTATGAGGTCGTCCATAATCATTTACAAGCATACCGACTCCGTTTAGGAAAGTTGCATACATAAAGTTTACTTTAAGGGCAAGTTATAAGAAAACTGATTCAATCTTACTGAAGGAAATGGAGCGGATTTCAATCTCGAATTCCGAAGAACAGAGTCGTATCTAAGGCTCGCAGTCGAGCCTATTACGTCTAGAACATGCCTGAGAATGAAGGGGTAGGCTTTACATACCTTATTCGCTCCTTACGCCTTTCCAAATTCTAATCCCGTTTCGTCCGAAATCTGCTTTTGGGCATGTTTACCAAATATTAATCATAGGGCCTAAAGGTTCAATTTTTGCCAATACTTGTCGACGGAAATTTGGGCAGCATTTCCCCTATACATACAACATCCCCGAGATTCAACTCGGCTCAAATAGCAATAACCAACCCAATCAACAATGCCAACAATATCAACAATCCATTAGAAATGCATTCTAACATAAATTGTCTTCTTTTTCAAATAATGCAACAACTTCCAAACCAACTTTACACTTTCAAGTCAATATCAACCTTCTCATATTCATTTACTAATCAAGATCATTACAATACAATTTGGAAATATTTCATATCATTTCCACAAAATATTCACAAGGTATACAAAATATACAAACTTTCCACCAAAGTCATAATTCATCCAAAACTTCTAATATTCAACCTACCTATCCATAACATATTTCCATCTTCCAATTTCATCAACCATAATCATAATTCACATCTTAACAACTTCATTTCCATAATATCACAAAATCATTCTAAAGTGACATAATCTTCTACATTCCAACTTCAACCAAAATTCATTCAACTTTCATTCCTAATATAATTTTCACAATAACCACAACTAAAATACAACATAAAATTAACTCATTTTGGCTATACAATATTCACATGCACACGGCTACTTACACACATATAAACACCATACAAACTTCCATACTTTCATGAATTCTAACCATTTCTACATACTACAACATAAATAAACCCTTCATACCACATAAAAAGGGATTAATTCTTACCTTTTTCTCCTTACTTCTTCACTTGACCAAGGTGTGCATTTGATGAACCAAGGGTCCTATCTTCCAAAATAATTACACCAAGTTGTAGAGGACCCTTGAATTAGTGGGTATACAACAAGAAAATAATTTTTAGAACAATATTTCATGGGGGGAAAATTCCCCCATCTTGGCCGAAATGGCCATGGAGTTTTCTCCTTGTTCTTTCTTTTCTTTCCCTCAAGTTTTCTTGAAACTTCTATGCTTTATGACTCATCCAAGGCTCTTATATTAATTAGCACATGGAAATTTAATTAAACTATGGGTTGGGCCTCACTTGGCCGGCCACCCCTTAAACATTGGGCCTAATATTTGTTTTTCATTTTTTTTGGGCCAACTCGGTTGGTCACGAGTTGGGCCTAGCCCACTGACCTTTCAACCTTAAAACGTCCATATATCCTTGTACCGATGTCACCTATAGGCCCACGACCAACCGTTGGAAAGCTATTTCAATTAGCTACAACTTTTATTTCTGGGCGTTTTCCAAAATTCCAAACTTATAATGCCGATTTCTCCCCTCCAAGTCAGGTCATCCGAACACGTTTTCTTAAAAATATCCGTTTGGAGGGCTTCCACTTTGATTTGGCCCCCGGGCCCTTCACGAGTTGTGTTTAAATTTACATATGCGATTCATATAACTTGTCACATGTCCCAAAAAAAATCTTGACGTGTGGGCCCCACCTCGACTTACAAATAATCCGACGTTCGAAAATACAGGATATAACATCCTCCCCCCCTTTAAAACATTCATCCTCGAATGTTCGACTGTCCTTATGAAGTTTCATCATATTTCGGGGAGGTTCCTTTCTCTCCTTCAAAATTCTTTTCAATGTTACAATTACCATCAACATCTTTCACCCCTTGTCACACTTCTCGGTTACTCACAACGTTATCATAATCCCATGTCATATCGAACAGATTCATAACTAGTGTCAGACGCACAGAAGCATACCGGACAGATCCATAATCAGAGTCAGATGTTCTGAACTATGGCGGACAGATTCGTAGTCAAAGTCAGACGTATGGAAGTATGTCAGACGTTCCGTGATCAAAATCAGATGTACAGAGATGTATCAGACAAATTCGTAATCAGAGTCGAACGTACAGAGGCATATCAGACAGAAACGTAATCAGATCCAGAAGTACAGAGGCATCATAGACAGAGCCTCATCAAAGTCAAAGGTGCAGAAGTACAGTCAGAGGCGCAGAAGTATAGCAGACAGAATCTTGATTAGAATTAGACCACTTCCACTAAGGCTTCAGTGATTTACGAAAATTTCCCTTGTCGACGTTTCATTACTCACCCTGATCGTTGTACCACGAGTTATTTCATCAAAGTATCCAATCAAATATAACAAATAAGTTTGTATCCTTATGGAACTCTACTGACCCTGTACAATAGCCCTTAGGCCCTTTCTTACTTTCTTATGCATACCACTTCCTTATCGTTGTTGCGATGTTACAGAGGTACACTTACAATATTTTCCTTCACCATATTTCTTAGATTTTTATTTGGATCCCCTTCTTATGCCTTTGATACATAACATTCCCTTATTGTGTCTCATCGCAAAAGTGCAATCACAATATATCTATTCGCAATGTTTCCAGATCCTCATTCGGACTCTTTTCCAATTTCTTCTTACTCGATCTGCGTGACTCCTATAAGGGTACTGGCTACTCCACACATTCTCTTTTTCTTTAGGTTACCCCAAATTTCCATTCATAGCTTATACTTACATTTGTGAAAATTTGTCTCCTTCCCAGGGGGTCACCCATCCCAGAATTGCTCTAGCTCCAGCACGCTTAACCTCAAAACTTTCATGTGTTTTGATGCGTTAATACTAATATAATTGCGTCGACTGCCCCACACGACCTTTGTCACGTAATTTAGGGCCGATCGGGGTCTTAGTAAATTTTCGGAACGTTTTCATAACGGGTCCCACTCCGGTCTAAACCATACAATTACCATGTTGCCCTTCTGAATCTTCAATTTTCACTTTCATCTGGGTTTTCTAGATTCACACTAGTGGCGGGGACATCTCAGTCGCCCTTGTTTTTAACCACTGGGTCTTTAATCCCTTTTTAATTTTTTTTTCCGTTGTCGTCATTGAATAATATTCTATAGAAATCATACACACATAGGAAGCTCTAGGAAACTCATATACTTATAAATGATCACTCTCGGGTCTGACCTGGGGAGCTGCCGTGGGAAATGTGTCCATCATCATCATCGTCTGTCTGCCCCTCACTCGTCTGGCTCCCGCTATTACCTGCATCCGAATCGGAAGAGTATAGGTAGCCCGGCAATTCCTGGTTCACTGATGGCCAGGACAAAGGACTGGAGTAGGGCGTAACACTCTCCGGGGAGGCCTGTCTGACATAGTGCTCCACCACGGGAGCTGCTGGCATGTCCCCGAAAACCTCCTCCTCCGGCGTCCCAGAGGAATGCTCTAGTGGATCTGTATCGTGGATATCCTCTTCTCTGGGGGTAAGGAACTCTGGAGGTATCGTTGCCGGATCCTCCGAAGGGTCTGTCTCAATCGAGTAGCTGGGGCTCTGCTTACTCGGTCCTGGTGCTATCCTGGGGGCCTTCTTAGCACCCCCATCCACATCGTCAGAAGCTGCCCTTTTCATTCTTTATCAATCCACAATCACCTGCAGGAAGAGGGTCAGAACCAATTTCCCAAATGCTGACACTGTTGCTCGTTGGAGCCTCGCCGTAGATACAACAATTCGTAGGAAAGAAACATCCTATCCATACGGCTCTATCGCACGATCTAAGATTCAAAGAAAGAGTAACATCCTAAATGTCCTGTAGCCTCCTGTTTATAGATGTGGTGCACAACACACCGATGAACAAGACTCTACTAGACACGGCCTGTAGACATTCCGAGGACAAACCACTCTGATACCACTTCTGTCACGACCCAACCCCGTGGGCCGTGACTGGTATCCTAACTGGATACCCGTACGTAATTACCTACCAGAGTTGGCGTGCCCAAAAAAACTAATTCACATTAGCTGTACACGGATCCATAATAAAATAAAATACAGCGCACGAGAACATATACATACATAAGCATACTTAGACTTACACTTAAGCCGTTAAGGCTATCATAGCAGACAGAATAGCAAACTCGTACATGCTGTTACATCCGACATTTTCGCTTATTCGAAAAATTCAAGATAAATTGACTTGTGATGAATAAGGCCACAATTGGACCTTACTTGGTATGAATGTATAGGTCATGAATTCAATGGCGTGGAATTACGAAAGGAGGCCAAGGGCAAAATTAGAATTTTGGAAACTTGCCCCATGAATTACAATATGTAGCCACCAATTTGGGCTCAACAAGCATTAATAAAATTAGGCCCAAAGGGGAGAGGCCCAACCGGCCAAGGGAAGGGCATAAAGCCCATGGAATTATTAATTTTCTCATGTGACAAATTCATATAATGGATAAGTATAAAGAAGCTTCAAGAAAAAGGAATCAAGAACAAAAGAAAAAAAGAAGAAGAACAAGAGAGAGTTCGGGTTTGAGGAGAAAAGAAAAGAGAAAAGAAAGAAAAAAATTTGGGAGCCAATCTTTGATTTAAAAATCCAAGCCTTGGGAGATTAGTACTAAGTTCAAGGCCCTCTACAAGTTGATATAAGTATTGTGGCAAGAAAACAATTTTATCCTCCAAGTGAAGAACTTGAAGAAAGGTGAGGATTTCATGCTCTTGTTAT
Organism: Lycium barbarum; assembly: GCF_019175385.1. NCBI lineage: Eukaryota > Viridiplantae > Streptophyta > Magnoliopsida > Solanales > Solanaceae > Lycium > Lycium barbarum. Next base: position 99,799,753 of record NC_083337.1, on the reverse strand, counting down.
GTTATGAATGGTATATGTATGTTGTAGTATGTGTGAATGAATGAAAAACATGGAAATTTTGTGAGTTGAAAATCATGCATGTTGGCCGAATTCATGCATAAATTGTATGTTTAAGATGGCTTGAATTCATGTGTAATTTAGTTGTAGTATGATGGAAATTGTGTTAGAAATGAAAGTGGAATGAATTAGTGAAAATTGGAAAATATAGGAGGTGGCCGTGTGGTGCTATGTTGAGTATGGAATATGAATTTGATCTTGTTATCATGCTAAGTGTGCTATGGTAAAGTGAATGGGAAGATAACAATCTTTATTATCTTGGAAAAATGACTATTAAGTTGTTGTAGGAGAATATGCAACTTTGTTAGGATTTATGTAAAAATGGAAATGAAAGTATCAAGAGGCAAATTATGATCATTGTTGATGAATTTGGAAGATGGAATTGTATAATGAACTCGTATGTGGAAGGTTAGGAAAAATTGGAAAAGTAGTGACTTAACGGAAAGTTTGAATGTTTGCGTATCTTATGAATATTGTGTAAAAATGGTATGGATGCCTCCGATGTATGTCGTAATGATTTCGATGGATGATGAACATGAAAATAATGAGTTTGGTTTGGAAATGTAAGTTTGAAACGAATGACGTTCCGTTATGTCGAAAGATGGCTAATGATGCCATAGTGTATGTTTTAATGTCTATTGATGTTTTGATATCATTTCTGGGTTGTTGTGTTGATGAATTGAGCCGAGCTAAGTCTCGGGGATGTCTTATATACAGAGGAAATGCTGCCGAAATTTCGGTAGGCAAGTATGTGTAAAGTTGGAATATTGAAAGTTTGGAAACTAACAAATGGTAAACTTGACCATTTCCAGATTTTGGACGAAATTTGGATTGACGCCAAGCGAGCATAAGGCGCCATCGAGGTATGTGAAGCATTTCCCTTTGTTCCTAGGCATGTTCTGGATGTGATAGGCTCGGCCGCGAGCCTTAAGTACGACTCCGTCCCCCGGAATTCGAGACGGAAAACCGCTCCAATTCCTTCAATCCAATTGAAGCTATTTTCTTACAAATTGCCTTTAAAGTGAATTTTTGTACAAAACTTCCCTAAACGGAGTCGGAACACTTCCAGATGATTATGGATGACCTTATAAGGTCTACTATCGGTAATTTACCTATGTCGCCTCGAGTTTTTCCGCGGCGGGCCCACGAGGCCCGATACCTTCTGTATGATCTTAATTACTTTAGTTTTGCCCGATTTTCTCAGAAAACACCTGGACTACTATTCTGATCATGATACGACTGTTTTTATCCAAATCTTACAAAATAATTTTTGACATTTGGAAATCTGGTTCTGGTTATAATCTGTCGTGCCTCCCCAAGTGACGTATAGGCACGTACCTTGAAAACTATCCGAATACTTGGTTCGATCGGCCAGTTGGCCTACTTCTGTTCTGTTGAGTCTGTATGTAAGTGGTTCCTCATTAATCAGTTCGTGCACATGCTATGATCCCTTTCACCGGATCCCGGACCGGTACGTATATCGTGCGGTGGGCCGCCGAGCCTCATATGTGAATTCTGAAGTATGATGTGTCCGGTTCCGAGGTACTGTGTTACATGTCCGTCCCCGGTTACCGAGGATATATTACGAAGTATGATGAGTCCGGGCTCGGGGTGCTGTGTTATCTGTCCGCCCCCGGGTACCGTGGTTATGTTATGATGTGTGACGGAGATCGGAGAAGAATTTTTGATATCTGACGTGTTGTGGTGCCAATGGAAGGAGTGGCGACCACGTTCCTGCACCCTATGTGTGATTCTTTCTGTCTGTATGACTTATGCTTCTGTATGTCCGTCCGGATTATCTGACCGACGGGTTATGCTTCTGTATGTCCGTCTGGATTATCTGACCGACGGGTTATGCTTCTGTATGTCCGTCTGGATTATCTGACCAACGGGTTATGCTTCTGTATGTCCGTCTGGATTATCTGTCCGACTGGTTATGATTCTGTATGTCCGTCCGGATTATCTGTCCGACTGGTTATGATTCTGTATGTCCGTCCGGATTATCTGTCCAACCGGTTACGATTCTGTCTGTCCGTCTGGATTATCTGGCCGACGGGTTCCGATTCTGTACGTCCGTATGAATTCTGATTCTGTCTGTCTGGACTATGATTCTGTCCGTTTGTCGGGACTATTACTCTGTCCGTCCGGCTTATGAGCCTGTCTATTATATTTCTGTGCTTCCGGTCCAGATCATGATTATGTTTGATATATTTCTGCTTTACATACTCGGTACATTTTTCGTACTGACCCCCGTTCTTCGGGGGCTGCGCTACATGCCCGCAGGTACAGACGCGCCAGGTGGTACGCCGCCAGCATAGGTTTCTGGTTCAGCTGTTTTGAAGAGCTCCTTTGATCCGGAGCGTATATTTTTGGTATATATCTTCTGTCTTCTGTATACTCTGTATGTATGGATATTCTGGGTACGGCGGGGCCCTGTCCCGTCATATGACTCTGTATGTCTGTAGAGGCCTGTAGATAGATGTGTGGGTTACGGGTTTCGTCTGTATGTTAGCCTTATCGGCTTATCTATAAAGTACTGCATGTTCAGGTATATACATATATATGTTTGCGCGCGTGCCGTATCTGTATCGGCCTACTTCTGTAATATCTGTTTTAAAAAAAAAAAAATCTGTATGATACGAAATTCGGTTAGGTAGGTATGTACGGGTACCCAGTTAGGGTACCAGTCGCGGCCCACGGGGTTGGGTCGTGACACATACCTACCTGAACAGTGACAACCCATAACCCACATACATATCTACAGGCCTCTAATCGGACATACAGAATCAGATAACGGGACAGGGCCCCGCCGTACCCCAAGTTACCATACATACAGAATATATAGATGTCAGAAGATATATACCAAAAGTACACGCTCCGGATCAAAGGAGCTCTCCCAAAACAGCAGAATCAGTGTCCTAGACTGGCGGCGTATCACCGGGTGCGTCTGTACCTGCGGGCATGTAACGCAGCCCCCGAAGAACCGGGGGTCAGTACGAAAAATGTACCGAGTATGTAAAGCGAAAATATAACAAATATAATCATAGTCTGAACCAGAAGCACTGAAATATAGCGGACAGAATCATAATCCAAACGGACGGGCAGAAATGTACCGGACAGAATCATAATCCAGCTGGACAGACAGAATCATAATCCATACGGACGGACGGAATCATAATCTAGACGGACGGACGGAATCATAATCCACACGGACAGACAGAATCATGAATGTAGAGTCATACAGAGTCATATGCTTATATAGATGCAGATAGCATATACATACATACATACAGATCCCGGCCCTCTCATGAGGGACACGGTAACAGAACCCGGCCCTCTTAGTACGGGACGGGGTGGACAGACAGATCAGATCATATGCCATCCTGGCCGCCAACCCCATACACACATCATAATATCATATACAGATGTAAACAGATCCCAGCCCGCACACCGAGGGACGCGGTGAACAATGCAGTGGAATATGCACGATAACAGAACCTGGCCCGGGCGCAGTGAAGGAAGCGTTGAGGCATCCACGAACAGATTAATGAGAAACCACATACATACAGATCATCATACAGACTCAATGGAACTGAAATAGGCCAAACGGCAGGTCAAATCAAAGTATTCAGACAGTATTCAAAATGCGCGCCTATATATCACTTGGGATGGCACGACAGATTCTTACCAGGATCAGATTTCCAGATGTCAAAAATATTTTGTCAGATTTATGAAAATAGTCATAACGCTTGCCATATAATGGATAGAATATTAGTCCAGATGTTGTCTGAGAAAATCGGACAGAAACAAGGTAGTTAAAGTTATACAGAAAGTATCGGGCTTTGTGGGCCCACCTCGGACCAACTCGAGGCGGCGTACGTAAATTACAGATAATAGACCTTATGAGGTCGTCCATAATCATTTAAAAGCATACCGACTCCGTTTAGGAAAGTTGCATACATAAAGTTTACTTTAAGGGCAAGTTATAAGAAAACTGATTCAATCTTACTGAAGGAAATGGAGCGGATTTCAATCTCGAATTCCGAAGAACAGAGTCGTATCTAAGGCTCGCAGCCGAGCCTATTACGTCTAGAACATGCCTGAGAATGAAGGGGTAGGCTTTACATACCTTATTCGCTCCTTACGCCTTTCCAAATTCTAATCCCGTTTCGTCCGAAATCTGCTTTTGGGCATGTTTACCAAATATTAATCATAGGGCCTAAAGGTTCAATTTTTGCCAATACTTGTCTACGGAAATTTGGGCAGCATCTCCCCTATACATACAACATCCCCGAGATTCAACTCGGCTCAAATAGCAACAACCAACCCAATCAACAATGCCAACAATATCAACAATCCATTAGAAATGCATTCTAACATAAATTGTCTTCTTTTTCAAATAATGCAACAACTTCCAAACCAACTTTACACTTTCAAGTCAATATCAACCTTCTCATATTCATTTACTAATCAAGATCATTACAATACAATTTGGAAATATTTCATATCATTTCCACAAAATATTCACAAGGTATACAAAATAAACAAACTTTCCACCAAAGTCATAATTCATCCAAAACTTCTAATATTCAACCTACCTATCCATAACATATTTCCATCTTCCAATTTCATCAACCATAATCATAATTCACATCTTAACAACTTCATTTCCATAATATCACAAAATCATTCTAAAGTGACATAATCTTCTACATTCCAACTTCAACCAAAATTCATTCAACTTTCATTCCTAATATAATTTTCACCATAACCACAACTAAAATACAACATAAAATTAACTCATTTTGGCTATACAATATTCACATGCACACGGCTACTTACACACATATAAACACCATACAAACTTCCATACTTTCATGAATTCTAACCATTTCTACTTACTACAACATAAATAAACCCTTCATACCACATAAAAAGGGATTAATTCTTACCTTTTTCTCCTTACTTCTTCACTTGACCAATGTGTGCATTTGATGAACCAAGGGTCCTATCTTCCAAAATAATTACACCAAGTTGTAGAGGACCCTTGAATTAGTGGGTATACAACAAGAAAATAATTTTTAGAACAATATTTCATGGGGGGAAAATTCCCCCATCTTGGCCGAAATGGCCATGGAGTTTTCTCCTTGTTCTTTCTTTTCTTTCCCTCAAGTTTTCTAGAAACTTCTATGCTTTATGACTCATCCAAGGCTCTTATATTAATTAGCACATGGAAATTTAATTAAACTATGGGTTGGGCCTCACTTGGCCGGCCACCCCTTAAACATTGGGCCTAATATTTTTTTTTCATTTTTTTTTGGGCCAACTCGGTTGGTCACGAGTTGGGCCTAGCCCACTGACCTTTCAACCTTAAAACGTCCATATTTCCTTGTACCGATGTCACCTATAGGCCCACGACCTACCGTTGGAAAGCTATTTCAATTATCTACAACTTTTATTTCTGGGCGTTTTCCAAAATTCCAAACTTATAATGCCGATTTATCCCCTCCAAGTCAGGTCATCCGAAAACGTTTTCTTAAAAATATCCGTTTGGAGGGCTTCCACTTTGATTTGGCCCCAGGGCCCTTCACGAGTTGTGTTTAACTTTACATATGCGATTCATATAACTTGTCACATGTCCCAAAAACAATCTTGACGTGTGGGCCCCACCTCGACCTACAAATAATCCGACGTTCGAAAATACAGGATATAACATCCTCCACCCCTTTAAAACATTCGTCCTCGAATGTTCGACTGTCCTTATGAAGTTTCATCATATTTCGGGGAGGTTCATTTCTCTCCTTCAAAATTCTTTTCAATGTTACAATTACCATCAACATCTTTCACCCCTTGTCACACTTCTCGGTTACTCACAACGTTATCATAATCCCATGTCATATCGAACAGATTCATAACTAGGGTCAGACGCACAGAAGCATACCGGACAGATCCATAATCAGAGTCAGATGTTCTGAACTATGGCGGACAGATTCGTAGTCAAAGTCAGACGTATGGAAGTATGTCAGACGTTCCGTGATCAAAATCAGATGTACAGAGATGTATCAGACAAATTCGTAATCAGAGTCGAACGTACAGAGGCATATCAGACAGAAACGTAATCAGATCCAGAAGTACAGAGGCATCATAGACAGAGCCTCATCAAAGTCAAAGGTGCAAAAGTACAGTCAGAGGCGCAGAAGTATAGCAGACAGAATCTTGATTAGAATTAGACCACTTCCACTAAGGCTTCAGTGATTTACGAAAATTTCCCTTGTCGACGTTTCATTACTCACCCTGATCGTTGTACCACGAGTTATTTCATCAAAGTATCCAATCAAATATAACAAATAAGTTTGTATCCTTATGGAACTCTACTGACCCTGTACAATAGCCCTTAGGCCCTTTCTTACTTTCTTATGCATACCACTTCCTTATCGTTGTTGCGATGTTACAGAGGTACACTTACAATATTTTCCTTCACCATATTTCTTAGATTTTTATTTGGATCCCCTTCTTATGCCTTTGATACATAACATTCCCTTATTGTGTCTCATCGCAAAAGTGCAATCACAATATATCTATTCGCAATGTTTCCAGATCCTCATTCGGACTCTTTTCCAATTTCTTCTTACTCGATCTGCGTGACTCCTATAAGGGTACTGGCTACTCCACACATTCTCTTTTTCTTTAGGTTAGCCCAAATTTCCATTCATAGCTTATACTTACATTTGTGAAAATTTGTATCCTTCCCAGGGGGTCACCCATCCCAGAATTGCTCTGGCTCCAGCACGCTTAACCTCAAAACTTTCATGTGTTTTGATGCGTTAATGCTAATATAATTGCGTCGACTGCCCCACACGACCTTTGTCACGTAATTTAGAGCCGATCGGGGTCTTAGTAAATTTTCGGAAAGTTTTCATAACGGGTCCCACTCCGGTCTAAACCATACAATTACCATGTTGCCCTTCTGAATCTTCAATTTTCACTTTCATCTGGGTTTTCTAGATTCACACTGGTGGCGGGGACATCTCAGTCGCCCTTGTTTTTAACCACTGGGTCTTTGATCCCTTTTTATTTTTTTTTCTGTTGTCGTCATTGAATAATATTCTATAGAAATTATACACACATAGGAAGCTCTAGGAAACTCATATACTTATAAATGATCAATCTCGGGTCTGACCTGGGGAGCTGCCGTGGGAAATGTGTCCATCATCATCATCGTCTGTCTGCCCCCCACTCGTCTGGCTCCCGCTATTACCTGCATCCGAATCGGAGGATTATAGGTAGCCCGACAATTCCTGGTTCACTGATGGCCAGGACAAAGGACTGGAGTAGGGCGTAACACTCTCCGGGGAGGCCTGTTTGACATAGTGCTCCACCACGGGAGCTGCTGGCATGTCCCCGGAAATCTCCTCCTCCGGCGTCCCAGAGGAATGCTCTAGTGGATCTGTATCGTGGATATCCTCTTCTCTGGGGGTAAGGAACTCTGGAGGTATCGTCGCCGGATCCTCCGAAGGGTCTGTCTCAATCGAGTAGCTGGGGTTCTGCTTACTCGGTCCTGGTGATATCCTGGGGGCCTTCTTAGCACCCCCATCCACATCGTCAGAAGCTGCCCTTTTCATTCTTTATCAATCCACAATCACCTGCTGGAAGAGGGTCAGAACCAATTTCCCAAATGCTGACACTGTTGCTCGTTGGAGCCTCGCCGTAGATACAACAATTCGTAGGAAAAGAAACATCCTATCCATACGGCTCTATCGCACGATCTAAGATTCAAAGAAAGGGTAACATCCTAAATGTCCTGTAGCCTCCTGTTTATAGATGTGGTGCACAACACACCAATAAACAAGACTCTACTAGACACGGCCTGTAGACATTCCGAGGACAAACCGCTCTGATACCACTTCTGTCACGACCCAACCCCGTGGGCCATGACTGGTATCCTAACTGGATACCCGTACGTAATTACCTACCAGAGTTGGCGTGCCCAAAAAAACTAATTCACATTAGCTGTACACGGATCCATAATAAAATAAAATACAGCGCACGAGAACATATACATACATAAGCATACTTAGACTTACACTTAAGCCGTTAAGGCTATCATAGCAGACAGAATAGCAAACTCGTACATACCTACCTGAACAGTGACAACCCATAACCCACATACATATCTACAGGCCTCTAATCGGACATACAAAATCAGATGACGGGACAGGGCCCCGCCATACCCCAAGTTACCATACATATAGAATATATAGATGTCAGAAGATATATACCAAAAGTACACGCTCCGGATCAAAGGAGCTCTCCCAAAACAGTAGAATCAGTGTCCTAGACTGGCGGCGTATCACCGGGTGCGTCTGTACCTGCGGGCATGTAACGCAGCCCTCGAAGAACCGGAGGTCAGTACGAAAAATGTACCGAGTATGTAAAGCAAAAATATAACAAATATAATCATAGTCTGAACCAGAAGCACAGAAATATAGCGGACAGAATCATAATCCAAACGGACGGGCAGAAATGTACCGGACAGAATCATAATCCAGCCGGACAGACAGAATCATAATCCAGACGGACGGACGGAATCATAATCTAGACGGACGGACGGAATCATAATCCACACGGACAGACAGAATCATGCATGCAGAGTCATACAGAGTCATATGCTTATACAGATGCAGATAGCATATACATACATACATACAGATCCCGGCCCTCTCATGAGGGACACGGTAACAGAACCCGGCCCTCTTAGTACGGAACGCGGTGGACAGACAGATCAGATCACATGCCATCCTGGCCGCCAACCCCATACACACATCATAATATCATATACAGATGTAAACAGATCCCGGCCCGCACACCGAGGGACGCGGTGAACAATGCAGTGGAATATGCACGATAACAGAACCTGGCCCGGGCGCAGTGAAAGAAGCGTTGAGGCATCCACAAACAGATTAATGAGAAACCACTTACATACAGATCATCATACAAACTCAATGGAACTGAAATAGGCCAAACGGCAGGTCAAATCAAAGTATTCGGACAGTATTCAAAATGCGCGCCTATATATCACTTGGGATGGCACGACAGATTATTACCAGGATCAGATTTCCAGATGTCAAAAATATTTTGTCAGATTTATGAAAATAGTCATAACGCTTGCCATATAACGGATAGAATATTAGTCCAGATGTTGTCTGAGAAAATCGGACAGAAACAAGGTAGTTAAAGTTATACAGAAAGTATCGGGCTTTGTGGGCCCACCTCGGACCAACTCGAGGCGGCGTACGTAAATTACAGATAATAGACCTTATGAGGTCGTCCATAATCATTTAGAAGCATACCGACTCCGTTTAGGAAAGTTGCATACATAAAGTTTACTTTAAGGGCAAGTTATAAGAAAACTGATTCAATCTTACTGAAGGAAATGGAGCGGATTTCAATCTCGAATTCCGAAGAACAGAGTCGTATCTAAGGCTCGCAGCCGAGCCTATTACGTCTAGAACATGCCTGAGAATGAAGGGGTAGGCTTTACATACCTTATTCGCTCCTTACGCCTTTCCAAATTCTAATCCCGTTTCGTCCGAAATCTGCATTTGGGCATGTTTACCAAATATTAATCATAGGGCCTAAAGGTTCAATTTTTGCCAATACTTGTCTACGGAAATTTGGGCAGCATCTCCCCTATACATACAACATCCCCGAGATTCAACTCGGCTCAAATAGCAACAACCAACCCGATCAACAATGCCAACAATATCAACAATCCATTAGAAATGCATTCTAACATAAATTGTCTTCTTTTTCAAATAATGCAACAACTTCCAAACCTACTTTACACTTTCAAGTCAATATCAACCTTCTCATATTCATTTACTAATCAAGATCATTACAATACAATTTGGAAATATTTCATATCATTTCCACAAAATATTCACAAGGTATACAAAATATACAAACTTTCCACCAAAGTCATAATTCATCCAAAACTTCTAATATTCAACCTATCTATCCATAACATATTTCCATCTTCCAATTTCATCAACCATAATCATAATTCACATCTTAACATCTTCATTTCCATAATATCACAAAATCATTCTAAAGTGACATAATCTTCTACATTCCAACTTCAACCAAAATTCATTCAACTTTCATTACTAATATAATTTTCACCATAACCACAACTAAAATACAACATAAAATTAACTCATTTTGGCTATACAATATTCACATGCACACGGCTACTTACACACATATAAACACCATACAAACTTCCATACTTTCATGAATTCTAACCATTTCTACATACTACAACATAAATAAACCCTTCATACCACATAAAAAGGGATTAATTCTTACCCTTTTCTCCTTACTTCTTCACTTGACCAAGGTGGGCATTTGATGAACCAAGGGTCCTATCTTCCAAAATAATTACACCAAGTTGTAGAGGACCGTTGAATTAGTGGGTATACAACAAGAAAATAATTTTTAGAACAATATTTCATGGGGGGAAAATTCCCCCATCTTGGCCGAAATGGCCATGGAGTTTTCTCCTTGTTCTTTCTTTTCTTTCCCTCAAGTTTTCTTGAATCTTCTATGCTTTATGACTCATCCAAGGCTCTTATATTAATTATCACATGGAAATTTAATTAAACTATGGGTTGGGCCTCACTTGGCCGGCCACCCCTTAAACATTGGGCCTAAATTTTTTTTCATTTTTTTTTTGGGCCAACTCGGTTGGTCACGAGTTGGGCCTAGCCCACTGACCTTTCAACCTTAAAACGTCCATATCTCCTTGTACCGATGTCACCTATAGGCCCACGACCTACCGTTGGAAATCTATTTCAATTATCTACAACTTTTATTTCTGGGCGCTTTCCAAAATTCCAAACTTATAATGCCGATTTTTCCTCTCCAAGTCAGGTCATCCGAAAACGTTTTCTTAAAAATATCCGTTTGGAGGGCTTCCACTTTGATTTGGCCCCAGGGCCCTTCACGAGTTGTGTTTAACTTTACATATGCGATTCATATAACTTGTCACATGTCCCAAAAAAAATCTTGACGTGTGGGCCCCACCTCGACTTACAAATAATCCGACGTTCGAAAATACAGGATATAACACTGGGCACATGATGAGGGATTGCCCGTCGGTGAGAGATAGGGTTGGGGCTCAGCCCACAGGTTCAGCAGCGGGATCTTGTTCAGTACGCCCTACAGCACAAACTCCTCAGACGTCAGTAGGTAGAGGCAGAGACAGAGGGGGAGCATCTACTTCAGGTGTTGTTCAGCCCCGCGTATATGCTTTGGCTGGGCGACAGGATCTTGAGTCCTCCCCAGATGTTGTCACAGGTTCATTGACTATATTTTCCCGTGATGTGTATGCTTTGATCGATCCGGGTTCTAATTTCTCGTATGTTACTCCATATGTTGCTGATTGTATTGGGGTGAAACCCGAGCCAATTAAACCTTTCGAGGTATTCACTCCGGTTGGTGATTCTGTGATAGCGAGAAAAGTGTATAAAAGTTGTGTCGTTGTGATATGTGATCGCCAGACCAAAGCCGATTTGATTGAACTTGAAATGGTAGATTTCGATGTAATCATGGGTATGGATTGACTGGCTTCATGCTATGCAAATGTTGATTGCCGATTGAAGGTGGTTCGATTCCAATTTCCGGGAGAGCCCATACTTGAATGGAAGGGGAGTACGGCATCCCCAAAGGGTAGGTTTATTTCCTACCGCAAGGAAAATGATAGCCAAGGGATATATTTATCATTTAGTTCGAGTTCATGATACAGAAGCAGATTCGCCAACTCTTCAATCTGTTCCGGTGGTGAATGAATTCCCAGATGTATTTGCAGATGAACTTCCAGGTCTTCCTCTAGAAAGGGAAATTGATTTCGCTATCGATGTATTACCGGACACCGAGCCAATTTCTATTCCTCTGTACCGAATGGCTCCGGCAGAATTGAAAGAGCTAAAAGCACAGTTGAAAGATTTGCTTGGAAAGGGGTTTATAAGGCCCAGCTCATCACCGTGGGGAGCACCAATTTTTTTCGTGAGAAAGAAAGATGGTTCCTTACGAATGTGCATTGACTACAGACAATTAAATAAGGTGACGATAAAAAATAAATATCCTCTTCCTTGGATTTATGACTTGTTTGATCAGCTACAGGGCGCCAAATGGTTTTTCTAAAATAGATTTGCGATCGGGTTACCATCAAGTGAGGGTTAGAGAAGAGGATATTCCAAAGACTGCCTTTAGGACAAGATATGGCCACTATGAATTCCGAGTAATGTCGTTTGGGTTGACAAATGCTCCGGCAGTGTTCATTAATTTAATGAATAATGTATTCCGGCCAATTTTGGACCTCTTCGTGATAGTATTTATTGATGATATTCTAGTGTATTCCCGCACAGAATTAGAACATGCAGACCATTTGCGAGTTGTTCTTGGGGTTCTTCGATCTCGAGAATTATACGCAAAGTTTTCCAAGTGCGAGTTTTGGCTGAATTCTATAACATTCTTGGGCCATGTTATTTCCAATGATGGCATTCGAGTCGACACTCAGAAAATTGAAGCTGTGAAGACTTGGCCAAGGCCTACGACGCTCACGGAAGTCCGTAGTTTTCTGGGTTTGGCAGGCTATTATCGAAGGTTCGTAGAGGGCTTTTCGTCTATTTCAGCCCCCTTGACGAAGCTAACCCAGAAGTCTGCCAACTTTCAATGGAACAATGCATGCGAGCGTAGTTTCCAAGAGCTGAAGGACAACCTGTCCCACACCGGAAGCATCATAAATACACTGTGTATTGTGATGCTTCCGGTGTGGGACTAGGATATGTATTTATGCAGCACAAGAAAGTTATTGCATATGCTTCGAGGCAATTGCAGAAACATGAGAAGAATTACCCCACTCATGATCTTGAACTAGCTGCGGTCATTCATGCCTTAAAAATGTGGAGAAATTATTTGTATGGTGTGCACGTTGATATCTATACAGATCACAAAAGTCTTCAGTACATCTTTAAGCAAAAAGAGTTGAACCTGCGACAGAGGCGGTGGTAGAATTATTAAAAGATTATGATGTTAACATTTTATACCACCCCGGGAAGGCGAATGTAGTAGCCGATGCACTTAGCCGCCGATCAATGGGCAGCTTATGTGGAATCCCTCCGGAAAGGAAAGAGATGGTTCAAGAACTTCACCGATTAGCAAATTTGGGAGTGCGTGTAATTGATTCGGGCGATGCCGGGATTAGTATAAATGATTCCACGATTTCGTCCTTGGATATGGAAGTGAAAGAACGGCAGTACGAAGGCCCGCAGTTATGTCGTTATAGAGACACATCTCATGGGAAAGAAAAGTCTCCGTTTGAAGTCTCTATGGATGGAATTCTCAGATACCGAGGCAGGTTATGTGTGCCGAATGTGGCGGATTTGCGGCGACGAATTCTAGAGGAAGCACATTTCTCTCGATATTCTATTCACCCAGGTGCAACCAAAATGTATCATGATCTCAAGATGATGTACTGGTGGGACGACATGAAAAGGGACATAGAAGAATTCGTGACACAATGTCCAAATTGTCAATAGGTAAAAGCTGAACACCAGAAACCGGGAGGCTTGTTGAAAGCGATGGAAATCCCTACCTGGAAATGGGAAGTGGTCAACATGGATTTCATCGTGGGATTACCCCATTCCCGTGGCAGGAATGGCTCTATATGGGTGATCGTGGATAGGCTGAAGAAAGCAGCCCATTTTCTTCCAGTCAAGACCACGTACTCAACGGAAGACTATGCAAGGTTGTATCTCAAGGAAATTGTGCGACTTCATGGTATCCCACTATATATTATCACAGATAGAGGGGCACAGTTTACAGCTAAGTTCTGGAAGTCTTTTCAAGAAGGTTTGGGCACGCAAGTGAAGTTTAGCACAGCATTTCATCCGCAAACTGATGGGCAGGCCGAGCGTACTATTCAAACCATAGAAGATATGCTACGGGCGTGTGTGTTGGATTTCGGTGGTAGATGGGATGACCACTTACCCCTTATTGAATTCGCATACAACAATAGCTACTATTCTAGCATACAAATGGCTCCATATGAAGCCTTATATGGGAGGAAATGTAGGTCTCCAATCGGATGGTTCGAAATAGGAGAAGCATAACTAGTGGGCCCTAAATTGGTCCAACAAGCAATAGAAAAGGTCCAGGTGATTCAAGATCGGTTGTTGACAGCCCAAAGTCGATAGAAATCCTATGCGGACAATCGCCGACGAGACTTGGAATTTCAAGCCGGTGATTGGGTGTTCTTGAAAGTGTCGCCAATGAAAAGGGTGATGAGATTTTGCAAGAAAGGGAAGCTAAGTCCCAGATACATTGGACCCTACAAAATCATCCGCAAGGTGAGTCAGGTAGCCTATGAATTGGATTTGCCTTCGGAGCTTGAATCAGTCCATCTAGTCTTCCACGTTTCGATGCTCCGCAAGTGTATATGAGACCCCACCAAGATTTTCCCGATAGATGATGTGCAAGTGACAGAACGGCTTACCTATGAAGAGGTGCCTATTGCTATCTTAGACAGGCAGGTGCGGAGACTCCGAAATAAAGAGGTAGCTTCAGTTAAAGTCTTATGGCGGAGTAGCAATCGGGAAGAAATGACTTGGGAAACAGAAGAGAGCATGAAGTCCAAGTATCCACACTTATTCCAACCCCGGGGAGAGATCCAAGACGAAACGCCGACGATATGAGGTATGTACGCTTCATTGTTTTTATGCTTTTGGTCGTTTGCGGCCACGAATACGTTGATATTGTGATGTAGCCCTGTGAGGCGATGATATTATGGGTTGTTGTGACAGGTTGGTAGTGTCAAATTACAGGGGAAACTCTGGCGAAATTTTCGTAGAATTCCGAGTATTTAACATTCGAGGACGAATGTTCCAAAAAGGGGGGAAGAGTGTTACACCTCGAAAATTTTTCGTGAGCCAACAATGAATAGACCAACGAAGGGCATGGGTGTGCGATGTTTTACTAAGTAGGGGATGACTATTTATGAACTTTGGAAATAAGGAAGTTGCAGAGTTTCATTTCAGCCCAGTGGTCGTAAAATGGGATACGACCCGTAAAGTGATTTACGGACCGTAAAGTGCCATCGTCCTCCAACCTTCCAAAATTTCAACTTTCTGTCAATGCTTCAAATGGTTAAAAATGACTTGGAATACGGACCGTAAATAGAAATATGGCCCGTAAACTGAGTCGTAAATTGCCATGATCTTCAGCCAACCTTTCTGTTTCTGATATGCTTAAATATGGCTGTGGAGGACGGACCGTAAACCAGTATATGACCCGTAAAGTGGGGTTTACGACCACTGTACACCTCAGTCACTGTTCATTCCGGATTGGATTTTAAGTCATTAAAAAAAAAAGAGACCAAACCTCATCCAATTCATTTCAATTTCATGATATTCCTCTCAAGAAGCCTCTAGAATGCTCTCTACTCTTTATCACAAGAAAACCAAAGGAAGTTTGTGATCCACTACATGAAACCCACGAAATCAAGTGTGAGAATCACACTAAAGTTCATCTTTTTCAAGAAAAACCCAAAGGGAGTGAAGTAGGGTTTTGGTGCTAGGGGAGCAATTCGACTCAAGACTTGTTCAACCATCATCTAAGGTAAGTTTCATAACTTCTTCATGCTGTTTAGAGTATTGGAAAGCTAAGATGCTTGAATGGTAGAAAAACATAGAAGATGGGTCTTAAATGGATGAATAGTGTCACAATTGAATGGTAGTTGAATGGAATCATAAATGTTGATGTGCCATGATTGTGAATATGTTGTAAACGATGTTTAGACCAGGAAATAAGCTTTATATATATATATATATATATATATATATATATATATATATATATATATATATATATATATATGAGAAAACGCAATAACGAACTATAACCATAAATGTGGAAAAAAATGGAGGAAAATGGTGGATTTTGCTTAACGTATATGAATGTCGATTCTTGATACGATATTGTAAAGTGTTGTTGTAAATGTTTAGGAGTTGAAATAGAACGTGGGAAAAGTATTAAAAAAAAGGAAAGTGCCGCCCAAATTTTCCTAGAAATAGTAGCGCGCGTTCTTATAGTCGCTTAACTAACGTAAATGTGAATCCTCTTTTGAAGGAAGAAACGCGCTATCGAAGGAGAGCAAGCGAGCGATAGTTCAGTTAAACGTCAAAGGTATGTGAGGCTAGACCTTTTATTTCTATGGCATGAATCCCATGATATGATTCTTCTTCCTTTCCATGATCCTCCTATATTCCGGAAAGCCAAGAGCCTAAGATCATGATTACCTACATGAGTCAAGAGATATGATATGACGTTCTCATAAGGTAAATGATGTCGTTCCTTGTATACACTCACCTTTTGTACAAATCCCTTCAAGGTGAGGCGGAATGTTCATAAATGTTCATAATGGAATCGAGGGTTCACGACCTTATGTCACCTCGATAAAATATAGTTACTCTAGAGGCCTTATGCATGTACGATGATAAGCATATTATTATAAGTATTTTATGATGAGCATGTTATGATCATATTACACCGGGCCTAGTTGGCCGGGCAGTCACCGCGAAAGCGGGCAGCTTATACGATACACCATGGCCAGTTGGCATGGGCAGACACTACTAGTGGGCGGCATGAAATGGTACCCCGGACGCGGGAGGCCTGGACGCGGGCTAATGTTACTGATTATCACACCGCACCTATATGGTCGGGCAGTTTATGTATATATATATATATATATATATATGATATGCATACATGAGATGATGATAAGCTTAAAAGCAAGTCAGCATGCATTACTTTTCATGTAATTCCCAGTCAGGTACAGTTGCTCCATACTTGATGCCTCCCTTATTTCCTTGATGTATTATTATTGTTCATTCCTCTCATACTCAGTACAATATTCGTACTGACGTCCGTTTTCTTTGGACGCTGTGTTCATGCCCACAGGTAGACAGGGAGGTGAGCTCGATCCAGATTCTTAGTAGCTGCCAGCTGAATGCGAGCACTCCATTGTCCGGAGGTGCTCATGATTATTCTCTTGGTATATGTATATTTTGGGCATGGTGGAGTCTTGTTCCACCTATATGTATAGTATGTCAGTAGAGGCTCGTAGATGCGCAGTGTGGGTAGATGGTCTCACGAGAGGCTTTTATGTATATTTAGATATTATTTTGATGGCCGAGAGGCTTATGTATATATATATATATATATAAGTATTTTCATGTTCTCAAATGAAAAGATGATTTTTATTATGTCCTAAGCATGAATTGATAAAGGAGCATTAAATGGGTAAGGTGTGTAGCAGAACGAGTGGTGCTCGGTGGCTAGCCCCGGGTACCCGCCACGGCCCCTAGTTGGGTCGTGACAATCAGTGCATGGTCTGTCTGAGATTCAGAGATGGGATTTTTGTGCGCTAGTTGTGCGATGCATGGCCAGCGCATGAGACCCTTCAGTGGTCAGATTCTGCCTTCAAGTGCTGGAACTTCCTTCCCAACGTTCAACCAACGTGCACGGCCTCAGAATCAATCAAAAACTGCTCGGAATACCCTCCATTGGTCCTTGTTGTACCTATTCATACAAGCATACCAACATAAGCTCATATACAACAATTTACATTAAAAATTGCGATTAAAGTGTTAAGAAGTAAAGTGCAAACAACACTAAATCTAGCTATTTGTGCAAAATATCAAACCCCCCCCCCCCCCACTTAGACTTTGGTCTCCCTCGAGCAACCACTTTTCAAACATTCCCTAGTATGTTACACAACCATGGCACTCGAACAGGTCTACGTAAGGATTCGGCGGATATGAAAGTTTTGAAATCGCATTAAAATGTACACATTGAGCCGATTCTCTCAAAAGTCATGCCAACTGCTTCAAAACAACCATTTTCTCACATTTCAAAATATTAGCAACTAGACCTCTCAAGAAACGATCAATTTTAAAAAAAAAGCATATGACTCCCGACACCACTCAAAACACAACAAGTATGCTACTTTACCGAGTAGTAGTACTTCACCCATCTCCTATCGATTATGTGTCCTCACCCAAAAGAGAGTTGTCCATATTTTACACAAAGTTAATGACATTATTTCAACGGACACAAGATGCAAACAATATCGCTCACTCTCACAAAGAACATCCAATGCTTAAACATGACGAACCATAGGCTTGCCCTTAGTGTAACCATTCTGCAAATTAGAGTGAGATGAATTTAGAATCACTTAGGACTTATATGGTTGTAACGTAGGCTAAGGGACAGGTCGGATATATTTTGGAAATAGTGACTAACCTCCGTAAGCACTTTTAATACCTTACAACATATTTCATTTTGCACCATCCTTCATCAACCATGACTTTCAAACACAAGCCACCCATTCTATCCCATCAACACTCATTTATTATCTCAACTTTAAGCACCATCCTATTTTCGACAAGCCAGTGGGAATCAATATTAAGAAAGCAAACTAATAACTTGAAAGTTTCTATTTTTTGTTTTTCAGTTCATTTCTCTCTTTTTTCATTTTTTTTTTCAATTTACGATTATATTTCCCACTAACTAGCATTCAAAAATACTCAAGTACACCAATAGCCTTTATTTCAATTTCATTCAACAAACCCTCCCTTAATTTCACATCCCACCTCCAATTCCATTAATTTGCAATTAAAAGTGCCTAAGGAGTAAATAAGGATCAAATATTGGGCAATAAGAACAAAGGTGGTAGGCTAATTGGCAGTTGTCAAAAGAAAAAGCTAAAGGCTCAACAAGGTTGACTAGGGATATATATATACACAAAGGGTAGGCGAGCAATGTTTCAAAAATTTGGATAACAAAGAAATGCCTAGATCACTTCCTAAACTTCTCACTCAATTTTGCTTCACAAACACACCGGGCAAGTTCTAGTCATCAATATCAAGCATGGATCGTACAAGAGTTTCCTCACATCACACACAACATACGATCAATATAAAACAAATTCGTACAACCCTCAAATTAAGAAACTATTACACTTTATGCCAAGTGGGTCATACATAAGTCAATGCCCTTCACAATAAAAGTGTTTCGAGAGAGGTTACTTCTTTTCATGCATGCTTTTAAAAGTCATCAAGAACAGCGCATGGTTTTCACATTCCACCTAACTCGAGCCCCTAACATTCAAGTGGTCTAACATACTTTGTTTACAAAAAGCAAAAAAATCTAACCCGGTTCAAAGGTCCCCCCTTAGGAAAGAACCGAGGCCATAAGAAAACCAAAGGGGGTGAATAGTGTGTGCCACTAATGAGGGACTCAAGAAGCTACAAAGAAAACCAAAAACAAGAAAACTAGAATTTTTTTTTCGACTCTAAGACTCAAAAACTACAAAAAGGAAACCTACGGCAACTTGATCACCATCCCAACCTCAAAAATGTTGTTACAAGGGATGTATTTCCCACCCCACACTTAAATCATGATTTTCCCTCGAAGCATATAGATGGAAAAATTTAAAACCAAGGCAAGAAATACTCCGTGAGGCCCACTAGGGCCTAGTCATCATCCTCATCATACTCAACCTCACCATCAGACGACTCGACATCCTCTTCCTCATCATTATCAGCATCTTGTGCTTGGGACTCTTCTTCACTACCTTCCTCTATCTCGGCTGCTATGAGGTCCACGGAGCACAAATCCTCATCAGCTGGCAGCTTGCCCTTTTCTCCAATAAGAACTCGTGAGTAAATGGTGTGAGGGCATTCCGTGAACACACTCGAGACATCCAACTCGAAGTGATCACAAGCCTTCATTGCAATCTTATAAAGTTGCACTAACATAGTAGATTGGGCTGATCTTTCTTGGGCTGGAGTCAAGTTGAGTTTAGTGCACTGTTCGGGAGACTTGACATTAGAGATGTCAATCATATTGTCCGGGCACTCGAGCACCCTGTCATGTGGACTTTCTAAGTGAGGTGCCAACTTTCTTAAGTATCCAGTGAGGGTATTACCAAAACTCAGCCTTAGGGACTTGCCCTCCTTGATGTGTTGCATCTCCTGTAGCATCCAATACATAATGTTAACAGGTTTCCCCGTCAAGAAGAAGTACCCAATGACTACTCTTTCCTTCAGCACGGTAGTGAAATGATCCAGTGGCATTATGCGAAAGTTTCGCAATCGAAGCCACACTCGGGCCTCCTTCATGAAATCACCCATTAGCATTGTCTTGTGCTTCCTTGGGTCCTCTCGATATCTAGCCCACTTGGCCTTTGAATCTGGCCCACACAAAGTATCTAGAATGGCCTTATAGTCAGGCCTTTTGATGAAATCAAGCAATGGTCCAATGGGACAATCAGGGACTCCTAAATGTGCACACATAGTGGAGGCTGTTAGCGGCACATACTCACCTCTTACGTACACCGACGGCTGCAGTTCTGGCCAACGGTAGATTTGCATACAACTCCAATATCATGTCAATGTTCGTGGACCCCGGATTCTCAAAGACATCATTCCAGCCCATTTCTACTATTTGGTTGTAGATGCCCCGAAAATTCTTTTTCAAAGCAACTTTGTTGACAGGCCTTTCATGAATGCACCCCTCCTTCAAAGGGAAGTATTTGTACCATTCTTCGTCACACCCAATCCTTACAAGATTGGGACGAGGACTAAGGAATGGGGGCTACCGGTTGTTTGCTACTGCAGGTTGTTGCTCCTTTCTTAGTGTTCATGAATTGAAGTTTTAACTTTTTCACTTTTCGGGTACTATCATGGCTTTATTGACTTTCAAGCTCATCCTAGGGTGAACCACCCCGCACTTAATTCAAACTATGGTACAAAAATTGAAACAAAGAATTTAGCTAACTTAAACTAAAAAGAACGAAAATTAAAGAAAAACTATACTACAAAATAAGGGAAATCATGTTGGAGGACCTAGGTTAGGCCCCTTACTTTAGTGCTTTTCGACTTATGGATGTTAATGGTTATTCCCTAAGGTTTCGAATGATGTTTCAAGTTTAATTGCTACTCAAGACTTCACAAAAATCACAAGAAACTTGGTTTAGAAATTTTGTCATACACCTTGTGGGCATAGAACTATCCCCTTGAGTTTTGCAACAATGGAGGGTTGAAGAACCTTCCCTTTTGTTGGGGAATCATTTTTTTTTAACATCTAACAACCATTTCAAGCACAACAACACCAAATCCCCACCCAATTCGCCCAACCCCATAAACCCTAGTTCATTAAGCTCAAAATCAACACAAAGTGGGAAAAGGGAATGAGATTTCATGGATAATGAATGAAGATTAATTACCTTTGTTGAGATATGAGACAATGCACACGAATTTATTGAGGGATGAAGATGATTTTGGGAAGGTTTTGGGTGCTAAGTTTCGGCTTTAAGACGAGTTCAGGGAGAGAGAGAGAGAGAGAGAGAGAGAGAGAGAGAGAGTTTGTGAGAAGTGGGGGGAATTGGGGGGTCGTCCGTGTTTTAAATCTTAAAAAAAATTCAAACTGGGTTGACCCGTACGTTGGCCAGGCGGCGCATGCTAATCGCACAACACCCCCACTCTCTAAACTTTACATTTAGAAAAAGAATTGCTTTGATTAGACCTCTTGCCCTAGTCATTCATCGCATGCCCAGCACACAGAACACCTCTCTCTAAACTCTTTACTTAGCCAAATTTTGGCTCTGAGTGCAGCTCATGCGCTGGTCATGCGATGCATGCCCAGCGCACAAAACACCCTTCTTTGAATCTTTTACTTAGCGAAATTTTTGGCCTACTTACCTGCTGTGTGATGGCTATGCTATCATAGACACAATACAATACAAACCTGAAGCTCGATTCTTGATGTTTTGTATTCGTTTCGAGTTCTCGTTCCTTCCTTAGCCCTGCAACATGAACAAACATGACATATATGCTACAAAAGTTGGATTGCCTCCCAACCAACGCCTTAGTTAATGTCGTGGCATGACATTTTTTGTATTTTTCTTTTATTTTAAATTGCTACATTACAAACTCGAGTTGCCTCCCGAGAAGCGCTTGATTTAACGTTGCAAGAAGACGCGATCCTTCTCTATTCATCATCAAGGAGCACTTGCTCCTTCTCCTTATCAAAAGCAGCACCCCAATATCGCTTGAGACGCTGTCCATTTACCAAGAACTTGCGCACCCCATCCATAGTTTGTATTTCCACAGCACCACGGGGTGTGATTCTCGTCACTACAAACGGTTCAGACCATCGAGACTTAAGCTTTCCTGGAAACAACCGCAGCCTAAAGTTGAAGAGTAGTACCTGCTGCCCTCGCACGAATTCACGATGTTGAATATGCTTGTCGCTCCATCTCTTCGTCTTCTCCTTGTATAACTTTGCGTTCTCATACGCCCCCAATCTGAATTCATCAAGCTCGTGCAATTGGAGCAACCTCTTCTCTCCAGCTAGGTTTATATCAAGATTGAGTTTTTTGATTGCCCAATATGCTTTATGCTTTAACTCAACCGGCAGATGGCATGCCTTCATGTAAACTAACCTGTAAGGAGAAGCTCTGATGGGGGTTTTATACGCTGTGCGATACGTCCACAAGGCGTCATCCAACTTCATTACCCAATCCTGCCTTTAAGCATTCACAGTTTTCTCTAAGATTTGCTTCACTTCTCTATTTGAGACCTCTACCTGTCCGCATGTCTGTGGGTGGTAAGTTGTAGAAACCTTATGCTTCATCCCATATTTCGCCAAAAGGTTCTTCAACAAACTGTTGCAGAAGTGAGTACCCCCATGACTAATCATCGCCCGTGGGGTTTCAAGCCTTATGAATATGTTCTTTCGCACAAAATTCACCACCACCTTTGCATCATTGGTTGGAAGAGGGATTGCCTCCAACCATTTTGAAACATAATCGAGAGCAAGCAGAATGTACTTGTTACCGAAGGATGGTGGGAAAGGACCCACAAAATCAATGCCCCAGATGTCAAATATCTCTACCTCCAATATGTTTGTCAAAGGCATCTCGTTCCTCCTAGAGATGTTTCTAGTTCGTTGACATCTGTCGCAACTTCTAGCAAATGCATGAGCATCTTTGAAAAGAGTAGGCCAATAGAACCCATATTGTAATACCTTAGCTGCAGTACGATCACCTTGAAAGTTCTCCCCGTATGGGGAAGAATGACAGATCTCCAGTACTTGACTCACCTCGGTCTGTGGAATGCATCTCCGCACTAACTAATCAGTCCCTTGCTTGAACAAATACGGCTCATCCCATATATAAAACCGTGAATCATGATACAACTTCTTTCGCTACTGTAAGGTGGCTTCAGGAGGGTACATCCCACTTACTATCAAGTTCACATTATAAGCATACCATAGGACTTCGGCAGCAGGAATAGCAAAAAGCTGCTCGTCAGGGAACGACTCTCGAATTTGAACATGCTCCACAAAATGATTATGGTTGTCCAATCTAGACAAGTGGTCTGCGACTTGGTTCTCAGCTCCCTTACGATCTTTAATCTCAATATCAAATTCTTGCAAAAGAAGAATCCATCGAATCATCCTGGGTTTAGCATCCTTCTTGCTGAACAAGTAGCGAATAGCTGCATGGTCTGTATATACAATAACATGTGTCCCAACAAGATATGACCGAAGCTTATCAAATGCATAAACCACAGCTAGCAGCTCCTTCTCTGTTATAGTGTAATTCATTTGGGCAGTATCTAACATCTTACTAGCATAGTAGATAGAATAAAAAACTTTCTCTCGTCTCTGACCCAACACAGCCCCCACAGCATTGTCGCTTGCATCACACATCAATTTGAATGGCTCCAGTCAGGTGCGATGATTATTGATGCAGTTACCAATATCTTCTTCAGACCTACAAAGTCCTTCATACACGCATCATCAAATAGGAATTTCACCTCCTTTTCAAGTAACCTGCACATCGGACTAGAGATCTTTGAAAAATCCTTTATGAAGCGTCTATAGAATCCTGCATGCCTGAGGAAACTGCGTACACCCTTGACTGACACGGGGGGTGGCAGCTTTGAAATGACTTCCACTTTAGCACGATCAACCTCCAGCCCTCTCTTTGAGACCTTGTGCCCAAGGACGATGCCTTCTCGGACCATAAAATGACATTTTTCCCAATTCAAGACCAGGTTAGTCTCTTCACATCTTGCAAGTACTCGGTCTAGATTCTTTAAACACACCTCAAAAGAGTTCCCGATTTTGCATCAGCAAGAGTGATATTTCAATTGGGAATTTAAAATAGAGAATATTTATATTGTTATGGTGGGGTATGGTGGCTTTATGGTAGTGGTGCAGTGGAAGGATGTGTGAAAATAAAGAAAAGTGCATTGCATTTGTGTGATTGTAAATGGTGGTGTATTCTTCTTCTTATGTATATTTTATGTATATAAATTTGTAGCAATATTTATCATGTGCGCATCATGTTTATATCCTATGTATATTAGTGTATCAATATTATATATATGTAGAAAAGTAATGTATAAGTGATATAAAAATGATGTATATATGATATACAATACAATAGTGATGTTTTTTCAACTAGATTTTTGCTCTGAAATTTTACTCCAAACCCGTCCATATCACCTCAAATTATGTATATAACTTCGTCCAAAATTTACCTGTCACTATTGATTTTCTTATCAAACCGCGACAGACACTCTGTACCTGAAATCAACAAAGCGAACCTTCCTGTTTGTTCTTTTGTGCTCTAGTTCTAACACACCATGCAAACCAACATATTTCAAAGAAAAATTATAATTTATATCTGAAACTTAATTTCAATAATATTCAGAAGAATCAAAATCAGTCTTCTTTAACAATTTAAAATACTGTGAAAATTAAAATGTAAAGTGAAATTTAATACCCCATTCTAAAACTGTCTCTGAAACCTCTAACAAAAAGACGGTACTGATGATACGTGACAAAATAAATTTCGCTAATCCACAGAACAAATAAAAGAATAAATAAATGTCTAACTGTAACCAATGAAGCTCTACAAGCCAAAAGTGGAGCTCACCAAAGCATTGTTAATATGAGGGAATGTCCTAGCCCTTAATTTGCTCGTTTGCAGTACTTGTGCATACATTCACATAGGCCAATGTAGATTTTAAAAATATGAAAAATGGTTAACGACTTCCTCGTCACCCTGTGATTATCATTAATTTCCTCACTAGGACTAGAACGAGACCTAGAAAAATATGAATGCATATGAAATATTCTATGAGCAATATAACGGATGAAGCATCTAAAAATCAGTTCTAAAATAATTACACAAAAGTAGTTCAAGAATATTCAATAACATGTTCCTTTATTTATTTCTTTTTTTGGGAGTAAAGTTTAATTCTTACATTCTCTTTGTCTGTTTGGTCACTATCTGATCAAAATGTAGTTTGATCTCAACCCAATCAACCAGGTCTAATCCCTGTGGATCCACACAGTTCAAGATTTTTAGCATGTCCGTGTTCTTTTCCTTACCAAGACAATTTGGTTATAGTATGCGAACCAACAATGCTCTAATCTCATACTCTGACATAGGGGTAACCTGAACCACTAAAGGTCTAAAAATCCTTCTCCGAATTTTTATGGTTAACTCTCAAAACACTTTTTAATTTCTTCCTATTACCTTTCAGGCCCATTTCTATTACTGAATCTTTCTGAGAGATCCTTTGGATCAAGTTCTAATCTTTGAAAGTGAAATAATGGTTCACAAGTCATGTTGATGTTCAAAGCGTAGTATAAAGTGTAATCATTAATGTTTTGTGAAATCTAAAGTGGAAAAGTATACTTTTCCTAGGACCTGGGAAGAGGCCCAACTATATGCATTCCCCACTTAATGAAGGGTCATGAAGAGAGGATGGAATGAAGTGGTTCCGCTTGTTGATGTTGCAGATGAGTGTAGCGTTGGCATTTATCATACTTTTTAACAAAGGCTTTCATGGCTTGTTCCATATGAGGTCAATAGTATTCAACCCTAATGAGTTTCTAAGCCAAGGACTTATCACCAAAATGATTGCTACTATGCCTCTCATGAACTTCTCTCATAATGTAGTCCGTTTCACCGAAATCGAGGAACTTAGCTGATGGACCATTGAAGGTTCTGCGATATAATCTCCCTTCGATGAGATAGTGTTATGACCCAAATTATGGATCGTGCGGGCACTACCATATTACTATCCGATAGGCGAACCCTTATCAACCCAACCACTTTGTAACGTTTCTTTGAAAACAAAATCGACCAGTAATAGTGAATATAATAAATATTACAAGGGCATTCTTTAATTATATACAAACAGTTTCACTTTCCCAAGGATCTAGTCTAAACTGGTGCAAGAGCTTCTAAATTACAGAGGGATGACAAATACCAGACACAGCTTCCGCCTTCGGAATGAGATGTACAGAAGCTGAAGGAAGATAACCGCCACTGCAATTAATGAAACCTTCAAGCAGACCTGAAACACATCTACACCCAAAAAGGATATGGAAAGAGTAGTATCAGTACACCACACGTACTGGTAAGCATCATAGGTCGACTAAGATTAGTTCACGCAACATGATATAAAATAAAACAGAATAGAGAAATGAGTACAGTCGTACACCTCTTTATAACCTACTCAGGATTACTCGATTTTGACTTAACAATGCTCATAACTCACTAACTCTTACTTTATTTCCCTTACTTTAAAGTACTCAAAGTTTAACAATTAGACTCATTAAAACACTTATCCCACAGTGGACACCAAACTCAAGCCACTCAATGAATATCAAATAAGAACAGTAATCAATGCAATCAATGATAACAAATCAACATACTTCCCACACTTAGCCACACTAACAGGGTTAGGTCAAATATATTTATTTATTTATCAACGGACCATGAGGTTAATTGTATACGCCTCATTTTAACAATCAAGAGTAAATCAGATAGAACTTACCAGAATGAACCATAACTACATGTCATCCCATTTGGGATCAGCTTGCCTCCACCACAAATATATGAACACACAAGTAAAATGCAATC
The DNA here is from genome assembly GCF_019175385.1 of Lycium barbarum. NCBI lineage: Eukaryota > Viridiplantae > Streptophyta > Magnoliopsida > Solanales > Solanaceae > Lycium > Lycium barbarum. The sequence goes on along the minus strand of NC_083337.1, from coordinate 99,772,623 downwards.
AATGTTAGTTTCGTATCCGTACACACATGCTAAATGGTAATGTTTGACCAATTAGCCATGACCTGCCGGGGACCCATGGTGTCCATGTACCACTCGCTCCGAAACTGACCTGGGATCACCCCCTGTCAAATATGCCTTTTCATATTTATATTATCTTTCTCATTACAATGTATTTCCGTTCCACAATCAATAAGGAATGTGAAAAATCAAGAATCAATATCAATGACCATAAATCACCACGCCAGATGTCATATCAAGACTCACGAATCAATTTATCAATATCAAGAATGCAAGTCACCCTATCACGAGACACAACAAGACTTAATACATCACCCTCCTAACAATGGGGATACTCTACGAAGCCGCATAAGGTAAGAACATACGTCATCATGTAACAGCTATACCTAGACTAAGACTCTACTTGTCAATAATACGAATAAGGAATCACTCCGAATCAACAAGAAGTAAATAATAACAATTCTCGCACGCTCAGTACGTATAATAATAACAACATGAATACTCAATGAGGACACCCACAATTTAGGAATAGGTCTCCCCCATCCATGGTACAACAAGACCCTATTGCCCTATTTGGTAATTGCATATACCTACCCTCTAACCGAATCAATAACAAACCACCACCCCTACTTGCTTCCCCTTTTTGGAATATTAACTATGCACCTTATTTTATTTAATATTTAATGGCATGATGCCTGCAGAAATCAGCATTCATCTTAACCTAAATAATGTCGGTCCGAGCTCCGTGTCTGAGACCTAATCATGTTTTATCCCATCCATTCTGTAACATATATACGATTTACTAATCAAAATCTAACTCAAGTAAACCATAACCTACCTAGTTGTCGGGCAGCTTTCACGAACGTTCATGGAGTATCTACCGTCCTGTCTTGGAGCGGGGACTCGTGATAGAAAATCTTTAAGGAATATAATCCGAAGAATTCAGAGAGCCACCTTTCCTTAATCATCAAGTGTTTTACTCTGGGAATAGCCTAATAACGGCTTAGAAGAGGGGTTTGTGGATAAAAGTTATAAAATCCCGAAATAAGGTCATTAAACGCGGGTTCTGGTCTGCACATACCGCTGTAGTGGATTGTTCCTCCACTACAGTGGGCTCGCTATGATAGTCAGTTACCCACTGCAGCGAGAACATCCCCCTAGACCCACATCTCTTTAACTCCTAACTAATTTCAACTACGAGTAATTCTTGCACTTAAAACTCCCCCGGGGACTACTCTTATGAAGATACCCTAGGTTTTTGTACACGTGTTGCGGAAGGTCCAATAACGACCAGGCGTGTCATTACAGATAGTATCTAGTCGCTCGGACACTGATTTGCCTGATTGTCTTCCGGTAATATGTCATTCTGCAAATAATTGACAAAATTCATCACGTGCATCCCATTAATGAATTGAGTTCACCTCATTTTGGCTTTGGTCAAGGATAGAGTGGAACAAGTGAACCACTAAATTAGTACGGGACCACTAAATTAGTATGGGATACAATATATCTGCCATGAATTTGATATTTGCTAAAGCATCTGCTTCGACGTTGTCTACTTGATGTGTTGTGAAATTATGGCACAGTTGATATCTTTTTATGAGAAGTTTTACTTGTTTTTAAGAAAGTACATGTCATTTTGATGTGCTGTGAAGTTATGGCACATTCAATATCTTTTTACGAGAAGTTTTGCTTATTTTTAAGCAAGTACATCTCATTTTGATGTGTTTTAGGTAAATCGAGGAATTAAAGGACAAAAGCACATAATTTACAATATTTGGCACTAATATGAAGTTATATGGCAGTATTTTATAGTACGAACCATAATCCTAACCGTGAAATATGGATAATGAAGCAGAATGTTGAAGTTGAAGTTACTATTATACAGGAACATTTTACGAATCGTATCTTGAGATACAGGCTGTACTTCAAACCGTAGGTTGTGATTACAACTGGGGCAGAAGGTCAAGTTTGGAGGATGCTTTTATACGGGCAATTTTCACAGATCGTATAATATTATATGGGCCGTGTAGTTGGTCGTATTTAGTGGAATTAATTGAGACAGAATGCTGAGTTTGAAGATGAAGATTTACGACTCAAGTTTTACGGATCGTATAAGTTTATACAGGCCGTACAAGGTGATCGTATTCTCAACTGAAGACTTGAAGAAATCCTGGTCGTATAACTTGATACGGTCCGTATTTTATTATACGGACCGTAAAATATGTCGTCGGGGACTTAAATGTAAATTTGTAATTTTATGTTTATGTTTTTGGAACCTTATAAATAGTTCCTTGTAAGGTGTTATTTATTATTAGTTGTCAGTTTTGAACTATTATTCCTCAGCATTGAATACTCATAGTTTTTGAAGCATTTTTTGGAGAACGAACAATCGCAATTACTTTATTTCAATTTCAATCAATCAAAAGTAAGCATTATAATTTCTATTATCTCTTCTTGTTATTCTTCCACTATGAGTAGCTAATTTATCTACTAAGGTTTTGAACCCTAGGATGGGTGTTTTGTGATTGGAAATTGAGATTGATAGACATATAACAGATTGTTAGGGTTTATTTATTCTTTGTTCTTAAGTCATAATTGACGGTTGCAAACATTGTTTAAGGCCTTAAACTTTACTTAACTTGGGAAAGTGAGTAGGGTTTGGTAAGAATAAATAACAAGAGCTCAAGACGTTAACCCTTGTTTGATAAATTCAATTAGGAATAAAAGGAATTTACTTGGCACGAATTAACCATTCTTCATATACATTCTTTTATATTTGGGAAAATCATAAAGAGAAATAATCTTTAACTATTGGGAAACATTAGGGATTCCCGCAGGGGTTAAGTGCATTCTAAATAACGATCCATTAGAAGTATATCAAGACCAATCACCATACGCATACACATTATCTGACAGGGACACAACCTTGGTTCCTTTTACCATATATTTTACAATCCAAAGCAATTAGTCATAAAACAACCAAACTTCTATAAAACCAATGATATACGACATTAGACCTAAACAAAGTATTCTATGATTTTAGTAACCTTTTCACACTATATTCCCAATGGGATTCGATCCCAACCTAGTTGGGTTACTATATTTGACATTGTCTGCTTTACACTATTTAAAAGGTGTAATTTGAGTGTATCAAATTTTGGCGCCGTTGCCTGGGAATATGGTTTTGAAATTATTAAATAGTGATTACTTTGCTTGAAGTCCTTTTCTTATTCCACCACACTTTGTTTTCTATTCGTTGTGAACCAGGTGATCACGAATCATAATCAACGAGGAGCAAATGGTAACTAGGGTGGTGAACAAGACCCCTCCGATTATAGCAGATCATGAGAATGTATTTGTTGATTTGATAGACGCGGAGGATTATGCATCTGCTATCGTTCATCCTCGGGTTAGAGCTACAAGTGTCAAAATTGATTCCTCTCTCTACCAGTTGCTCAAACTTGAGGGCTATTTTCGGAACTCTACTGACAATGATCCTCATCAACATTTGCGAAACTTTGCGAATGTATGTGCTCATCACATCCAAATAATGTTTCGCAAGATGCTATTCAGCTAAGGCCCTTCAAATATTCTTTAGCCGGAGATGCAAGAGTGTGGTTTGAAAAGCTGCCCCGGAATTTTATTACTTCATGGGCAGAGATGGTGTCGTTTTTTCTCAAGAAGTGGTATCCCCCAAAAAAGAAGGCTGAAATTCGTGAAAAAATTTATGAGTTCAAACAACTTCAGGGGGAGCAACTATATGAAGCTTAGGAGAGATTTAAAGAATATTTGTAGAAGTCTCCAAATCATGGTTTTCCAGAGAATATATTGATGGAGAAATTCTATGCAGAAATGGAACCTATAACACAATCAGTTGGGAACAATGCAGCTGGTGGATGTTTTAGGGACAAAACTTACACCAGAGTCTCTAATATGCTTGACAGATTGACTACACACAATCAGGCATGGCACTCGGGTAATGCTGAGAGTATATCGTATTAGGGTGCAATGATCCACAATATAGTGAAAGAGGACCATGATACACAACAGACGTTGGCTCAGCTTACAAAAAATATGTCCTTGCTGACCAAGAGGTTTGATGAGAAGGAGATTAAAAAGGTGAATGTTTGTGAAGAAGCTCAAGGAATGCTTAAGGGTATGTACCAAGTCTAAGAGGGTCCATATCTAGAGGGTCCTCCTATGCAGGTTAAAGATGCTAACTATGTGAACAACTCTCAAGGGGGTTATCAAAGGCAAAATTACAAAGAGGGTTATCAAAATCAAAATCAATTGAGACCTCAGCAGGGACAAGATACTTACAATAACAACCAGGGGAACTACAATAATAATTATGGTGGTGCGAACCAAGGGAACTACAATAACAACAACAATTTCAGAAATAAGAGTTCCAATTCCATATATTCCACCAAAGGGGCAATCAAATGATCAATGAAGTTCGCGGTTGGAGGCTATGCTTGAGAAGCTGCTAGCAAATCAAATCAAAGCTGAGAAGAGTTTATCTGGCCTGACTAAAATAGTGGGATCTCATACGGATTCCATTCAGAAGCTCGAGTCACAGATGCATGAAATTTCCAGAGAGCAGTACCCTCGTCAAAAGGGAGGACTTCATAGTGACACTATTCCGAATCCAAAGAATGGGGGAGGTGGTGTAGATCGTGTTTATGCTATCAGTACTTAGAGTGGTAAAATACTCCAAGGTGCTGAAAAGAAGGTAATAGATCTCGAACCAGCTGCTGAAGAAGAAGAGGTGCAGTCTGATGCACCAATGTTCAGCACAGAAATTCCAATTATGGTGGATGTTGCTGCTATTCCAGAGGGTTCGAAGATGACTATCATGACCTAATTTATTTAAGTCGTGCAGGAACCTATCTTTCCCACCTCGATATGCGAACCCTCAATTCAACATTCACAATTTATAGAAAATAGCGAAAGAAACAAAAATAACATAAGTCTCACAAATATAATATAAATAAGTACGGAAGTAAAAGAAATCCACCCCAGTATCTGGTCTGGTCATACAAACGCATCTAAACTAATTACTACAAGTCTGAATAATAATACATAATAGTCTTAAAATCATGTCTCAAAATGGAAAGCAAGACATAATAATAGGAAGAGTCTTCGGGCAGCGAACGTCCTCATCCTCACCCTGAAGAGACTCGAATCAGCAATCCTAGAATATCAGTCACGAGGGATAGAAGTAGATCGATCCTGGTACTCTGCATCCATAAAAGAATGCAACAAGTGCAGGTCAGTACAACCAACAAGTACTGGTAGGTATTATAGGCCGTCCTCAGTTAGCTAATATATATAAAGAAAGTAAATAAAAGATAGGCATGCTTACAATCAAATACAAGTAAAATACAGTCTCATCAATATATATCAAGTCCTCAGGTATCAACGATTCATATCAGTATTCAAACTATCAGCTACCAACAAAGTTCCATAACCGATCAAGTCTATAGTGAAGTATCTAAACCCGAGTGTTCCCAGTCTCATCATATCTGATCAAGCCTATTGTTAAAGCATCTAATCTCAAGTGTTCCAAGTACTCATAATAATTGGTAAAAAATTCAATCAAGTATCCATAACACAATAACAATCCACTCACATTGATGATAACAAGTGCAATGCAATGCAATGATATGGGTGACATGAATGCAATGGCATATATAAGTACCGTGTACACACATGCCTCGAGCGAAGCATCACGTCTTGACGGTCATGACCCATGGGGACCCGCAAAGTCCATGTACTAAGTCGCTCCGTAACACATAGCCTAGAGATAACTTTTCCATCCTTCACGTCAGCCGACCAACCCGTATCACATAGACTAGAATGGTCGCGCAATATAAACCTCATATCAATTAACAACGTGCCCCACATGAACACCTCATAATATAAATCTCATCTCAATTTTATGCTTTCCGGCAAAGACCTCGTAGGCTACACTCTCACACTTATCATCATCAGTATGTAACAACCCGTTTGGTCGTTATAGTTATTTTGACACTTTTGACCCTTCCTGAATCATTTTGGCTAACTTTTTATTCGTGGGGACTATTGACACATTTCCCAAGGTATTCAATATAATTCGAGCGACTTTCTGGGAATTTGGGCTTTAAATGAAAAAGAATTGACTCAAAGTTGACTTTTGGGTAAATGGACCTTTTCGGAGATATGTCGATTTCGAGAGGTTTGGATGGTCATTTAGAACTTCTGTGCATAATTAATTCGGTTCCCAATGTATTCGGGTGCATTTTGAGACTTGAGTTGGGAAGTTGGATTTGAGGTATCAGGGTTGACTCAATCAACGAGACATCTATTGGGAATTCCGAGGCCACGGGTGCATTCGTAGCGTGTTTTTATTTGTGCCTGCATATATGGTATGTGAGCAGATAGCCTCGAGTGATAGTCAGGATTTTGGGTTGAGATTGTGATTTTGGGGATTCAGGTGCCCGCTATGGCGGCACCAGTACCGTAGAGGTGGCACCGCTATAGAGGTTGCCAGGCTGCAGAAGCAGCTATTGCATTTTGTTGGTTGACCGTCGTGGCTGAGTGGTCATTGAGGCAGGACCGTTGCAGCGGTCCCGTTGTCGTGGGAGCGGTATCAGGCAGATTATTTCATTAACTGAGTATTAAAAGCCCTAAGTCCCTCATTCTTTATTATTTCGACTCTAGAGTTTTTGAGTGCTTTTCAAGGTAGTTCTTGGGAGAAACCCTTGGTGGTAAGTTCTTCTATTTTCTTTTCTATTCCGTTGTCCTTAATCACCTTAGGATTCCATTATCATGATAGTTCCTTAAAGGGTTGATGATTAAAAGAGGGTTCCATGAGTTCTTCTTTCTAGGCTTCGGAATCTTGATTTATTGATTTGGTTAGGTTATTTAAGCATGTAATTGATGACTAGAACCTATGATTGCATGATTCTTCCAAATTAGTGGCTAATTTATGGGATTCGAGTTGGGGGTTTATACCCAAATTTGAGCGTTTTTCCTAGAATCTGAATTTAAGAAATTGTTAGTTCTCCTAGCTTCTAATTGATGGAAATTGATCACCTAGAGTGTTAATTTCATGTTGAAACCTTTAGATTCCTAATTCACCTTTCTAGTTCATAAACCCCATTCCATAGGTTGGGAATTTGGGTCTTGAATAGAAGTAAGGTTTGATTGATGTTCTTCTTGATTCTAATTTCATAATTCGAATATTCTTAGACTTTCATTATCTCGAGACTCGAAGGAAAGAAAAGACTAAGCTGTGATCGCTGGAGACTTTGTTGTTCGGCCTTCTAGGTAGGTTATGGTTTACCCTATGGTGAGACTTCAATTAGCGATTGTCGGAGAATGCATGTAAACCTTTGGGTATGAAGTCGGGTTGGATATTGCCTTAGGATGGGCTTTGTTATATGATTTGGGGCAAGCCACCCCTTTGTGTTGTTCCTTATCTTGTTCTATTGTTGTGGCTCGGTGCCACATGGAGATAGTAGATATTGGTGACTATTGACATATATTGATGATGATATTATAGCATCTTACTTGTTGCTGTTTTAAGACGAGGACTTTGATTCTATTTCGGCTTATTGTGTAGCCTTTTGATTGATATTGTTGGTGTGCCCATGTGTGGCACTTTTTATATTGACTTGATTATTGACATTGAACTCATACATTACACGCATTCTTATCCTTCACGATATACCGTTGATACATTGATGATATACAAGGAAACACTGTTATGATCCGGGCTCAGTTGGATGGGAGTGACGTGAGGACCGATGTTCGATGTTTATCCCGAAATCGAGGTATGAGTACTGATAGTGATTTTCCAGGTATTTGTCGGAATCGTGAGGGTACATGGACTTCGTAGGTCCCTCATGTGTTGTGCTGCCGAGATGTGATGTTCCATTATCGGAGTACATGTGTACAGTGCATTACATTGCATTCAGACTTCATACATTATTGCATTGCATTGTACCATGGCTTCTATTGTGATATTCTTGCGATGTAATTGTGATATAACGGATTCAGATTGAATGTACTGAGACTTGGCACAATTGAGTTTAGATGCTATAACATAGGTGATGACTTGCACTTGATTACTAGCTCGGGCCGACTTATACCGTGTTTTTTTTAATCAAAGCAATTTATTAATCAAAATATTCTGTACAGGGAAAATTGGCCAAAAGTGCCTACATTATGATTAGCAGTAAAAATGCAAAAAACAAAAGCAAAAATAACATGCTGCTGCTTCTGCCCCAACCTTGGATTGATTCCATTTCAAGTCACCTAAAAGCTCTCACCAGGTGCTTATGGAATAAAAAAACCAACTGAAGAATCCGTCAAGTTGAAACTATGTTGTAGCTGTCATTCTGCTTCTTCTTTTGCTGCTAAACTACTTTATGACAATGCCTACTGAATATTCATCAGTGTCACAGCAACAACTAATGCTACTAAGGAGATTCTTCTAATAGGATGAACCAAAGGTTAATACCACACATTGGATAGAACTTCCCTAGTAACTAAGTATTAGGCATGAGACTAATGCTACTCTTCTTATGTTGCATTCCAAAACTGCTGCATGATGCTGAAATATCATGCAGTCAGAAGCTGTGCTTAATTTGGTTCTCTAGTTTTCCATGTCTTGAATCTAAAGCTTGGTATCTGCATTTTGTCACTTAAAACAATAGTCTTTGCCTCAGCTGGAAGATCTTGATAAGAATGATATTGAAGAACACCTGCAAAATGAACAACCATGTTAGCCAAATAATCTGCTAGTTTGTTGCCTTCTCTGAACACATGAGCCATTTGAGTTTGCCCTTTCTGTCTCCATTCCAGAATCTTATTAATCTCCATGCATACTTTCCATGGCATTTTCCATTCCCCATCTAACACCTTTCTCATGACAAGTGAGTCCGTCTCTATAATAAGGGGAAAAACTAATTATTAGCACAATAGATTACTCCTTCTAAGATTGCCTTTGCCTCAGCCTCAAGAGATGATGTTTTTGCTGTTGTACTTGCCCATGCAAACATTAAGTCCCCTGCACGATCCCTTATGCAGAAAGCTGGAGAACTCTGACCAGTACTGCTCTTATAAGCCCCATATGTGTTACACTTGAACCAACCTATTGGAGGAACTAACCACTGCACAGTTGTACATGTGATATATGGCTGATGAACTTCTAAAACATGCACCAGTTGTGGCCAATTGTATGGCAGTGTCAAACCTGGATAAAGTTGTTTAGCAAGTTGGATCAGCTGCTGATTAATGCCATATAATACTTGGTTTCTAGATATCCTCGCCCCAGGTACAATAGTATTTCTCCTTTTCCACAAATGCCACATAATGATGGATGGAGCTGCTTGATAAAGAGGCCTCAGCTTGGAGTTGCACTTTGCTGTCCACCATTTAGTGACAACTTGATTGATCTATACAAAAGGACCATTAACTCCTGCTGCTGCTGCAAATACCTACCAAATCTCTGCTGCAAATTCCCTAGTTAAAAACAGATGAATCATAGTCTCTTGTTGAGGAACCATGCAACATCTGCATATTGAAGCCAGATTAATCCCCATAGAAGCCAAAACATCATCAACTAGTAACTTTCTATGCCATACTCTCCATAAAAAGAAAGCTATCTTGAATGGAAGGCCTTTGATCCATATGTTTCTATAGAACCATTGCTGCTGTTTTTTCTGTCTAATAACCTCCCATGCACTGCTCACTGTGAATTTCCCTGTACTTGTCAGTATCCACCATGGTTTGTCACATTGGATTTCCCCCTCTTAAATTATCAATTTATACCTTATGTGATCTACAATTTCCTCAGGAACTATTGTGTGCAACAGATCAATATCCCATTTTCTTTCTGATAACATAGCTTCTACATCTTCTAAATCTTCATTGACCTGATAACCAACTGGTAAAACTTTGATCAATGGTCCTAGTATAGTCCAGTTGTCAAACCATAGACTAGATGAACCATTTTTTGTTTCCCACCAAATGTGTTGTTCCATCTCATCTCTAGCTTCCAGCATTCTTTTCCACAACTGTGATCCTCCTTTCCATTTAACCAGAGTTGGAATATGTTTCTTACAATATTTGTTCCACATGAATGTGGACCAAAGTGTGCAAATAGTCCTGAATCTCCACCATAGCTTAGCAAACAAGGCCTTTGAAACATCAAAAAGAGACCTGAATCCCATACCCCCTTCCTCCTTTAGAAAACACATATTTTGCCATGATGTCCAATGCCTCTTCCTCTTCTCCTCCATGCTGCTCCAATAGAATCTAGCAAATATCTATGCAGCTCTTGGATAGTGTATTTTGTGGGAACCATTGCTGAAAGTAAATACATAGGCATGCTTTGAAGAACACTCTTTATGAGCACTGCTTTACCACCAAATGACATTAATTTTCATTTCCAGTTCTGCAACTTGTCCTTCACTTTTTTGATCAAATCATTATAATACATCTTATTTTTTCTTGTATGGAAAGGAGGACATCCCAAGTATTTGAATGGGAAGTCATCTCTGGAAAAACTAGTAATCTGAGCTACTTCTGATGCTAAACTGCTAGAACAGTTTCTGTGCATATAAAAATAGCTTTTTGATATATTCAGCATCTGACCTGATTGCACCTCATACCTGTGTAACACTCCCATAATCAATTCTAATGAATACTTATTAACAGATGCAAAAATGATAGTGTCATCTGCATATGCCAAGTGATTTAAATCAGCACTCCACTTAGGCATGCCATAGCCTCTAAACATAGGATCTTCAAATAGGTTGTTCAAGGCTCTTGACAGTACTTCACCAGTAAGTATAAACAATGATGGTGACAAAGGTCACCCAGCTTAACCCCTCTAGTAGGGTGAAAGAAACCATATGGTTGACCATTCAACATTACTGAATACCATTATTTACAATCAGTCTCCAGATCATGTCAACAAAATGATCTGCAAATCCCATATTTTTGAGAACTCTGATCAAGAACAACCAAGATACCCTATCATATCCCTTTGCCATATCAAGCTTTATTATCACATTAGCTGGTCTGCCCCTTTTTAAGATCTGTGACAATTTCTTGAGTAAGCAAAACATTCTCAATTATGCTTCTTCCCTTCACAAAACCTGATTGGTTTGTAGAGACGAGCTTAGTCAGTACAGATTCTAGTCTTCCATGCAAAACTCTTGAAATAACTTTATTAATAATGTTACTCAAGCTTATAGGCCTCATATCAGCATAAGTCTGTACGTCATTCTTCTTAGGCAGCAGCACCAGATTAGTATGTGTAACTGACTTTGGAAGAGTAAAACCTTCATAAAAGGCTTTAACAATATTGAACACATCAGCCCCTACTATATTCCAATAGATTTGGAAGAAAGCACCAGCAAAACCATCAGGACCACATGCACTGTCACCATTCATTGCAAACACTGGACTTTTAACTTCTTCTATATCAGGCAAAGCCACCAAAGTTAAATTGTCATCCTCAGTTACCATAGCCTGAATGTGATTCAGTAAACTAAAATCAGCAGATTCCTCCTCCTATGAGAATTGTTTTTTAAAGAAACTTTCTGCTTCCGTAGCCATGTCTGAAGGTTCTTCTAACCAATCACCATTAGCATTCTGAATTCTTTTTACTTGTAATCTCTTTCTCCTACCATTTAGTAGATTATGAAATAATCTAGTATTTCTGTCACCTTCTGCAAACCATGTTACATTTGCCTTTTGCCTCCAGAATTCCTCCTCAAAGTGTAAATACTTTTTGAGTTCAGCATGAGCCTGTTGGAGAACCATTCAGTTCATAGGGGAAGGATCAGTCTCAAACAACTCTTCCTTGCGTCCGACTATTTCTTCGCTAATCATCAGCTGGTTGAAAAGGTTACCATATACCTCCTAACTCCATGCTGATAGAACACCTTTTAGATGCTTTAACTTTTGTTTAAACAAAATAAAAGGATTCCCTGTCACCTCTGAGGCCCAATTATTTCTAACAATAGATAGAAAATCTTGGTGTTCTGTCCAAAATTTTAAGAATTTAAAGGGACTTATCACCACCTAACCCTGACCCTTCAAAGAGATGAGTAGAGGAGCATGGTCAGAGCCAGTTCTTGCCAAATGCTCTATTTCATTATCAGCAAACCATTGCTGAAACTGTTGATTAAAGAAAATTCTATCCAATCTCTCAAAAATACAATCAACACCTCCTTTACCATTCCACCAAGTAAAATGACTCCCTTTAAAACCAGTTTCCAATAGTTCACAAGAATTCACACAAAAGGCAAAGTCTTCATAGCCTTAAGGCTGAACAGGAATCCCACCTATTTTCTCATCTTCATGCAACACAACATTGGAGTCCCCTCCAACTAACCATGGAAATTTAGTGGAACTTGCTACATTATATATGTCCTCCCATAACTGTAATCTTTCTCTTTCATCACACTTTGCATAAACTAGTGTGATGACCAAGGTTTTATTCAAATCTAGGAAAACCAGTTTCAAGGAAACTTGTTGTCCAGTATCAAAAATCACCTCTACATCCACATTGTCCTCTATAAAGTACCAAATTTTTCCTGAATTGTTTACTCCAGCATGAGTCATTCCTAATTTCCTTCGATATTTATCAATACATCTAGCTTGTTGAAAAGGATCCATCAAAGCAATAAAAGAGAATTTATGATGTTTGTGCAACATTTGTAACCTATGAAAAGCTTGTTGAGTTCTGACAAACCTTATATTCTATATGAAAGCTTTCATCATTTAACAATAGCTTTAGAAGCAGTTCTCTTTGACAACACTCTAAGCAGTTCCTTTTTTTCCCTCTTTTATAGCTGTTTTGGAAGGAGAATATGGCACTGAGTCTGCATCTTTGTCTTTAATCACATTATCTTCTGTTTTCTCTGATGGCTGCCTGAACTCCTCTGCTATATTATGAGAAACTAAATCATGCAAATTTCTCATTGGAGAGTTTTCCTTTAAAGGAGAAACTTTCCCACCACTTGACTTGCTTGCTTCTCCTACTGCATTTGCTGATATAACATCTTCTGACTGAACCTCTGGTGATCTAGGAGGGTACCATTTAGATTGAATGGTCTCTCCAATAATATCATTACACTGCACCACTTCCTGAGATTTCTGATTCACTAAAACATCTGCAGGAGGATCTGAATCCTCTCCCTCCTTTATTACTTCCTCTCTACTTTGCTTGTCTGCATTAATCGGTTCTACCACCTGCTCTCCGTTTTCCTTATCCTCCAGCATTTCATGTTCTACTCTATCACCTAATTTAGAGGGAGATAGAGTATTTCTTGCCAACATATCAACAACTGGAGTAACCTCCTTTCCATCTACCTTGTTGTCTTCCATAGGTACCTAATCCATCTTTTGAACAACCAAATTATCATCCTTAGCAACTGAATGTCTACAATCCTACTCATCTCTTTGAATAGCCTCACTTATCAATCCCTCTACTGTTTTGACACCAAAATCAAGCCTTGTTTGATCATTATCATCAACAAGATCAGATTTTGTTTGATCTTTGATGCCTTCCTCATTATCCTCTTTTGTCTCCTCTTCATTGCCTAAAATATCAAACTTGTTTTGAGTAGTTATCACATTCCCAGCCTGATCATTCACTACCTCATTGGGATTCCCTGAGACATTTTCCTTTGCCAGCATTCTATTATCTTTGATAGGGTTAAACTTGACAGCATTTCCAAAAACTTTCCCACGAGTTAAATACTTGTCATATCTAACTCTATTACATGCACTACTATCAGTCTTCAAAATGACTTCACCATTCTGGTTCCCATCCTCCACTTCTTTATCAGCTGATGTAACAGTTCTTAATTCAGGATGAAGAATTCGACAACCCTCTTCATTATGACCTTGTAGCATGCATTTTTTATAGTATTTTGGCAACACATCGTACTGTATCTTAACAGCCACTTCCCTAGACTTGTTATTGTCCTCATCAACAATATCCATTGTTACAGAATCAGGGAGATCATCAAGCAAATCCACAAACACCTTGACCCTCGCACAACTAGGTCTAGTTTTATTAATAGTAGCCATGTCTAATTGTAATGGCTTGCCAACTGCTGATGCTAATGAAAATAATGATTCTTTAACAAAGAAAGTTGGTAATAGATTTGGAAAAGAAATCCAAGCCATAGCTTTTGTGGTTTCTTCTTCAATTTTAAACATAGGATCGTCTATCAAAGGTCTCATAGGATAATAATACCCATCCTTTGAATTAATATTGTGAACACCTTTATAAGTCATCGTAATAAAATCTTCCAATAGATCAAACCTCATTAGAATATGACGATGTCTAAATAAACCAACCCTACATCTACCTTTGATACCACATTGTTTTGGAATTTGCACTCTCAGTTCCTCCAACTCTAGCCATTCATATGAAAATTTGCCCACCACTGCATAGTCGAGTTCTTCAATAGAGTTCATACGTAAAACCTCAGCCTCTGTCCATCTAACCACCCTTTTCCCATCCTTTATCTCTAGTTTTTTGACCTCAATAGGTTCAGTATCATTTTTGGACGTCTGCATGTCATGATTCAAGTGTTTTGGATCAACTAGATTGGCATATGATAGGGTTTTGTCTACATTTAGTACTAGATTAGGGTTACTATTCAAAATAGTTGTTGTTGTGGGGTTCAAAGGAGGGAATTGGGACGATGTAGAAATATCATGGCCAACCACCGGTGTACGTTATAAAAATATCAGAAAACGAAGGGAACATTGTTTTTGCAAACATGAATTGAATTTTTTCTAACAATTTTTATGAAAAATTGTATCTTTATCCTGGAGCCTCGAAGGAAAGAAAAATCGTTCTTTGCTTTGACTTTGATGAAAATTTTTCAGTTAAAATGGATTGGTCGTACCTATCCAATAATGGAATATGGATTATGACTGACTCGCTGTTCACTCGGTTTTGGGGTCATAATCATTACGTAGGAGAGATGGCGGAGTGGTTTAAGGCGTAGCATTGGAACTTCTATGTAGGCTTTTGTTTACCGAGGGTTCGAATCCCTCTCTTTCTGTACTTTCGCTTAATTCACCAATTTTACTAACAATAAGGTCTCAAATAGCAATGGATACCATTATTCCAACAGCTAGACCCTTCTTTGATCTAAAGATATAGATTCTCAATTCCTAATTGTTGTGACGCTAAAATAGAATACCGGTGGTTGGCCGACAGCCACCAACATTAAAGTAGGGTTTGCTCACTTTTTAGGGTGTCACGACCCAACCCCGTAGGCCGCGACTGGTGCCCTACTTAGGCACCCCAAACCAACTCACAACCCGATCATCGTATTCAAACTCAATCAAACTCAGCATGCGTTATCCGAACTGAAAATGAGCAGCAGACGCCAGACACAAACATTTATCGAACACTTATCTTAAGCGGTCGCCCGTTCAGATTTGCCAAATAAAAATCAGAAAGATGGCGGAATATACGTCGCCCAAATGCACACACACACATCAGAAAGGGGCGGAATGTACATCTCCCAAATGCACACACACGCATACAAACTCAGAGGCCGACTTGGCCATAGTAGCGTACGGGCCGCTTAAGATCGCAAAACAGACTCACATACAAACACACCGGACCCACGACCCACAAATCTGACTACAGACCTCTAAACAAAACAGAACATATGAACATATGACAGGATAGGGCCCCGCCGTACCCACACATCCACAAATGTACCGAACACACAAATACAACAGAAGATATGTACCAAAAGTAGGCTCCGAATCAAGGGGAGCTCTCCAACACAGCAGAATGAGTAGGCTAAACTGGAGGACCACCCAAACGAGCTTCTGTACCTGCGGGCATGAAACACAGCCCCCGAAGAAACGGGGGTCAGTACGGGAGAAGTACTGAGTATGTAACGCAGAAGGTACAGAAATCACAAACACAGCTGGAGTCAGAAAAAACAAACACAACGTCAACGTAACAAAGCAAACCTGTGCGGAAGGCAAACGTACATATGCAAATCAAATCATGTATAGGGTTTAGGAACGTGGTCACCCCCGACGCTGGTGCCACAACACATCATAACTCCAGAAGTTTTCAAATCTCCGTACAGTCTCCAGACACATCATATCACACACACATCACATCATCAGAACATATCAAATGTCATACCACATCATAACTCCATGAACGGTAACCGGCCCTATGGCGAGGCCTCGGAAACCGTAACACATCATAACTCCCGAATATGTTATAGCGCGCACGATCACAAAGTCGGCCCGGGTACCGACGAACGAACTCATAGCAGACAGCACGAACAGAGTAGTGCAGAAACCATATGCATATCAAAAATAATTTACCGGACTCAACATATAGTTTACATATAGGTATATACCGACACCAGAAGGCTCAGAGTAGGAATCAGATTGAACAAAATTTGTGTATAAAAGTTACGAAGTTCCAAACTACCAAGTCTTTAGGAAAAAAGCTGTTTATAGGTCATTTTCCGAAAATCTCACATTATTCAAAGTACAAAACGTTCACTAACGGCATAGGAAGTTTCAAACGCACCATTGAGTCATAAACAAACGATCACTGGTCATAACGGACGCAAACGAACCAAACAAACCGAATAAGGGGAGCCTCGGGGCTCGTGGGCCCACCTCGAGTCAAATTGAGGCGGCGGACGCAAATCACAGACCTTAGGCTCCCTAGAGCCATCTACGAAAGTTTCGGAGGGTTTCAGACACAACCACAAAAGTTATGACGATTCGAACATTCCTTTGACCATATGCCACAAAAGGGTTCAATTGCGCTGGATGAATAGTACCCAAACTTGAACCTAAATTTCCAATAGCAGAGTTACCCCCGAGATTCCGATATTAACCTAGTATGACTAGGACATGCCAAAAGAAGGATAGGTAGGCTTTACATACCTGATTGGCGCCTTACGCTCGTCAAATCGCGATTCCCGTTTCGTCCGAAAACTACAAATGGTCACTTTTACCAGTTACTATTCATGAGAGTTAGCATTTTCATCTTTGGGGCTATACTTGGCTACCGAAATTTCGGCAGCATTTCCCCTATAAATCTAACATCCCCGAGACTTGGCTCGGCTCAAAATACAACAACAACAACAATCCCAATCATCATTACACAATACAAACCACAATCAACCACACTAACTTCAAAATTGCACCTTATTACATAAGTTGGTAATTCTATATTCAAACTTCAAAATTCCAAATCTATTTCCACACTGGTCTATTCATTCACAATTATTCAAACACACCACCAACAATTTCCAAACCACATACAAACTTCCCCAAAGTTCATTACTTTCCATATTTCATTCAAAACACCAAAAGTTACGACGAACATTCTAACTTGCGTCGTTTCATTCCGAATTCATTATCATCAACCATAAATCATATTTAAAGTCTTTAGTATCATAAATATACCATGATATACACCATGATACCGAAGGTATACACTTTCCGATAATATCCGAAATCATTTTCTAGCGCCAACTAAATTCTTTAATCCATCCTTTACGACGTAAAGATCACAACAACGCATTATTCAAACTAAACAAGATAAAATTCCTATGCCTTGCACTTCATGAAACTCACGGCCAAACACACCCTTTTTATACACACACGCCATACACAAACACAACACCATCCCATAATCTTCATGCAACATCAATCACTATAACATATAAATCCATTTCATAACATAAAAACATAGATTTCTTACCTCTTTCTTGAAATTCCGATTTGCCGCAAACGCGCACCTTACGCCAAACTAATTGTACCCCGTTGAAGAGGGTCTTGAGTACTTCACAACTATGCGAAAATCAAGATTTTTGGATTGAAACAAAGGCTAGCAAAATTTTTTTCCTTTCTCTCTATACCCTTCGGCCGAGAGCTCCTTATGGAGTGTTCTTCATATTTTTTTTTGTTTTGCTTTGGCTTTCTTGATAATTCAAAGGCCACTTTGATATATATCCATTATAGAGAGTCATGTGCATAGCACATGCCATTTAAAACATGGGTTTGGGCCACCCTAAAGGCCGGCCACCCCCAAAGACTTGGGCCTCAATTCTTGTATTCAATTTTCTTGGCCCGATTCATTAAAAGTCCCGTTTTGTAATTCCCGAAACTAATTTCCGAAATTCCAAATTTACCCTCGGCCTCCCCCGAGGTCTTGACATTAATGATTCCATAACCAACATAGTCATATTTACTAAAATCAAGTTATGTCCTTAAAACACACAAGTCGAAATTATTTCTCGATTTCCAATTACACGAAAACACGGGACATAACATTCTCCCCCCCTTAAGAACATTCGTCCTCGAATGTTGAATCGACCTCATGGGTGTCGTACTACTCCGGGAGGGTTCTCTTGATAGTTGTCCTTTATTGATTTTTCCGACATGGCTCCTTTACCAACATTAGGGGGCAAATTTTCACGTCACTGACTCAAATGCCTTCATAATACACTTTCTCATACCCCACGTGATTACCGGACCACACGCTATATTCTTGTAATGGACGAACGCTTTCCAGACATCATAGTCAATATCATTTTCTTGTCACACTCCTGAGTTTCCTTACCGCATCGTCGTAATCTCACTTTACTTCATATCAGACACTTCATGCCAAACAGATTCAGAACTAAATCCGGACGCACATAAGCATATCGGACAGATTCATAGTCAACATCAAAGGTATAGAAGTATATCAGACAGACTGAAATGTGTCAGACAAATCTGGGATCGGAGTTAGACGTACAAAGGCGTATCGGATGAATTTGTAAGCAGAATCAAACACACGAAGATACGCCAGACAGATTCATAATCGAGGTCAGACGTACGGAATCATATCGAACATATTCGAAATCAGAATCAAACGTACAGAATTATCTCATACAGAGTCGTGATCAGACAAACCGAAATGTATCAAACACACGCGCGGTCAAAATCAAACGCACAGAAGCATATCAGACGGACTTATATCCAGAGTCAGACATACAGAGGTGTGCCAGACAGAAACGTATTCAAGATTAAACACACAAAGATTCATCAGACGGGAACATAGTCGAACTCAGAGATATAGAGGCGTACTAGGCAGAGCCTCATCGGAATCGGAAGTGCAGAAGCACCAGAGATAGATTGTCAATTTAGGATCAAATCATTCATATTAAGGCTCCAATAATTCATGAGAATTTCCCTTTATTCGCAACCTTATCCGCCACGTTATCACACAAATTGTCTTGCGTCTCCCGTATCGACTCCTTTAAAGATTCCAATTACTCACACTGCTTATCTTTTATTTATCACAACATTAGTTGCCGGGGCTCGGCTCTTAGCCCACATGGCACTGAATGGAAATCATACACACACATACACATACACGTACACATACACACACTTATTCGGACCTTACTGGCGAATATCTCTGGCTGTTATTCAAGTTCATTCAATTTCCCAAGCAGTGTTATACCCTTTTTCTTTTTGCCCGTTTAGTCCGCCTCGTTCCGCGTGACTCCCGAAAGGGCGCTAATTATTCCACACACATTCTATTTACCTTTTGGTTACCCCAAATTTCCATTTATTTTAATCCTACTCTCACTCATGAAAAACTTTGCATCACTTCCCAGGGGGTCACCCATCCCAGAATTGCTTTGGCTTGAGCACGCTTAACCCCGAAACTTTTACGCATTTTGACGCGTTAGGGCTGATATAATTTCGTCAATTGCCCCGCACGACCTTTGTCACATGATTTTTGGGCCAAACGGTGTCTTAGCAAATTTTTCGGCAAGTCTTTATAGCGGGTCCCACTCCGACCCAAAGAGGTCGTTTGCTCTTCTGGCTATGTGGTTTATCGTTGTAGCCTTCCAAATTCCATATATTCGCCTCCCACATGTATAGATAACTGCCTCGGATATTTTCATTAATTCGGATTCTTACCCTACTTTTATTGACACACAGAAAGAGAATATCGCATAATATACTGGAATACAGACCTATCATTGCACATATCCATTCAGAAAAAGGTTAGTAATATACCTGGGTCTGCGTCTGGGGATGCCTCTGGGTCCCGCCGACCAGTCAAAGAGTATATGCGGTTCGAGGGACCGCTAGAATCTGAACCCCCACCACGGCCTCTACCGCGGCCCGCTGGTGCTGGCATACCTCGCCCCGCGGAGCGCGTGGCCGAAGGGGTAGATGACGAACCAGCAACGAATCTCATCGGCGGTGCTGCGCTACCGGAACCGCCTGCCCACGGACAATCCCGCATGATATGGCCCTGGCGGCCGCAAGCAAAACAGGCCCCTGTGGCCCTGAAGCACTCACCTGGGTGCGATCTTCCATAATACGAACACGGGGGCATAGATGGCCTAGTCTGACTGGGACCCCTGCTCGCCTGAGGACCTGGGGCTCTGGAACTCTGGTCTGCCCTGGACGGTCCTGCGCCATCAAATCTCTTACTAACAGACGGTGTGTCCCGGCCTGACGGAGGAAAGTACCCACTGGACTGATACTGAGGCTGCCCGCCTCGAGAATCTCCAGAATACCCAGCTGATCTGGCCCTCTTGGGCCGTCTCCCATCATACTCTCTGCTGGGCCGATCTGCTCGGTACCGGTTCTCCATCCCCTGGGCGTAGGCCTGTAGACGGGCAATGTCCATATCTGTTTGTAATGACACCGCCATGCAGCCGTCAATCAGGTAACGATCCAACCCCATAACATATCTATGCATCCGATCTGTCATATCTGCCACCACGGCAGGGGCATATCGGGCCAGGGAATCAAACTCCAAATTATATTCACGAACGCTTCGACCCCTCTGCTGCAGATGTAAAAACCGATCAGCTCGCTCCCGTCGTAACTCTGGGGGCAGAAAGTGGCGGGTGAAAGCAGTCACAAACTGATCCCACATAGCTGGAGGAGCACCCTCACCCCGGGATAACTCCCAAGTCTCATACCAATGCGCAGCAACATCCCGAAGTCTATGCGAAGCTAGCCCAACCGACTCGGTCTCTGAAGCCCTAACCAAGTCTAATGCACGCCGCATCCCCCGAATGAAGTCATGGGGGTCCTCATCGGGCTTAGACCCGAAAAACTCTGGAGGGCCACATAACAAGAACTCCCGAACCCTCAGGCTGTCCCGCCTGTCCTCATCATCATCGTCCCTCCGCCCGCGCCTGCGATCCTGCCCCGCTACTATCGTGGTCAACAACTGTACAGCCTCCCTCAGGGTCCTATCCTCCGCCCCTGGCTGAGGAGCTGGAGTCTCAGGAGCGGGTACACGGACCTCTGGAGCTGCTGAAGGTCCTGCTCCAGGCTGTACTAATGGGGGTGTAGCAGACCCCTCAGAATGAGGTGCAACCTCAGGCAAATCATAGACACGAGCCCGAGTAGCTCGTTGTGCCTGACTGGTCTCTCCCACCTTCGCCTTGCCCTTCTGGGCCGCCGTTACCTTCTTCGGAGGCATCACTGCAAACACAACAACGGGTCAGATCAGAATGACCCTAATAGCACAGCTCTATCGCACGATCTAAGATTCCAAAGAAAGTAACATCCTAAATGCCCTGTAGCCTCCTGTTTATAGATGTGGTGCACAACACATCGATAAACAAGACTCTACTAGACACGGCCTGTAGACATTCCGAGGACAAACCGCTCTGATACCACTTTTGTCACGACCCAAACCCGTGGGCCGCGACTGGTGCCCTACTTAGGCACCCCAAACCAACTCACAACCCGATCATCGTATTCAAACTCAATCAAACTCAGCATGCGTTATCCGAACTGAAAATGAGCAGCAGACGCCAGACACAAACATTTATCGAACACTTATCTTAAGCGGTCGCCCGTTCAGATTTGCCAAATAAAAATCAGAAAGATGGCGGAATATACGTCGCCCAAATGCACACACACACATCAGAAAGGGGCGGAATGTACATCGCCCAAATGCACACACACGCATACAAACTCAGAGGCCGACTTGGCCATAGTAGCGTACGGGCCGCTTAAGATCGCAAAACAGACTCACATACAAACACACCGGACCCACGACCCACAAATCTGACTACAGGCCTCTAAACAAAACAGAACATATGAACATATGACGAGACAGGGCCCCGCCGTACCCACACATCCACAAATGTACCGAACACACACATACAACAGAAGATATGTACCAAAAGTAGGCTCCGAATCAAGGGGAGCTCTCCAACACAGCAGAATGAGTAGCCTAAACTGGTGGACCACCCAAACGAGCTTCTGTACCTGCGGGCATGAAACACAGCCCCCGAAGAAACGGGGGTCAGTACGGGAGAAGTACTGAGTATGTAACGCAGAAGGTACAGAAATCACAAACACAGCTGGAGTCAGAGAAAACAAACACAACGTCAACGTAACAAAGCAAACCTGTGCGGAAGGCAAACGTACATATGCAAATCAAATCATGTATAGGTTTTAGGAACGTGGTCACCCCCGACGCTGGTGCCACAACACATCATAACTCCAGAAGTTTTCAAATCTCCGTACAGTCTCCAGACACATCATATCACACACACATCACATCATCAGAACATATCAAATGCCATATCACATCATAACTCCATGAACGGTAACCGGCCCTATGGCGAGGCCTCGGAAACCGTAACACATCATAACTCCCGAATATGTTATAGCGTGCACGATCACAAAGTCGGCCCGGGTACCGACGAACGAACTCATAGCAGACAGCACGAACAGAGTAGTGCAGAAACCATATGCATATCAAAAATAATTTACCGGACTCAACATATAGTTTACATATAGGTATATACCGACGCCAGAAGGCTCAGAGTAGGAATCAGATTGAACAAAATTTATGTATAAAAGTTACGAAGTTCCAAACTGCCAAGTCTTTAGAAAAAAAGCTGTTTATAGGTCATTTTCCGAAAATCTCACATTATTCAAAGTACAAAACGTTCACTAACGGCATAGGAAGTTTCAAACGCACCATTGAGTCATAAACAAACGATCACTGGTCATAACGGACGCAAACGAACCAAACAAACCGAATAAGGGGAGCCTCGGGGCTCGTGGGCCCACCTCGAGTCAAATTGAGGCGGCGGACGCAAATCACAGACCTTAGGCTCCCTAGAGCCATCTACGAAAGTTTCGGAGGGTTTCAGACACAACCACAAAAGTTATGACGATTCGAACATTCCTTTGACCAAATGCCACAAAAGGGTTCAATTGCGCTGGATGAATAGTACCCAAACTTGAACCTAAATTTCCAAGAGCAGAGTTACCCCCGAGATTCCGATATTAACCTAGTATGACTAGGACATGCCAAAAGAAGGATAGGTAGGCTTTACATACCTGATTGGCGCCTTACGCTCGTCAAATCGCGATTCCCGTTTCGTCCGAAAACTGCAAATGGTCACTTTTACCAGTTACTATTCATGAGAGTTAGCATTTTCATCTTTGGGGCTATACTTGGCTACCGAAATTTCGGCAGCATTTCCCCTATAAATCTAACATCCCCGAGACTTGGCTCGACTCAAAATACAACAACAACAACAATCCCAAACATCATTACACAATACAAACCACAATCAACCACACTAACTTCAAAATTGCACCTTATTACATAAGTTGGTAATTCTATATTCAAACTTCAAAATTCCAAATCTATTTCCACACTGGTCTATTCATTCACAATTATTCAAACACACCACCAACAATTTCCAAACCACATACAAACTTCCCCAAAGTTCATTACTTTCAATATTTCATTCAAAACACCAAAAGTTACGACGAACATTCTAACTTGCGTCGTTTCATTCCGAATTCATTATCATCAACCATAAATCATATTTAAAGTCTTTAGTATCATAAATATACCATGATATACACCATGATACCGAAGGTATACACTTTCCGATAATATCCGAAATCATTTTCTAGCGCCAACTAAATTCTTTAATCCATCCTTTACGACGTAAAGATCACAACAACGCATTATTCAAACTAAACAAGATAAAATTCCTATGCCTTGCACTTCATGAAACTCACGGCCAAACACACCCTTTTTATACACACACGCCATACACAAACACAACACCATCCCATAATCTTCATGCAACATCAATCACTATAACATATAAATCCATTTCATAACATAAAAACATAGATTTCTTACCTCTTTCTTGAAATTCCGATTTGCCGCAAACGCGCACCTTACGCCAAACTAATTGTACCCCGTTGAAGAGGGTCTTGAGTACTTCACAACTATGCGAAAATCAAGATTTTTGGATTGAAACAAAGGCTAGCAAAATTTTTTTCCTTTCTCTCTATACCCTTCGGCCGAGAGCTCCTTATGGAGTGTTCTTCATATTATTTTTTGTTTTGCTTTGGCTTTCTTGATAATTCAAAGGCCACTTTGATATATATCCATTATAGAGAGTCATGTGCATAGCACATGACATTTAAAACATGGGTTTGGGCCACCCTAAAGGCCGGCCACCCCCAAAGACTTGGGCCTCAATTCTTGTATTCAATTTTCTTGGCCCGATTCATTAAAAGTCCCGTTTTGTAATTCCCGAAACTAATTTCTGAAATTCCAAATTTACCCTCGGCCTCCCCCGAGGTCTTGACATTAATGATTCCATAACCAACATAGTCATATTTACTAAAATCAAGTTATGTCCTTAAAACACACAAGTCGAAATTATTTCTCGATTCCCAATTACACGAAAATACGGGACATAACATAGGGTTTGCATGAAGAGAGAGAAGAGAGCAAAAAACTTTGGAAAAAAAATGAAGATATCGACTTATACCGTGTTGATTTACTTGTTTATCTTACTTTATTGCCTTGATATATGTTAGCTAATATTAGTTAGCCTATGATACCTACCTGTACTTCTTATTTGTATTGACCTGCACTTGCTGTATTCTTTTATGAATGCAGAGTTCAAGGTGGGTTCGACCTCTACTCCCCGTGGATGATAATAGTTTGAGGGTTGCTATTTTGAGTCTTTCAGGGTGAGCACGAAGACATTCGCCACCTTGAAGATTCTTCTTTAGTTACATCTTACTTAATATTCTGAGACATATTGAGACTATTGATGTATTATTATTACTTCCAGACTTGTAGATTCTAGTTAGATGCTCTTGTATGACTAGACCAAATACTGGGGTGGTTTGATGTATTTCCGCCTTATTTATCTATTTATATGTCAGACTTACGTTATTTTAATCTGTTCCGGTTATTCGTTTGTTTATTCATGTTTTTATGATTGTTGGGATAACGGTTCGCTTACCAAGGTGAAAAAGGTAGGTGCCCGCGCGACTTAGTGAAATTGGGTCGTGACAGTACCATAACCATGCAATTTCAATGTATCGTGGAAATGAGTATGAATACGATGCAATGTAATAACGACAACCAATTCAATCCCAAACAGTACTACAAATGGTACACAAGTAATGTCAATAATAAGTACACAATAAGCCACAATGGAATCACAATTCTCACAATATCAATCAAGTAAGGTACTGCAATATCATAGCCATGATATTTCACTAATCACCAATATCCAATGTCTCAATATGGAAACGAACCAATAAGTAAATAGAACAAGATAAGTCAACAACGCAACAGAGTGGCTAGCCCCCAAATCACACAACAAGGCCCAAACTAAGACAATATCCAACCTGACTTCATACTTGAAGGTCCATCTTTTTTCTCCAACACAAACTAACTATACATATGCTTCGCTAACCGAAGTCTAACCAGAAGGTAAGTCGTAACCTACACGTACAACAATCTCGAAGTGTCAATCGTGCGCCTTTCCTTTTCGTTGCACCTCAAAGTAATGAAAGTATAACCATATCCGAATATGGAATTAGGATCAAGAAGAAACATCATTCAATCCTTACTTCTATTCAAGACCTAAATCCCAACCTATGGAATGGGTTTTATGAACTAGAAAGATAAAACTGGGAAATATATAAGTCTCAACATGAAATTAATGTTCTAGGCAATCAATTCCCATCAATTATAAGCAAGAAGAACTAACAAATTACTTAAATTTGAATTCTACGCAAAACCACCAAATTTGGGTATAAACCCTAACTTTAATTCTCACAAATTGGTCAATAATAATGAAGGAATCATGTTTATATAGCTACTATTCATCAATTCCATACTTAATCAAGCTTAATCCACAGAAAAATCAAAGTTTTATAATTTACAACTTATTCAAGAAAGAAACCCAAAAACCCTCTCTAATTCATTAACAAGTAATGGGTGATTCAAGTGTATTAATCATTATGTCAACAACTTTCATGATTAAGGAAGATAAACCGTCAATGATTCTCACTTTGGAAGACTAAAACCCATTTAGACAAGAAACCATAAAAAAACACCTATTTTATTCTTCAAGTTCTAAAGAATTCTAGCATTTAATGGAGGTTAGCCAGGGTAGATTTTGAGAATTTAATGAAGTAAAAGGGTGGAATCACTTACCAATGAGAATAATCTACCAAGAAACCTTGAAAATATCTCAAAATATCCTTAGAACCGAGTATGAGATTCTGAGGCAATTAAGGGTTTTAACTTAAGACTTTATACTCAACTGTGCCCGTCACCTGCTGTAGCGGTTAGCAGTCCCCTATAGCGGACCCGTTGCAGTGAGATACCTGCCGCTATAGTGGCCAAAAGGAATTCTTATAACTCGCTACAATGGCTCGCCCACCACTGTAGCAGTACCATTGCAGCGGCACCAGGTGCGCTACAGCAAACATCAGACAACAGCAACATCAACCAAGTTTCACTATTTCTACCCGGAAATTTGAGTATCACCTGAGACCCCACAGATACAAAACAAATATGTAGACATACATAAAAACGCTCTACGAATGTGCTCGTGACCTTGAAATTCTCAACGGAGGTCTTGTTGACCAAGTCAACTCCCAGAATCCCAAATTCAACTTTGAGTCAACTATTTCTTTTTTGCTTTAAGACAAATTTCAGAAAAAACATTTTATTTTGCATCCGATGACCTCGAAAATCATACCACTTGTCCTTGCGGGTGAAATATACACTGATAGAGCTTGAGAAAGGGTCGACGGGGTCAAACTAGCCGTAACAACCAAACAGGTCTTTACAATGTCTGATGACAAGAGCAAGCAGACTGTAAAGGGGCATCTCCGCCCTTTGAATCAGCTTTTAAAATCTAAACCTCTTTTTCCTCAAAGGTTGGTGAAGAAAACGGAATACGCTAAGTTTTATGAAATTTTATGATCAGCTGAAGTAATTGTCATTAAACTTTCCATTCTTGGATGTTATCAAGGAGATGCCTGGATATGCGAAGTATTCGAAAGATCTGCTTACGAAGAATAGGTCTGTGCGAGATGAAACTGTGAGTTTGACTCACACTGTGAGTTTTATTATTTCGGCAACAACAGTCCAGAAGAAGGGATATCCTGGGGCATTCACTATTCATTATTCTATCGGGTGTTTTGATTTTGCTCATGCTCTGTGTGATAATGGGGCTAGTATAAATTTAATGCCACTTGCTATATATAAGAAATCAGGATTGCGGATGCCTAGGACGAAGACTATGCGACTACAGATGGCTGACAGATCTATTAAGAGGCAAGTTGGCGTGGTTGATGATGTTTTTGTGTGGGTTGGTGATTTTCTATTGCCCGCAGATTTGTTGATTCTTGACTGTGCTGTTGATCGTGATATTCCCATTATTCTGGGGAGACCTTTCCTTGTTATGGGAAAGGCGCTTATGGATTCGAAAATGAATGAAAGAAAATTCCGAGTCAATGATGAAGAGGTGACTTTCCAGGCACGTAAGGGGATAAAATTACCAAGTGCTTACAAGAGTATTTTAGTGATTGATTCTTTTGATTTTGTTGATGAAGCTGTGGAATTCAAGATGGAAGAAGAAAGTTTAGGAGAAGCTCTAGCTATTATTCTAGTGAATTTTGCTGCTGAAGACATGAAGGGCTATGTGGAGACAGTGAATTCGCTTGTTGGGTTGTGTTCATATTCTTACCACCCAAAAAAGCTTGATCTTGATCTGAAAAATAGAAAGATACCACCAGCAAAACCATCCATTGTTGAGTCGTCTAAGCTTGAGCTTAAGCAGCTGCCTGCACATATGAGGTATGAGTTTCTGGGACTAGACACCACTTTGCCAGTTATTATGTCTGCTTTGCTGAATGAAGAGCAGACAAAGAGATTATTATAGATATTGCGAGAATACAGGTGTGCTATAGGCTGAACTATTGCAGATATTCAAGGAATTCCCTCGGGTATATATTAGCATAAGTTTCAGCTTGAGGAAGATAGTTCACCAAGTGTGGAGCACCAGCGGAGATTGAACCAACCAATACAAGAGGTGGTGAAGAAGGAGAAAGTTAAATGGTTAGATGTTGGAGTTGTATATTCTATAGCAGACAACAAGTAGGTAAGGCCAGTACAATGCGTTCCAAAGAAGGGATGTGTCACAGTGGTGCCTAATGCAAAAACCTAGTTAATTTTGACTCGTACTATTACTAGGTGGCGTGTTTGCATGGATTATAGGAAGCTGAATTCTGCCACTTGCAAGGACCATTTCACCATGCCTTTTATTAATCAGATGCTTGATCAGCTGGCCGGAAGGTCCTACTATTTCTTCCTAGACGGGTATTCTGGCTACAATCAGAACAACATTACTCTTGAAGACCAGGAGAAGAAGATGTTCACTTGACCTTATGGGACTTTTGCTTTCAGCAGGATGCCATTTGGTCTTTCCAATGCACCGGCTACTTTCCAGAGGTGTATGATGTCGATTTACTCTGACATGGTGAAAGATTTCTTGGAAGTCTTTATGGATAATTTCTCTATGGTTGGTGAATCTTTTGATGATTGTATTGACCATCTGGGTCAAGTGCTAAAAATATGCGAGGAGACCAATCTTGTGCCAAATTGGGAGAAGTGCCATTTTATGGTAAAGGAAGAGATC
Organism: Lycium barbarum; assembly: GCF_019175385.1. Lineage (NCBI taxonomy): Eukaryota > Viridiplantae > Streptophyta > Magnoliopsida > Solanales > Solanaceae > Lycium > Lycium barbarum. The sequence continues at coordinate 99,743,545 of NC_083337.1, read as the reverse complement.
GTTCTAGGTCATAAAATCTCTGAAAAAGGGATTGAGGTCGATCAGGCTAAAATTGATGTGATTTCAAAGCTTCCTCCACCCATCTCAGTTAAAGGTGTCCTAAGTTTCTTGGGAATGCTGGGTTCTATAGGCGCTATATCAAAGATTTCTCCAAAATTGTGAATCTATTGTGCAAGCTTCTTGAGAAAGAGGCTAAGTTCGAGTTTGATAAAAAGTACCAAAAGCCGTTTGATGAATTGAAGGAGCATTTAACTTCTGCTCCCATTTTTTTTTCTCCTGATTGTTCTCTACCGTTCAAGCTGATGTGTGATGCGAGCGATTTTTCTTTGGTACTGTTCTTGGGTAGAGGCACAATAAAATTATGAACCCAATCTACTATGCCACCATAACATTAAATGCGGCACAGATGAACTAGAGAGTGACTGAGCAAGAGCTGCTTGCTATAGTCTATGCTTTTGAGAAATTTTGGGCCTATCTGTTAGGGTCTAAAGTTGTGGTTTACGCTGATCATGCTGCTTTGAGGCATCTGATGGCAAATAAAGAAGCGAAACCGCGACAGAATCAATGGGTCTTGCTGTTGCAAGAGTTTGATTTGGAGGTAAAAGATGGAAAGGGGACAGAAAATTAGGTTGCTGACCATCTCTCACGACTTGAAGAAGCTGGGAGACCTTCGATGGAGTTAGATATTGATGATGTTTTTCCTGATGAGCGGGTTCTTGCAATGATAGCTTAGGTAGCACCTTGGTATGCAGACATCGCTAACGTTTTGGTGACGGCCATTATTCCAGATGAGATCAAGTCATACTAGAAGAAGAGGTTTTTGAGAGATTCTCGTCAGTATTACTGGGACGAGCGTACTTATTCCGAACATACGCTAACAACATCATTTGGCGATGTTTTCCCGAGTGTGAGGTAATGGAGATCCTGAAGGGGTGTCACGACTCTCCGATTAAGGGTCATCATAGTGGGACCCGGACTGCAGCCAAAGTTCTTAAGTGCGGCTATTACTGGCCCACTCTGTTCCACGATGAAGATTTGTTGGTAAGGTCTTGTGATCAGTGCCAAAGACAAGGGAATATTAGTAGGAGGTAGGAGATGCCTATGAACTTTGTGATAGAAGTGGTGGTGTTCGATGTTTGGGGAATCAATTTTATGGGGCCCTTTGTGAGCTGTTATGGCATTAAGTACATCTTACTTCTTATGGATTATGTGTCTAAATGGGTAGAAGCGGTGGATTTACCTAATAATGAAGCCATGAGTGTCATGGGGTTCTTGAAGAAAAACATATTCACTCGTTTCGGTACTCCGAGGGCGATAATCAATGATAGTGGGTCTCACTTTTGCAATAAAGCCTTCGCAGGATTGATGGAGAAGTATGGTGTAAAACATAGGGTGGCAGCCCCTTATCATCCTCAGACAAATGGGAAAGTTAAAGTCTTCAATTGGCAGATAAATAGTTTTTGGGCCAAGACGGTCAATGCTAACAGGACTGACTGGTCCCGAAAGCTTGATGATGCTCTATGGGCTTATCAGACTTCATACAAGACTCTTATTGGGACTTCACCTTTTAAGCTCGTTTTTGAAAAGGCGTGCCATTTTCTAGTTGAACTTGAGCATAAAGCCATATGGGCCTTACAAAAGTTAAATATGGATTGGGAAGAAATAACTAAACTTCGGTTGTTTCAGCTCAACGAAATGTATGAATTTCGGTACCAGGCTTATGAGAGTGCAACGTTGTATACAGAGAGGATGAAACATTATCATGAAAAATGTATCCTCAAGAGAAAATTTTATAAGGGCAATTCTGTCTTGCTATATAATTCCATACTAAAGTTGCTACCGGGCAAGTTGAAATCAAAGTGGTCCGGACCTTTCGAGGTGGTAAGTGTTTCGCTCAATAGGGCAATTAAATTGAAGCCCAGAGATGGAACTCGGACATTTAAGGTGAATGGCCAGAGGATGAAGCATTATCATGGGATGGTTGATGGGGATAGGATTGTTGACAGCTACCTGTTGAAGCATTTGGGGACAAATTCTGACCCGGAGTAAATTGGTAACACTGTCGTGCCGCGACATTAAATCAAGCACTTCTTCTGAGGCCACCCAAGTTTATATTCATGTAATTTTTGGTTTTGTAGAGTAGTTTGACATTTGCTTTGGTGTAGGATGCGAATGCAGAAAAACATCAGGCTGAGAAGGGGAATATGGACCGTATTACATTATACGGGCCGTATTTTAAGGCGTGAAAGGCAAGTAAAATTTATAGTGAACACTGTTTTGTTACATTCTCCAATACAGACCACTTTCACAGACTGTATAATATTACACGGGCCGTGTATTTGATTGTATTTCAGCATGCAATCGAACAGTGCAACGCCTCAAAAAGTGATAAAATACGGACCGTTTCATCACATCAGATATGTTGATACTCTACTCTCTTTAATTCGTTCATATAGGTGTAAATTGATTGAAGGGATGATGGGTGTTGACAAAACTAGAGTTTTATGTGTGAATTTCATGGTTCATGATTTTTCTAATTCAGGGATGAGAAAATGAAGTGTTAAAGACTCTTGGGGGTTGATAAATCAAAACCCCAATGGGTGGAGGGAATTTTCGTTTGACGAATTTAAAAATTTGGATTCCAATATTGTTATGCCCGCCAAATGGTCAATTGAATGCTAATAAACTCGCAATTGTAAAAATTAGGTGAAGTCTGAGTAATCTAGCTCCCATAGAAATTGAAACCATGATAAGTGTAGGTGTGTGGTGTTTGAATGGAAACCGAAGCAAAATTTTTCAAAAACAAGCTTAACGGTGGTCATTTACGAAAAACAACATAAGATACCGACCGTATTTCCTTATACGGACCGTATCCTGGGTCGTAAGTTGGAAGGTTAAGACATGAAGTCTCTTCTTTGAAAATTCATGCTTTAATACGGACCATATAAAGTTATACGGCCCGTATCTCTGAACGTATTTCAAGGTAGAAACATGAGATGTTTCTTCCTCAGACATATAAGCTCAAATACGATCCGTATTTATTTATACGAACTGTATCTTTGATCGTATGTCTTAGATGGAAACAATACAACTAGTTTATACGAATCGTATAATATTTTTCGGCCCGTTTCTTTTGAATACAAACACAAAAAACAACAAAAAGTTTTATTTTTATTTTGTGACTGTTTCTTCATGGCCCGTTCCTAACGACACTTCGCTTACAGGTATGACTGCCAAACATGCAGTAAAGAGAGGTAACGGGCAAAGAGGTTGAGGTCGAGGTTGTGACTGAGCAGATGTCACGCATGCACTACATGACGCCCCCTCCCAGTCTGAAGAGGAAGTTGAGGAGCTTATGCCTTTAAAAAGGATTCGGGGTGGGGCCACAACATCCCAACCCGAAATCATGACACCATCACCTTCTAACTTCCCCTCTCAGTCTGAAGAGAAGGAGGAGGAGGGATCCTTAGCATCTGCTTCGGGAGAGATGGAGACTTTGGTACTGAACAAGGAAGTGGGGTGATGTTAGGCATATTATACGCTTATCCGCTATATAATACCCATATTTTACTTTGTTTAAAGGACGAATTAAGCTAAATACACCTAACTAATCGTTATTCTTGCATTACGAGCTAATATGTATGTGTTTGTGGCAATCAGGCAATTTTGGAGAAAATGCGTGGTGATTCGGACGAAAATGGAAATTGCACGCAAAATTGTCTAAGTGTCAAAGTGAAGAGACACCTCACTGAGCTCAGTCCAAAGCGAGGCACAAGCATGCCCTGGACCTCGCTCAGTGAGGGGGATGATTAAAATGCAAGAGATTGAAGAGAATTTGGCTTTAGTGTAAAACTGACTAGTGACCTTGCTGAGCGTGACTCAAAGAGAGGCACAGTCAATATTGAGGCACGCTCAGCGATTAGCGTTACTAAAATGCAAAAGTCATGGATTTTTTTTTAAGTGTAAAATGGAGCATTGGCCTCACCGAGCGTGGCTCAAGGCGAGGCCATGACAAGTTTTAGGGGTCGGTCAGCGACCTACATGAAGAAAAATGCACTTGTGCCAATTTTTAGACCCGTTTTTTATAGGCTTTGTAGGGTTATTTCTCAACACTATAAATAGGACCCTTGGTCGTTTTTGAAGGGTATCACGTATTATTTCGCTAAGAGCAAGGAGTAAGCCTTATCATCGTAGGCTTTGATCTTTTACCTTCATAGGTTCATATTTTCTTTATTCGAACATGATATTCCATTATTGTAATTCGAATATGAGCGTTTGTACTCCTATTCTGGGGTTGTCGCAAAAGTATGATTAGTTGAATAGTGAATAGTGAATTCTCATTAAAACGTTGGTCATAAGTCTCTTTGGACATGATATCTGACTTTTCCAAGTCACTATATAACTTGGCAACCTCGTACACTTGCATGTGCATAGGGAACAATAAGTCTTTGGCCCTGTTGTCGGGGAACGAAGAAATCAATTGTTTTACCAGTATAAACTATTTTTTCTTTAGTTATCCAAGTGTTAACGCCTTGATCTTAGTTGCTATTTCATCGCAAGTACTCTAATCGAATGCGAAGGATGCGAGTCAAAACAATCTTGATGAATTTGATCCTGATCCTGAACGTACTTTCAACCGGCACATGAGAGATTTTAACTTATTGCAAAATACGCAAGCTTTAGCGAAATTACCTATGGTCATGGCCAATAATAATCCATCAGCGAAAGTGCGAGAAGTTGTAGTGCCTCGTGTGGCAGATGTCACTTCAATCATTAGACGAAGGACTCGCGTCATGCCACGACTTTAATTAAGGCGCTTCTTGAGAGGCCACCAGAGTTTGTAATGTAACAATTAAAAGAAAAAAAAATAAAACAAAGAAGTGAGAAATCCAAAAGATGTCGTGCCACGACCTAAACTATAACGTTTGTTGGGAGGCAACCCAAAATTTTATTTGTCTTCATAGTTAGGATTTTTATTCATACTAACGGGAAGTGTTGAAGGTGTAATTCGTAGGTAAAAAGGTGGAAAAGCGGAGTACTAGCAAAAGAATGAAAAGATTAGGCGAATATTTGCCTAATGCAAAAGTAGGCAGGGGCCTCGCTGAGCTTAGCTCAAAGCGAGGCCCGGCAACGCTTTAGCCTGCGCTCGACGCCACAGGTAAGCCAAAAAAAAGGGGGCCAAAATTTTTCTAAGGCAAAAAAGAGGGGTTACCTCGCTGAGCTTTGGCCAAAGCGAGGTCCCAGCTCGCCTTCGGCCACGCTCATCGAGCAAGGTGAGTTGGGTAGAATTTTTTTTGAAATTTGGGGTCGACCCAATTTCACCCCTCTCTTTTGACTTAAATTAAAACTTATTTCTCCCTCCTTCATTCCAACTCAACCGTATAAAACTCCCACTTTCTCTCTAAAACCCTTCAACGCAAAAAAAAAAAAAAAACAAAATCACAAGAAACTTGTACATTCAATCATTGCCCAGCCCTTCTTCCATCGGAATTCGGGTAAATTTTCTTTGTTTTCTTTTTTTTTTCTTTCTGATTTATGTTATGTGATTATCCTATTCTCATTCCCCCATTACATTGAATGATGAAATTGCTTCAAAATTAATGCATGCATTCTAAAGTATGAAAGATTGAAGCTTTTGAGTTTCTGTTAATGGTAGTTGATATTACCCTTAAACCCTTAGTTGTTAAAATTGTTGTTGGGTGTTGCTTGATACTTGAATTCCATTCCAAAAATGAGGTTGTTCATCACCCTTTAACCCACAAATTCGTTGTGGCACAAACAATGCATTCCAAGTGTGTCACGCCCTAAAACCCATTCTACACGTGACCGGCATCCGACGTCATGAACAACATTAGAAGAACCTAAAATACGTAATAATAACACTTGAACCCGCCAGGTTCAATAATCACCTCCAACAATTTATAAAATAAATTCTAACGAATCATGAGATATGAATTAAATTAGCGGATGTCTTTAATATTATAAAACTTAATCAAAACGTAACACATGCCCAAGAGTTGAACAAAACTCAACATCTACCCATAAGAATGTAGACTATGGAGCTTCTAAGATAAAGAGAAATTGTCTGACACATCAGGACGCAACTCGGAAAACTAGAATAATAACTAAATATATAAGGGGTGTCCCACGAATGAACATGTGGGCTCACCAAATCAGCAGCAATAGCAAGTCCTTCCTAAGCGCCTGAAGTATCAAGAACATGCTCTTCTCCGCTACCTAATATACCATAAAAAAAACAATGGTATGCCTGAGTACTTCATACTCAGTGAGTGCCTCGGGGACAACAAGTAATATGAAAATCAAGCATAATGATGCTTAAAGAAATCAGTTCTAAAAACCATGTGAAATCAATGTAAAAGTAGTTATTCAACTTGTGTGTCTCAATAAGAATTATCAAAACTGATTGTAAAGCTTCTTGTTAAGTTACAACTTTCAAATATGCATTTCAATTTGATGATGATTGTCAACAACAGTTCCAAGAAAGAATAAGGATTATCACACTTGGCAATACAGTCCCTAGAATCAATCACACCGAAGGGATGACCATAGAGGTTCCCTAATCACAGCGCACCACACCGGAATATGTGATTCTCGGTGGCTATCCTTCCTCCCGAATAGCTAGGCATAAACTGCACTCCGGGTGGCGAACTCGGCAGTGGCCACTCTTCTTCCCGAATGGCTAGGCAATTACCACACTAGGATCCATAGTGACTACCCTTCCTCCCGAGTAGCTAGGCTAAACACAACAATAAAGTTCATAGCATAGAAGCCAATTCACAATTTGTCTCAATGTTGTCACATCATCAATTAGAATTAAAGCTCATTATGCCATATCGTAAAGATAAATCATTTCAAAGAATGTCTTGAAAACATTTGCACTTCTTTAACCAAGATTTCCATGTCATAATTCAACATGAAAATATTATTATCAATCCTTAGCCATCATTATTGATCATCTCTTATAGAGGAAAAATGTGTATAAACTTGTATGTGTACTTAGAGCATGATACAAACTAGGTTTAATGTGAGCATGTCCCCTCACGCACATTAACCTTAATTAAAGAAAGAAATAAAGTTTCAATTCATGAGAAGTTCACCTTTTTATTCAATAAAGAGCTTTTTAAAAGAGACATTCATCCAAAACCAGTTTTCAAAACAGAGACATACCTTAATTATGTGATTCGCAGTTCAACGAATTACTTTCCTAGAGGAGAATCACCCAAACCCTAGCTTGAATTCCCTTGAAATAGATTATCTTGCTACTCCCTTGAAATAGGAGGTTTTGAGAAGTAATTTTCGTACTTAGGGTTTTTGAACAGGTAAAAGGTGATAAAATTAACTGAACCCTTGTTTTTATAGTTTCTGAAAGACGGGACGTACTTCTAAGTACGGGCCGTTCTTTCAGGCCGTACTTCCAAGAATTTGACAGAGGCAATTGTTAAGACACGAGGAAAGGACGGGCAGAAAAGACGTCCCGTCCTTTGAAGTACGGGCCGTACTTTCCCTAAAATTTCCAAAAAGTTCAGATTTGCAAAGACCAAAGAACGCCCACAGAGTACGGGCCATACTTTGAAGTACGGGCCGTACTTTTGTCGTAGAATTTATCAATTACCGTTGAAAATGGGATTTTCGTCCCAACACTCTCCGTTTTGGTTTCTAAGTCCTGAATTGTGAACATAACCTAACTTATAAGGTTCAAAACGACTCATATAACACTTTCATACTCCATATGGATTTATGGGATGCTACATTATCCCCCTCTCCCCTTAAGATCATTCGTCCTTGAATGAGAATCATAGCCTGGAAAGTATTCACTAAACCACAAGTTGTTTCAAACAAACACAACGACTCATCTAGGAATAAGTAAAACGCTAGCTCATACCTGCCATAGGGAACAAGTGAGGGTATCTTTTCTTTATGTCCTCCTACGCTTCCCAAGTAGCTTCCTTAGTATTATGCTTCCGCCACAACACTTTAACCGATGCCACGTCCTTCGTTCTCAACCTTCTAACTTGGCGATTTAGAATTTGAACTGGTTTTTCTTTGTAGGTTAATCCTTCATTAATTTCAATCTCTTCAGGGTTCAACACATGGGAAGGATCAGGTTTGTATAACCTTAACATCAAAATGTGAAACACAGGATGCACCAAGGTCATATCAGATGGCAAATTCAATTCATAAGCCACCGTCCCAACTTTCCTAACAATCTTATAAGGGCCAATGAAATGAGGACTAAGCTTCCCCTTTTTACCAAACCGCATTACTTCCTTCATCGGCGACACTTTCAAGAACACCTTATCACCAACAGAATACTCTAGCTCACGTCCCCTCATATCCGTATAAGACTTCTGTCTACTCTGAGTTGTCTTGAGTCGTTGTACAATAAGATTAACCTTCTCGATTGCTTCATGAACTGAGTCAGGACCCAATAATTCTACTTCAGTTAGTTCAAACCAACCAATCGGAGACCGACAACGTTTCCCATAAAGAGCCTCATAAGGAGCCATTTGAATACTCGCTTGACAGCTGTTGTTGTATGCGAATTCCACAAGAGGTAAATGTTCATCCCAATTTCCTCCGAAATATCTAAAACAGGCTCGCAACATATCTTCCAAAGTCTGAATAGTTCTCTCTACCTGCCCGTTAGTTTGACGATGAAAGGCAGCGCTAAATTTCGCTCTAGTTCCCAAACCTTCCTGAAAGGATTTCCAAAAATGAGCAGTGAATTGCGTACCTCTGTCAGATATGATGGATGCTGGAATCCCATGCAGTCTAACTATCTCCTTTAGATATAAATTGGCGTACTCTGCCGTGGTATATGACGTCTTCACAGGGAGAAAATGGGTAGACTTTTTTAGTCTATCCACGATCACCCAAATCGAATCAAACTTCGCCTTTGTGCGGGGTAGACCCACAACGAAATCCATATTGATCTCCTCCAACTTCCACTGCGGAATCTCGATATTCTGAGCCAGGCCTCCAGGCCTTTGATGTTCAGCCTTAACCTATTGACCGTTCAAACACTTAGCCATAAAGTTAGAAATATCAACCTTCATGCTCTTCCACCAATAGTGTTGTTTCAAATCCTTATACATCTTGGTGGATCCCGGATGAACCAAATGCTTGGAACTATGAGCTTCCATCATTAATTCTTGCCGAAGACCATTAACGTCGGGAACACACAATCGGCCTTGCAACTGCAGAACACTATCACCAGTCCCAACAGTAAATAAAGTTTACTCACCCTTTTCCACTCCATTTCTCAGCTTTGCCAAAATTTCATCATCATATTGCTTGGATTTAATCCTTTCCACAATGTCAGACCATGATGAAGTGATTCCTACTGACTCTCCATCTTCGATTTCACCAAGCCTGACCCTAATACTAGAAAGTCTTTGAATCTCCTTCCCCATGGGCATGTCATGTGCACGCAAATAAGACAATATGCCCATAGATTTTATACTCAAAGGATCAGCAACCACATTAGCCTTACCAGGATGAAACAAAATGTTCAAGTCATAATCTTTTAACAACTCCAACCACCTCCTTTGTCTGAGATTCAACTCTCGCTGCTTAAAGATGTATTGCAAGCTCTTATGATCAGTAAAGACATCGTAATACTCACCATACAAATAATGACGCCAAATTTTCAAGGCAAATACCACGACAGCCAACTCCAAATCATGAGTCGGATAATTCTTCTCATGCTTTTTCTACTGTCGGGAAGCATAAGTAATCACCTTATCGTTCTGTATCAATACACAACCTAAACCAACTCTGGAAGCATCACAATACACCACCTATCCACCAGACCCAGAAGGTAAAGTAAAAATAGGAGCCGAAGTCAACCTTCTCTTAAGCTCTTGGAAACTCTTCTCGCAAGGTTCGGACCATTGAAACTTAGTAGTCTTTTGTGTCAATTTAGTCAATGGAAGGGCTATATATGAAAAACCTTCCACAAACTTCCTGTAATAATTTGCCAAACCTAAAAAGCTACGAATTTTCGTCGCACTAGTTGGTCTAGACCAATCCTTAACCACTGAAATTTTCTGAGGATCTGCTTTAATGACGTCACCAGTCACCACATGACCTAAGAAAGCCACAGACTCAAGCCAGAATTCACACTTTGAGAATTTCGAATAAAGCTCGTTCTCCTCAAGTGTTGTCAAAGTTATTCTCAAATGATTAGCATGATCCTCACGACTTTTAGAGTACACCAAAATATCATCAATAAACACAACAATGAAGCGGTTTAGATACGGCTTAAACACACGATTCATCAAATCCATGAATGCAGCAGGTACATTAGTCAACCCAAAGGACATAACAAGGAACTCAAAGTGCCCATAACGAGTACGAAAAGCGATTTTCGGGATATCCTCTTCCTTTATCTTCAATTGGTTATACCCAGACCTCAGGTCAATCTTTAAAAAGAACTTAGCACCCTGAAGTTGGTCAAATAGATCATCTATCCTGGGCAAGGGATTTTTATTCTTAATGGTAACTTTATTAAACTGACGGTAATCCACACACATCCTAAGGGAACCGCCTTTCTTTCTAACAAACAAGACTGGAGTACCCCAAGGTGAGGAACTCGGTCGGATGAAACCTTTATCCAACAAGTCCTTTAACTGATCCTTTAATTCCCTTAGCTCCACTAGAGCCATACAGTAAGGTGGAATAGAAATACATTGGGTGTCGGGAATTACATCAATCCTAAAATCAATAACTTTATCAGGAGGAATACCAGGAAGATCTTCGGGAAACACTTTAGGATAATCACTAACTATGGGAACAGATGCAAATTCGGGTACTACGACTTTCATATCATTAACAACAACCAATTGTTAAATGCACCCCTTAGTAATCATCTTATGAGCCTTAAGATAGGAAATAAATCTACCCCTTGGCTTAGCAATTTCACCCTCCCACACAATAATAGGCTCATCGGGAAAGGCGAAACGAACTAACTTATGGCGACAATCCATATTAGCATAACATGCGGACAAGCAGTCCATCCCCATAATTACATCAAAATACACCATCTCAAGTTCATACAAATCAGCCACGATCTCACGACCTTTAATCACAACAACACAATTTCTATACACTCTAGAAGCAATAACAGGAACACTAGAAGGCGTATCAATAGCAAAGGGTTCCAACAACGGTTCGGGTTTCACTCCCATATCAAGAGAAACATTAGGAGTCACATAGGACAAATTTGAACCCGGATCAATCAATGAGTAAGAACCATGAGAACATATGGTAAGGATACCTGTAACCATATTGTCAGAAGCCTCAACTACCTCTCTACGAGTCAGCCCATAAAGCCGAGCTATCCCTCCACTAGAAGTGTTAGCAACTTCCTTTCCTTTTCCATTATTACGAGCATTCTGATTATTATTGTTAGCATTACCCGCAGGCGGATTTTTAGTAGATGCAGGAATAGGCAAATCATTCTTTTGGTTAGACATAGCAGCCATCTCGCATAGCCACTTTCTGCACTCCCGCTTAAGGTTGCCCCCTAATACCATAATGATGACAGATACGATCTTCCCATACAGCAGACCGACTACTACCTTAGGAGAACCTGCTTGCGTTATTATTCTTTTGACCTTGCCTACCACAAGGCATACTGGTGTTCAAATATGTGCAAGACTGAGTAGGTACAAAATACACTTTACTTTTCCCTCCCTTGTAATTATTACCACTAAAACCACCTACCGATTAGACCTTCTTGTTATGGTCTCGATCAACCCTCTCCTCATTTTTTCAACTCTTTTGTTGTTCAGCAAACCCAACCAGAGATGAGAAAGTGCAAGTAGGAGACATAGCAACCGCAACACATGCAGACTTGATACGTGGTACCAAGCTTTTCACAAAACAAGTCAACTTATGCTTGTCAATCGGAATCATGTAGAAAGCATACTTTGACAGACGGGCGAACTTCAAACTATACTGACGAACCGACTTATTACCCTATTCCAGCTTCTCAAATTTCGTAGCCATAGCAAATCTCTCCTCATCAGACAAAAACCTTTCCATGAACGTCTTTTTGAATTCGGCCGACGTAAGAGCTAAAGCAGTGTCACCCTTCTCAGACTCCCACATCTCGAACCATGCGTGAGAAACATCCTTCAAATGATAAGAAGCAAGCCTCACAGCTTTAGAATCATGGGAATCCATTTCCCTCAATGCCTTGAAAGTCTCATCTAGAAAGTGTTGCAGGTCATCCACCTCTCGTGACCTGAAGAACTCTGGCAACTTTAAGTCTAGGAATTGCTTCAGTCTGCCTCTACCATGAGGTTCCACTCCTCCATGCTGTTGCTGAGCCACAACCAACACAGTCAACATTTGAATAGCAGTTTGCATCGTACCAATCTCAGGCACACTCGCAACAGGAACAACGGGAGTAGGCGGTGCTTGAGGTGGTGCTTGATTTCCAACATCATTCCCGTTACCAGCATTCGCGCCCCTGAGAGTTTGCTTAGCTCTCACAGGTAGTCCTCGGTTACCATTTTTGGATCGCGTCAGGGCCATTTCTGCAAGGCATGAATTAACAAGCGAATTAGAACGATCCTAAAAGGACTTCAAGCTCTTCCGCACAATCTAGAATTCAAAAGAATAGGAAACACCTATGAATGTCATGGGAGTTTCTCGGTCATGCAGGTGATCAGGATGCACAAGAAAAACTCCACTAGACACAACTCCACAGACACCAACACTAATCCTAGGACGTATTTAAACCTAGGCACTGATACCAAGCTTGTCACGCCCCAAAACCAACCCTAGATGTGATCGGCATCCGATGTCATGAATAACATCGGAAGAACCTAAAATATGTAATAATAACACTTGAATCCGTTAGGTTGAATAATCACCTCCAACAGTTTATAAAATAAATTCAAATGAATCATGAGATATGAATTAAATTTGCGAAAGTCTTTAATATTATAAAACATAATCAAAACGTAACACATGCCCAAGAGTTGAACAAAGCTCAACATCTACCCACAAGAATGTATACTATGGAGTTTCTAAGATAAAGAGAAATTCTCTGACACATTGGGAAGCAACTCGGAAAACTAGAATAATAACTAAATATGATAAGGGGTGTCCCACGAATGAACATGTGGGCTCACCAAGTTAGCAGCAACAACAAGTCCTTCCTAAGCGCCTGAAGTATCAAGAACCTGCTCTTCTCCGCTACCTAACATACCATAAAAAACCAATGGTATGCATGAGTACTTCGTACTCAGTGAGTGCCTCGGGGACAACAAGTAATATGAAAATCAAGCATAATGATGCTTAAAGAAATCAGTTCTGAAAACCATGTGAAATGAATGTAAAAGTAGTTATTCAACTTGTGTATCTCAATAAGAATTATCAAAACTGATTATAAGCTCCTTGTTAAGTTAACCCTTTCAAATATGCATTTCAATTTGATCATGATTGTTAACACAGTTCCAAGAAAGAATAAGGATTATCACACTTGGCGATATAGGCCCAAGAATCAATCACACCGAAGGGATGATCGTAGAGGTTCCTTAATCACAGCGCACCACACCGGAATATGTGATTCTCGGTGGCTATCCTTCCTCCCGAATAGCTAGGCAAAAACTGCACTCCGGGTGGCAACTCGGCAGTGGCCACTCTTCTTCCCGAATGGCTAGGAAATTACCACACTAGGATCCTTAGTGACTACCCTTCCTTCCGAGTAGCTAGGCCAAAAACAACAATAAAGTTCATAGCATAGAAGTGGATTCACAATTTGTCTCAAGGTAGTCACATCATCAATTATCATTAAAGCTCATTATGCCATATCGTAAAGATAAATCATTTCAAAGAATGTGTTGAAAATGTTTACACTTCTTTAACCAATATTTCCATGTCATAATTCAACATGAAAATATTATTATCAATCCTTAGACGTCTTTATTGATCATCTCTTATAGAGGAAAAACGTGTATAAACTTGTATATGTACTTAGAGCATGATACAAACTAGGTTTAATGTGGGCTTGTCCCCTCACGCACATTAACCTTAATTAAAGCAAGAAATAAAGTTTCAATTCACGAAAAATTCCCCTTTTTATTCAATAACGAGCTTTTTAAAATAGACATTCATGCAAAACTAGTTTTCAAAAGGGAGACATACCTTAATTACGTTATACGCAGTTCAACGAATTACTTTCCTAGAGGAGAATCACCCAAACCCTAGCTTGAATTCCCTCGAAATAGATTATCTTGCTACTCCCTTGACATAGGATGTTTTGAGAAGTAATTTTTGTACTTAGGGTTTTTGAACAGGTGAAAGGTGATAAAATTGACTGAACCCTTATTTTTAAAGTTTCTGATGGACGCGAGAGAAGTACGTCCAGAAAGGACGGCACGTACTTCTAAGTGTGGGCCATTTTTTCTGGCCATACTTCTAGGAATTTTACAGAGGCAATTATTGAGACACGGGGAAAGGAAGGGCAGAAAAAATGTCCCTCCTTTGAAATACGGGCCGTACTTCTAGGCCGTTCTTTCCCTAAAATTTCCAGAAAGTTCAGATTTGCAAAGACCAAAGAATGCCCACAGAGCACAGGCCGTACTTTGAAGTACGTATCGTACTTTCATCGTAGAATTCATCAATTACCATTGAAAATGGGATTTTCGTCCCAACACTCCCCGTTTTGGTTTCTAAGTGCCGAATTATGAACCGTAACGACCTGTTTGGTTGTTATGGCTCTTTTGGCACTTTCGCCTACTCCCAAGCATCAGTTAGCTCCCTTTTAACCCAAGAGGGCCGTTGACACGCTTCTTGAGGTGTCTAGACTGGATTCGGGTAACTTTGGTGAAAATAAAGGCTTAAAAGTGAAAGTGGTTGACCCGAAGTTGACTTTTGGGGGAACGAACCTTTTTTGAAATTCTGTCTATTTTGAGAGGTCTGGATTATCGTTTAGAAATTTTGTGTGCATTTGATTCCATTCCCAATGCATTCGGATGCATTTCGGGACATTGGATGGGAAATGGGAATTAAGGCATCGATAGTTGACTCGGTCAACGAGACCTTCGTTGAGAATTCTAAGACCACAGGTGCGTTCGTAGAGCGTTTTTATGTGGGATTAGGTATCTGTTATGTGAGCAGATGGCCACGGGAGTTAGTCAAAAAATTGGATCGAAACGAAAAACCTAGGCCAAGTTTCTGGTGTCGGGTTCCCGCTTTGGAGGCACCAGCACCGTAGCAGTGGCACCGCTGGTGCTGTGGCCCTGCCGCCGAAGCGGTAATATCCATTTTGGCTTGAACGCTGAAATGGTCAGGTGGCTGCTGGGGCGGTCCAGTTACCGCTACATCGGTGATGGGTAGTGACTGTGCATTTAATGAGTCTTAAATGAGTCTTAGACCCTCATTATTTCATATCTCGATATTGGGGCTTGGGAAGGCTATTCTTGGAGACAAATTGAAGGAAATCTTAGAGGTAAAACCTTGTCTAATCCTTTACTTCTCTTTAATCACAATCATCTTAGACTTTCCCCTTGCCTTTTCAATCCTTTAGAAATGGAATTTGAAGGAGGGTTTTGGGAGATTTTTCTCTAAGAATATACTTGATAATTTGATGATGTTAGTGTTAAAATGTGACGAATCTAAGCTTAGTAATCATATATCTTTCACTTTTAAGGTTGAATTTCGGATTTGGAGAATTAGGGTTCATACCCAATTTGGGTGTTTTTAATAGAAATTAGATTTGGGGATAATTCATAAGCTAAATCAACAATTAATGATGGGATTATTATTACCTTGGAGTCAATTTGATATTTCACGTTTCTCCCTTGTGGGCCCGTTTTCCTAATTTCTAGGGTTAAAATGGACCTAATTGATATCATAGCAATATTAGTACCATTATTCATGATTTCTAATTAAGAATTCAATTGTTCTTATACTACTTTGGTCCTGAGCTTCAGAGAAAGGGCAAGGCGATAGAGTGACTTGTTGGTGTTGCAGTTCGGCAGTCCAGGTAGGTTATGGTTTACCTTTGGTGAGACTTAGTATAGTGAATCACATATTTAGTTTATGATGTCGGAGACAACATGTGAACCTTCGGGTGTGAAGTTGGGATGGATATTGCCTTAGGTTTGGCCCTAATGTGTGTTGGGACTAGCCACCCCGTTATATGCGTTCGATTGTTTAATTGTGTTGGCTTGACGCCATGTGTAGTTGGTAGATAGCGAATGTTGCTTGTTGTCCCGATTCGGGATAGGATTGATGTACCTATTGTTGGTTTTTGTACTATGATACATTATTGGCGTACCCACTGTTGGTACTTGAGTTATTGATATATGTTGGCATACCCACTGTTGGTATTGTGATGTGATATATTATTGGCGTACCCCGTTGAGGCATTTGTGATATTGAGCTTACTTGTTGATGATTGACATATGCATTTCACGCTTTCTCTCATATTATCATGCATGGCCGATAACTGGTGATGATCTGGTATCGTTGATTGAGCGAAACTGATATTTGATAAACTTTTTTACTTGAGTGATTGTGAAAAGGGCCGATGTCCGAAGATCCATTCCAGAATCATTGTTTACATGAAACTGATACTGAATAAACTCTTTTACTTGAGTGATTGTGAGGAGGCCGCTGTCCGAGGTTTAATTCAGGAATCATTGATTTATGAAACTGATATTTGACAACTTTTTTGAGTGATTGTGAGGAGGCCGATGTCCGATGGTTATATTCGGGCATCGTTGTACATGGCCTTTTTCGATGTTATCCCGAATTCGATTGTAGTGCATGGGCTCCGCGGGTCCTCCAGAGTGGTGCTGGTGAGATTCCCCCTGTGAGTATTTAGCCAGGGTCCTGTCTGTCTATTTGGCAAAGATCCGGGACCGGTGGCACTCAGACTTCGCGAGTCACACCGGGTTGTGCTGCCGAGAGGTCAATATTTCTGTCCGGAGTACATGTGTACATCTCATTTTCATAGTATGGGATGGCATCACATCATACCATTATTGCATTGCATTGCATTATGACTTGAGTGAGATGTCGTGATGACTGTATTGTGATGGATTATGTTGTTGATTCTATTGTGTTGATTGTTCCAGGACTAGATATACTCAGACTTATTATACTGGGATTAGATATTTACATAGGTGTTGATGGATACTCGGTTACGATTATATTATTTCATGCGTGATTGGTTTACATGTTTATCTGCGTTATATTCTGAATTGTGTTAACTATGCTTAGTCGGCCTATGATGCCTACCAGTACTGTTGTTTATACTGACCTGCACTTGCTGCATTCTTTATGAATGCAGAGTATCAGGCCGGATCTACTTCTCTGACTCGTGGCTGATCGACTCCTCAGCTTCTCCTTGAGTTTTCCAGGGTGAGCATGGGGTCCGCTGACCTCGAAGACTCTGCTATTGTTTATGTCTTACTTTCCTTCAAGACATGATTTGAGACATTCATGGATTATTATTCAGACCAGAGTCATTCGTATTTAGATGCTCTTGTATGACCAGACCAGATACTTCCGCACTTATCTATATTATATTGTGAGACTTACGTCATTTTACTTCTTTCGCTATTATACTTATTGATTGTGAATGTTGAGTTAAGGGTTTTCCTATCGAGGTGGGAATGGTAGGTGCCCGCATGACCTATGTTAAAATAGGTCGTGACAAGTTGGTATTAGAGCCGTAGGTTACCCGGTCTTTAGTACAAGTGTGTGTCTGGTATAGTCTCGTGAATCGATACGATGAGCTCCGTACTTATCTGCGGGAGGCTATGGAACATTTAGGGAATATCACCTTCTTTTCTTCCATCATGCTACTTTATTCAAATTGGTATCTGGAAAGACCAATTTGGTATCTGACTCTTATCTCTTCTCTCACAGATGGTGAGGACTCGAGCTACTATGGTCTGAGGTCAGGTGTCGGAGCCCGCAGGTACGGTTGGAACCCGAGGACGCACTACAGCCAGAGGATGCGGCAGAGCAAGAGGCAGTGGGGCCGCCCCAACCAGAGGTAGAACTCCGACGGTGGGCCAGTGACGATAGAGGTCTCCATCTCCCGAGCCCGAGTATCAGTTGGGTAGAGACCAAACCGCAGAGGATGGTGTGGCCCAAGCACAGACACAACCTGAGGTTACTTCAGACCAGGCCGTGCATGACACTATGGCCAGGATCCTACTTCACCTTGATGCTTAGCAGGCGGCCGCTGGTGCTACTACTCCCGGCGGTGGTTCACAAACTAGAGTTGGGGCGTAGAACGCTGAGCAGGGACCTACACGGGTAGCACATCCCACCGCAGCTATGGCTCCCCACATTGATGCTATATTCGCCTCTCGGGAGGATATTAGGCCCATTGATGGCGCCGTTATGACTGCTGCTGATCAAGATCTTGTGGGGAGGTTCAGGAAGTTAGAGCCACCAAGGTTCTCTCGTAGTTTGTCTGAGGATGCCTATGCGTTTATTCTTGATATGCATGAGCTGCTGCACCTTATAGGTATAGTGGAGACCCACGACGTTGATTATGTGTCCTACCAATTTCTCGGCGACGCGAAGATGTGGTGGAGGTATTTCGTAGCGTGCAGACCTGAGGGTTCTCCTCCATTGACTTGGACTCAGTTCTACCGGGCCTTCCTTGAGAAGTATGTGCCCCGATCTTTGAGAGAGGCTCGTAGGGAGCAGTTTCTACACCTTGAGTAGAGGGGCATGTCCTTGGATTCTTATGTGACCCATTTCCTCTATTTGGCCCGATATTCTACTCTGTTGATTCATACCGAGGCTGATAGGATCAGACGCTTTATTGTAGGACTACTGGGCTCTCTACAGATTCCTTGCCTTCAGATGGAGTCTATGGGGGCTTCCTTCCAGTCCATTGAGCATGCTCTTATGGTTGAGGGCGCTAAGGCCCGTGCTTTTAGTGGTGGTGACAAGAGGCCACGTCAGACTGGCAGCTTTAGGGGTTCTGGTACAAGTGGCGTAAGTCAATTTTCGAGGCCACCTCAGCCCTATTCCGGTCGTCCCGTACATTTAGCATTATCGGCTTCCTCTAGTGAGCCACCTAGACTGAGAGCTCTTGAGAGCTCGTTCTCTAGACCAGTGGACAGGACTGCTGCATCCGGGTCTTCAGTTTTCGTGTTTCAGCACTCGACATCTCTTACCTGTTTCACTTGTGGGGAGGTTGGGCATATTACCAAGAGATGTCCCCGACCTAGGCGAGATTATCGGCAGCTAAGGACTCCGGTATTATCCGGTGGTCGAGGGGGGACTTTTCAGAGAGGCGGTGTTCAGTCAGGCCGCAGTACTCCCCATGGCTCTAGAGGTGGGTCCCAGTCAGCTAGAGGTGGTACTCAGAGTTCGAGAGGGGGATCCCAGACTGGGCGTGGTGGAGCCCATTGTTACTCATTTCTGGGTAGGCCCGAGGAAGAGGCCTTAGATGCTGTTATCTCAGGTACCATTTTTATCCGTCATAGAGCAACATCTGTGTTATTTGATCCTGGATCCACTTATTCGTATGTATCTGCATTTCATACCATTGGTTGGGATTTATCCTGTGATAGCATAGATATACCTATTCATGTGTCTACTCCAGTCGGAGATTCTGTGATTGTTGATCGAGTCTACCGGTCTTGTCTAGTTTCTTTTATGGGGTATGACACCTGGGTAGATTTGATGATTCTGGATATGGTGGACTTTGATATTATATTGGGTATGTCCTGGCTTTCTCCTTATCATGCGATCTTGGACTGTCACGCCAAGACAGTCACTTTAGCCATGCCAGGCATCCCTAGGCTTGAGTGGAGAGGTACTCCTAGTCCCACTCCGAGGAAGATTATTTCCTTCCTTCGGGTGAAGAAATTAGTAAGTAAGGGGTGTTTAGCGTATTTGGTACATATTCGTGATACGACTGTTGTATCTCTATCCCTTGAGTCTATTCCTATTGTGAGCGCGTTCGCGAAGGTATTTCCGTCAGATTTGCTGGGTATGCCACCCGATCGTGACATTGATTTTTGTATCGACATGGACTCGGGTACTCGTCCTATTTCTATCCCACCATATCGAATGGCACCAGTCGAGCTGAACTTAAGGAACAATTGCAGGATTTATTGAGCAAGGGGTTCATTAGACCGAGCGTCTCCCCTTGAGGTGCTCCAGTGTTATTTGTGAAAAAGAAAGATGGGACCATGAGGATATGCATTGATTACCGCCAGTTGAACATGGACACTATCCGGAAAAATTTCCCTATGCCTCGTATTGATGATTTGTTTGACCAGCTTCAGGGTGCTTCGGTGTTTTCTAAGATTGATTTGCGTTCCGGCTATCATCAGTTGAAGATTAGGGCGGCGGATATTCCGAAGACAGCATTTCAGACGAGATATGGCCACTATGAGTTTCTAGTGATGTCTTTGGGGCTTACCAATGTCCCAGCTATGACATTGATGAATGGCATCTTTAGGCTGTTTCTTGATTCTTTTGTGATTGTGTTTATTGATGACATCTTTGTGTATTCCAAGAGTAGAGTGGAGCATAAGAGCCATGTTCTTACCGTCCTTGGATTGTTGAAGAAACATAGTTTGTTTGCTAAATTTTCTAAGTGTGAGTTCTGGTTAGAGTCCGTAGCATTCTTGGGCCATGTGGTGTCCAAAGAGGGGATTATGGTTGATCCACAGAAGATTGAGGCTATGAGGGGTTGGGCGAGGCCCACTACTGTTACCGAGATTTGTAGTTTTGTGGGTTTGGCCAGTTATTACCGTCGTTTTGTGAAGGGTTTTGCTGCCATTGCTTCGTCCTTAACCAGATTGACTCAAAAGGATGTTCCCTTCTAGTGGACGGATGATTGTGAGGAGAGCTTTCAAAAGTTCAACCTTCTTTTGACCACAACCCCGATCCTAGCCTTACCTGTGGAGGGCAAGGACTTCGCGGTCTATTGTGATGTTTCTCGTATGGGTTTGGGTGCGGTATTGATGCAGGAGGGTAGAGTGATAGCTTATGCTTCCCGTCAATTGAAAGTTCACGAGAAGAATTACCCTACCCATGATTTGGAGTTTTTGGCCGTAGTTTTCGCTTTGAAGTTATGGAGGAATTACTTGTACGGTGTTCATTGTGAGGTTTTTACGGACCACCGTTGCCTTCAGCATGTGTTTACTCAGAGAGATCTTAATTCCAGGCAGCGCTGATGGATGGAGCTCCTGAAGGACTATGACATCTCTATTCTGTATCACCCTGCTAAAGTCAATGTGGTTGTTGATGCTTTGAGTCGCAAGGTAGAGAGTATGGGAAGTTTAGCTCGATTGGTTGTTTCCGAGCGTCCGTTAGCCATGGAGGTTCAGACTCTGGCCAACAATTTTTTCCGTCTCGACATCTCGACCCCAGGAAGAATTTTGGCTTGTATAGAGGCGAGATCATCGCTATCAGATCGGATTAAGGCTCAACGGTTTGAGGATTCTCAGTTGAGCAAGATTTGGGATAGGGTGTCGAGGGGTGAGGCCAAGGAGGCCGTGATGGATTCTGAGGGCATTCTGAGGATTAGGGGACGCGTATGCATTCCTCGTGTTAGTGCTCTGATTCCGTTGATCTTATCTGAGGGCCACAGCTCTCGTTATTCCATTCATCCGAGAGAGACTAAGATGTACGGTGACTTGAGACATCACTATTGGTGGCGCAGAAGAAAGAGGGATATAGTTGACTTTGTGGCTAAGTGTGGAAATTGTCAACAGGTAATGTATGAGCACCAGCGACCCGGTGGGGTGTTTCAGAGGATACCCATTCCCGAGTGGAAGTGGGAGAGGATTCCCATCGATTTTGTCACGGGTCTTCCGAAGACCCTTTGCAAGTTTAATTCTATTTGGGTGATAGTGGATCGGTTGACTAAGTCCGCTCACTTTGTTCCAGTTCGGGTTACTTATACCGTGGAGAAGTTAGCCAAGATGTATATTCAGGATATTGTGAGATTACATGGGATCCCTATTTCTGTTGCATCTGATCGGGGTACTATCTTTACTTCCCAATTTTGGAGAGCATTTCATGATGAGTTGGGTACCCGATTGGACTTTAGTACAACTTTCCATCCTTAGATCGATGGCCATTCCGAGCGGACCATTCCGGTGCACGAGGACATGTTGAGAGCTTGTGTTATTGATTTTGGTTGTCATTGGGATCAACACTTGCCCTTGGTGGAGTTTGCATACAACAATAGTTATCATTCGAGTATTGGTATGGCGCCGTTTGAGGCCTTATATGGTAGGAGGTGTAGATCTCCGATTGGTTAGTTCGATGGGTTTGAGGCTCGACCTAGGAGCACGGATCTATTGAGGGATATCCTTGATAGAGTGAGAGTTATTCAGGCTAGACTCATGGCGGCTCAGAGCCGGCAGAAGATGTATGCGGACCGGAAGGTTCAGGATTTAATGTTTGCTGTTGGTGATCAGGTTCTATTGAAGTTTTCACCCATGAAAGGTGTTATGAGGTTTGGTAAGAGGGGCTAGTTGAGTCCTAGATTCATTGGCCCGTTTGAGATCGTGGATTGTATAGGCGATGTAGCTTATGAGATAGCATTGCCGCTAGGTTTGGCGGGAGTTTCCATATTTCGATGCTGAAGAGATACCATACCGATGGTACATACATTATCCGTTGGCATTATATATTGCTTGATGATAATTTGACTTATGAGGAGGAGCCTATCGCGATTTTGGATAGGCAGGTTCAAAAGTTGAGATCCAAGGAGATTGCTTCTGTGAAAGTGCAATGGAAGGACCATCCTGTGAAAGAGGCTACTTGAGAGACTGAGTCTGATATGCGTAGCCGATATCTCCAGTTGTTGACTGACTCAAGTATTTTTCCTACTTTCCTTTTTAACTTGCTCGAGGACGAGCAACGGTTCAATTGGTATTGATGTAACGACCTGTTTGGTTGTTATTGCTCTTTTGGCACTTTCGCCTGCTCCCAAACACGATTAGCTCCCTTTTGACCCGAGGGGACCGTTGACACGCTTTTTGAGGTGTCTAGACTGGATTCGGGTAACTTTGGTGAAAATATAGGCTTAAAAGTGAAAGCGGTTGACCCGAAGTTGACTTTTGGGAAAACGAACATTTTTTGGAATTCTGTCAATTCCGAGAGGTCCAGATAGTTATTTAGAACTTGTGTGTGCATTTGATTCGGTTCCCAATGCATACAGATGCATTTCGGGACATTGTGTGGGAAATGAAAATTAAGGCATCGATATGACTCGATCAACGAGACCCCATTGAGAATTCTGAGGCCACAGGCGCATTCGTAGCGCGTTTTTATGTAGGACTAGGTATCTGGTATGTGAGCAGATGGCCACGGGAGTTAGTCGAAAAATCGGATCGAAACGAAAAACCTAGGCCAAGTTTCTGGTGTCTGGTGCCCGCTTTGGTGGCACCTGCACAGCAGCAGCGGCACCGCTGGGGCGTTGGGCCTGCCGCGAAAGCGGTAACAACCATTTTGGCTTGAACGATGAAACGGTCAGGTGGCCGCTGGGGCGGTCCAGCAGTTACTGTGCATTTAATGAGTCTTAGACCCTCATTATTTCATATCTCGATATTGGGGCTTGGGAAGGCAATTCTTGGAGACAAATTGAAGGAAATCTTGGAGGTAAAACCTTGTCTAATCCTTTACTTCTCTTTAATCACAATCAACTTAGACTTTCCCCTTCCCTTTTCAATCCTTTAGAAATGGAATTTGAAGGAGGGTTTTGGGAGATTTTTCTCTAAGAATATGCTTGATAAATTGATGATGTTAGTGTTAAAATGTGATGAATATAAGCTTAGTAATCATATATCTTGCACTTTAAAGGTTGAATTTCGGATTTGGAGAATTAGGTTTCATACCCAATTTGGGGGTTTTTACTAGAAATTGGATTTGGGGATAATTCTTGAGCTAAATCAATAATTAATGATGGGGTTATGATTACCTAGGATTCAATTTGGTACTTCACCCGTGAATTTCCCGTTTCGTCCTTATGGGACCGTTTCCCCAATTTCTATGGTTAAAATGGACCTAATTGTTATCATAGAAATATTAGTACCATTATTCATGCTTTCTAATTTAGAATTCGATTGTGCTTAGACTACTTTGGTTCTGAGCTTCAGAGAAAGGGCAAGGCGATAAAGTAACTTGTTGGTGTTGCAGTTCAGCAGTCCAGGTAGGTTATGGTTTACCATTGGTCAGACTTAGTATAGTGAATCGCATATTTAGTTTATGATGTCGGAGACAGCATGTGAACCTTCGGGTGTGAAGTTGGGATGGATATTGCCTTCGGTTGCGCCCTGATGTGTGTTGGGACTAGCCACCCCGTTATATGCGTTCGATAGTTTAAGTGTATTTGCTTGACGCCATGTCTAGTTGGTCGATAGCGAATATCGCTTGTTGTCCCGATTCGGGATAGAATTGACGTACCCGTTGTTGGTTTTTGTACTATGATACGTTATTGGCGTACCCACTGTTGGTACTTGAGTTATTGATATATGTTGGCATGCCCACTGTTGGTATTGTGATGTGATATATTGTTTGCGTACCCCGTTGAGGTACTTGTGATATCGAGCTTACTTGTTGAAGATTGACATATGCATTGCACGCTTTCTCTCATATTATCATGCATGGCTGATATCCGTTGATGATCCGGTATCGTTGGTGAGCGAAATTGATATTTGATAAACTCTTTTACTTGAGTGATTGTGAAAAAGGCCGATGTCCGAAGATCCATTCCGGAATCATTGTTTTATATGAAACTGATACTGAATAAACTCTTTTACTTGAGTGATTGTGAGGAGGCCGATGTCCGATGGTTATATTCGGGCATCATTGTGCATAACTGTTTTTGATGTTATCCCGTATTCGATTGTAGTGCATGGGCTCTGCGGGTGCCCCAGGGCGGTGCCGGTGAGACTCCCCCTGTAAGCAATTAGCCAAGGTCTCATCTGTGTGTTTGGCAAAGATCCGGGACCGGTGGCACTCAGACTTCGCGAGTCACACTGGGTTGTGCTACCGAGTCGTCGATATTTCCGTCCGGAGTACATGTGTACATCTCATTTGCATAGCATGGCATGACATCACATTCATACCATTATTGCATTGCATTGCATTATGACTTCAGTGAGATGTCGTGATGACTGTATTGTGATGGATTGTGTTATTGATTCTATTGTGTTGATTGTTCCAGGACTAGATTTACTAAGACTTATTATATTGGGGTTAGATATTTACATAGGTGTTGATGGATACTCGGTTACAATTATATTATTTCACGCGTGATTGGTTTACATGTTTATCTGCGTTATATTCTGAATTGTGTTAACTATGCTTAGTCGGCCTATGATGCCTACCAGTAATGTTGTTTGTACTGACCTGCACTTGCTGCATTCTTTATGAATGCAGAGTATCAGGCCGGATCTACTTCTCTGACTCGTGGCTGATCGACTCCTCAGCTTCTCCTTGAATTTTCCAGGGTGAGCATGGGGTCCGCTGACCTCGAAGACAGTTCTATTGTTTATGTCTTACTTTCCTTCAAGACATGATTTGAGACATTCATGGATTATTATTCAGACCAGAGTCATGCGTATTTAGATGCTCTTGTATGACCAGACCAGATACTAGGGTGGATGCAGTTACTTCCGCACTTATCTATATTATATTGTGAGACTGATGTCATTTTATTTCTTCCACTATTATATTTATTGATTGTGAACGTTGAGTTAAGGGTTCGCCTACCGAGGTCAGAATGGTAGGTGCCCGCATGACCTAGGCTAAAATGGGTCATGACATGAAGATAACCTAACTTATAAGGTTCAAAACGACCCATATAACACTTTCATACTCCATGTGGATTTACGGGATGTTACAAAGTGTTCAATGAAATGCCCCCAAAGTGTAGTCGTGGGCAGAATGGTCCCAACGACGGATGGATGACGACCGTCTTGCGGGAACATTAGTCTTAGGATGTTAGATTGTATGATTTGCCTTATGAATATGCAAAAAATTAAGTGTGGCGTGGTTTGTTGGATTTTCAAGGTATGAAAGCTTTGAAAATGGGTGCTTCTAGTCACGTCGAAAAACAATATTGACAAACAAAACAAATGGGAAGTCTGAGTACCATTCACGTGACTAGTTGACACCCATGGTAGCGAATTAAGTATGGGGCCATTCCGACACCCACTTGGCTTAGTTAGTTAGCCACATTTGATACCCTACTAATGTTTTTATTTGGGTGGAACAGGTACTATAAATATGGTGAAATCAAAGCAAATGGGAGGTAAAGGAGAGGAGAAGGCCACTGCTAATCCAATCCGAAAAAGAGCTTGCTTGAGCCAACCTTCACAGGGCCCGACTGCTATACCGGTTGAAGCCGAGAGTGTCCAACCGCCTCAATCAGACCAGAGTTAAGGGCAAAAGGAAAAGAGGGTACAAAAAAAGTATGGCTTGTATTGGTTGAAAGACTATGAGCGTGAGTGGTACAAAAAGTTCAAATCCACGAAATGCCTCCTTGAGACACCTGTTAGTGAAGCTAGTCTGAAAGCACAACATTTTGACATGTGGGAGCAGGTATATGATAAGGGCTTGCAATTACTCTTTCAAGATCCAGGAATATGTAACATCCATTTGGTGCGAGAGGTATATGCTAATTGGGTTGCGGACGATCCTGATGAAATCTGTGTTCGAGGGGTTGTAGTTCCATTTACTGATAACTACATATGTGATTTCTTGGGGACCCCGACTGGTGTGGACAAGAATATGTTTGAGCAGTTGGTTCATAGGCCTCCATATCGGGAGATGAGGCATACTTTATGTGGGCCCCATCCTAATGCAAGGTGATTGCGCAGGTCCGATAATAATCAGCATAAGTGCTTTCCCCTTGCCCATATGACACAAAAGGCAATGGTATGGCTCCAAATTGTATGTGCAAGGATTATGCCGGTGGGGCATTACTCTTATATGAGTAGAGAGCGAATCTGTATGGTGTATGCATTGATGTCTGGTCAGCAGATTAATATAGGGGCGATACTGAAAAAAAAACATGAAGAAAGTTCGACAGGATCATGAAGCTCGCAGATTCTTATTTGGCAGTATCCTTAAGTATATATGTCGTAAGAAAGATGTGGATGAGGAACCACTAAATGGTAAAGTCCCAGTGACAGGACCTGCCATTGATATGACTCGGGTGAAGAACCCGAAAGATGTATATGGGCAAACTTTGATAGCACTATAGTGTCGTGCCAGAGACTACTCTATCATGGCCAACATGTAAGAACTTCAGCACCTTCAGTTGACACTTGGCCCGTACACTGCTACAGCTGAGCAGTTAGCCTATGTTGATTAGCGAATTTCGCTCAATGCCCACGCTAGGGTGTTATGCAAGATTGGGGAAGCATATGAGGAGCCTATGGATGATGACATACCTACTCCCGAGCCAGAGCTATAGGAGCTGATGGCTGATGAGGTGGTTGAGGAGGAGTAGGAGTCCGACAGAGATGTTGGTGATCCAAATGCTACTCCCACGAGCAGTGATGAGGAGTCTGGAGATGAAGATTCAGGAGATGCTGAGTATCAGGACGAGACTAACGAGTAGACAGGGAGTTATTTCTTACCCCTATTTTGGCTTTACATTTGTGCACTGAGGACTGTGCTTGATTTTAAGTGATGGGGTGGGGAGTAAACTCTTTTATTTTGGGTCTGTAATATTCAGTAGTATGTTGACTTGTTTTCCTTTATGTTTAGGATGTTATAGGTTGTGATACTTCAAAACTATTCATGGCTTGTAATAAGTAGTAATTAATATAGTAGTAGTTATTATTATTATTATTATGTTGTGTCGTGCTAGTAGTTAGCGCACCCCTTGGTTTTTGTTTTCGGTTCTTTTCCGGGGGTATTTTGAACGTAACTTTTTTTTTGTGTTAGGGAAAGGTGATTTCAGAGCCCTTTAAAGAAATTGAATGCTAGGTTCTTGGAATTAGGTACATATTTGACAACATGATAAGTCTCAAATTTTTCGGACATGAAAGCATGCTTAAAAATAAAAACTTGTGTTGACAAGCCTAAGCTCTTTTACTGGACTCGTGGATGAACTTTGGCTTAAAAATGCTGCATTGAATTCGTGTTCTTGTTTGCTAAGTAGACAATTAATATGTGTCCATCTTGAATCACGAGTGTGCCATGTGTGGTGAGTATTTTGTATATATTCCATGTCTTGTATTGATGTCTAGAACTTGCCCGGTATGTCTACAAAGTGAAACTAGGTGTGTCAAGTTAGGAACAGAAATAGGCATTTATTTGTCAGCCATGATGTTGAACCATAAATATGCCTACCCTTATGATATCCTTCGTTAATCCCTTTGAGCCTTTAGCCTATTTTCTTTGGTAACCACATCTTTAGCCATTCCCTTTCATTGGTATAACTGGTAAGATTTGATCTCGAACTCCTAAAGCACATTAGAAATTTAGCAATTGAACGTGAATGGGAAATAGATGTAAGGGAAAGTTAGGGTGGAAACTAGAAAAATAAGGTGGAGGGCGCACTTGGTGAAATTAGTAGTGTATGTTGTTAGTAGGGAGCGGAAAAAGCTATAAAAAAAGGGGAAAAAAAAGAAAAAAAACATTGCTCCTTGCCAATGGCGTACATAGAAAATAAAGAGAGTGCTTGATTTAAAGGGTGCATAAGGTGAAGTGAAAAAGAATGGTTGAATTATTGATGACACAAGAGGAAGCGCATCAAAACGATAAAGTGTATGTCTTAAAGAACTTAGGGAGGGTAGTCACTATTTACCCAAATAATTCCTATCCGTCCTTTAGCTGACATTACATCCATAAAAGTCCTATTGATCTTATGCTTGATATGCTTTTGTTAATAGAGTATGATATTAAGGGCAAGCCTATGGTACGTTGTATGGGCATGTGAATTTTCTTGTGAGAGTGAGCGTAATTCTTTCTATTCATCGCCTGTATTGTGTGTTGACTGAAAATGTTGGGCAACTGTCTTTGAAGTGAGGACACATGATTGGTAAGATATTGGTGACATGTTTGATTCCTTTGTTAGGCGGCAGGACTGTTTTTGCCCATATTCGTATGAGCGAGTCAGTTTAGAGGCTAGGATGTTTGGCAAAGTTGTTGGCATGTGTGAAACTTGTGTTGTGCTTGAGATACATGCTCGTAAATGTTTAAAATGTCGTGATGACCTTATTCTAATGCATACTTGTTCAATGTGGTAGTGTTTTTTGAATCGGAAGTGAAGTTGGGTGTGTCTATTGTTTTGTTCAAGGACGAAAAAAGGTTTTATGTGTGGGGTGGTGATGTCAGGCGTATTTATACGCTTATCTGTCGTATATTACACATATTTTACCTTGTTTAGAGGACGATTTAAGCTAAATACACCTAACTAATCGTTATTCTCGCATTACGAGCTAATATGTATGTGTTTGTGGCAATCAAGCAATTTTAGAGAAAATGCGTGGTGATTTGGACGAAAATGGAAATTGCATGCAAAATAGTCTAAGTGTCAAAGTGAAGAGACACCTCGCCAAGCTCAGCCCAAAGCGAGGCACAAGCACGCCCTGGACCTTGCTCAATGAGGGGGATGATTAAAATACAAGAGATTGAAGAGAATTTGGCAAAGTGTGAAACTGACTAGTGACCTCGCCAAGCATGGCTCAAAGCGAGGCACAATCAAGTTTTGAGGCGCGCTCAGCAAGTAGGGGTACTAAAGTGCAAAAGTCACAGATTTTTTTTATAAGTATAAAATGGAGTATTGGCCTCGCCGAGCGTGGCTCAAAGCGAGGCCATTGCAAGTTTTAGGGGTCGCTCAGCGACCTATATGAAGAAAAATGCACTCGTGCCAATTTTTAGACCCGTTTTTGATGGGCTTTGTAGGGTTATTTCTCACCACTATAAATAGGACCCTTGATCGTTTTTGAAGGGTATCACGTAGTATTTCATAAAGATCAAGGAGTAAGGCTTATCATTGTAGGGTTTGATCTTTTACCTTCATTGGTTCATCTTTTCTTTATTCGAACATGAAATTCCATTATTGTAATCAGAATATGAGCGGCAAAACTCCCTTGTTCTGGGGTTGTGGCCAAAGTATGATTGTTATCGTATGAACTTGAGTTGATGTTTATTATATTTATCAGATGAGTTATACTTAATTTTGTGCACAACTATTTTATTGCTTCGCGACTAGTAGGATATATCTTTGATTCTTAGATGGAACTCGAGAAAGGAATACTATGATAGAACGAAGATAAAGTAGAGTAGGATCTTAACGCTGGGCATCGGGGAGCGGATTTGCATTTAGGATAGAGATATACCTACTTCGCCCTACTTGGTTGATATACATGAATTATAAATGTGTTTGTATGAATGTTCATGACCATAGAGATATAGGCATGAAAGTAATACTAATAGGTGAGTAGAGAACTCGAGAGATTCATAGTCATAATATTAACCCTGTCTTCGGGCAGCGAACATCCTCATGCTCACCCTGAATAGACTCGAATCAGCAACCTCGAACAATCAACCATGAGGGGTAGAAGCGGATCCAACCTGGTACTGTTCAATCATAAAAGAATGCAGCAAGTGTCGATCAGTACAAACAACACGTACTGGTAGGTATCATAGGCCGAATAAGACTAGTTAATGTATATAAAGACAACAAAGCAAGATAAACACATAAAACAACAAGGTACAAGTCAACACGAATCAATGAACACGGTAAAAGTGGAAACAAACTAGATAGATTCATATTTTCCATAAAAGGCTTAAGATTAAAAGAAGGGTTTTTATGTGTTTTCCTCCTAATGGGTTCTTGGCTTTGAAATCTTGTATTATTGGCTGGGTTAGCTTCATTAAGCATGAATTTGATGATTATAAACTATATACACATGTTTCTTCCATCATTGTAGGCAAAATTGTAGGATTAAAGTTAGGGCTCTTAGATCCAACATTAATGATGATTTTGAGAATTAATTAAGTATTCCTATGATTAAAGTAATGGGTTTTGACCCTTTGGTATTGAATTTGGAATTTTGATTATAAAATTCCCATTTTGCCCTTGAGTCCCGTTTTCCCAAATTAAAGAGTGGGTTTTTGACCCGAATAGAAAATTGTCAATATGGATATCATTATTCATGATTTCATACATAGAATTCATATGTGATGGAGTTTGATTATTTGGAGACGCTTCGAAAGACAAGGCAACGTGTGGGTTCATAGCGCCTGTTCGGCTACCAGGTAGGTTACGACTTCCTTTTCGGTAGACTCCGGTTAGTTTCTTATATTCGTGTATTAGAAGGAATGGAGAAATCATGTACAGGGATTGGAGATTTGGGATGGAATCTTACGATGGTATTATTGTGTGATTTGTGTGTTCGGGCTTGTGGTCTGTAGACTCCTTAGGATGTCTGGTGTGATTTCTTGAATATTGGTGGACTTTATGTGACTTGGAAGTAGCGGGGGATACCTATTTTCTGTGTCTAATGATGAGAATCCCCGGGATATATTATTGTTCGTGTTATGCCAGTAATAGTGAATCTAGTTGATAAATGGAAGGATAAAATGTACCAACGGTTGCGATTGAGTTCTAGACTGAGTAGGAATGAATGCCTTGTGAATAGGAGGTGCATTTACTTGTATTAAGCTAATAGGATAATAAAGGAAGAGCGGTAATATTGTATTGTGAATGATTGATCTATTGTGTTGGCTTGAGGCCACGAGTGAGTAAATGGGTAATGATAATTGTTGTTACGACCTGTTGTGTGTTGGGACTAGCCACCCCGTTGTGTTGTGTTTTCGATAGTTATATCGTGTTTGCTTGATGCTATGAGTTGTTGATAGATATTAGATTCTGTTTATCGTCTTGATTACGATATTGTTGGCATACCCACTGTTGGTATTTGTAATTCGGATATATTGTTAGCATACCCACTGTTTGTATTTGTGATTTAGATGTATTATTGGCATACCCACTATTGGTATTTGTGATTTGGATATATTGTTGGCATACCCACTGTTGGTATTTGTGATTCGGATATACTGTTGGCATACCCACTGTTGGTATTTGTGATTTGGATATATTGTTGGCGTATCCCATTGTTGGTACTTGTGATACGGAGCTTGATTGTTGATGTTGATACACGCATTGCACGCATTCTCATCCATTCATGATGTATGGCTGATACTCAGTGATGATCCGGTATCGTTGATTGAGGGAAACTGATATTTGATAAAACTCTTTTACTTGAGTGATGTGAGATGGCCGATGATCATCCCGGAATCATTGAATGTGTGAAACTAATATTTGATAAAACTCTTTTACTTGAGTACCAATTGTTGATGTTGATACACGCATTGTACACATTCCTATCCATTCATGATGCATGGATGATACTCGGTGATGATCCGGTATCGTAGATTGAGGGAAACTGATATTTGGTAAAACTCTTTTACTAGAGTGATGTGAGATGGCCGCTGTCCGATGATAAATTCTAAAATCATTGTTGCATGGCCTATTCCGATGATATTCCAGAATAATTGTTAGTGCATGTACTCCACGAGTCCCCCAAAGTGGTGCCGGTGAGACTCCCTTTGTGAGTAATTAGCTAAAGTCCCGTCTGTCTGTTGGGCAAAGATCCGGAACGGGTGGCACTTAGACTTCGCTAGTCACATTGGGTTATGCTACCGAGACGTCGATATTTCCGTCCGGAGTACATGTGTACACCTCATTTGCATGACATTGTATTGCATTCATACATCTTGTATTGCATTGCATTGATACATCTTGCATTGCATTGCGTTATGGCTTTGTTGAGATGATTTGGTGTTTACTTGTGATGTTGGATTCGGATTGATTTATTGAGACTTGGTACAATTAGGATTAGATGCCACTTAGGGGATGATGTGTACCTGTCTTCGATTATCTCTGACTTTTACTAGTTGGTTTATCTTGTGGATCGCACGTAGGACTAGCGGTATGTTTGGCCTCTAAGAGATGTAGACTAAAGATGTCATAGTAAAGAGTCGACTCCTTGACTAGAAGCAAATGGTGTTACTGGTATATTATTTGTTGTGATATTGTTGTGGATCTGGCTTGTGGTTATTAGTGGGAGGTGAATGAGTTAAGGGTATTGGTGTCACATTGTGCGGTAAATAGATGTTGGTACTTGATTTAGTTACTGATCATGTTTATCTGTGAATTCTTTTACTAATCTATGTTACTAACTATTGTCGGCCTATGATACTCAATACACGTGGTTTGTACTGATATTGCACTTGCTACACCCTTTTTGGGGTGTAGGTTTTTCAGGTGGTTGATCGTGACATGTTCGGAGAGGCGCGGTGCCTAATCTGAATGACTCCTCCCACTTCATTCTGGGGCGGAGGATTGGGTCTTATGGTGTTGTTGAATTCTGTATTATTTAGTCA
This sequence comes from Lycium barbarum, assembly GCF_019175385.1. Classification (NCBI taxonomy): domain Eukaryota; kingdom Viridiplantae; phylum Streptophyta; class Magnoliopsida; order Solanales; family Solanaceae; genus Lycium; species Lycium barbarum. The sequence goes on along the minus strand of NC_083337.1, from coordinate 99,710,092 downwards.
CTCTTGTACTAGTCCAGACCAGGTCGTGGGAACTGGAAAAGTGTCCTTATCAATTTAACGGCTGTAAATATTTTCCATATTGGAGTTTATTAAGCAATTGATTTCCGCTGTTAATTGTACTTAGTTATTGGAATATTCAAATTGTCTTTACTTAATCAATGTGTTATTTGATAGAGGGTTCGCCTACCGAGGTGGCAAAGGTAGGTGCCCGCACAACCTCGATTTGGATCGTGATAGGTTACCGATCTACGAGGTGCAAGAGCAATGTGTAGTAGAGTCTCGTTGAATGGTACAGAGAAGTCTGTACCCATCCACGAGAGGCTATGAGGCTTGTTAGGAAAATTCCCTTCATTGGTTCTATTCGTGCTACTTTGGTCGAATTGGTATCTTCATAGAGTCCAATTGGTAGCTAGGCGATTCCAATTGGTATATGTGTATCCTTGTTGTATTCTCCCTCAAATGGCAGAAATCCGTTCTAAATTCTATGAGATCGGTTTCGTATGTCGGGTTGCGTTATGATATGAGATGTGCTGTCTTGATTCGGATGCTTAACCAAGTTCAGTTTTAGTTATTGTTAGAGTTTCTGTTGTGGAAATTTGATTAAGAATATTTCTTTATGGGTTCATTAAGAACTGGGGAGTTAGTAATAAGAGCCGAAGGATATCTGTGATCCTTGTGGTCGGTTGCTCGAAAATGGTTAATGCATGTGGGCTTAGTAAGAGCGATCTGCTTGTTGATAGGATCGGTTTTGGGAAAAAGGGGTTTCGACTTCGATAAGGTTTGTGATAGTATGCGTGGCATGTTTGAATCTATGGCAGATTAATGATTTCGCAATGGTTAAGTTTTTAAATATTGGTATGTGAGGACGAGAGTGAGTTCGCTACGGATTACCAGATTCGATGAGTATAGTGATTGCGTGTGGTAGATAAGAGAAGTTGAGAGTAAGTACTAACATGATGATATTGTGAGAAAGCATAGAGAATCCGAATTCTTAAGGGGATTGGTATTGGTACTTGTTGTGTACGTGGAATTGAGTCGTGATAAAAAGGATTTGGATAGAAATTTCTTGAGCACTAAGAAAGAAATAATTGGTATATGGAAGGCTTATGAGAATGTGTTTTTAACTGTTGCGAGAGTGAGATTCTAGTGACCAAGCAACTGTTAGGATTTATGTCCAGTATCGTATTAAGGCTGAGAGTCTTTGTACTTGTTGTATGGCTTCAGTGAGTTTTGTTATTTATCGGTACTGTTATCTGGCTGAGTTGATGGTATAGTTGCTTGAATGGTTAGGTGTGTTTAGGTTCGACAATGGAGACGTTCTAATTTAGTGAATCAAAGATGAGGCTTAAGCCTACTCTAGTTATATGGATCATTTTGGAATTCAAAATAAGGAATGGATTAAGGGAACCTTATTAGAAAAAAGTGGGTCATTGTAGATCAAGTATGTGCTTCGTTGGATTTAGAGCTTAGTCGGTTTAGATTCCGATGTGTTGAAAGGTAACTCTAATATGTAAAGTGTGTGGTGTGATTCTATCTCCAAGGTTGGTTCGGTAGTGTGCAAGACTTATGATTTGCGGTAATTGATTTAGTGGCTGCGAGAATTGGTTAGTATTAGTCGAGAGTGGCAAAGAATTAGGTGCGCCCTTGGGAGTACTTGAATCTATTTGAATGGTGGTATTGTTTTCTAGTATGGAATAGACGAGCTTGTGATTGTTGTTTGATTTTAAGAGACTAAGTTTATGGAATGGGTAAGTGATAAGACGTTGTGACCAGTGGTTGAGTGAGAAGTGCGATTTCTGATAACCGACATGTTGGATTTATAGGAAGTGGCTTGTGTGGTACCCCTTTGGATAGTTTCGCAGTACTTTGCAGTGAATGAGTTAGTCTGTGTTTAAGAGAAAGGATTTGTAGAAAATGTTAGTATGTTATGGCTATCAGTGTTCCGAGATGGGATCGTGTTGTGCTAAGTGTTTTATGTTATGAACAATATTGACGGAATAACTTCAGATATAATGGGTCCGAAGTGATTATTTCTGTTAACGCCAGGGGTTGTGAGATTTTGATGCTTCCTGAAGTATTGTGGGTTATTGAGGTATTAAAATGGAAAATTTGATAGTTAAAAGATAAATTTATGAGTGCATATGTCCTTAGTGTCAGGAAATTCGGGTTGTACCAGGTATGCGTATTGGGCAATGTTCAGGAATTTGAGGTTGGATTCACAAGATTTAGTTATCCGATACGTTGAGAACAATTTGGATAAGTTTCAGCTTTTAGAGCCGAGAGCGGTAACTTAGGGTTTGCTTTGTGCAGTAGGAATGTGTTGGGTTTCGGATCCTGGAATTAGTTTGTGTGGTTACTGATATATTCTGAAAGGGTGCGTTCATTGTGGGATTTTATGGTTTGAATGGAAATGGTTAAACCGAGGTTGTAACTCCAAGAGAAATTATGAGTTCCAAGTATTTCAGTTTAATGGATGTGATAAGGAACACCTGATTTTTGAGGTTTGTTAATAGTAGTTCTTGTGGTATCTCACCAGAGTCATCCTTTCGGTTAGTACAATGGGTTATGATGATAATGGTTGTGATTTGGAGATATTCTAGGATGGTGATAAGGCTCCGTTCTAATCATTGGATGTTGACAGATCTTGCTCCATGAGGTACTCGCTGGTAAGTTCCTAGATAAGTGATTTGAAGAGTTAAGAAGACTTAAGACTGACCAAGTTGGCCACGAGAAAGATAAGTTTCGAAGAAATAGCTTAGAGTTTTCTAGGATATTTAGGATTCTCTTTTGGGAAGAATAAGTCATGGTTTCAGTTTGTATTGTGTACTTCTAAGGAATTGTAATTCAAGGAACGACTTGGAAAAAGAGTGAAACAAAGGGATGAGCTAGCTCAGAATATCGTACCAGTTCGGAATGTTTTATGATTTAGTTATTCCTAAATGTTCGTGCTATTTGACTTATGTATGTGAGATCGTTGATTGGTTTAGAGGTATGGTAATTGGGTGTTTTAGCTGAGTGCGAGCGAGTTGCGGTTTGGGTTTGCATCTTGTAGAAAGAGCTTCGTGTTGGTTGTCATATGATTTTCTTAGTTATCGTAAGCTTGTCCTACTCTCGTTCTTCGCTCAAGGACGAGCGACTGTTTAATTGGTATATGATGTAATGACCTGTTTTGTCGTTACCTTAATTTTTTTTCTACTTTTGCCTTGTTGACTCGTGCCCAAGTCTTGTTACAACTATTATGACCCGAGAAGATAGTAGTCATGGTTTCCTAGGCGTCATTTGGAGTTTTGGAGCATCCTTTAGGAATGTGACTTTAAGCGAAAACCGTTAGACCTAAAGTTGACTTGGTCAACGAAACCTCTGTTGGGAAACCCGAGGCCACGGGTGAGTTTTTAGCGCGTTTTTATGTATGTCTGCGTATCTGGTTTGTGAGTTTCGGGCCTCGGGTGATTGTCGGATTTCGGGATGGAATTGGCAAAACCAAAAAACTGGTTTCTGGTATCTGATCTGCTAGTGTCTGTTGCAGCGGCACTGCTGGGGCCGTGATGGTACCGCTGGAGCGTGAAGAGCATTTATGACTAGACCGCTGGGCGATGTCGGGACCGTTGGAGCGGTCGACGAGCAGTTTACAAGTTTAAAACCCCAAAACCCTAGCCATTATTTCTATTCCGACTTGAGAGCTTTGTGAAGGCGAATTGGAGAGTTTTCAAGTGATTTCTTCCCTAAGGTAACAGTCCTACCTTAATATGGTTTCATTGACCCCTCTTAATCATCTAGCATTATCTAGTATCCATCGAATCTAATGGGTCTTCAAATGGGTTCTTGAGTTAAGTTCTAAATCATTTTTGGTTCCTAGAATCTTTCTAAATAGTAACAAACTAGGTAGATTCATATTTTCCATAAAAGGCTTAAGATTAAAAGAAAGGTTTTTATGGGTTTTCTTCCTAATGGGTTCTTGGCTTTGAAATCTTGTATTATTCGTTGAGTTAGCTTCATTAAGCATGAATTTGATTATTATAAACTATATAAACATGTTTCTTCCATCTTTAGAGGCAAAATTGTGGGATTAAAGTTAGGGTTCTTAGAATTCAATTTGGTATTTTGGTCATAAAATTCCCGTTTTGCCCTTGAGTCCCGTTTTCCCAAATTAAAGAGTGGGTTTTTGACCCGAATAGAATATAGTCAATATGGGTATCATTATTCATGATTTCATACATAGAATTCATATATGACGGAGTTTGATTATTTGGAGACGCTTCGAAAGACAAGGCAACGTGTGGGTTCATAGCACCTGTTCGGCTACCAGGTAGGTTACGGCTTCCTTTTCGGTAGACTCTGGTTAGTATTTTATATTCGTGTATTAGAAGGAATGGAGAATTCATGTACAGGGATTGGAGATTTGGGATGGAATCTTAGGATGGTATTATTGTGTGATTTGTGTGTTCGGGCTTGTGGCCTGTAGAATCCTTAGGATGTCTGGTGTGGTTTCTTGAATATTGGTGGACTTTATGTGACTTGGAAGTAGCGGGGGATACCTATTTTTTGTGTCTAATGATGAGAATCCCCGGGATATGTGATTGTTCGTGTTATGCCAGTAATAGTGAATCTAGTTGATAAATGGAAGGATAAAATGTACCAACGGTTGCGATTGAGTTCTAGACTGAGTAGGAATGAATGCCTTGTGAATAGGAGGTGCATTTACTTGTATTAAGCTAATAGGATAATAAAGGAAGAGCGGTAATATTGTATTGTGACTGATTGATCTATTGTGTTGGCTTGAGGCCACGAGTGAGTAAATGGGTAATGATAATTGTTGTTACGACCTGTTGTGTGTTGGGACTAGCCACCCCGTTGTGTTGTGTTTTTGATAGTTATATCGTGTTTGCTTGATGCTATGAGTTGTTGATAGATATTAGATTCTATTTATCGTCTTGATTACGATATTGTTAGCATACCCACTGTTGGTATTTGTAATTCAGATATATTGTTAGCATACCCACTGTTGGTATTTATGATTCAGATGTATTGTTGGCATACCCACTGTTGGTATTTGTGATTTGGATATATTGTTGGCATACCCACTGTTGGTATTTGTGATTCGGATATATTGTTGGCATACCACTGTTGGTATTTGTGATTTGGATATATTGTTGGCGTATCCCATTGTTTGTACTTGTGATACTGAGCTTGATTGTTGATGTTGATACACGCATTGCACGCATTCTCATCCATTCATGATGTATGGCTGATACTCAGTGATGATCCGGTATCGTTGATTGAGGGAAACTAATATTTGATAAAACTCTTTTACTTGAGTGATGTGAGATGGCCGATGATCATCCCGGAATCATTGATTGTGTGAAACTAATATTTGATAAAACTCTTTTACTTGAGTGCCAATTGTTGATATTGATACACGCATTATACACATTCCTATCCATTCATGATGCATGGATGATACTCGGTGATGATCCGGTATCGTAGATTGAGGGAAACTGATATTTGGTAAAACTCTTTTACTAGAGTGATGTGAGATGGCCGCTGTCCGATGATAAATTCTGAAATCGTTGTTGCATGGCCGATTCCGATGATATTCCGAAATAATTGTTAGTGCATGAACTCTACGGGTCCCCCAGAGTGGTGCCGGTGAGACTCCCCCTGTGAGCAATTAGCCAGTGTCCCGTGTGTCTGTTGGGCAAAGATCCGGGACGGGTGGCACTTATACTTCGCGAGTCACGCTGGGTTGTGCTACCGAGACGTTGATATTTTCATCCAGAGTACATGTGTACACCTCATTTGCATGGCATTGCATATCATTCATACATCTTGCATTGCATTGCATTGATACATCTTGCATTGCATTGCGTTATGGCTTGGTTGAGATGATTTGGTGTTTACTTGTGATGTTGGATTCAGATTGATTTATTGAGACTTGGCACAATTGGGATTAGATGCCACTTAGGCGATGATGTGTACTTGTCTTTGATTATCTGTGACTTTTACTAGTTGGTTTATCTTGTGGATCGCTCGTAGGACTAGTGGTATGTTTGGCCTTTAAGTGATGTAGACTAAAGATGTCATAGTAAAGAGTCGACTCCTAGACTAGAAGCAAATGGTGTTAATGGTATATGATTTGTCATGATATTGTTGTGGATCTAGCTTGTGGTTATTAGCGGGAGGTGAATGAGTTAAGGGTATTGGTGTCACACTGTGCGGCAAATAGATGTTCGTTTGATTTAGTTGCTGATCATATTTATCTGTGAATTCTTTTACTGATATGTGTTACTAACCATTGTCGGCCTATGATACTTACTCAGTACGCGTGGTTGGTATTGATATTGCACTTGCTACACCCTTTTTGGGGTGTAGGTTGTTTTAAGTGGTTGATCGTGACGTGTTCGGAGATGCGCGGTGCCTAATATGAAGGCCTCCACCCACTTCATTCTTGGACGGAGGATTGGGTCTTATTGTGTTGTTGAATTTCGTATTATTTAGTCACTCTTGTACTAGTCTAGACCAGGCCGCGGGAACTTGAAAAGAGTCCTTATCTATTTAACGGTTGTAAATATTTTCCATATTGGAGTTTATTAAGCAATTGATTTCCGCTGTTAATTGTACTTAGTTTTTGGAATATTCAAATTGTCTTTACTTAATCAATGTGTTATTTGATAGAGGGTTCGCCTACCAAGGTGGGAAAGGTAGGTGCTGTCACGACCCAGCCCCGTGGGCCGCGACTGGCACCCTACCTGGGTACCCAGACCGAATCGCACATTCATTATCAAATCCAAACTCACTTCAGAATTTTACAAAATCATATCAAACATAGTTTATGTCAAAAATATGTCTTAAGCGGTCGTATAAATCAGATTGTCATATCAGATCCAAACAAAGCGGCGGAATAGACATCGCCGGTCAAAAGTGTAAACATAAGCATAAGGGCCATTTAGGTCCATCATAACAAACGGACCGCTTTAAGACCAGAAAACAAAATCGAACAAACATACATAGGACCCTCGCCCCACATATGTGACTACAGGCCTCTACGAACTCATAACAAAGACAGATGGCGAGACAGGGCCCCGCCGTACCCAAATAGTCAAATGTACACAGTGTATGCATAACAGAGAATGTCTATACCAAAAGTGGACTCCGGATCAGAAGGAGTACTCCAAAATAGCAGAATGAGTAGCCTAAGCCGAAGGATCACCCAAATGAGCTTCTGTACCTGCGGGCATGAAACGCAGCCCCCGAAGAACAGGGGTCAGTATGAAATATGTACTGAGTATGTAAAGCACGGAGTACAGATATATGGACCAAACTGAAAACAAATCAGGTAACAAAGTGGAGTACAAACCGGTGTGTCAAAATCCGTATCAAATCATATACATATACATAATGCAGATGAACTCATGCAAAGCTCAGGAACGTGGTCGCCACTCCGACGCTGGAGCCACACACAGCATAACACCAGAAGGTTTCAAATCTCCGTACATCCCCGAACACAAACATAATCATAGGTGTGCGTATCGCATCACGAGCCATATCACAGCATAACTCCAAACGGAACCCGGCCCTATGGCGAAGCCTCGGGAATCGTAACACAGCATACGGCCGAGTTATCATAAGGCGCACGAATCAAAACCGGCCCGGGAACCGGTGAACGAAGTCATAATAAGGCACGAGCGGAGTCGTGAGCAGACAAATGCAAATCATACTTCAAAATAGTCTTTCAAAACATAATAGTTTCACAAATCGTTCCATAGTACAAAATAATCGAATACTTAGTCGATATAGGATTTCATTTCACAAAACGTTTCCAAAATAGTACGTATAGTTCAAAACATAACTTGGCGCATCGTAATGTTCAAAACATACCCCGTAGGAGGAAGTTCCAAAAATCAGAAGTAGTATATCCAACTCTATTCACAAAGATAGCCCAATGAGAGAAATAGGGCGTTTCGGGGTAGCGGGCCCACCTCGAGTCAGAGTGAGGTGGCGAACATATTTTTTACAAACAGTTATATGCCAAAGGTCATACATAATCGTTTCAAGGTTACCCGACCACGTTTCGATAGGTTTCGGACGAGTGGTGGCATTCTAGCCAAAATAGAGCCCTTAGGCTTCAATTGAATTGAATGAATAGTAACTTTTCTGTGGATCGGGTTTCGACGAGCAGAAATGCTCCGGAAGTTCCAGTATTCACCTAGGATACTAGGACATGCCAAATGAAGGAGTAGGGAACTTTACATACCTTTCAGACGTCGCATGCTCTCCCAAAAGTCCAGTCCCGTTTCGTCTAAAATCTGCAAATGGTCAAAGTTACCAATTGAGATTCTTAGGCTTAAAAATGCCTTTAACTCCATTTTTGCCTACCGAAATTTCGGCAGCATTTCCCCTATAAATCTAACATCCCCGAGACTTAGCTCGGCTCAAAATATATCAATAACAACAGCCCACACATCAACAAACAACACAAACAATAATCAAACCACTCTAGGTTCAAAGTTCAACTTTATTACTTAAGTTGGCAACTTTCATTCATACTTCCAAAATTCCAATTCTATCTCTACATAATTGTATTCATTTCCTCATTCAAACTTATACAATCACATCCTAACTACAATCCAAGCCAAACACGAAATTGCCCCAAAATCCATTACTTTCCATAATTCTTCAAAACATCAAAATTTCACGACGAACATTCTAACTCACGTCGTTTCATTCCGAATTCATTAACATCATTATAAATTCATATTTAAAGTCTCTAGCACCCTAAATATACAACGATATACATAATGATACCAAAGGTATACGCTTTCCGATAATATCCGAAATCATTTTCTAACACCAAATCAATTCATCAAACATTCATTTGCATCACAAGGGATCACCACAATACAACTAACCAATTTAAATAAACTTTAGACGACTCTTTCCCCACCTTATATTGAACACGGCCACACACAACTTTTCACACATGCACGACTACTTCACCCACAACACAATTCCATAATCCTCACGTTACTCCAATTACTAACACATATATGTCCATTCCATAACATAAAAGCATAGAAATCTCACCTTTCTCTTGAAATCCCGATTTGCCGCAAACGTCGCCCTTTCGTCAAACTAATTGTACTACAACGGAGAGCGTCTTGAGCACTTCACAATTATGTAGAAACTAAGATTTTTAATGCTAGAACCAAGCTTGCCAATTTTTTTCTCTCTTTCTTTCCATTCGGCCGAGAGCCCTTTTCTTTTGCTCCTCAATGATTTGTTTTGTTTTGTTTGATTTTCTTGAAAATTCCAAAGGCAATCTTGATATATATCTTCTACATGGTCACATGCATAACACATGACCATTTAAAATGGGTTTTGGGCCATTTCTTGGCCGGCTCCCTATCACTTTGGGCCTCATATTTTTGTTGTCCAATTCTTGGCCCAATCCATTAAAAGTCCCGTTTTGTAATTCCCGAAACAAATTTCCGAAATTCCAAATTTACCCTCGGCCTTCCCCGAGGTCTTAACACCAATGATTCCGTAACCGACATAGTCATATCACTTAGAATCAAAATATTTCCGCGCAACACACAAGTCTTGGTTGTTTCTCGATTTTTACTTACACAAAAACACGGGACATAACATTCTCCCCCCCTTAAGAACATTCGTCCCCGAATGTTAAATAAATCTTATGAAGGCTCACAACGTAACGGGAAAACCATTTTTATTCATAGCACACCTGGTCCATCCGTTCATTAATACAACAAATTCAAAAGTTTAGATTACAAGAGGCGTAAGGAATAAATGGGGGAATCGCTTCTTCATCCCATCCTCCGCCTCCCAAGTCATCTCTTCCCGGTTATTATTGTGCCATAGAACTTTGACAGAAGGCACCTCCTTAGTGCGCAATCTCCTCACCTGACGATCCAAAATAGATACAGGCTGCTCGTCATAAGACAACTGCTCCGTCACCTGAAGATCATATACTGGGAATATACTGGAAAGATCACCAATACACTTCCGCCAAATAAATACATGAAACACCGGGTGTACGGCCTCCAAATCGGGTGGCAAGTCTAGCTCGTAGGCAACCGCGCCTATCCTCCGAACAATCTGGTATGGCCCGATGTACCGCGGACTCAACTTACCCTTCTGGCCAAGTCTCATAACACCCTTCATGGGCGACACCTTCAGGAATACCCAGTCGCCAATCTGGAACTCTAACGGCCGACGTAGTTTATCAGCATAAGCTTTCAGTCGATTCTGAGCAGCTAATAGTCGCTCCCGAATAGGTTTCACCTTATCTACAGCTTCCCGGATCACGTTTGGCCCAATCAACTTAGTCTCGCCGACGTCAACCCAACCAATAGGAGATCCACATCTCCTGCCATAAAGGGCCTCGTACGGAGCCATCTAAGTGCTGGAGTGATAACTGTTATTGTAGGAAAACTCTATAAGTGGCAAACAATCATCCCAGCTGCCCCTGAAATCAATAACGCAGGCCCGCAACATATCCTCGAGCGTCTGAATAGCGCGCTCGGCCTGCTCATCGGCCTGAGGATGAAAAGCTGTACTGAGGCTCACCTGAGTCCCTAATCCCTCCTGAAATGACCTCCAGAAATTTGCTGTAAACTTGGCACCTCGGTCAGTAATAATAGATACAGGGACTCCGTGAAGTCTGACTATGTCTCTGATAAATAATCTGGCATAGTCCTCAGCCGAATAAGTAATCCGGACCGGAAGGAAATGGGTTGATTTCGTCAGCCTGTCCACAATAACCCAAATAGAGTCGTACCTGCGTAGAGTACGCGGCAACCCCACACCGAAGTCCATACTGATCATCTCCCATACCCAGGCTGGAATCCATCTCCTGAAGTAATCCACCGGGCTTCTGATGCTCGATCTTACTTGCAGATTTCCCTATCACATCATTGAAATCTCAATTCATACCAGACACTCCACACCAACGGATTCAGAATCACTTCATACCAGACAATTCACATCAACGAATTCGGGATCATACCAAACACTTCAGATCAACAGATTCAGAACTAGGACCGGACGCCTAGCAGCATATCGAACGAACTCGTAATCGGAGGCAGACATACTAGACTATGGCAGACGGCTCATAGTCAAAATCAGAGGTACAGAAGTATGTCAGACAAATCTGAGGTCGGAGTCAGACGTACCAAGGCGTATCAGATGAATTCGTAATCAGAATCAAACACACGGAAATATTCTGTCATCCCAAACGAACTCACAACCAGATCATCGTATTCGGACTCATTCAGACTCAACATACGTTGCTCGAGCTGAAAATTAACAACAGACGTCACACAAACACTTATCGAACACTTATCTTAAGCGGTCGCCCGTGCAGAACAGTCATATCAAAATCATAAAGGTGGCGGAATATACATCGCCCAAATGCACACACACGTACAAACTCATGGGCCATCTTGGCCATAGTAGCATACGGGCCGCTTAAGAACGCAAAACAAATCCACATGCAAACACACCGGAGATATATCAGACAGATTCATAATCGGGGTCAGACGTACGGAATCATATCGAACAAAATCGAAACCCAGACGGACAGACAAAATCATACTCCAGACGGGCAGACAAAATCATATTGCAGGCGAACAGACAGAATCAGATTCCCGACGGATAGACAGAATCATATTTCAGAGTCATAAAGAGTCATACGCCCAAATCAGAACGCTGTAGCATATCAGATCAGATGTTGTCACCCGTGAATCATATGATGTCTACAAAGATTGTGCCACCTCGAGCTCAGCCACAGTACAATGGTCACTCCACACACAAACATATCGTATCAGATTATGGCATAGAGCCGGGGCACAGATGTAACTGATACCATCATAATCAGAGATAGAAGTACAGAGTGAAATAGACTGAGTCGTGGTCCGGATCAGATTACCAGAAGTATGACAGGCAGCAACGTACCTTAGTCGGACAGACAGAAGGATAGCGGGCAGAGCCATAATCCTATCAGACAGACCGAGATGTACTAATAGAATCATAATCGTGTCCAAAGTCAGATACCCAGAGATGTGTCAGACAGATTCACAATCAGAGCTAATCATACAAAGGTATTTCAACCAAAACAGATTCAGAACCAGATGTACCCAGGTTTATCAAATGGGAACACAATCGAGGCCAGAAGCATGGAGGCGTAATAGACAGAGCCTTGTCAAAATCGGGAGTGCAGAGGTATAAAAGATAGAATCCGGATTAGAATCAGATCACTCTTATTAAGGCTCCAGTGATTCATGAAAAATTTCCCTTTATTTGAAAACTTATTCACCAAGCTGTCACACGAATTGGTTTGCATGTCGCGTATCGACCCTTTCAGAGATACCACTTATTCACACTGCTTATCTTTCACCTTTTCTACCCTCCATACTCATTTTCTCTTTCAGACATCATCATTCCAAACTAAGTTATAATGTAATTCGGGGATTTTTCTATCCCTTGACAACATTCGGATCGTCGTCCCACATGGGCACCAAACGAAAATCATACACCCACACATGCACACATGTACACATACACATACACATACACACATATGGATATATTTACTCATACTCTACTGACGAACGTCTCTGACTGTTATTCAAATTCGCTCAATTTCCCAAGCGGTGTTGTACCTTTTCTTTTTGCCCCTTTAGTCCGTCTCGTTCTGCGCGACTCCTGCAAGGGCACTAATTACTCCACACGTTCTCTTTTCCTTTAAATTACCCCAAACTTTCGTTTATAACTAGCATGCTTACACTTGTGCAAAAATGTTACATCACTTCCCAGGGGGTCACCCATCCCAGAATTGCTCTGGCTTGAGCACGCTTAACCCTGAAACTTTCACGCATTTTGACGCGTTAGGGCTAATATAACTTCGTCGATCGCCACTCACGACCTTTGTCATGTAATTTAAGACAATTCGGGGTCTTGACAACTTTTCAAAACGTCCCCGTAGCGGGTCCCAACCCGGCCTACGGGAATTCTATTACTTTTTCTGACTTGGTGACTACCGTGCCGTCACTTGTAAATTCTCAACATATACCTCCATGCATACATATGTACTTTCAGACAGCCCACAAGTCTAAATTCGTATTCTACAAATTCCGTCTCCAAATAGTCGAGAGAGACTGACAGAATGATACTGTAAGGTATCTTCCAACCATCAGCAAAAGAAGACTAGAGTCCGACGAACTTCGCGAAATCGTCAAATGCCTAATTCACATAATTACCCCCACGGTTATACATATCTGTATGCTTATGCCGAGAGCGAACCGCTAAATTCTCAACTGCTTATCATACGTTTTGTATCCTTCCAGTTTGAGAAACCTTGATCGTCGGACTTCTTGCCCTTCACATGGGTTGTGCTACGACAAAATGGGGTTAAAACATATTTCTCGTCTCTCCAAATGAATTGCGAATCTACTACTCGTATATATTTACTTGAGATAAAAAATTTCCCGCTAAAGGTAATGCTCCTTACAAATACCACGAAGGGTATCTTTTAATCCACCATAATAGGTTTATCATAATGGTATCGATCTTCAAGAAAGGTTAAGAATTTATATCCCATTTCCCTTTTCGTATTTCTAGAAATATTTGGGCAGAGGTTCCTCTATATTTCTTACTATCCCAAAACCTGTACACAGGAAATACCAACCGGGCCTCACAGGGCCACCACATATACGTACATACATATCACATCATATCACCTCATAGCCACACGGGCTAACAATTTCAAACAAAAATATAAATATGCCGAGGCTTACCTCACATGCCCAACTCGACTGCGCCAGCTACACTTTTCATATTTATTTCTCTTTTCGCTGCTCGACTTTATGTTTTAATCGTACTTCAGAATACCTTACCCAGCATACGTCTTTCGTAACATTTCTTACCAGATTTTGTATAGTTTCCAATATCGGCAGTCATTGTCATACATCGACACCACTCTCCAGCTGCAATCAAGGGTTAGAGAAAAAAAAGGGGAATTCACTTCCTACAGCTGGCTCTAGGAATCAAAACCGGCCCGGGAACCGGTGAACGAAGTCATAATAAGGCACGAGCGGAGTCGTGAGCAGACAAATGCAAATCATACTTCAAAATAGTCTTTCAAAACATAATAGTTTCACAAATCGTTCCATAGTACAAAATAATCGAATACTTAGTCGATATAGGATTTCATTTCATAAAACATTTCCAAAATAGTACGTATAGTTCAAAACATAACTTGGCGCATCGTAATGTTCAAAACATACCCCGTAGGAGGAAGTTCCAAAAATCAGAAGTAGTATATCCAACTCTATTCACAAAGATAGCCCAATGAGAGAAATAGGGCGTTTCGGGGTAGCGGGCCCACCTCGAGTCAGAGTGAGGTGGCGAACATATTTTTTACAAACAGTTATATGCCAAAGGTCATACATAATCGTTTCAAGGTTACCCGACCACGTTTCGATAGGTTTCGGACGAGTGGTGGCATTCTAGCCAAAATAGAGCCCTTAGGCTTCAATTGAATTGAATGAATAGTAACTTTTCTGTGGATCGGGTTTCGACGAGCAGAAATGCTCCGGAAGTTCCAATATTCACCTAGGATACTAGGACATGCCAAATGAAGGAGTAGGGAACTTTACATACCTTTCAGACGTCGCATGCTCTCCCAAAAGTCCAGTCCCGTTTCGTCTAAAATCTGCAAATGGTCAAAGTTACCAATTGAGATTCTTAGGCTTAAAAATGCCTTTAACTCCATTTTTGCCTACCGAAATTTCGGCAGCATTTCCCCTATAAATCTAACATCCCCGAGACTTAGCTCGGCTCAAAATATATCAATAACAACAGCCCACACATCAACAAACAACACAAACAATAATCAAACCACTCTAGGTTCAAAGTTCAACTTTATTACTTAAGTTGGCAACTTTCATTCATACTTCCAAAATTCCAATTCTATCTCTACATAATTGTATTCATTTCCTCATTCAAACTTATACAATCACATCCTAACTACAATCCAAGCCAAACACGAAATTGCCCCAAAATCCATTACTTTCCATAATTCTTCAAAACATCAAAATTTCACGACGAACATTCTAACTCACGTCGTTTCATTCCGAATTCATTAACATCATTATAAATTCATATTTAAAGTCTCTAGCACCCTAAATATACAACGATATACATAATGATACCAAAGGTATACGCTTTCCGATAATATCCGAAATCATTTTCTAACACCAAATCAATTCATCAAACATTCATTTGCATCACAAGGGATCACCACAATACAACTAACCAATTTAAATAAACTTTAGACGACTCTTTCCCCACCTTATATTGAACACGGCCACACACAACTTTTCACACATGCACGGCTACTTCACCCACAACACAATTCCATAATCCTCACGTTACTCCAATTACTAACACATATATGTCCATTCCATAACATAAAAGCATAGAAATCTCACCTTTCTCTTGAAATCCCGATTTGCCGCAAACGTCGCCCTTTCGTCAAACTAATTGTACTACAACGGAGAGCGTCTTGAGCACTTCACAATTATGTAGAAACTAAGATTTTTAATGCTAGAACCAAGCTTGCCAATTTTTTTCTCTCTTTCTTTCCATTCGGCCGAGAGCCCTTTTCTTTTGCTCCTCAATGATTTGTTTTGTTTTGTTTGATTTTCTTGAAAATTCCAAAGGCAATCTTGATATATATCTTCTACATGGTCACATGCATAACACATGACCATTTAAAATGGGTTTTGGGCCATTTCTTGGCCGGCTCCCTATCACTTTGGGCCTCATATTTTTGTTGTCCAATTCTTGGCCCAATCCATTAAAAGTCCCGTTTTGTAATTCCCGAAACAAATTTCCGAAATTCCAAATTTACCCTCGGCCTTCCCCGAGGTCTTAACACCAATGATTCCGTAACCGACATAGTCATATCACTTAGAATCAAAATATTTCCGCGCAACACACAAGTCTTGGTTGTTTCTCGATTTTTACTTACACGAAAACACGGGACATAACAGGTGCCCACACGACCCCGATTTGGGTCGTGACTTTCCCATTTCATAAATTACACATTAATAATGAAGAAATCATGAAATAGTAGACTCTAGTCATCAATTTCATGCTTAATTCTTAAGGAAACTAGCTTGTTTAATGGATTCCTAAGGTGATTTATGTAACATGGAATGGAAAGGAAGGTTATAGAACTTATCACAATGGTTTTCTATTAAGAACAACCATGAATGCTCCCAAAAAGCTCTAAAGTCGAAATGGTATTGAATGAACAATTTAGGGCTTTTAATTCATATTTAATGAATCAAACTGCCCGTCACCCGCTCCCGCGTTCCATTAGCCGCTCCAGCACTCCCGCTTCTGCGATCCCCTGACTGCTTCTGTGATCCTGCCCAAAATACACAAGGACGCTATAACGGGGGCCCCCACTACAGTGGTACCACTGCCGCGGTCCTGTTGCCGCTTAGGCGGTGCACCAGATACCAGAAAATTACACAAGTTTCACTAATTCAACCCGAAATCCCTACTATCACGCGAGACCTGTCACGACCCAGCTAGGGGCCGCGACGGGTACCCGGAGCAATTACCGAGCACCGCTTACTCTACTGCTTGTCTTGCTCATTTGATACTCTTTTATCAATTTTACATACCAATTGTAGGAAAATCATATTTAATTAAAACATAAATACTTTATAAACATTTGCCCCTTGGCCATCAAAATAATATACATACTTATGAAAACATCTTGTGAGACCATCTAACCCACACTGTGTATCTACGAGCCTCTACTAACATAATGAATACATGGACGGAACAAGACTCCGTCATGCCCAAAATATGCATATATGAATGTACATCAAAAGAAGAGCCATAAGCACCTCCGAACAATGGAGTGCTATCTATCAGCTGACAGCTACTGAGGACCTGGACCAAGCTCTCCTCCCTGTCTACCTGTGGGCATGAACACAACGTCCGAAGAAAGGACGTCAGTACGAATATTGTACCGAGTATGAGGGGCATACATAATGAAAGGAAACATCAGTAATATAAGGATAACATCAATATGAGACAACTGAATCTGACTGATAATCATACATGAAGTAATGCATGCTGTCTTACTCATCATCATAACATGTATGCATCACATGCAAGCTGCCCGTCCATGTCAGAACGGTGTGATAATCAATAATATTAGCCCGCGTCCAGGCCTCCCGCGTCCGGGGTACCATCTCATGCCGCCCACTAGTGGTGTCTGCCCACGCCCGTAGGTCGTGGTGTATCCGTATCGCCGCCCGCCGAAGCGGTGTCTGCCCGGCCAACTAGGCCCGGTGTGAATGCAATCATGACATGCTTAATGTAAATACTCATAGTAATATGCTTATCATAAAATACTTATCTTATCATAATGCGTATATATGACTCATGATCAACTTTACTCTATTGGGGTGACGTAAGGTCGTGATCCCCCGATCACATTATGGAACCATCATGGACATTCTGCCTCACCTTGAAAGGACTAGTACATAAGGTGAGTGTAGGAAAGGAATAACATCATCATCATTCTAGTGTCATCATATCGTATAACTTATCTCATATAGACATTCATAGGCATAAGCTTTTAACTTCTTAGAATGTAAGAATTCATGAAAGGGATAGGGATTCAAGCTAAAAGATTCATGCCATTAGAAAGAAGGACTAGCCTCACATACCTTGGCTGTTTAGCTAAGATATCGCTCACTTGTTCTCCGTCGATATCACGTTGTTACCTTCATAAGAGAATCCGTATCAACATTAGTAAACTAACTACAAGAACGCATCGCTAATTCTAGGAAAAGTCGGACAACGCTTCCTTCGCTCATACCATTTTCTCATGTTTTATATCAACTCCCAACATTCATAATATTACTCGCAATATCATCATCGACAATCGTCATTTACGTACATTTGGCAAAATCCACCATTTTCCTCCAATTTTCCCCTTATTTCTACTTCTAGCTCATCCTCGCGTTTTCATGCATTTAATGCTTGTTTCATGATATAAACATCATTTATAGCGTACTCGTATTCACAACACTTCAATATTCATAGTTCAATTCCACTATCATTCATTTATGTCACTATTCACTCAATAATGACCCATTTCTATGTTCTTCTACATTTCAAGTGTCTAAGCTTTCCAATACTTCAAACAACATGGAAAAATCATGAAACTTACCTTGGATGATGGTTGAACAATCCTTAAGTTGAAATACTTCAATTAGCCAAAACCCTAGTTCCACCTTCTTGGGAATTTCTTGATTTAGAAGATCCTTTGATGTGTTCTTACACTTATTTTCATGAATTTAGTGGTGATGATCTTGATATTCCCTTTGATTCTCTTGAATTCTTGTGGAGGAAATATTTGGAGAGTTCTAGAATGTTCTTGAGTTGTATGGATGAATAATGAAATGAATTGAAGTCCAAGTCCCTTTTAATAATCACAAAAAGTGATCTTTAATGAATTGTTGTCGGGATGAACAGTGGTCGTAAATTGCAGTTTACGGACCGTATTGTGGTTTACGGTCCGTCCTCCATAGTCGTTTTTAATCATTTTAAAAACAGAAAGTTTTGGCTGAGGAACATGGCAGTTTACGACCTGGTTTACGGACCGTAAACCAGTTTACGGGCCGTAAACTGGGTCGTATTTAACCATATCAACACTTTGACAGAAACTCAGATTTTTGGCAAGCTGAAGGACGATTGCACTATACGGTCCGTAAATCACTTTACGGGCCGTATAGTGCCATATACGACCACTGGACAGAAAATTTTCCGCGACTTTCTTATTTTCCAAAAATTCTTAATTAGTCATTCCCGACTTAATAAAACATCATTCACTCAACTTTTCATCATTCCACTCATCATACAAGTACGGAGAAATTTCTGAGGTGTAACAATCTGCTCACAAAACATATATGTAGACATACGTAAAAACGCACTACGAATACACTCGTGGGCTTCAAAATTCCCAATGAAGGTCTTATTGATCGAGTCAACCCCTCTGATACCTTAAAACTAACTTTCAAACCCAAGTCCCAATATACACCTGAGTGCATTCGGAACCGAACTGAATATACACACGAGTTTTAAAAGATCATCCGGTCCTCTCGGAATAGACGAATTCCCGAAAAAGGTTCGTTTACCAAAAAATCAACTTTGAGTCAGCTCTTTTTCGCTTTAAGCCCAAATTTCCCATAAAGTCACCCAAATCATATCCAAAGACCTCGGGAAGTGTGTCAACAGTCCCCTAGGGTCAAATATGAGCTAAGCAAGCTCGAAAAAAGATCAAAAGCACCGAAAAGGCAATAACGACCAAACATATCGCTACACAAAGTCTTCCACTGTACGCTTGGCAAGACAGGTAACAGCTAAAGGTAGATGTTTCTAATCACACTCTTGTTGGGAGAAGGTGTTATTAGAACAAGTTGCAAAGTGCTGGATGCTTTAATAATTTGTCTTATCATCCATGAAGCCGGTTGAGGATACTCGTATTTGTCATTTGGGTGCCTTTTATGTGGTATTCATGTATCCACTTAATCCATAATTTTTCCTTCTTAAGAGTAATACCCCAACAGTATTTTGCCATATCAACTCTATTCCATAAGTTAATGTTAATGATATTTAACCACCTACTGACTTAGCAAGGCACATCTTCTACCAGTATACAAGTGCATTTGTTTTTTGTAATCACATTAGAATCAGACCAAACATAGCTTCTGCAAATGCAACAACGATTTTGACAACATGAGAAGGGAGAGGAAACAGTTGAGCCCGATAGGATTGCATACCAAACACAACAGATTGTACGAATTAAATCCTATGAGCATAAGACAATTTTTCAACTCTTCATGTGGTGATCCTAGCAGTGATCTTCTCTATGAACCAAAGAAATCGTTTTGATCGAGAGTGGAATACCTAAGTACTTAAAAGGCAGCTCAGCAAGTACAAATCCTAGCTTCTGCAAAATTTTGTCATGTACTCCTTGTGTGACTCCTCCAAAGTAAACAGAACTTTTACCCAAATTAGGTTGCAATCCTGATTCTTGAGATAATGTGAGGAAATAATTATGCAAAGTAGTGACAGAAAAATGGATCACCTATGTTAAATAGTATAAGATCATCAGCAAAACATAGATGAGTTATTCCCAGTTTTCCACATCTAGGGTGAAACGTAAACTCACTTGACAGTTTTAGCCTATTTATACACATGCTTAAATGCTTCATAGAGATAACAAAAGGGAAAGGGGAGATTGGTTCTCCTTGCCTAAAAAATCTTTTTGCAGCATTGAAAGACACAAAAGTTTATCCATTGAAAAGAATAGTGTAGTTGACAGTTGTAACACATGTCATGATCCAAGAGATAAACTTAGCAGGAAACCCCAATTCAACTATAACTTGTTGAAGGTAAGGTCATTCAATAGAATCATAGGCATTCTGAATATCTATATTTGTCATGCACCTAAATGAAATGTTTTTTCTAATATAGGCTTTAACTAGTTCATGAGCTAACACACAGTTATCAGCTATTTTTCTCCCTAAAATGAAGCCTACCCGAGCTTCACAAATAATACTAGTAGTTACATCATGAAGTTTGTTAGCTAAAATTTTGGCGATGAGTTAATACAAGATGATGCAAAAGGCAATGAGTCTAAAGTCTTTAACTGTGGAACGGTTAGAAACTTTAAGAAATAAGGTTAGGATAGTGCAATTAATGCACCTAAGCACACTACTAGTTACAAAGAAATCAGAAACAACCATATATTTTTCAAACTTGATAATAGCCCGGGATTTTTTTAAAAATAAATGGGCATTAAAACCATCAATACCTAGATCTTTTTCATTACCAATAGTATGTATGCCCCCATAAACCTTTGTTTCCATTATAGATGCACACAATTCCAGTTTTTGTTGCTGAGTAAAGACAGGACCTGTCATGCCCCAACTTGAGAGGCAACACTGGTACCCTGGGCTCACTTGCCGAGCACCAACATACTTTACCTATCACTCCAACCTAAGCAACACATAGGCCGACAAGCCTGTTAAGTGACAACTGAATGATAGGAAGGGCTCAACAACCATCAACAACTATATATAGGCCGACAAGGCCACTCAACACTACGATACAGATGATACATGTCTACAAGTCTCTAAGAGTATTATGAGTGCCATAAGATTGGGACAGGGCCCCGCCATACCCAAAACATGTGTATACTAGCATACCGACAACACACCAACTAACCGTTGAGCTGGGAAACCTTCAGGGGAGGTCCATCAATGTGTCAACTTGGATCTATAGGCATGAAATACAGTATCCCCAGGAAAATGGACGTCAGTACGAATGAATGTATCGAGTATGTAAGGCTATTCTTTACTTCTTTTGGCATGATCCGATCGAAATGAACGTTAACGAACGTCCCTCTAAAAATGACCCTACTCATGTTAAGCTAGAAATATTGATTTGTCTCATTGCTTAGTGAATTATTCTATATCCTGTTTCCTTGGATTTCTATTGATCCATACGATGATTAGTTAGCTTACATAACGTATTAAGAGGTGCACTGACCTTACGTGACTTTGAAAAGCTCAGAAAGTCTTTTTAATATTCCTCATGTGTGTGTGTGTGTGTATTGGTATTAAGCCCACAGAGGATGGTAAGTTAGATATATGTATTATTACCAACGATCAGTTGAGTAAGATATGATGATGATTGCGCCCACAGAGGCTGGTATGTTATGACATTATGCCTACAGAGCCTAGTACGATATTATATTATGCCCACAGAGGCTAGTACATTAAATATATATACGTATATAAGTATATGTTTGCATATCATGCACCTCAATGGCAGTCAGAATGTCAAGTTGATTCTTGCCCTTATCTCTTTACATTGATGTTCATATATGCTTTTTACTATACACCGTTTCTTCTCATCCTTGTTTCTTCTGAACATCATAAAACCAACAAACTACATGTATACTAGCTCAACAGCATATCCAAAACTATATCTCAACAATAACAACCCAACAATAGCCTATAACAACTCCAAACAATTGAACTCCCGGCTTCCGAACACCATCCCGCGAGTTCTTAACAAGTGCGTACTGATAAGTGGCAATTTTACCACTTATTCTAGTCTCTTCACTTGGGGTTTATCATCATTTACTGATAATATGAGGAAATTTATGGTGTGTGTTGCTATTATTTTAGGAAAGTGAAGATCAATGGGAGTTGGAGTCAAAAGAATGGAAATGGAAAGAAAAGGAGTTGCAGAAATGCCAGTGGTATCGTACATGTGATCAGACCCATGCACCTGCACTGTCCACACCTGCGGACTGTTCCTCGCATCTGTGATAATCTAAAGAATGGTTAAGTCTTGCACCAGCAAGATTCTCTACGCATCTACTATACCTTTGACTCAGTCAACTTTTGCACATGCGATGTAAAATTTTGCAAGTGCGATAATGTTGTTCAGTTTTGGGCAGAATTAAAATTTCACATTTTTCTCATCCCAAACCACATAAAACTCGACCAAGATCCTTTGGAAATACATCTTTGATAGAAAACACAAGTTTTGGAGGCTAGGTTTCCTACACCACATTTTGGGGTTGAAAATTTGGTTGAGCATTTTCTAGAACCTTTACTTCATTTCTTTAATATCCTGCTTTGCAATGAACATCTAAGTGTTTAGTACTTATTTTCTTCACTTGAATCTTATTTGTGGGAATATTCATGATTAATGTTTAGATTGAAACTCTTGTTTTGCTTATGTATTGAATGATTTTATTATTAATGAAGTGAGTTACTGTTATTTTAATTATTCTTGTTCTTTAGTGTTTCTTAAGGCAATAGCTAACCCTAGGACTGCTTTGGTTCAAACTTAGAAGAGGAAAACTCGGGGTTGGAAAAGATTAATTAACAAGAACTTGAGGCGTTAACCTCATCAAATGGAAATCGACCTAGGGATAGGAAACACCACTTGTAGTCGTATTCGGGTGTTCTTAATACTCCTATTTGGTTTAGGGATATTCAATTAGATAGTCTAGTTTGTTATATCCCGCATTTTTGTACAATCGGGTAATTCAAGGTAATTGCGGGAAGATGACAAGCAAGGCCTTACTTTTATTTTGTTAAGCATATGAGTTGCTATGAAGAATTTGGGAGTGGGAATATTAAGAAATGTCAAGGGCATAAAGGGAAATTCGCAATATGATTCGTGGAGAACATGGAGGAAGACGAAGGGAAAATTTGGAATTTGGAAAAAAAAATTAATTTTTCATGAAGTACAAAAATAGAACAAAAAAAAAAGTGGGCTTGTGGTGTTGGGCCATGCTTGGCCGTCCAACATGGTGGTGGGCTTAAGCCCACATATTAATTTAATGAAACAATTTAAAAGATGACTAAGTCATCTTATTTCATTAATTCTCTAGAAAGTTCAAGAGAAGGCAAAGAATAAAAGGAAGAGGAGAGAAACTCCTAGGCCATTTCGGCCATAGCAAGAGCAATAAGAACTTTGGGAATTTTTTTTCATCAACAATTTACCTATCCTAGCTAAACAATTCCTTGAAGGGTTCTTATCCTAGTGAATAGTTCTTTGGAGCAAGGGAAACACAAATCTTGGCAAGTTTGCAAGTGTAGCCAAGTGAAGATTCAAAGTAAAAGAGGTAAGATTTGAGCTTTTTCTTATATATTATAGATGCTTAAGTGTGTTGTAGAGTATAAAGATGGATGAAATGTATGTGTTATGAAGGTGTGTGTGTGTGGCCGTGACTTTCATAGCCAAGCCGTGAGTGTGTATGTGTTGTGTTGTGTTATGTTGTGTGTTGGTTATTGTTATAAAGTATAGAAAATATGGAGATTCATGAAAATATGTATATGGGGTGTGTTGGCTGAATGGTGTAGGTAGTGGAAAGGTGTGGTGAATTAATTTTACTTAGTATTGTAATTGTTGTTATGGTAAGTTCCATGATGTAAAATAAGGATTTAATGGTTAAGGAGTGAAATTGTGTTGATTGTGGATTCTAGATTGCTAATGAAAAGCTTAATGATCTTAGAGAAATTATGGTAGTTGGAGACTTGCTTTAGAGATTATGTAAATTGAAAATATTGTTCTTGAATGCATGGAAGATAATGAGACTAGTATGATGTTGTTGGTGTATAAACTATTAGGTCGTTATTGTTTTATTAAAGTTGGAAGGTCTTGAAGGGAATTGTATATTGATTGAATTGTTAGAATGTACTTTGGGTCGGTTATCGAAATTGTTAGTATGGTTGTTGGCTTTGTTATTGATAATTTGGCCGGGTTGAATTCCCGGGATTGTTGATGATTGAAATTGGCCAAGTTGAACTTGGTGGGATGGAGTATTTACAGGGGAAGTGCTACCGAAATTTCGTTAGACAAATGTTACTTTAAGATTCCAATTCCAAATGCTCTAACCAAAGTTTGGTAAATGTGACCAATTTGTAGATTTTGGCGGATTTGTGACTTGAATTTGGAGTAGCAAAAAGGGCGGAAAGAGGTATTACGGCTTCATCCTTCCTTCTATGGCATGTCTTAGACGTAATAAGTTGGATACGAGCCTCGGGGATAACCCTATTCTCCGGAACCCGCACCTAAAGTTTCCCCTTTTTCATTCAATGGAATTGAACTAGAAGTTGTGCAAAATGTTGAAAAACCTTCCTAAACCTCTAGAACTTGCATAAAGAGGACCCGATTACTTTAAAACCCTCACAAGTAACGCCATGACATGTAATATATGAAAATTTAGTACGCCGCCTCATTTGACCCGAGGTGGGCCCATTGTTCCCGGATTCTTCCCTACTGTTCAGTTATTACCCGATAAGTGTTACAACTATTCTAAGGATAGTATTTCTATGATAATAATGATAACGATGATGTTAAGGAAGAGAGTATATCTATGATGAGTATGACAAGAGTGATTCCACGACTAAGAGTCTTGAGCTAAGGACTCAATACGAGGGTGAAAGTGTCAAGCTAGTTAATGATCTTTAATGCTACTTCTTGGTTATGACCCGAGTTTCTAAAGACTTCAAGTGAGTGATTTATGATGTTGATGACCTTGTCCTATGTTTTCCCTTAACGCTATTCTTCGTTGATAGTCTCGCCTTATAATACTAGTCCCTTCAAGGCGAGGCAAAGTCATGATGATTATTCCATAACGCAATCGGAGGTTTCCGACCTTATGTCACTCCGATAGATTTGTAGCTTTCACTTGGGATCTCATGCATGCTTTATACTTATGTATGAGTTATTTTATGACACCGTGCCGTCCAACGGGCGGCCGGGCAGATATACACACCACTATAGTGGGCAACTTATACCCCGGACGCGGGAGGCCTGGACGCGGGCTCACACACCGTTCCTACACGGACGGGCAGTATATACACCGTTCCTATTGGGACGGACAGCATTACACCGCACCTATATGGTCGGGCAGTTTACTTACAGATTTTTACATATTATTTTTAAAGCTAGCATGCATGGCATCCGCCCTAAGGGGCATTCAGATGAACAGCTTATTCCTTTACCCCATGGTATGCTCAGATAAAGTTACACCGTACCTCTATGGTCGGGCAGTATTACACCGTACCTACGCGGTCGGGCAGTGTACTTGAGATGACTATATGTTATTTCTAGACATAAAGTTAAATTGCATAAGTATCTGCCTTAAGAGGCAAACAGAGGTACAGATTATATCCCTCCTTCTCTATGCTATGTTTTATGCTTTCTAGTATGATCTTATTTTACTATTCATGCCTTACATACTCTGTACATCATTCGTACTAACGTCCCTTCTTGCGGACGCTGCGTTTCATGCCGCGCAGGTAAGCAGGTTGGCGGACTTGATCCTTAGGAGCTCCACCAGCGGTATATTGAGAGTGCTCCAGTTCTTTCGGGGCTCCAGCTTATTGGTACTACTTTTGTGTACATGTCCGGACTCGGCAGTATCCGGTCCTTTTTGTGATGCTATGTATTATGTTTAGAGGCTCGTAGACAGACATGTACAGTTAGATGTTTTGTACTTTTGAGGGCCTTCGTCACTGTATAAGGTGCTAGTAAAGTTTAAAAGCGTATGTTTATGATTATGCTGTTAATGTTAATGTCGAGTAACAAAAAAAAATGTATGGTATACTTCATATGGCCCACTTAGTAATAAGAATATGATGCGAGATAAGGGGGTGCTCGGTATAAGTATCAGGTACTCGTCACGGCCCCTAGTTGGGTCGTGACATAGTTAGTCTTTGGAAGAAGCTAATTTAGAGTCATGATCTGAGGCTAAGTAACATAAGTTCACCATTATTTGTAAATCGTGAAAAACATTAGATCGTTACTTAAGCGTAGTTTTCTTTGTTTCCATGCTTGTGGCCATTGATCTTTTACTGGCTTTCTAGGTTAGTTTAATTAGTTATAATCTTCTCTCTAAACCACCTTTAAGTGTTTGGCTTAGTTGTTGCTTGTGATAATTCCTAGTTTGCCTAACTGCCTACATATTGTTCTCTGTGGGATCGACCCTGATTCATATTTGGGCAAATTATATCACGATGACCGTGTACACTTTCTCTTTGAGGGATGGATTTGAACATTATCACATACCCTAGATGTTCATACGAATTTATAGAAGATTGTAGACGAAGAACCATACCTTTGTTACCCTTTTTAGAGCTTCCAGTCACCTTTCTTCACTATGAAGAAATCTGTGATTTGCTATAATCCGAAGGAACTCGATGTTAGAATCACGTAACAGATGTGGACATAATCTTTATGTCGTTATTTGTATTTATGATTTACGATAACCACCGGTAAATGTTTTTTTTTTTGCTTCCAATATACTTTGTTACCTTGTATAATTCTAAAAAAAAAAGTGATTGCAGCTCTTAATTATCAAGAAAAGAGGCTACTACATATATATTTTTTTGTGAACTTATTCAACTAAAATGAAACCTTGCTATAATCCTTTACTTATATGGGGTTCACTTATCTATCTATCTATCTATATATATATATATATATATATTCTCACAATACATACATTCCAGAAACACCTGGAAATGAATAGTCATACATTGATTAATTCCTTGATGCCACGTGTTGATGTGTTGTCATTCAGCCTTAATTCAACCATCATTGTCACACTTTTAAGTCTGAAATCATTTTGGGTCTTCATATTCTTGTACAACGAGCTCTTTATTTGCATACTTGAATATGACCAAAATCCTCTAAGGCTCGGGCCGACTTACATACATCAAGCAGTTCAAACCATAGCCCGAAATTCGGGGTATTATGTTGATGAAACTTATACTCGTCGATTCGTTTAACCTCTAACCTTCATGACACTTACTTATCACTTATTAAACATAACATAAATACTGACAACCTCAATGAAATCTTGTCCTTTGAGCTTATGTTGACAAACTTACGACAAAACTTAACGTATGAAAATACGGGATATAACATCCTTCCCCTATAGGAACATTCGTCCTAGAATGCGGAGGTGTATGGGGAGGGTCAACTTACTAAGGATATTACGAATTTTTTTAATAGAATCTCCCCTATAATTGAGCACTATCCAACACCTGCAAATAGTCAAAAACCCAACCAACATGTCTCGCAGGGCCATACAAATATCATATATATACATGGTAGACCTCATACGATTATCATATATCAAATTTAAACATAATAGGACCACAACTAACCTTGTATGTAAGTAATTCTATTTTTGTCACATTGCCTTAACTTGAGCATCACCTCATGTTTGGAACAAATGGGGGAGGGAGTGGGGAGGCGGGGTATTTATACTTTAGCTCCTCAGTGTTCTTGCTCCTCCATAAGGGGATTTTACACTTTCGTCTATCCAAGGCTTCCTAGGAAGCCATTCTGATACTGGAATGATAGCTGCTATTATCTGCAGACTCACGCCTGTAACATACCCTCCAGCGTCAGCATCGTGTGTTCCGTTTGGTTATCTATGTGTGGATGTAAGGCTGTACTAAGATGTGACCTTTTAAGAAAATACCTATAACCCTTTTAGCCTCACTTCGTGGCCTATAAATCTTCACACATAAGGACGCGTGCATGTTGTTATGTCCCGTGTTTTCGTATAATTGGAAATCGAGAAATAATCAAGACTTGTGTATTATAAGGAAATATTTTGATTTTAGTAAATATGACTATGTTGGTTATGGAATCGTTAATGATTAAGACATCGGGGAAGGCCAAGGGTAAATTTGGAATTTCGGAAATTTGTTTCGGGAATTACAAAACGGGACGTTTATCGAATTGGGCCAAGAAAAATTAGAACACAAAATGAGGCCCAAAGTTAGTGGGGTGGCCGGCCATATTGGCTAGGCCCAAGCCCTTTTTAATGATCATGTGCCATGCACATGATCTATATTTGGATATATATCACTTAAGCCTCTTTGAATTATCAAGAATCAAGATCAAATCAAAAAAAAAAAAAAAAGGGGCACAAGAACAAAGCTCTCGGCCGAATAGGAGAAAGGAGAGAAAAATAATTCCCAAGCCTTGTGTTTTCTCCAAAAATCTTGATTTTTGCATAGTTGTGAAGTACTCAAGACCCTCTTCAACGGGGTACAATTTGTTTGGCACAAGAGCGACGTTTGCGACAAGTCGGGTTTTCAAGAAAAGGTGAGAATTCTTCCACTTATGTGTTATGGAATTGATGTGAATGTGTTAAGAATTGAGAATAGACGAGAATCCCGTAACTTTGATGTGTGAATGAAGCCATGGGTGTGTGTATATTTTGCATTGTGGCCGTGAGCCTTAGGAAGGAGAAGGAGTGTGAATTTGATCTTGTTTAGTTTGTATAATGTGTCGTTGTGACCTTTATGTCATAAATGATTGATTGATGAATTGGATTGGCGTTGGAAAATGATTTCGGAACGTTATCGGAAAGTATATACCTTTGGTATATTTGTGTATATCATTGTATATCGTTGATGCTAAAGACTTTAAATGTGACATGTAGTTGATGTTAATGAATTCGGAATGAACGACGCAAGTTAGAATGTTCGTCGTGACTTTTGATGTTTTGAATGAAATATGGAAAATAATGAATTTCGGGAACTTTCGTATATGGTTTGGAATATATTTGGGATGTGATTGAATGATCTTGAATGAGTAAATGAATATAATGATGTGGATATAGATTTGAAGTTTTGGAAGTTTAAATGAAAAGTTGCCAAGTTAGGTAATAAGGTGGAACTTTGAAGCTAGAGTGGTTTGATTATGATTTGTGTTGTTGTTGATGTGTGGGCTGTTTTTGTTGATGTATTTTGAGCCGAGCTAAGTCTCGGGGATGTTAGATTTATAGGGGAAATGCTGCCGAAATTTCGGTAGGCAAAAATGAAGTTAAAGGCATTTTTAAGCCTAAGAATCTCAATTGGTAACTTGGACCATTTGCAGATTTCAGACGAGACGGGACTTGACTTTTGGGAGAGCGTAAGACGTCTGTAAGGTATGTAAAGCTTCCCACTTCTTCGTTTGGCATGTCTTAGTGTGATAGGAGAATATTGGAACTTCCGAAGCATTTCTGCTCCTCGAAACCCGATCCACAGAAAAGTTACTATTCATTCAATTCAATTGAAGCCTAAGGGCTCTATTTTGGCTAGAATGCCACCAATCGTCCGAAACCTATCGAAATGTGGTCGGGTAACTTGGAAATGATTATGTATGAACTTTTGGCCCCTAAATGTTCGTAAATTATGTTCGCCACCTCAATTTGACTCGAGGTGGACCCGCTAACCCCGAGACGCCCTATTTGTCTTATTGGGCTGTCCTTTTGAATAAAGTTTGATATGATACTTTAGGTTTTGGAACTTCCTCCTACGAGATATGTTTTGAATATTATGATATGCTAAGTTACGTTTTGAGCCATACGTAATATTTTGGAAACGTTTTGTGAAATGAAATTTTGTATCGACTAAGTATTCGATTATTTTGTACTATGAAATGACTTATGAGACTACTAAGTTTTGAAAGGCTATTTTGAAATATGAATTGCATTTGTTTGCTCACGACTCCGCTCGTGCCTTATTATGACTTCGTTCACCGGTTCCCGGGCCGGTTATGATTCGTGCGCCTTATGATGATTCGGCCGTATGCTGTGTTGCGGTTCCCGAGGCTTCGCCATAGGGCCGGGTTCCGTTTGGAGTTATGCTGTGATATGGCTCGTGATGCGATACGCTCACCTATGTTTGTGTTTGTGATCGGGGATGTACGGAGATTTGAAACTTTCTGGTGTTATGCTGTGTGTGGCGCCAGCGTCGGAGTGGCGACCACGTTCTTAAGAGTTTGCATGATTTCGTTTGCATTATGTATACGTATATGACTTTGATACGGATTTTGACATACTGGTTTGTACTCCACTTTGTCATCTGATTTGCTTTCGGTTTTGGCCCATATTTCTGTACTCCGTGCTTTACATACTCAGTACATATTTCGTACTGACCCCCTTTCTTCGGGGGCTGCGTTTCATGCCCGCAGGTACAAACATTGGTGATCCTTCACTTTCTGCTATTTTGGAGTACTCCTTATGATCCGGAGTCCACTTTTGGTACAGACTCCTTTTGCTATGTATATGCTCTGTATATTTGACGATTTGGGTACGGCGGGGCCCTGTCTCGCCATATGTCTTTGTTTTGAGTTCGTAGAGGCCTGTAGTCATATATGTGGGGCGAGGGTCCTATATATGTTTGTTTGATTTTGTTCTTTGGTCTTAAAACGGTCCGTTTGTTTTGATGGCCCTAAATGGCCCTTATGCTTATATTTGCACTTCTGACCGGCTATGTCTATTCCGCCGCTCCGTTTGGATTTGATATGACATTTTGATTTGTGCGACCGCTTAAGACATATTTGATAAAGATTCAGTTTGATATGACTTTTATGAATTTTTGGAATATGCTCGGATTTGGTAAATGAATATGCGGTTTGGTCTGGGTACCCAGATAGGGTGCCAGTCGCGGCCCACGGGGCTGGGTCGTGACACATGTACTATTATAGGATCCTCATTTGGTACCTTCCCACTTGTACTCTACTCCTTCGACATTTGTTTTACCCTCAAGAATGACTATGTTTGTCTATGTTGATAAGATTCATCTTAAGGGACGTTCTACAATCCAATAATGATAATCCAAGTGACACCAACACGTTTCACCGTAATTTGAGATCTATAGGTCCATAATGATTGCGTAACAACGTCGATACAATTTACCTTAAGTAACAATCTAGAATTCATTTGTGAGACTCTGAAATGTATCCATTAAACTAAGTCTTAGTAGGATCTAACTACATGATTGATCTCCCTTATACTCTACCATTTAACAATCACACTAGCCATATAATTCGTCTTAAGTAGGCTATATACAAAAAGTGATCATCTGAAGACTATCCACATGATTTATTTTCTTGATGCCATGGTACATCTTGGTCGACCCTGGATGAGTAGAATAATGAGAGTAATTTACTTCTACCATAATCTGATGTCATAGTCCCTACACCTGAAATACATAATTGGCTTCTCAAGACCCCATCGCTTTCCACCTCGAAGGCTACTACCTCATTTTGTTAGACCTTCTCTTAAAGTTACAAAAGAATATGATCTTCATACTGTTGTTTCTTTACTTTTTGGTATTACAGAGGATGTTGCTGTATTCTGAATGACAACTCTGCCATCACCTGAGTCCAGTAATCGGCTCCCAACTGGCTAGCTGATGTACTCTCGGGTTAACTCTCTCCCCCTCAGTTCTGAGTATGCTAGGCTGTTCGTGGACCTGCGACTAAGGGCATCAGCTTTTATATTAGCCCTGTTCGGATGGTATAGGATATCAATATTGTAATCTGTTAATAACTCGATTCCTCTCCTATGTCCAGTTCCGTCTACTTACGGCTATATAAAATACTCTTATAACCAATAAGGATGTCCATATGAGCACTATATGAGTAGTGTCGCCTTACCTCATGTGCATATACAAGCACTGCTAGTTCTAGATCATGGGTCGGGTATTTATTTTCGTGCTTTCTTCACTGCTTCAAAGCATAACAATCTCTTCTCTTCTTCTGTTTGACAGTTGGAACACCGATGCGTCAACTTATCTTAGTTCCCACATATCCTGGAACTTGCTATATACATAATTCCAAACATTACTCTTAGTCCCAATTCTTCGGTCAATGGACATAATAGATGCGTTATTAGCATACTTCTTCATTGGGTCCATACAAAAATACCGAAGAATTGACATTACAGGACAACTTTTCTATAATCCTAAATTAGATCACTATACCTAGAACAAACTCTCCTTCCTCATCTCTTAGCTAAAATCCCTTATCAATTATACTTAGAAAGGAATCTCTTATTCACAAGAAGCTATGAATTCATTGTGTCATGTATCTTTCTGGAATCTTTGGCGATTTTTGAACTGCCCGCAGTCACCCTTGATTTCTTCCACTCCCAGCCTTATTCTAATAGTGTTACCTTCAAACATAACTTTTAAACGCTTGCCTCTTATCCTAGGCTAAATGGTACCCTTTATACTTTTTAAATGCTTATATTGAACTTATATGTTATCACTTCTGTCTGAAATACTCTATGAGGGTCGCAATTGTGTTTTGTGAAACTGAAACTTCATACACTTAAATCCCCTATGTAATTATGTATAATCTAGTGACTCATCTGCAACTTCTTGTCTCGCCACACCTAGGCCCTTCACAAGTCAATTACCAATTGTTTACATCGAATTTTCTTCCACATGTTAATTCTGAATAGTTCCTTTTGGGGTCATACCCTTCTGCCTTAACTTACACCTCATACTAACTTTCTAAGTCTCAAATGCCCGACTGTGCTTACTATCGACTGACACCTCTAGCCAGGTGGTTGTTACTGTCTCTTTCCTGAGGTTTGTACTTCCGTATCATTTTAAAGTTGCGACACATTTGTAGAGTGTGAATTAACACCGTCTCAGTCGTTCCAAACTCTTTACCACAATCCTTCTTGCAACTCCGAGCAAATGAATGATTCTATCTCGATGCTTTACCCTATTATCTTCTATCACGACCCAAAATCCCAAGTTGTGATGGCATTAGTCTCACCGTACTAGTAAGCCAACACAACCATAATTAGAATGAAATCAAAGTGCGAAAATAAAGCATTCAAGTCATTTCATAAGTCTCGAATAAAATACTAAGTAGTTATTACAATAAAATCCCCCAAATCAGATGTTACCAAATTACAAGGACCAACTAAGAGTAATAACAGTCTAATACATCATAAGCTGTTTGAAAGTAAGAAAGAAAGTGAAGTAAAGGTAGGGATAAATCGGAGCCATCCAGAAGCCATGGAACTCATCCTGAATCTCAACGAGCAGCTCTAACGGGGAACCTGGTAGTCACAGCCTCCACTAGTGCTAGGAATCGAGTTTGCACACAAAGAAAGGTGCAACAAGTGTAGCGTGAGTACATTAAATGAGTACTCAGCATGCATCGTTGACCGACCCTTTTCAGAACGGCGACGAGGGTTGGTCTGCCATGTCACAGCCACACTTATCTGCGATTAGTCCAAATACAAAAAATCATAATAACAGCTAAACCCACGTAACAGACAAATTTTCAAGATAAGGCCAACAAATGCCAACAATGACAATAATGTAGAAAATGGATGAATAATATATAATGCAATGCAAGGCCTTTGCTTCTACTTCTCGATATATACACGTTCGAATATTAACGAATCATGACCCATGAGGGGCTCACGAGGCCCATTTATTGCCGCATCGATAGTTTCCTCGGATCACGGCCTCAATTATATCATATCTCATTAACCTATCTCATAGCCAACTGGGCTCAAGTGTCTATATAATGTGCCAACATCATCACTCGTCTGGAACAAGATCCCATCGGACTCACAATCATATCCTCAAATCATACGCATGAATAAATGTAAAGCATGAATATGGCATGTATCAAGTCAGGAAAATAATGAGAGATATAAAGTGCGAGCATCGAACCCCAATCACAGATCCAAGGGATCATACCATTCTATTAGCTAGTGCCCAGACATGGCATTCAGACCAACTATACAATTAAAATAGCACAAATACCCAAACATGATGACCGGTATCCGATACTGGTGCTCGTCACCTCACCTGTATCGGAACCCCTTATTATTCAAGAAAGAATTCAAGGTCTTAACATGCTTGATAAGCCGAATCTCGAGTCACGACGCCATTTGACACTTCGAGAAGTCTCCAAACGAACAAAGTCTAGTCAAATACGTGATACATGTTAGAACACAAGTCCAACAACATCCATATTGCTATATAATCCAAAATACCCAAAATAAGCCCTAAAATTGGGATTCCAAACCTTAAAAGGGCAAAACAGTAAATTAACCCTAAAATCATGATCCTTTTATTTCATATAACACATTTACCAGAATTCATCCATAAACAATTACGAATTCATGCCCAATTGATCAATTCCCAATTCTTAATTTGGGTTCCCAAAACCCTTCCATAAACCTCTTAATTTCAACAATCTAAGCATGGATTAAGGATCTAACTCATTTAAATAATCATAATATCAAGTAGCACACTTACCCAATGATTCCTCCTTGAATTACCTTCAATTCTCCTCTAATAATGCACTCAAACTTTGGGGTTTTCGAATGGGATTCTAAAGAAAGAACACACTACAAACTATATTCTGTTCAGTGATATTCGCACCTAATCATTTAAGTTCAGATCGGCAGAGCCAGCCTTGCCTCGGCGAACCCATCAGAAATATCTCAGACCCGCAGCGGCGGAGTCGAGCTCACCTTTCCAGAATCGCACCTGCGGGAGTGTCTTCGCAGGGGCGGGTCAATGCCAACCCAGCAGTCCTTTGCTCCTATGGGCCTCCTTTTGCCGGAGCACGACCGTAGGGGAGGAACCCCATTCGCGCCTGCGTGAACAGCAGAAAACAAAAAATCTTGTTTTTGACTCTTTTTTCTACCGAAATCCCGAGACTCTCCCGGAACCTCCCTGACACAAACCAAATATGCAGGCACATGTAAAAGCACGCTACGGACTCACTCGCGCTCTCAGAATTCCCAAAAGAGATCTCGTTAACTAAGTCAATCCCGAAAGGGTAAACCCAACTTTCCAACCATATGACCAAAAATGCCTCCAAGACCCTTGGGAACTGAACCAAATACTCAAACGGTCTAAATTCAATGTTCTGAAGCTAATGGAACAGACAAAAATCCCAAATGACGAAATTACCCCTGAAGATGCCTAAAGTCAACCTAACACTAAAGATTACATGACTTTGCAACGAAAACAAGCAAAAGAGCGGTTTCACAAGGGCAAAATAGACGAAACACGAAAGCAACCAAAATGACCTAATGGGCTTTTACATCTTCCCGCTTAGGAGATTGGTTGATATCTCACGCTTAACGATTCTATTCCTATAAAGTCTAATTGTTACCTTTTCCTCTTTTCCAACTCTTCATGCTTCTGATAACTTATCGCCCTCCTTACTATAATCTTCTCTTATTAGGGAAACTGAATCACCTATATTCATAGAGTGCCACTTATTCACAACTAGCATGCTCGACTCGATGAACTTTAACTTCTACTCGTAACGCCTGTCTTAGGGTGACCACCTTTTAACGACTCTCAAGGTTGCTCTTTGTCGTACCTTTTCGCTGCCTAATCGGTCACTTGCAAATGTAGCAATGCCCCACTATTACAGAAGCCTCTCGATGTTCTAATTCATATTCGGTTTAACTTAACCAATATTGGTATTTACTAAGCAGGGGAGCTAAATCAATTTGTTGATTAATTTTATTGGGTAGACTAATTCGCCTTTCGTAATGGAGACATAGTCCCATGACTTTACCCCTTAATAATCCCAGAACTTTTTTCCTCTTGTCTTTTTTAATTTTTTTCATTTAAATCCACCTAGCTGATTGCTAATGGTGTTTTATTCCAAAATCAAAGTATGTACACAGATAGGAAAAAAGAAGAACAAAAAAACAATCTAGAAAAGAAGAAAACTAATCTAATCTAGAGAAACTGTAAAAGGATCAAAGTGCTGCAAACTGAATGCTCATGCTACAAGATCTCTTATTTTTGGATGATAACACTATCAAACAATTCAAAGCTCTCACCAGGTGCTATGTTATCAGACCCATGATCATTCAAACAAGATAACACTATCAGACAATTGTAAGGTTGCATATGCAATCTGCTGCTGTCCAAAATCCTATGTAACCAAGTTAAATCCAGTTCACTACCTATATTGACCATAACATGCCGGTCGTAATCTCCTAAT
Organism: Lycium barbarum; assembly: GCF_019175385.1. NCBI lineage: Eukaryota > Viridiplantae > Streptophyta > Magnoliopsida > Solanales > Solanaceae > Lycium > Lycium barbarum. The sequence continues at coordinate 99,673,645 of NC_083337.1, read as the reverse complement.
ACAGACCTGTGTAACCAAGTCATAACATGCGTGTCGTAATCTCCTAATCCAGACCTATCATAACATGCCTGTCGGATTCAACTTGTTTTGGGATGATAACACTATCAGACAATTGTAAGGCTGCATATGCAATCTGCTGCTGTCCAAAATCCCGTGTAACCAAGTTGAATCCAGTTCACTACCTATATTGACCATAACATGCCTTTCGTAATATCCTAATCTAGACCTGCTAGAAGAATGAGCAGTAACAGTGCTAATACCACTATATTGCTAGGCCAGTTTTAGAAGGTACCAGTCATATCCTCTTGTCTTTTCTTCTACTTAATCACGATTCATGTCGCATCGCAATACTTAGCTTATGACATTTAATCGTTCCTCATATCTACTCTTAACGCTTCACTTATTCTACCTATCTCTTGCTAACCTCACCTCCTTATCTTATTTTAGAGAACTCCAGCGAGAAGTTCTTTCGCTTCTTGTTTCTCCCCTTCTCAACCGGGCTTATCCTTTCTTTGTTCAATGTTCCTTCTTCATTGGGAATAGGAGTTACACGGAAGTGAATACTTACCCTACACTTAAGGATTCGAATACCTAGTCCCCTTAATCTTCTGAACAGTCAAGAAGTCGTACTTGACTGTACAATTCCTCGGCAGCCACACGGACATATTGTCTAAAGAGGGACTATAGACATGCTTATAATATTATTCAGTAATGCCGTCCGATCCAGCAATCTGTCCAATGCTAAGGGCTACCCTAACCCTTATTAGATCTTAAAATCCCACTCCTCTATAAGGCTTTGTCTGTTGAAGTCTATACGTCACAAGCTGGGATGGGTGCTACTAATTATGCTTCTATTACTGTCTAAAGTGGGATCATAACACTTGTGTTGCTCCCTCTGAAATCCAGCTACCTTACAATCTTATCTACTTGGGTACCTCATGCCTCCTTCACCCTAAATTTTTGCCTTTTCAATTTCATACTTTACCTTCTGATGCCCTCATGACCTTCTCCCTGTGCAGATGAGATAAATGTGCACGCTTTAAGGTTCTAACACTGTACTTGTGCATCTAGTGCACACATCATCTGATGGAGACCTTACATTTACTTATTATAAGGACGAATTAATTGGGTCCCCATAACTCAGTTATCCCACAGCCACGTCTAATTTCTTACTAGCCGTCTTCTTTCTAGTCGTAAGTATCGATGCATCACGAAAAATGAAGATGGGGAGTAATTCCTACGACTCAGCTCTATCATATTATCTAGAATGAGAAAGAAAGGTGACAATCCTAAATTCCTCGTAGCAACCTGCTTATAAGTGTGGTGCACTACACACTCATAAACAGGACCCCTACTAGACACAGCTTGTAGACAACCCTAGGACAGACCTGCTCTGATACCAAGTTTATCACGCCCCAACCGGAGAGGTAAGTCCAGTACCCGGGCATCACTTGCCGAGCACCAACATACTTTACCTATCAATCCAACCTAAGCAACACATAGTCCAAAAAGGACATTATACTACAATTGAATGATAAGAAGGTCTCAATAACAGTCAATAACTCATACGATATGCATGTATATATAAGGGGCGATGAAGCTGCCACGGAAAACTGTACATCAAAACATAGACCGACAAGGCGACTGAACACTACTATACACAAGATACATGTTTACAAGCCTCTAAGAGTACTATAACTGCCATAAGGTCGAGAGAAGGCCCCGCCATACCCAAATCATATGTATACTAGCATGTCGACTCCAAGGGCAACCCCAAATGAATGGAGCACTCTAACCAACCGCTGAGCTAGGAAAACCTACTGGGGAGGAACATTAATCTATCAACCTGGACCTGCAACATGAAATCCAGCTTCCCCAAGCAAAAGATCGTCAGTACGAATGAATGTACCAAGTATGTAAGGCAAGAAAGAGCATATATGAACATCAATATAAAGAGATAAGGTTAAGAATCAACCTGAAACTCTAAATGCCACTGATGGCGCATGATATGTTTGTTTATACTATATATATGCATATATAAAGCATTCGAGCTATATGGATAATGATGATGATGATTATGGATATATATATATATATATATATATATATATATATATATATATATATATATATATATATATATATATATATATGTATATATAAAGTGTATATATATATATATATGTGCGTATATAACGTCTTTGAGGTACATACTATATATATGCGTATATAGCGCCTTTGAGGTACATCTACTCTATATATTCGTATATAATGCCTTTGAGCCTCTGTGGGCGTAATCATCATCATCATCCTCCATAAGTAATTGATTAGTGGTAATTACCTGTATAACGTACTGGCCTCTGTAGACATAAACATAAACATAATCATATATATATATATACATGCATGAGGAACGTTAGAAAGACATTGTGAGCTCATCAGAGTGACGTAAGGTCAGAAATCCTCTGAATAACATTATGTAAGTAGTCAACATGTATGTCAATGAGAATTCAAGAACAAGAGTAAACATGATTTAATTAAAATTTCAATAGAATGAAGAAGACTAACACTTATAACTATGAAGAATAGAGTCATTATGAAAGGACGTTTGTTTACGCTTTGTTCACATCGGATCATGTCAAAAGAAGGAAGGTTAGCCTTAACATACCTCGAATGCCGACCCTTCAATAACTACCACAAAATCAGTCCGTCCAACATAGGTTAATCTACAAGGATGATAATAATGCCACTATCAAATAGAAGAAAACATAATCAACCAAACGATGAGCGGCAAGTTCGCTATATAATCAACTATAAAATAGTTCTTCTCACCCTTCTTTCTTCAGAACTTCATAAAAACAACAAACTACATGTATACCAGCTCAACAACATATCCAACACTTTATCTCAACAAGAAAAAACCAACAATAGCCTATAACAACTCCAAACAATTGAACTCACGATTTTCGAACACTATCTAGTAAGTTCTTAACAATTACATAGCTTACATGTTCATACAAATTTGTAGAAGACCGTAGATGAAAAATTGCACCTTTGTCGCCCTCTTTAGAGCTTCCCGTCACCTTTATTCACTATGAAGAAATCTGTGTGTCACGACCCAAGTAGCCGTGAGTGGCATCCATACAAATCCCCTAGTGGGCGAACCACCCCCTTAACCCTTTTTCTTAATCATTTGAACAGTTATAAATTAATGACAAGAAATAAATCATGAATGAGTCTAAATCATTGCCATATAAAAAATAAATGCGGAAGTCCTAACTATTACAACCCTAAAGATTCGAAACTCACCGTACAAGGACTCTAAAACATAAAGATGTCTAATGAATGAAATAAATCTCTAAAATAATCATAAATTTATGGAATGAATGTAGACATCCAAATAAGGAAAAATCTTTAGGCGGCATAGCATGGATAGGAGGTCACCCTCAGATCTGATTGGGAATTGGCCTCACGCTAGATATAAGGTCTGGAAGATGTCTCTGGCACACAATTTGCACTCAAGTAAAAGTGCAGCAATAGTATCAGTACAAACACTATGTACCAGTAGATATCATAGGCCGACTAAGATTAGTATTATGCATACTTCATAAAATTAATAAGATAGACAGATAGGCACAACAACACATAACGAAACAATGCCATCATCAGAAATCAACCAACACATGGATAAGATAAATCTAGCTATCAATCAATCACTGAGTTGATATAAGTTCCGTCATCAGCCAACAACAAAAATAACATGAGTCTGATGCAACGTAATAAAATAATGAAAGTATATCAACCTTGTACACACATGCTAAATGGTATTGTTTTTCTAAATAGTCATGACCTGCAAGGGACCCATGGCATCCATACAACTCGCTCCTGAACTGACCTCGGATCACAAGCCCATAACTAGGCCACATCCCCACCCTTGTCAAATGTGCCTTTATATATATTTATATCTTTGTATCTGATCACAATATGAATCTCAACATATTTCCAGTCCAACAGTCAATATGGAACATGATAAGTCAATAATATCAATGTCAATAAATACAAGGCACCATGCCACAAGTCATAAGACGACTCAGATAAATTCACTTAACACATCATGAGTTTTTAACCATCCCAATCAACAAGAAGTGTATTTATTGACTCCTTTCTTTTCAAAACACAATAATTCCATCTCAAGTTTCGGTATATGAAGAAATGACAATAAGCCTAGATAATCAGAATTCATATCAACCAACTCATACTTTCTCCTATCAACTTTATTACATATATGTAACACCTCGTAAATTCGGGTTAGGTATGAAAGTTTAAAACTAGTAATAACATGATATTTTAGCTATATTAATCCATTCGGGATGAATTTGGGTGATAAGATGTTGTTTTGAAGTCAACCCAAATAGTGAAGTTCGTAAGAGTTCACAAACTCATCTAAAATTCAGTAGGTCTGACTTCTAAACTAGTTTCGTGAAAATAGGTTGGGAATTTGGGAATATTTCCTTAATTAAATTTGTAGGTCTTCGAAATACCTTTCCAACGGTAGGTCTTCCAACTCCAACAGAGCTTTGTGCTAGGAGTTATGCCCATTTTACTGAGCATCATCTGTATAGTGCGAAAATTAGGCAGGGCGGTGCCCTAAGCCAAATTATTAGGAAACTCAAATTTTTGATGCTGTCAAAATGGATACATTATGTGCGCCGCCCTGGGCGAAGTACCAGGCCATTTTATGCCTGGAACGATTTTTCTAGAATTTTATAAAATCCTAACTTCGTTATACTCATTCCCACTTCGTTTTGGCCGACGTTTTGAGAGGAAACAATCCTAGGGTTTCCGCAAAAGAAATAAGGTAAATTTTTGATCAATTCCCATCATTACTTCATCAATGTAGCATCAAATTAACACTAGTTCACCTTCCAAAAACCCTAGATTCTTGAAACCTAACAAAGAGAAGAAGAAAGGGATGCTTGGATACGTTTAGAATTCTTCAATAAGGTATGATCCTTGATTTTTCTGATGTTATTGAAAGGGTTTAGACTAGTGTGGGTTATCCTATGGGATTAGAATCCAAGATTGATTCATGAAGTGTTCAAGAACATGTTCTAGACATGAAAACCCTAGTTTTTCTATAAAGGGGGTATATGGGTAAAATTAGAGTAAAGCTCTAATCTTTCTCATATAAAACCATTGTAGTGTAATTGTAGAACCTTGGGAATTACGTTTGAGCGGGATTTGAGGTATGTCTATATTTTCAAAAATCTTTCTTGAAGTATGTCTCATTTTCAAAAATCGCCATTTCAAGTATCTCTAGTTTTGAAGTACGTTTATATTGTGAAAGCATGATTTGTATTTGAGAATCCTTCCTTGATTTTTTGTATAAGTTATAACTCTTGTTTGGTGGAAGTTCTTTTGGAATTAAAGATGAGTTCTTTTAGACAAGGTTATGCGTGTGTAGGGTCAAGCCCGCATCGAACCTTATACGAACTATACTACTTTGTGAAACTCGCTATTCCCATTATTGGATGATTGAACTTATTCTTCTAAAGGTTGGACCTTAAACTTGTTTTTTTGTTGAATGGGTTTCTTGAGATTGAAATTGAATAAGAGATTTGAATAAGATTCTAATTCGGTTATGACTTGAAATGCCTCTATTTCGAGATGATGACTTGAGAAGTGAGATTCAGCTCTAAGCCATGATTGATGTTTTGGTAATATTCCATGATTTGTATTTTGTTTGTGTTTGGGCCTGTATGGGCAAGTTGTGCTAGTCCAGAGGATGATTAGCCGTTATGGATCCTAACGTATCAATGTGAGTATTGCTATGTCAGTCCAGAGGATGATTGACCTCCGTTGCTTCCTAGCCTGGAGTATCTATTACTGTGTCAGTCCAGAGGATTATTGACCTCCGTTGCTTCCTAGCCCGGAATATCTATTGTTGTGTCAGTCCAGAGGATGATTGACCTCCGTTGCTTCCTAGCCCGGAGTATCTATTGCTGTGTCAGTCCAGAGGATGATTGACCTCATTTGTTTCCTAGCTCAGAGTATCTATTGCTTTGCTAGTCCAGAGGACGATTAGCCTCCGTGGTTTCCTAGCCCGGAGTATCGACAAATTAATTTACCTGTGAGTGTCTTGTTTTGTATCTTTGTTTCCTGTGAGTGTCTTGTGGAAACCTTGAGTTCATAAGTGAAACATAGAATGATGTGAACGGTAACATAAGTGGAACTTGATATATTCCTGTATGTTGACTCTTATTGGTGATTTCCCTAGTTTACTGGCTTACTTATTCTCTGGAGTTCGAACTGTTTCTTTTGATATAATTTTATTGATTTTACTACCTTACTTTGGTTTTATTAACTATTTCCCCTTAGACACTCACTGAGTACCCAGTACTCAGGCACACCATTGTTGTTTTTGATAGTATGTTAGGTATCATTGAGGAGCAGGTTCGCGATACGCCTACGACTTAAGACAACTTGCTGCTTTCGAGACTATTCGGTGAGCCCACATGATTGTTCATGGGGCACCATTCTATCTTTACGTTTCATATTTTAGTTTCGGGCTGCGTCCCGATGTTTTTCTTAGACACTCTTTATTATCTTAGAAGCTCCATAGATAGTGTACATTCTTGTGGATAGTTGTCGAGTTGTTTAACTCTTGGGCACGTGATACGTCTGATTAATTTTTATAATATTAAAGACTTCTGCTAATTTAATTCATATCTCATGATTCGTTTGAATTTATTTTATAAACTATTGGAGGTGATTATTTAACCTGGCGGGTTCAAGTGTTATTATTGCATCTTTTAGGTTCTTCATAACGTCGGATGCCGGTCACGTTTAGGGTGGGTTTTGGGGCGTGACAGTATATTATCAACTAAACAAGGTCTAACTCAAGTAAACGGTAACCAACCTTGAAGCTGAACTAGAACAATGCAATTATTCTGCAACATCTTTCCCCTTTCGCAAAGCTTCGGAACATTCAAAGTCTAGAAATCATAATGCTAAGTGAGTAAGGAATCATCTACTGAACAACAACAACAATTTGGGGAAGAAAACCTCACTACTTGTACCCTTTTTCAATGGGTGAACTATTATTAGGTATGAATTCATCCTAAAATCAATCCCAACAATCATGCTTGTTATGGGCTATGCGTCCACCAAACAATTTATGAGGGACCTGGTTGTGTACCAGCTCCCTTATGCAATGTAGTAAGTAATAAAGGCACTATTATTACCATGGAAAACTCCTTGCTCAACGGATTAAAAACCACGACCTACACCAGTAGGATTTAAACTCCACTACATGAGCAACTTCAGGTTACAACTCTATCGTAAGCTAGGATTTAACTCCCATAATCCCTCACCCTTACAATAACGCTTTTACAATATAGGAACTAACCCCCATAGTCCCTCCACACTGGAAATGCTCCGATTGCAAGCACCTCCACTTGACTACCTCTAGCCAAGGAAACTAATACACATAGACTCACTCTAGCCTAGTGCACCACTCAAGAGCTTGTGGAAGCGACCTTGAGAATTTAGAATACCTATAAACAACTTCCTTTTTGGGAAGAGTAGGTTTACAGTTTAAGCACAAGTAAACAAAGACTTACAACAACCTAAAGAACATAGATAATATCTTTTGTCTAGATCAGGTTCTTCAGCCTGTAGATGGCTTTGTTCTTAATAGATCTTGAGAAACTTGCATCGGCAGATTTTGCACAATTTGGATTAAGTTTTTCAATTCTACTCAATATGTTGCCATCATGTTGTATATATAGTGGGAACATGTGGGATGGATAGAGACCACTCATTTATTTTGACCTAAAATATGGGCCAACTCACAGTTGTACTTGTGTGCAGCAAGTGGCTTAGCATTACAGTTGTTCCCTACTGGTGGTGCAAGGTGCACAGAGAGCCGGTTACAGACCAGGTCTCTATCTGGTTCTGAAATAGTTTGACAATCAACAAAACATAAATGCACTTGGACTTATCAGGTTTTCCCTTTTTGATGATGACAAACACATAGATGATGTTCTCCCTAAAAACCAGCTTCCCACTTGTTCCCCCTGTGAAGCAGACCATTCTTTTAGAGCACCTATAAATGTTAGCAACAACGCAACATATTTCTATAGGATGTCTTCCCCCTTAGTTCTGTAGCATGTCTTCCAGCACATCCACTATATTGTTTCTCACAACACAGTGATACCATCACCACACTTTCACTACATATGCACAAATATTCATTCTTATCCCTTTAGCATCATCAGAAAAGTAACCACAGTGCAGCCAGTAAGAGGTACAAGCAGAGAATATTACAAGCCATGTCAACACAAGCAAGCAAGCAATAGTGCATAAAAAATATAAAATCCCAAGAATAGGAAGTAGTTCAAACAGTACAACCATATGTCAAGATAATCTACTAATGTGCCAGTCAGACAAGAAGGGTAGAGATGAGGGTTAAGACATTACCCAAATGAGGACAAGGGAAAGGAGCAGAGACTGAAAGAAAATGCTAGGAGGTGATTACTGGGGGTGATCCAAGGCATGAATAAAATTTTCAATTTTCTCAATGTAAGCGCCATGATCTTGGAGCATTTGGTTCCTGAGATCTTCCACTTTGATCTTCAACTGATCTCTCAGAAGAGCAGTCTCACTTTTCATCTACTTAATTTCTGCATGTGCTGCCTTTAGGGCTTTGGTGAGAACATATATGGTGGAGCCTGCTCCTTTAGGCGCACACTCACAATCTTCTAAAGTAGCTGCTTTACCCCGTACTTGCAGAGAAGCACTTATCAAATTTGAGCGTAAGTATGTTGAACTTTGGCTAAGTAAAACAACTTTGGAGTACAAGGGATGAAGCATTATTAAGTACATTTTATGAGTAAAGGATGCATATGAGGAATTCCAGAAGGCCCTATAAGGAAATGAGTGGAAGAAGTTGAGTTAGTATGACTTTGGAAGAAGATGAGCGCTACTTTGAACGACAAGAACGAGCCAACTTGGGGAAAGAATATCTTTTAGTATATGAGGAGTTTTGAAGTAAAGGAAAAACATACATTGAAGTTCATGAAGTCTAGTTTCCAACGCAACAAACCGCTCATCGATACGATATCGGAGTAGAGAATTATGGACGTTACAAGTCAGGCCGGCAGAGCATAAACGCGCAGCTACATTGCGCGACACACGTGCTACAGTACCCGAAAAATTCTAGGTCGGTGCCAACCGACCCTAGAACATTATAAAAGGGGTTTTACCTCTTATTTTTTCATCCAAACACCCCTAAAACCTTCCCTAACCCCCTAGAACATTCTACCAACTTCCTCCATATAATTTTAGCCCAAATCAAGTGAAATCTCGGGATTTAGGCTCGGGAAGCGTATAAGGTCTTGTAGTTCTTGTTCTAAAAAACGAATCTCGATGAATCAAAGGAGGACGCTGAATATAAATAATATTTTAAGCCCTACCAACCTTGATTGAGGTAAGGATATTCTTTACTATGGGTATTATGAATTGTACCATGGAAATTTAGTTGTTAAACGTTCGTAAAGTCTAGTGATTGGTTGAGAAATTGGGGAAACATCGTGTGGGATGTTTTATTGAGAATATTGATGTTGATGATGATGTTGTTGATATTGGTGTTGCTATTGTTGTTGTTTTGTTGGCATTGTGATTTCGGGCTAGGAATATAAACAGGAGACATGTTGCCCGAATTCCGGCAGATTCTAAGAGGATTTAATTTGAAGGCTTAAGACAAGCATATGACGATAGGCCCAACATAAGCATGAATTCTCTTGAATGTATATTTACAAGCTTGGGAGGACAAGCGTTAAGTAATTAAATTTAAGGCGACCGAAAAGGTATGTTAAGGCTAATTCCTTTCTTTCTAAAGACATGATTCCCTTCTTATGCACCATACATGTTTTCCATGGCATTCTTATTCTCAAAAGTTAGAAGTTCAAGATTCTCAAAGTTCTTATGATACTAAAGATAGATGTTTTCTAAGATGATAATAATGATGATGATGACCCCATCTCTAGAAATTTTAAGGCTTACGATTTTGATGCTATCATGAGATTGTTGAGCTTATTTCATGATTTTCTTGAGTTTATTCATTGTTGTTGATCTCACCTTATAATAATTGTTCCTTCAAGGTGAGATACAGCGATGATGATTGTTCCATAACATAAATTGGAGGTTACCGACCTTACGTCACTCCGATAAAGTGGTAACTTTTATTTGGGCTCACATGCATGCTACTTATATCTATATATATATATATATATATATATATATATATATATATATATATATATATATATATATATATATATATAAGAAGGGCGAGGCGTTATATATACACAACCGCCTGATCAGTTGGTATACTATGATATCATCCCAGATGCGGGATGCCCTGACGTGGGATATATGGATAAATGGATCGGGTCGTTCATTCTGCGGCATCATATATAATGATGATATGATATATGGATCGGGCTGCACGTTCCGCAGCGATATAAAATATTTATGGATCGGGCTGCATGCATGCTACTTATATTATATATGTATATATATATAGGGCGAGGCTTTATATGCGCATAAATACCTGATCAGTCGAGATATATGGATAAATGGATAAACGGATCGGGGCATTCGTTCCGCAGAAACATATATAATGATGATATGATATATGGATCGGGATGCACGTTCCACAACAATATAAAATATTTATTGATCGGGCAGCACGTTCCGCAGCACTATTATTTATATATATGTATGAAAAATGTTTTCTTTATAAATATAAGCATGCATGGTATTCTCCTTAAGAGGCAATCAGATGTATAGGTTATCCTTATCTCATGTTATGTTATGTATCTCTTGTTATGTTGTTATTCATGCCTTATATACTCAGTACATCGCTCGTACTGACGTCCTTTCTTGTGGACGCTGCGTTCATGCCCGCAGGTAGACAGATAGACGGACCAGACCCTTAGAAGCTTCGTCAGTGGAGCTTCAAAAGCGCTCCAGTTGCTTCGGAGCTGCGGTTTATTGGTACTACTCTTGTGTATATGTATACATGGGCATGGCGGAGTCCTGCCCGTCTTCATGGATTCCTGTATTCTATATAGAGGCTCGTAGATAGATGTGTGTAGCTAGAAGTCCCATATCGTTATCAGTTTATGTTGGTGTATTATATTTTGGCAGCCTTGTCGACTTATGTTTGTGGGCGTAGTTATTGATGATTATATAGAAATGTGTTATTATCTAGTGATATATGCCTTTACAGATTATGATACCTATGAGTTGTTTTTGTTGTCCAACTCGAAATGATTATGATATATATGTTGAGAGGTGCTCGATGGGTTAGCTCTGGGTGCCCGACATGGCCTCTTGTTGGGATGTGACAAAAGTGGTATCAGAGCAGTTGGTCTTAGGGAGTGTCTACGAGCCCTGTCCAGTAGAGTCTTTTTTATGGGTGTGAAGCATGCCATACTTATATACAAGAGGTTGCAGGTCATTTATGAACCATTGACCCTTTCTTCTCATCTTAGATCGTGCCGTAGAGCTAATTTATAGGATCTTATGTCCCTGATTCTAACCCTAAATGTTTTAATTATGGATAAGCAGTTGATATGTCACTATGAGGCAATTGATAAGAATTGAAGTTGATACTTCGAAAGGTATGTTTCCTGCCTTACTGATATTGATAGACTTTGATATAAGAACTTGAGCTAGATATTACGGGTAATTGTGATCGCTCTGTGAGGCATTGGATGTGTTTTCTGGGCTGTGTGCAGAAAGAAGTATAGAGAAAACTGTACTGAAATTTTTACAAATTGAATTATTTGAATGTCTATGCTATAGAGAAAGAATGAAGGTAAAATGTGACAATCGGATGTTCAGTAAGTTATGATTGAATGAACAATTATGAGACGCTTTCAAAGAGAAGTTTTAGAATGATTTTAATTTAATTTAAGGGAAGAACCCTGGAGGGGGAAACTGATTAGTAGTTAAAGGAACTGGAATGAGTTGCATTCGAGATTTCGGAGAATTGAGACTCATTAATGATATAGGGAAAGTTGACACTAAGAATTTAAATGCAGTATTACGATTTATAGATTGGTGAGTAAGAGATAACGAAAAGATATTGATATGAGAAAGGAAGTTAACGAGTAGGGGAAAGTTTTACTCTAGAAGTTTATATATATACATAAGATCAGGACGGGTTGGTGACAGGCACATAGAATCGTTTTATCGGACTTTCCTATATGATGTGAGTTTACATTGGGATTCAGAAGTCACCAGTCATTTAACTTCAAGGGGATTCTTATTATTTGATAGTTGGTACTATTCTGAGAATCATTACGGCCGAGTTACTTTGAGTAATAATGATGACCTTGAACTCAAGAATGAGAAAGGGTTAGGTAAGTTGGATTACAATTATGATTGTCTTCTGGATTGTTTATATAACTTCTAAATGTGATGTTGCTTGGCCGACAAAGGAATTAGAGAGTGTATCAACCTTAGGAATATGTGGTGTATTTCCAGCTTATCCTTGTAAGAAGGATTCACCTCAATCTTTTCAGAAGGGTGTTGTGAATGTTATTTGATGATAGAGAAATTAGGTGCAATGTCGGTTTATGTGTAAGGAGAGAAGAGAGTAGGTGTACAAGTGAAGATAAAATATCTCAAGGATCGATTCGGTTGCTACATGAAAGTAAAGGATGCGAGGTTGATTATCTTAGGCAAAGAGATAGGGTACAGGTACGAGTAAAGATTTTTAAGTATAGTTATATCGACCGAATTTACAGTTAGGACGTAGAAAGATATGCTAGGAAGACCTACAGATCTAGACATACGAAGAAAAAAACGAATATGAGAAACCAGAATATCCCGAGGGAAATTACGAGCGTATGAGCTTTACAATTTGAATTTCGAAATGATCACGAGGTATGAGTCTGGCTAGCTAAGCAAAAAGAGAAGGGAGATGTATTAAAGCCACGGATTCAGGACAAAAATCAAATGGCAACGAGATATCTCGCAAGAAAAGGTGTTGAAAAGATATAAAAAAATAAGTCACGAGTGGCTACATCGAGTATTATGTATACCCTTATGATTGATTTTACGACATGTTAAAAGTATTGATTGTGTTGTATGTTAAAATTGAGGTAGCAAGCGCTACAGAGAGAATTAGGATTGGGTTTTCTAGGGAATTAAAGGTAGATAGCGGTAACACGACCAAATATGTAAGCACGAGCATTAGGAAAAAGAAGGTTATGATATCATGAAGGGGAGAGAAACTTGGACAAGGAAAACATATACCCATTGAGGATCAGGTAATATATTTGAGGAAATGGTTAAGATGAAAGCACGAAAACAGACAATAGGATCAAATTTAAATAAATCAACGGGAGATAGAGTAATGTTGTATGTGACAAAGGATGAACGTGAGGACCCCGGAACCAACCTATACGTCTTCATAACCAGAATCAAGAAGGTTGTAAATAATGTACAAAGGTGCATCCTTGAGAATAAATAAACAAGTTTTATAATAGCAACGAGAAAATTTTAAACTCCTGAGATTTAACCAGGAGAACGGATGTGAACCCATGATTGGTACGCCTATTTAAGGGAAGAAAGTATCCCCAAGAAGAGATTTTCAGCGTCAAAAGGGATTCGCACTCATAACGAAACACTCCAAAGTCTCCTAAGATAAGACTAAAGAATGACTAATGGAAACAAGAGTTTTACGAGTAAAAGAAAACAAAAGAAACTATAAGGACTAAAGGAAGGATGAGGTGTCAACGAAATGGTCAAAGGGAATTATGTGGCCGCCGACAACAAGGAGAAGGTTAATGAGTCAGTAGGCTTTCCCAAAGGAAAACAAATTGAAATTATAAGACAATGGTTGTGTGAAAGATACAAAGATACGATCATGAAGAAAATTGAGAAAATTCAAGATATATATATATATATATATATATATATATATGTGTGTGTGTGTGTGTGTGTGTGTGTGTACAAGCTGCAGTATCATAAAGGAAGATGAAGACTCGATGAAAAGAGAAAGGAAATGGTGTACTTTATGAGGACTTCATGATGAGAACAAGATACGACAGAACACTAGAAGGACTATGATGCATGGCTGTGATGCAAACAACTAGTTAAGAAGAATTGCGGGACAAAATGACCTAAGCTAATGAAAGGATGAGTCGTGGGAATGGATGGTGAGGAGTATCAACTTTTAATGGTATAGTATAAACATAAATCAGAATTGGTAACCTAGAGCAAGGAGAATTTCAAGGATATTAAGAATGTCATGACCCAACTAATTCCTACTGGGCGAACCAACACACAAGTTATCAGGTCATTCAAATCCAATCCTCGGACCCGAGCCACAAATCCTCCGCTCCAGAAAGACCCTCGGACGCGGGCCGTATCAATATATCTCTAGTCTCCGGAACTGACCTCGGACCACGGGCCCATAATCTAGGACACATGTATGCCTTTTCATACCTCTTGACAGAATAATGTTTCTTACCTTGTCATTATCACTGCTTAAGTCACCATTTCATATCACAATACGACCGAGAAGATTTTATTAGCTTCTCAACAGAAGCATATCCACTACAGATTTAACACACAGAAATATTGGCACGAAGCCTACAAAATCACTCAATCGCATTCACATAGGAATTCAACCACACAATATCATGCATGAAAACTTGACATGCTTTCTTCTAAAGAATTCACAAAACATACAATCAACTAACCAAAGTCTAACTCAAGTAGACCGTAACCAACCTCAAACGTAGAGCTGGAACAACGCAAGTCACTCTGCTATAGCTTTTCCTTTCCTTACTCGGAACGCTCAAAGTCTAGAAATAAAAGGCCCAATGAGTCACAATTACTCAAATCACAAGTACCAATTCAAGAATACCCTTCCCTTTTACACCATTCCGAATGGGTGGATGATTTTCTGGGTGTAAAGAAACCCCACAAAGGCCTTAGTAATCATTAATCATCAGTTTATACCGATATTATAAGAACATTCCCACTTCAATCAGTTTTCATGGTTATGATATTATTTTTATAGAACCTTAGGTCTAAATTCAATTAGTTTATGGTTCTACGAACTCAATTCATCATTAAATGACTTAACCCAAGACTTTAGATGATAAATAAGTGATAATAACTATAACCCATCAAGTCTAGAAGGTTTAACAACTCTTTAGGGTTTCTATTACAATTCTACCATTGAAGACCCACAAGAGTGATGGCAATCATAACGATGATAGGGAATGGTTGGAAGGAATACATGAAACTTACCTCTCAAGAGTTTTCTTGCCCTAGCTTGAAAATTCTCCCCAAGAGCTTGTGGGGAACTGTGTTGGGGTGTTATGAATGAAAATATAAGACTAAGTCATTAAAAACACGGATTCTGCTTTCCCGTCAACCGCTGCGGCAATCATCACGCCGCTGCAGCGGTCCCGCTATAGCGTCCAAGCCACCGCTATAGCGGACCCAACATAAATCCACTCACCGCTATAGCGGTCAATACCCCGCTATAGCGGTATCGCCGTAGCGGGCAATAGCCCGCCACAACGGCCACAAGAAAACGTGGCTAGCCACTGGGGAGGTCAGCCCACCACCGCAGCGGTGCCTTTTGGGCAGTGAGCTCGACTTTTTGTCCAGTTTTCCACTATTTCATTCTACATTTCATCTAAGGCCTCACAAACACAAACAAAACATGTACACAGACATAAAATGCCATACGCATTCAGCCAGGTCTAATTACCTACGTCATCCCCCGACGGACTCAATATAATAAAACAACATTCCCAAGCAAGTCAAATTTCAGCTCTTAAGCTTACAAAATCGAGTTCTTACTGACTCGTTCTACCCTTGGAAAGGTTCTATTTGGTGGGGTGACCCTACGACCGGAAGGGTCGTTACATCAGATACCAATTAAAACAACATTCGTTCCCGAATGGACAAAGTTCAGTAAACTAGGAGAAATTACCTATCTCGGCGAAAACTCAGGATACTTGCTACGCATATCAGTTTCTATTTCCCAAGTAGCTTCCTCCACCGAATGATTCTTCCACCGGGCTTTGACAGAGGATATTTTCTTGGACCTCAACTTGCGAACATCCCTATCTAAGATGGCAATAGGCTCCTCCTCATATGACAAATTTTCATCTAATAAAACCGAATCCGAACGGATTATGTAAGAACAATCCCCGTGATACCTCTTTAACATCGAAACATGGAACACCGGATGAACGCCTGATAAACCCGGAGGCAAGGCCAACTTATAAGCCACCTCCCCTACAGGCTTGAGGATCTCAAATGGTCCAATGTACCTCGGGCTAAGCTTGCCCTTCTTTCCGAACCTCATCACACCCTTCATGGGTGAGACCTTCAGCAACACTTGTTCTCCCTCTACAAACTCAAGATCTCAGACCTTGCGGTCCACATACTCCTTTTGCCTGCTCTGTGCTGCTAGAAGCTTGGCTTGAATCACCTTCACCTTATCTAGGGACTCTCTCAGAAGATCGGTACCCCCAAGGTCTCACCTCGAATGCAGTGAACCATCCAATAGGAGACATATACCTCCTCCCATACAACGCCTCAAACGGAGACATATCGATACTCGACTGGTAGCTATTGTTATATGCAAATTTGGCCAAAGGTAAGAATTGGTCCCAATGCCCACCAAAGTCTATTACACACGCACGGAGTATACCTTCAAGGGCCTGCATAGTCCGCTCAGACTGCCCGTCAGACTGTGAGTGGAATGCTGTACTAAGATCCAACTTCTCATGCAAACACTCTCAAAATCTGGATGTGAACGTTGTGCCCCAGTAGGACAGAATTGAGATAGGAACCCCATGAAGCATAACCACCTCACGCATGTAGATTTTAGCCAATTTCTCTGCATCGTAAGCTATCTTCATCGGACTGAAGTGGGCAGACTTAGTCAACCTGTCAACATTAACCTAAATGGAGTCAAACTTCCCCAACGTCTTCGGAAGACCCACCAGTAATGTTGCCTCAAATCCCGATACATCTTAGTAGTGCCAAGATGAATAGAATATCTCGAACTATGAGCCGCTGTCAAAATGGTCTTGATCAAATCGCCCACACGTGGCACATATACTCTCCCTTTAATTCGCAGCACCCCTTCCTCCTCAATCACAGCCTCTTTAGCCTAACCGCGCAACACTTTATCACTTATCTTACACAACTTAGCATCCTCAAACTATTTATCCTTAATCTGCTCTAACAATGACGACCAAGCCTCAACACAAGCCAACACCCTGTCTGTGTTGGAAATATCTAGCCTCATAAAACTGTTAGCCAGAGTCTGAACCTCTCTAGCCAACGAAAGCTCCGAAGAAATCAAACGAGCCAGGCTCCCCATACTAGAAGGACTTCCTGCTCAAAGCGTCAGCCACTACATTTGCCTTACCAGGTGGTACAGAATGGTGCTGTCATAATCCTTCAGTAGTTCCATCCATCACCGCTGCCTAGAGTTTAGATCCCTCTGAGTGAACACATGTTGCAAACTGCGATGGTCTGTGTACACCTCACAATGGACACCATACAAATAGTGTCTCCAGCTTTTCAACATAAACACCACCGCCGCCAACACTGGGTTATGAGTAGGATAGTTCTTCTCATGCACCTTCAACTGCCGAGAAGCATAAGGAATCACCTTCTTTTCGTGCATCAAAACAGCACCCAAACAAGAACATGAAGCATCACAATAAACAAGAAAATCCTTGCCCTCTACGGGCAATGCTAGAATCGGTGCCGTAGTCAACAATGTTTTGAGCTTTTGAAACCTCTCCTCACACTCGTCGGACCACTGAAACGATACCTCCTTCTGAGTCAAGCAGGTCAAATGAGAAGCAATAGAGGCAAACCTCTTCACAAACCGACGATAGTAGCTAGCCAGGCCCACGAAACTACGGATCTCTGTGACTAATGTGGGTCTAGCCCACTCCCTAACTGCCTGAATTTTCTGAGGATCTACCATAATACCCTCTTTCGAAATAATTTTCCCCAAGAAGGACACAGAAGACAACCAGAACTCACACTTGGAGAATTTAGCATACAACTCCTTCTTCCGCAATACCCCATGAGCAATTCTCAAATGTTTCTCATGCTCTTCCTTACTTCTACAGTACACCAGGATATCATCAATGAACATTATTACGAAAGAGTCCAAATACGGCTTAAACATACTTTTTTTCAAATCCATGAACGCTACTGGGGCATTAGTAAGCCCAGAAGACATAACCAAGAACACGTAGTGTCCATACCTTATTCGAAATGCTGTCTTCAGAATATCCTCCGCCTGAATCTTCAGCTGATAGTACCCTGACCTCAAATAAATTTTAGAGAGCACAAAAGCTCCATGTAGCTGATCAAACAAGTCATCACTACGGGGAATGGGATACTTATTCCGGATAGTTACCTTATTCAACTGACTGTAATCAATACACATACGCATAGACCTGTCCTTCTTCTTAACAAACAACACAGGAGCACCCCACGGAGAAGCACTCGAGCGAATAAACCCCTTACTCAGAAGATCTTGCAACTGCTACTTCAATTTTTTGAGTTCTGTTGGCCCCATCCTATTAGGTGGAATAGGGATAGGACGAGTCTCTGGGTCTAAATCAATTCTAAAATCAATATCACGATCTGGTGGCATACCGAGCAAGTCTGTGGGGAACACATCTGCAAACTCGCATACCACTGGAACCGAATCAATAGATGGAGTATCTGCACCGATATCACAAATATGTGCCAAATAAGCTAAACAACCCTTCTCCACTAGCTTTCTAGCACGAACAAAGGATATAACTTTCTTAGGGAGGGGACTAAGGTTGCCCTTCCACTCAAGTCTAGGTGTCCCAGGCATGGCTAAGGTAACAGTCTCAGAGTGGCAATCTAGTATAGCATAATACAGAGGCAACCAACTCATGCCCAAAATGACATCGAAATCAACCATGTCTACGATCATCAAATCTGCCCAGGTACTATCCCCATAAAAGTAATCGCACAAGATGGGTAGACTCTATCGACTACCACTGGATCCCCAACTGAAGTAGATACATAAATAGGAACATCAAGCGTATCACACACCATATCCAAACCCACAGCAAATTATGTAGACACATAAGAAAAAGTAGAGTCGGGATCAAACAAAACAGAAGCCATTCGGTCATAAACTGAGATAGTACCTGTGATAACTACATCAGAGGCCTCAGCCTCGGGTCTACCTAGAAAAGCGTGCAAATGACTGCACCTCCTGTATCCTGTGAACCACCGCGATTACCATGACCAATCTGAGCCCTGCCCCTGCTAGGTTGTTATCCGCCTCTACCTGCCTGAGGACCGCCTCGGTTAGGCTGGGCGCCACCCCTACCCGCTGTGTAGCCGCCCCGCCCCAGCGGTGAGTGATCTTTACCCACTGGATTTGATGCAAATGGAGCTCGGGGAGCCTGATACTGAGTCCCCTGCCCACTTTGTCTAAGCCTGGGACAGTACCTCTTAATATGCCTAATCTCACCACACTCGAAACAAGCACGATCCAGCATAGGTCGCTAAACAGAAGTTGATGAAGCAGTATAGCCTCCATGCTGATCGGATGCTTGATAATTTTCCCTGATTGGCCCCCAGCTGACACCTGTACCGCCGACTGAACCGGACGCTCTGAATATACCTGCTAACTCTGACCCCTCGAGAAGGAGTTGCTGAAAACCCCACCCCTTCGGGCCTTCTTCTCTACCTACCTCGCGTAACTCTTCTGCTTAATGCCCTCAACAACACGGACATGCTTCACTATCTCCTGGAATGAAGCCCAGTGGCTACAAGCTGGAGGGCCGATAACTGAAGCCCAATGTTCAACCCCTTCATGAACCTCCGTATCCGCTCCCACTGAGTGGGTAGCAACAAAAGAGCATATCGGGATAGGGAGTGGAAACGGGACTCATACAAAACAACCGACGAGTTCCCCTGACCAATAGTAGCTAACCCATCTTTCCTTTAGTCCCTCAGAGTACACGGAATGTACTTATCCAGAAACACCGAATAAAACTAAACCCAAGTCAACAGAGGAGACCCAGCTGGCCTGCACTCCACATAGGCCCTCCACCATAGCTTGGCATCACCCAAGAATTAGAAGGTCACAAACTCTACCGTATACTGTCCATGACCCCCATCTTATGGAGCCTCTTGTGACAATCGACGATGAACTCACATGCATCCTCTGTCTCCGTACCATAGAACACAAGAGGATTTATTTTAGTGAACCTCCAACATAGATCATGCTCTTCGCCAGTCATCACTGGCCCAGTAACTGGCCTCGGACAGGTCTCGAAACCCTGAACTTCCTCCAAATGAGGTGCCACTGCCGCTGCATGCTGAACCTCCTGAGCCTGTGCTTTCTCTGGACCTGGGGCTGCTACTCGTGCACCCCTACCTGCTAGGCCAGCTGTTATAGCTCCGGCCTGTGCTAACCAGTGCAACCAATTCAGCACCTGTGCCTAGCATCTGGTATACCCTAGGCAGCTGCAGCTCCTGGCGGAACTGGTATTGCCGCTGGCTGGGTCGGTGCGGCTGCATCTCCTGCTACCACGTTAGGAACCACTGGAGGCACTGGGTCAACCATTGGGATGCCGCCCCTGCTGGGGCCGCCCTCTGCCAGCTCCTCTCTATCTAGCTGCTGCCGCTCGTGTTCTCAACATCTGTGAGAGAGTGAAGGACGGTTAGATACCAATTTGAATCAGCAAATACCAATTGGAATCAAGTATAACGAAAGAAGAAAAGAAAAGAGAGTTTTCTAGTGTCCGGTAGCCTCTCAAAGATAAGTAGAGACGTCTCCGTACCAATCTGCATGACTCTACTAGACATGTCGTGGTACGACGAGATCGATGAACCTAAGGCTCTGATACCGACTTTGTCACGACCCAACCCGCTATGACTGGCACCCAACGAATTCCTAGTGGGCGAACCAACACACAAGTTATCTAGTCATTCAAATCCGACTTTAGATTAACCAAGTGAACTAGTTATAACTCATTCAAGCATCAAATAAACAAAAATAAGTCATGCCATAAATACAGAAGTAAGTGCAGAAGTTCTAACTATTACAAAATCCCCAAAATTCGAAAGTCATCGTTCCAGGACTCTAATCTAAAACATGTTTACAGAAAGAATTCTGACTAATAATTATCCATAATGTCCAGAATAAGAAAATACATCATAAGGAGAAGATCTTCGGGCAGCCTGGCATAGATAGAAGCTCACCCTAAATATGGTCAGCAAACGTCCTCAACGCTCGATGTGAGGCTGGGTAGCAGTCTCTGTGTCACAATCTGCACTCAAAAGAATGCAGCAAGGTAGTATCAGTACAAACACTATGTACCGGTAGATATCATAGGCCGACTAAGATTAGTATCATGCATATCTCATAAAATCAATAAAATAAACAAGCCAGCCAACAGACACGAATATCGATAAACCACAACAATTCAACCAAGGATAATCGCAATCAATCACCAAGATATCAAGAATCACAATTAGCTGAAACCACAACGGAAATAAATTTATCACAATAAACACATCACTGTACATACATGCTAACTGATGTCATAGCTCAGTAGTCGTGACCTGCAGGGGACCCATGGTGTCCATATACCCTCATTTCGGATCCACTCCTTGGTACCGAGCCATAAATCCTCCGCTCTGGATAGAACCTCAGACACGGGCCATATCAATATATCTCTCGTCTTTGCAACTAACCTCGGAGCACGAGCCCATAATCCAGGTCGTATGTGTGCCTTTCCATACCTCTTTACAGAACAATGTTTCTTACCTTCTCATTATCGCTGCTTAAGTTACCATTTCAATCACAATATCACTGAGAAGATTTTATTAGCTTCTCAACAAAGGCACATCCACTACAGATTTAACACATAGAAATAGTGGTACGAAGCCTACACAATCACTCAATCGCATTCACATAGGAATTCAACCACATAATATCATGCATGAAAACTAGACATGCTTTCTTCTAAAGATTTTACAAACCATACAATCAAATAACCAAAGTTTAACTCAAGTAGACCGTAACCTATTTCAAAGGTAGATCTGGAACAATGCAAGTCACTTCGCTATAGCTTTTCCTTTCCTTACCGTCTCAGAATGCTCAAAGTCAAGAAATAGAAGGCCCAATGAGTCACAATTACTCAAATCACAAGTACAAATTCAAGAATACCCTTCCCTTTTACCCCATTCCAAATGGGTGGCAGATTTACTAGGTGTAAAGAAACCCAAAAAAGGCCTTAGTAATCATTAATCATCAGTTTATATGGATATTATAAGAACATTCCCACTTCAATCAGTTTTCATGGTCATGATATTATTTTTATATAACCTTAGGTCTCAATTCAATTAGTTTATGGTTCTACGAACTCAATTCATCATTAATGACTTAACCCAAGCCTTTAGATGATAAATAAGTGATAATAACTATAACCCATCAAATCTAGAAGGTTTAACAACTCTCTAGGGTTTCTATTACAATTCTACCATTGAAGACCCACAAGAGTGATGACAATCATGACGATGATAGGGAATGGTTGGAAGGAATACATGAAAATTACCTCTCAAGAGTTTCCTTGCCCTAGCTTGAATATTCTCCCTAAGCGCTTGTGGGGAAATGTGATGGGGTGTTATGAATGAAAATATAAGACTAAGTCATTAAAAACACGGATTCTTCTTTCCCGTCAACCGTTGCGACAGTCGTCAAGCCGCTGCAGTGGTCCCGCTATAGCGGCCAAACCACCGCTATAGCGGATCGAACATAAATCCACTCACCGCTATAACGGTCAATATCCCGCTATAGCAGTATGGCCTTAGAGGGAAATCGCCCGCCACAGCGGCCATAAGAGATAATGGTTGGCTGCTAGGAGCAGTCAACCCACCCCCACAGCGGTACTCCCACCGCCGCAGCGGTGCCTTTGGGCAGTGAGCTCGATGTTTTGTCCAGTTTTTGCCCCTTTCATTCCACATTTCATCCGAGGCATCAGAAACACAAACAAAACATGTACACAGACATAAAAACGCGATACGAATTCACCCAAGGCCTCAGAATTCCTAACAGAGTTCGAATTTCCTACATCACCCCCCGACAGACACAATACAATAAAACAACAATTACAAGCAAATCAAATTTCAGCTCTTTAGCTTACAAAATCGAGTTCTTACTGACTCGTTCAACCCTTGGAAAGGTTCTATTTGGTGGGGTAACCTACATTTTTCATAAGGATCAGAAGGATCGTTACAAAGAAGATAGTCATAGTGGAAAACCAGGGCTAAAGGAGCGTGGCATAGTCGGACACTCAATAAGGGGCCTAATGAATTCTGATGTCCCCATTAAATCATTAGTCTATGGGGCTACTAGTCATGAAAGGTAGAAGTGAAAAGTCAATAAAGAACGTATCTGAATTGTATCTGATATGTATAAGAATTTTGATTTGATACAAGAACTCAACTACCAAAAAAAAACAGGAAATAAGTAAAACCATGCGATAAAATGAACTTCGGCATTATATGGAATAGAGGAGTTGAAGGATCGCTAAGGTCAGCCAAATGACAAGTATATCATGAGACAAATATGGAAAGGAGAATAAGTTTCGCCAATGCGATACGTTGTATTCCGGACTATGACTCGAATCACTCGCACCGAAGAAATTTTAGGTACATTTAGATATGCAGTAAAGTACTCCAAGGGGTAATAGAAGGAGCAAAAAAGGTCGCATGTGACCAGGGATAAGTATAAGGGACAATCGAGACTACTAAAAAGAACTTGTAGTACTAGAAGAGATGAAAGCTTTAAAAGAGGAATATTTATAGGAAGTTCAATAATCTTAAAAGGAAAGGAAGATAGTGTGTCTATGGATAGCCAGACAACAGTCCTGCCTGAGATTAGGAAGTACCTCATAAGTCATGAAATTCCAAGTCGCCGGTTATATCAATTGTGAGAGTGTATGACATAGAACCATATAAACAATCGCCATGATGAAATGGCCAACAAAATGGTGTAAGGACAACAATAAGAAGCCAAAGAAGAATAGAGCCAAAGAAGAATAGAGTTTGTCTACTAGTAGAGAAATAAAGAGCAAGTAAAAAGGATACAATAATTAAGAATACTCGCAAGATTGGCGGAGAGCCATAACGATCATGAGCCAAGACCAGATAGCTGGATATCAGTTGACCACCAGTTACATACATGAGGACATGAGGATATGAAACTAATGGATGAGTTTGACACAGAGTTAAGGGAACATGAGAGAAGACTAATGAGCTCATATTATAAGAGTATGAAGATCAGGGCCTAAAGAAGAACAATCATTTCAAGAAATCAACGATAACATCGTAAGCTCGCAAACTACAACAATCGAGCACAAATTTTTTTAAGGGGGAAAGGATGTTACACCCGTACTTGCGGAGAAGCACTTATCAAATTTGACTGTAAATATGTTGAAATATGGCTAAGTAAAACAACTTTGAAGTATAAGGGATGAAGCATTATTAAGTACATTTTATGAGTAAAGGATGCATATGAGGAATTTCGGAAGGTCCTATAAGAAAATGAGTGAAAGAAGTTGAGTTACTTTGACTTTGGAAGAAGATGAGCGCTACTTTGAACGACAAGAATGAGCCAACTTGGGGAAAGAATATGTTTTTGTATATGAGGAGTTTTGAAATAAAGCAAAAGCCTAAATTGAAGTTCATGAAGTCTAGTTTCCAACGCAACAAACCGCTCATCGATACGATATCGGAGTAGAGAATTATGGACGTTACAAGTCAGGCCGGCAGAGCATAAACGCGCAGCTACATTGCGCGACACACGTGCTACAGTACCCGAAAAATTCTAGGTCGGTGCCAACCGACCCTAGAACATTATAAAAGGGGTTTTACCTCTTATTTTTTCATCCAAACACCCCTAAAACCTTCCCTAACCCCCTAGAACATTCTACCAACTTCCTCCATATAATTTTAGCCCAAATCAAGTGAAATCTCGGGATTTAGGCTCGGGAAGCGTATAAGGTCTTGTAGTTCTTGTTCTAAAAAACGAATCTCGATGAATCAAAGGAGGACGCTGAATATAAATAATATTTTAAGCCCTACCAACCTTGATTGAGGTAAGGATATTCTTTACTATGGGTATTATGAATTGTACCATGGAAATTTAGTTGTTAAACGTTCGTAAAGTCTAGTGATTGGTTGAGAAATTGGGGAAACATCGTGTGGGATGTTTTATTGAGAATATTGATGTTGATGATGATGTTGTTGATATTGGTGTTGCTATTGTTGTTGTTTTGTTGGCATTGTGATTTCGGGCTAGGAATATAAACAGGAGACATGTTGCCCGAATTCCGGCAGATTCTAAGAGGATTTAATTTGAAGGCTTAAGACAAGCATATGACGATAGGCCCAACATAAGCATGAATTCTCTTGAATGTATATTTACAAGCTTGGGAGGACAAGCGTTAAGTAATTAAATTTAAGGCGACCGAAAAGGTATGTTAAGGCTAATTCCTTTCTTTCTAAAGACATGATTCCCTTCTTATGCACCATACATGTTTTCCATGGCATTCTTATTCTCAAAAGTTAGAAGTTCAAGATTCTCAAAGTTCTTATGATACTAAAGATAGATGTTTTCTAAGATGATAATAATGATGATGATGACCCCATCTCTAGAAATTTTAAGGCTTACGATTTTGATGCTATCATGAGATTGTTGAGCTTATTTCATGATTTTCTTGAGTTTATTCATTGTTGTTGATCTCACCTTATAATAATTGTTCCTTCAAGGTGAGATACAGCGATGATGATTGTTCCATAACATAAATTGGAGGTTACCGACCTTACGTCACTCCGATAAAGTGGTAACTTTTATTTGGGCTCACATGCATGCTACTTATATCTATATATATATATATATATATATATATATATATATATAAGAAGGGCGAGGCGTTATATATACACAACCGCCTGATCAGTTGGTATACTATGATATCATCCCAGATGCGGGATGCCCTGACGTGGGATATATGGATAAATGGATCGGGTCGTTCATTCTGCGGCATCATATATAATGATGATATGATATATGGATCGGGCTGCACGTTCCGCAGCGATATAAAATATTTATGGATCGGGCTGCATGCATGCTACTTATATTATATATGTATATATATATAGGGCGAGGCTTTATATGCGCATAAATACCTGATCAGTCGAGATATATGGATAAATGGATAAACGGATCGGGGCATTCGTTCCGCAGAAACATATATAATGATGATATGATATATGGATCGGGATGCACGTTCCACAACAATATAAAATATTTATTGATCGGGCAGCACGTTCCGCAGCACTATTATTTATATATATGTATGAAAAATGTTTTCTTTATAAATATAAGCATGCATGGTATTCTCCTTAAGAGGCAATCAGATGTATAGGTTATCCTTATCTCATGTTATGTTATGTATCTCTTGTTATGTTGTTATTCATGCCTTATATACTCAGTACATCGCTCGTACTGACGTCCTTTCTTGTGGACGCTGCGTTCATGCCCGCAGGTAGACAGATAGACGGACCAGACCCTTAGAAGCTTCGTCAGTGGAGCTTCAAAAGCGCTCCAGTTGCTTCGGAGCTGCGGTTTATTGGTACTACTCTTGTGTATATGTATACATGGGCATGGCGGAGTCCTGCCCGTCTTCATGGATTCCTGTATTCTATATAGAGGCTCGTAGATAGATGTGTGTAGCTAGAAGTCCCATATCGTTATCAGTTTATGTTGGTGTATTATATTTTGGCAGCCTTGTCGACTTATGTTTGTGGGCGTAGTTATTGATGATTATATAGAAATGTGTTATTATCTAGTGATATATGCCTTTACAGATTATGATACCTATGAGTTGTTTTTGTTGTCCAACTCGAAATGATTATGATATATATGTTGAGAGGTGCTCGATGGGTTAGCTCTGGGTGCCCGACATGGCCTCTTGTTGGGATGTGACAAAAGTGGTATCAGAGCAGTTGGTCTTAGGGAGTGTCTACGAGCCCTGTCCAGTAGAGTCTTTTTTATGGGTGTGAAGCATGCCATACTTATATACAAGAGGTTGCAGGTCATTTATGAACCATTGACCCTTTCTTCTCATCTTAGATCGTGCCGTAGAGCTAATTTATAGGATCTTATGTCCCTGATTCTAACCCTAAATGTTTTAATTATGGATAAGCAGTTGATATGTCACTATGAGGCAATTGATAAGAATTGAAGTTGATACTTCGAAAGGTATGTTTCCTGCCTTACTGATATTGATAGACTTTGATATAAGAACTTGAGCTAGATATTACGGGTAATTGTGATCGCTCTGTGAGGCATTGGATGTGTTTTCTGGGCTGTGTGCAGAAAGAAGTATAGAGAAAACTGTACTGAAATTTTTACAAATTGAATTATTTGAATGTCTATGCTATAGAGAAAGAATGAAGGTAAAATGTGACAATCGGATGTTCAGTAAGTTATGATTGAATGAACAATTATGAGACGCTTTCAAAGAGAAGTTTTAGAATGATTTTAATTTAATTTAAGGGAAGAACCCTGGAGGGGGAAACTGATTAGTAGTTAAAGGAACTGGAATGAGTTGCATTCGAGATTTCGGAGAATTGAGACTCATTAATGATATAGGGAAAGTTGACACTAAGAATTTAAATGCAGTATTACGATTTATAGATTGGTGAGTAAGAGATAACGAAAAGATATTGATATGAGAAAGGAAGTTAACGAGTAGGGGAAAGTTTTACTCTAGAAGTTTATATATATACATAAGATCAGGACGGGTTGGTGACAGGCACATAGAATCGTTTTATCGGACTTTCCTATATGATGTGAGTTTACATTGGGATTCAGAAGTCACCAGTCATTTAACTTCAAGGGGATTCTTATTATTTGATAGTTGGTACTATTCTGAGAATCATTACGGCCGAGTTACTTTGAGTAATAATGATGACCTTGAACTCAAGAATGAGAAAGGGTTAGGTAAGTTGGATTACAATTATGATTGTCTTCTGGATTGTTTATATAACTTCTAAATGTGATGTTGCTTGGCCGACAAAGGAATTAGAGAGTGTATCAACCTTAGGAATATGTGGTGTATTTCCAGCTTATCCTTGTAAGAAGGATTCACCTCAATCTTTTCAGAAGGGTGTTGTGAATGTTATTTGATGATAGAGAAATTAGGTGCAATGTCGGTTTATGTGTAAGGAGAGAAGAGAGTAGGTGTACAAGTGAAGATAAAATATCTCAAGGATCGATTCGGTTGCTACATGAAAGTAAAGGATGCGAGGTTGATTATCTTAGGCAAAGAGATAGGGTACAGGTACGAGTAAAGATTTTTAAGTATAGTTATATCGACCGAATTTACAGTTAGGACGTAGAAAGATATGCTAGGAAGACCTACAGATCTAGACATACGAAGAAAAAAACGAATATGAGAAACCAGAATATCCCGAGGGAAATTACGAGCGTATGAGCTTTACAATTTGAATTTCGAAATGATCACGAGGTATGAGTCTGGCTAGCTAAGCAAAAAGAGAAGGGAGATGTATTAAAGCCACGGATTCAGGACAAAAATCAAATGGCAACGAGATATCTCGCAAGAAAAGGTGTTGAAAAGATATAAAAAAATAAGTCACGAGTGGCTACATCGAGTATTATGTATACCCTTATGATTGATTTTACGACATGTTAAAAGTATTGATTGTGTTGTATGTTAAAATTGAGGTAGCAAGCGCTACAGAGAGAATTAGGATTGGGTTTTCTAGGGAATTAAAGGTAGATAGCGGTAACACGACCAAATATGTAAGCACGAGCATTAGGAAAAAGAAGGTTATGATATCATGAAGGGGAGAGAAACTTGGACAAGGAAAACATATACCCATTGAGGATCAGGTAATATATTTGAGGAAATGGTTAAGATGAAAGCACGAAAACAGACAATAGGATCAAATTTAAATAAATCAACGGGAGATAGAGTAATGTTGTATGTGACAAAGGATGAACGTGAGGACCCCGGAACCAACCTATACGTCTTCATAACCAGAATCAAGAAGGTTGTAAATAATGTACAAAGGTGCATCCTTGAGAATAAATAAACAAGTTTTATAATAGCAACGAGAAAATTTTAAACTCCTGAGATTTAACCAGGAGAACGGATGTGAACCCATGATTGGTACGCCTATTTAAGGGAAGAAAGTATCCCCAAGAAGAGATTTTCAGCGTCAAAAGGGATTCGCACTCATAACGAAACACTCCAAAGTCTCCTAAGATAAGACTAAAGAATGACTAATGGAAACAAGAGTTTTACGAGTAAAAGAAAACAAAAGAAACTATAAGGACTAAAGGAAGGATGAGGTGTCAACGAAATGGTCAAAGGGAATTATGTGGCCGCCGACAACAAGGAGAAGGTTAATGAGTCAGTAGGCTTTCCCAAAGGAAAACAAATTGAAATTATAAGACAATGGTTGTGTGAAAGATACAAAGATACGATCATGAAGAAAATTGAGAAAATTCAAGATATATATATATATATATATATATATGTGTGTGTGTGTGTGTGTGTGTGTGTGTGTACAAGCTGCAGTATCATAAAGGAAGATGAAGACTCGATGAAAAGAGAAAGGAAATGGTGTACTTTATGAGGACTTCATGATGAGAACAAGATACGACATAACACTAGAAGGACTATGATGCATGGCTGTGATGCAAACAACTAGTTAAGAAGAATTGCGGGACAAAATGACCTAAGCTAATGAAAGGATGAGTCGTGGGAATGGATGGTGAGGAGTATCAACTTTTAATGGTATAGTATAGACATAAATCAGAATTGGTAACCTAGAGCAAGGAGAATTTCAAGGATATTAAGAATGTCATGACCCAACTAATTCCTACTGGGCGAACCAACACACAAGTTATCAGGTCATTCAAATCCAATCCTCGGACCCGAGCCACAAATCCTCCGCTCCAGAAAGACCCTCGGACGCGGGCCGTATCAATATATCTCTAGTCTCCGGAACTGACCTCGGACCACGGGCCCATAATCTAGGACACATGTATGCCTTTTCATACCTCTTGACAGAATAATGTTTCTTACCTTGTCATTATCACTGCTTAAGTCACCATTTCATATCACAATACGACCGAGAAGATTTTATTAGCTTCTCAACAGAAGCATATCCACTACAGATTTAACACACAGAAATATTGGCACGAAGCCTACAAAATCACTCAATCGCATTCACATAGGAATTCAACCACACAATATCATGCATGAAAACTTGACATGCTTTCTTCTAAAGAATTCACAAAACATACAATCAACTAACCAAAGTCTAACTCAAGTAGACCGTAACCAACCTCAAACGTAGAGCTGGAACAACGCAAGTCACTCTGCTATAGCTTTTCCTTTCCTTACTCGGAACGCTCAAAGTCTAGAAATAAAAGGCCCAATGAGTCACAATTACTCAAATCACAAGTACCAATTCAAGAATACCCTTCCCTTTTACACCATTCCGAATGGGTGGATGATTTTCTGGGTGTAAAGAAACCCCACAAAGGCCTTAGTAATCATTAATCATCAGTTTATACCGATATTATAAGAACATTCCCACTTCAATCAGTTTTCATGGTTATGATATTATTTTTATAGAACCTTAGGTCTAAATTCAATTAGTTTATGGTTCTACGAACTCAATTCATCATTAAATGACTTAACCCAAGACTTTAGATGATAAATAAGTGATAATAACTATAACCCATCAAGTCTAGAAGGTTTAACAACTCTTTAGGGTTTCTATTACAATTCTACCATTGAAGACCCACAAGAGTGATGGCAATCATAACGATGATAGGGAATGGTTGGAAGGAATACATGAAACTTACCTCTCAAGAGTTTTCTTGCCCTAGCTTGAAAATTCTCCCCAAGAGCTTGTGGGGAACTGTGTTGGGGTGTTATGAATGAAAATATAAGACTAAGTCATTAAAAACACGGATTCTGCTTTCCCGTCAACCGCTGCGGCAGTCATCACGCCGCTGCAGCGGTCCCGCTATAGCGTCCAAGCCACCGCTATAGCGGACCCAACATAAATCCACTCACCGCTATAGCGGTCAATACCCCGCTATAGCGGTATCGCCGTAGCGGGCAATAGCCCGCCACAACGGCCACAAGAAAACGTGGCTAGCCACTGGGGAGGTCAGCCCACCACCGCAGCGGTGCCTTTTGGGCAGTGAGCTCGACTTTTTGTCCAGTTTTCCACTATTTCATTCTACATTTCATCTAAGGCCTCACAAACACAAACAAAACATGTACACAGACATAAAATGCCATACGCATTCAGCCAGGTCTAATTACCTACGTCATCCCCCGACGGACTCAATATAATAAAACAACATTCCCAAGCAAGTCAAATTTCAGCTCTTAAGCTTACAAAATCGAGTTCTTACTGACTCGTTCTACCCTTGGAAAGGTTCTATTTGGTGGGGTGACCCTACGACCGGAAGGGTCGTTACATCAGATACCAATTAAAACAACATTCGTTCCCGAATGGACAAAGTTCAGTAAACTAGGAGAAATTACCTATCTCGGCGAAAACTGAGGATACTTGCTACGCATATCAGTTTCTATTTCCCAAGTAGCTTCCTCCACCGAATGATTCTTCCACCGGGCTTTGACAGAGGATATTTTCTTGGACCTCAACTTGCGAACATCCCTATCTAAGATGGCAATAGGCTCCTCCTCATATGACAAATTTTCATCTAATAAAACCGAATCCGAACGGATTATGTAAGAACAATCCCCGTGATACCTCTTTAACATCGAAACATGGAACACCGGATGAACGCCTGATAAACCCGGAGGCAAGGCCAACTTATAAGCCACCTCCCCTACAGGCTTGAGGATCTCAAATGGTCCAATGTACCTCGGGCTAAGCTTGCCCTTCTTTCCGAACCTCATCACACCCTTCATGGGTGAGACCTTCAGCAACACTTGTTCTCCCTCTACAAACTCAAGATCTCAGACCTTGCGGTCCACATGCTCCTTTTGCCTGCTCTGTGCTGCTAGAAGCTTGGCTTGAATCACCTTCACCTTATCTAGGGACTCTCTCAGAAGATCGGTACCCCCAAGGTCTCACCTCGAATGCAGTGAACCATCCAATAGGAGACATATACCTCCTCCCATACAACGCCTCAAACGGAGACATATCGATACTCGACTGGTAGCTATTGTTATATGCAAATTTGGCCAAAGGTAAGAATTGGTCCCAATGCCCACCAAAGTCTATTACACACGCACGGAGTATACCTTCAAGGGCCTGCATAGTCCGCTCAGACTGCCCGTCAGACTGTGAGTGGAATGCTGTACTAAGATCCAACTTCTCATGCAAACACTCTCAAAATCTGGATGTGAACGTTGTGCCCCAGTAGGACAGAATTGAGATAGGAACCCCATGAAGCATAACCACCTCACGCATGTAGATTTTAGCCAATTTCTCTGCATCGTAAGCTATCTTCATCGGACTGAAGTGGGCAGACTTAGTCAACCTGTCAACATTAACCTAAATGGAGTCAAACTTCCCCAACGTCTTCGGAAGACCCACCAGTAATGTTGCCTCAAATCCCGATACATCTTAGTAGTGCCAAGATGAATAGAATATCTCGAACTATGAGCCGCTGTCAAAATGGTCTTGATCAAATCGCCCACACGTGGCACATATACTCTCCCTTTAATTCGCAGCACCCCTTCCTCCTCAATCACAGCCTCTTTAGCCTAACCGCGCAACACTTTATCACTTATCTTACACAACTTAGCATCCTCAAACTATTTATCCTTAATCTGCTCTAACAATGACGACCAAGCCTCAACACAAGCCAACACCCTGTCTGTGTTGGAAATATCCAGCCTCATAAAACTGTTAGCCAGAGTCTGAACCTCTCTAGCCAACGAAAGCTCCGAAGAAATCAAACGAGCCAGGCTCCCCATACTAGAAGGACTTCCTGCTCAAAGCGTCAGCCACTACATTTGCCTTACCAGGTGGTACAGAATGGTGCTGTCATAATCCTTCAGTAGTTCCATCCATCACCGCTGCCTAGAGTTTAGATCCCTCTGAGTGAACACATGTTGCAAACTGCGATGGTCTGTGTACACCTCACAATGGACACCATACAAATAGTGTCTCCAGCTTTTCAACATAAACACCACCGCCGCCAACACTGGGTTATGAGTAGGATAGTTCTTCTCATGCACCTTCAACTGCCGAGAAGCATAAGGAATCACCTTCTTTTCGTGCATCAAAACAGCACCCAAACAAGAACATGAAGCATCACAATAAACAAGAAAATCCTTGCCCTCTACGGGCAATGCTAGAATCGGTGCCGTAGTCAACAATGTTTTGAGCTTTTGAAACCTCTCCTCACACTCGTCGGACCACTGAAACGATACCTCCTTCTGAGTCAAGCAGGTCAAATGAGAAGCAATAGAGGCAAACCTCTTCACAAACCGACGATAGTAGCTAGCCAGGCCCACGAAACTACGGATCTCTGTGACTAATGTGGGTCTAGCCCACTCCCTAACTGCCTGAATTTTCTGAGGATCTACCATAATACCCTCTTTCGAAATAATTTTCCCCAAGAAGGACACAGAAGACAACCAGAACTCACACTTGGAGAATTTAGCATACAACTCCTTCTTCCGCAATACCCCATGAGCAATTCTCAAATGTTTCTCATGCTCTTCCTTACTTCTACAGTACACCAGGATATCATCAATGAACATTATTACGAAAGAGTCCAAATACGGCTTAAACATACTTTTTTTCAAATCCATGAACGCTACTGGGGCATTAGTAAGCCCAGAAGACATAACCAAGAACACGTAGTGTCCATACCTTATTCGAAATGCTGTCTTCAGAATATCCTCCGCCTGAATCTTCAGCTGATAGTACCCTGACCTCAAATAAATTTTAGAGAGCACAAAAGCTCCATGTAGCTGATCAAACAAGTCATCACTACGGGGAATGGGATACTTATTCCGGATAGTTACCTTATTCAACTGACTGTAATCAATACACATACGCATAGACCTGTCCTTCTTCTTAACAAACAACACAGGAGCACCCCACGGAGAAGCACTCGAGCGAATAAACCCCTTACTCAGAAGATCTTGCAACTGCTACTTCAATTTTTTGAGTTCTGTTGGCCCCATCCTATTAGGTGGAATAGGGATAGGACGAGTCTCTGGGTCTAAATCAATTCTAAAATCAATATCACGATCTGGTGGCATACCGAGCAAGTCTGTGGGGAACACATCTGCAAACTCGCATACCACTGGAACCGAATCAATAGATGGAGTATCTGCACCGATATCACAAATATGTGCCAAATAAGCTAAACAACCCTTCTCCACTAGCTTTCTAGCACGAACAAAGGATATAACTTTCTTAGGGAGGGGACTAAGGTTGCCCTTCCACTCAAGTCTAGGTGTCCCAGGCATGGCTAAGGTAACAGTCTCAGAGTGGCAATCTAGTATAGCATAATACAGAGGCAACCAACTCATGCCCAAAATGACATCGAAATCAACCATGTCTACGATCATCAAATCTGCCCAGGTACTATCCCCATAAAAGTAATCGCACAAGATGGGTAGACTCTATCGACTACCACTGGATCCCCAACTGAAGTAGATACATAAATAGGAACATCAAGCGTATCACACACCATATCCAAACCCACAGCAAATTATGTAGACACACAAGAAAAAGTAGAGTCGGGATCAAACAAAACAGAAGCCATTCGGTCATAAACTGAGATAGTACCTGTGATAACTACATCAGAGGCCTCAGCCTCGGGTCTACCTAGAAAAGCGTGCAAATGACTGCACCTCCTGTATCCTGTGAACCACCGCGATTACCATGACCAATCTGAGCCCTGCCCCTGCTAGGTTGTTATCCGCCTCTACCTGCCTGAGGACCGCCTCGGTTAGGCTGGGCGCCACCCCTACCCGCTGTGTAGCCGCCCCGCCCCAGCGGTGAGTGATCTTTACCCACTGGATTTGATGCAAATGGAGCTCGGGGAGCCTGATACTGAGTCCCCTGCCCACTTTGTCTAAGCCTGGGACAGTACCTCTTAATATGCCTAATCTCACCACACTCGAAACAAGCACGATCCAGCATAGGTCGCTAAACAGAAGTTGATGAAGCAGTATAGCCTCCATGCTGATCGGATGCTTGATAATTTTCCCTGATTGGCCCCCAGCTGACACCTGTACCGCCGACTGAACCGGACGCTCTGAATATACCTGCTAACTCTGACCCCTCGAGAAGGAGTTGCTGAAAACCCCACCCCTTCGGGCCTTCTTCTCTACCTACCTCGCGTAACTCTTCTGCTTAATGCCCTCAACAACACGGACATGCTTCACTATCTCCTGGAATGAAGCCCAGTGGCTACAAGCTGGAGGGCCGATAACTGAAGCCCAATGTTCAACCCCTTCATGAACCTCCGTATCCGCTCCCACTGAGTGGGTAGCAACAAAAGAGCATATCGGGATAGGGAGTGGAAACGGGACTCATACAAAACAACCGACGAGTTCCCCTGACCAATAGTAGCTAACCCATCTTTCCTTTAGTCCCTCAGAGTACACGGAATGTACTTATCCAGAAACACCGAATAAAACTAAACCCAAGTCAACGGAGGAGACCCAGCTGGCCTGCACTCCACATAGGCCCTCCACCATAGCTTGGCATCACCCAAGAATTAGAAGGTCACAAACTCTACCGTATACTGTCCATGACCCCCATCTTATGGAGCCTCTTGTGACAATCGACGATGAACTCACATGCATCCTCTGTCTCCGTACCATAGAACACAAGAGGATTTATTTTAGTGAACCTCCAACATAGATCATGCTCTTCGCCAGTCATCACTGGCCCAGTAACTGGCCTCGGACAGGTCTCGAAACCCTGAACTTCCTCCAAATGAGGTGCCACTGCCGCTGCATGCTGAACCTCCTGAGCCTGTGCTTTCTCTGGACCTGGGGCTGCTACTCGTGCACCCCTACCTGCTAGGCCAGCTGTTATAGCTCCGGCCTGTGCTAACCAGTGCAACCAATTCAGCACCTGTGCCTAGCATCTGGTATACCCTAGGCAGCTGCAGCTCCTGGCGGAACTGGTATTGCCGCTGGCTGGGTCGGTGCGGCTGCATCTCCTGCTACCACGTTAGGAACCACTGGAGGCACTGGGTCAACCATTGGGATGCCGCCCCTGCTGGGGCCGCCCTCTGCCAGCTCCTCTCTATCTAGCTGCTGCCGCTCGTGTTCTCAACATCTGTGAGAGAGTGAAGGACGGTTAGATACCAATTTGAATCAGCAAATACCAATTGGAATCAAGTATAACGAAAGAAGAAAAGAAAAGAGAGTTTTCTAGTGTCCGGTAGCCTCTCAAAGATAAGTAGAGACGTCTCCGTACCAATCTGCATGACTCTACTAGACATGTCGTGGTACGACGAGATCGATGAACCTAAGGCTCTGATACCGACTTTGTCACGACCCAACCCGCTATGACTGGCACCCAACGAATTCCTAGTGGGCGAACCAACACACAAGTTATCTAGTCATTCAAATCCGACTTTAGATTAACCAAGTGAACTAGTTATAACTCATTCAAGCATCAAATAAACAAAAATAAGTCATGCCATAAATACAGAAGTAAGTGCAGAAGTTCTAACTATTACAAAATCCCCAAAATTCGAAAGTCATCGTTCCAGGACTCTAATCTAAAACATGTTTACAGAAAGAATTCTGACTAATAATTATCCATAATGTCCAGAATAAGAAAATACATCATAAGGAGAAGATCTTCGGGCAGCCTGGCATAGATAGAAGCTCACCCTAAATATGGTCAGCAAACGTCCTCAACGCTCGATGTGAGGCTGGGTAGCAGTCTCTGTGTCACAATCTGCACTCAAAAGAATGCAGCAAGGTAGTATCAGTACAAACACTATGTACCGGTAGATATCATAGGCCGACTAAGATTAGTATCATGCATATCTCATAAAATCAATAAAATAAACAAGCCAGCCAACAGACACGAATATCGATAAACCACAACAATTCAACCAAGGATAATCGCAATCAATCACCAAGATATCAAGAATCACAATTAGCTGAAACCACAACGGAAATAAATTTATCACAATAAACACATCACTGTACATACATGCTAACTGATGTCATAGCTCAGTAGTCGTGACCTGCAGGGGACCCATGGTGTCCATATACCCTCATTTCGGATCCACTCCTTGGTACCGAGCCATAAATCCTCCGCTCTGGATAGAACCTCAGACACGGGCCATATCAATATATCTCTCGTCTTTGCAACTAACCTCGGAGCACGAGCCCATAATCCAGGTCGTATGTGTGCCTTTCCATACCTCTTTACAGAACAATGTTTCTTACCTTCTCATTATCGCTGCTTAAGTTACCATTTCAATCACAATATCACTGAGAAGATTTTATTAGCTTCTCAACAAAGGCACATCCACTACAGATTTAACACATAGAAATAGTGGTACGAAGCCTACACAATCACTCAATCGCATTCACATAGGAATTCAACCACATAATATCATGCATGAAAACTAGACATGCTTTCTTCTAAAGATTTTACAAACCATACAATCAAATAACCAAAGTTTAACTCAAGTAGACCGTAACCTATTTCAAAGGTAGATCTGGAACAATGCAAGTCACTTCGCTATAGCTTTTCCTTTCCTTACCGTCTCAGAATGCTCAAAGTCAAGAAATAGAAGGCCCAATGAGTCACAATTACTCAAATCACAAGTACAAATTCAAGAATACCCTTCCCTTTTACCCCATTCCAAATGGGTGGCAGATTTACTAGGTGTAAAGAAACCCAAAAAAGGCCTTAGTAATCATTAATCATCAGTTTATATGGATATTATAAGAACATTCCCACTTCAATCAGTTTTCATGGTCATGATATTATTTTTATATAACCTTAGGTCTCAATTCAATTAGTTTATGGTTCTACGAACTCAATTCATCATTAATGACTTAACCCAAGCCTTTAGATGATAAATAAGTGATAATAACTATAACCCATCAAATCTAGAAGGTTTAACAACTCTCTAGGGTTTCTATTACAATTCTACCATTGAAGACCCACAAGAGTGATGACAATCATGACGATGATAGGGAATGGTTGGAAGGAATACATGAAAATTACCTCTCAAGAGTTTCCTTGCCCTAGCTTGAATATTCTCCCTAAGCGCTTGTGGGGAAATGTGATGGGGTGTTATGAATGAAAATATAAGACTAAGTCATTAAAAACACGGATTCTTCTTTCCCGTCAACCGTTGCGACAGTCGTCAAGCCGCTGCAGTGGTCCCGCTATAGCGGCCAAACCACCGCTATAGCGGATCGAACATAAATCCACTCACCGCTATAACGGTCAATATCCCGCTATAGCAGTATGGCCTTAGAGGGAAATCGCCCGCCACAGCGGCCATAAGAGATAATGGTTGGCTGCTAGGAGCAGTCAACCCACCCCCACAGCGGTACTCCCACCGCCGCAGCGGTGCCTTTGGGCAGTGAGCTCGATGTTTTGTCCAGTTTTTGCCCCTTTCATTCCACATTTCATCCGAGGCATCAGAAACACAAACAAAACATGTACACAGACATAAAAACGCGATACGAATTCACCCAAGGCCTCAGAATTCCTAACAGAGTTCGAATTTCCTACATCACCCCCCGACAGACACAATACAATAAAACAACAATTACAAGCAAATCAAATTTCAGCTCTTTAGCTTACAAAATCGAGTTCTTACTGACTCGTTCAACCCTTGGAAAGGTTCTATTTGGTGGGGTAACCTACATTTTTCATAAGGATCAGAAGGATCGTTACAAAGAAGATAGTCATAGTGGAAAACCAGGGCTAAAGGAGCGTGGCATAGTCGGACACTCAATAAGGGGCCTAATGAATTCTGATGTCCCCATTAAATCATTAGTCTATGGGGCTACTAGTCATGAAAGGTAGAAGTGAAAAGTCAATAAAGAACGTATCTGAATTGTATCTGATATGTATAAGAATTTTGATTTGATACAAGAACTCAACTACCAAAAAAAAACAGGAAATAAGTAAAACCATGCGATAAAATGAACTTCGGCATTATATGGAATAGAGGAGTTGAAGGATCGCTAAGGTCAGCCAAATGACAAGTATATCATGAGACAAATATGGAAAGGAGAATAAGTTTCGCCAATGCGATACGTTGTATTCCGGACTATGACTCGAATCACTCGCACCGAAGAAATTTTAGGTACATTTAGATATGCAGTAAAGTACTCCAAGGGGTAATAGAAGGAGCAAAAAAGGTCGCATGTGACCAGGGATAAGTATAAGGGACAATCGAGACTACTAAAAAGAACTTGTAGTACTAGAAGAGATGAAAGCTTTAAAAGAGGAATATTTATAGGAAGTTCAATAATCTTAAAAGGAAAGGAAGATAGTGTGTCTATGGATAGCCAGACAACAGTCCTGCCTGAGATTAGGAAGTACCTCATAAGTCATGAAATTCCAAGTCGCCGGTTATATCAATTGTGAGAGTGTATGACATAGAACCATATAAACAATCGCCATGATGAAATGGCCAACAAAATGGTGTAAGGACAACAATAAGAAGCCAAAGAAGAATAGAGCCAAAGAAGAATAGAGTTTGTCTACTAGTAGAGAAATAAAGAGCAAGTAAAAAGGATACAATAATTAAGAATACTCGCAAGATTGGCGGAGAGCCATAACGATCATGAGCCAAGACCAGATAGCTGGATATCAGTTGACCACCAGTTACATACATGAGGACATGAGGATATGAAACTAATGGATGAGTTTGACACAGAGTTAAGGGAACATGAGAGAAGACTAATGAGCTCATATTATAAGAGTATGAAGATCAGGGCCTAAAGAAGAACAATCATTTCAAGAAATCAACGATAACATCGTAAGCTCGCAAACTACAACAATCGAGCACAAATTTTTTTAAGGGGGAAAGGATGTTACACCCGTACTTGCGGAGAAGCACTTATCAAATTTGACTGTAAATATGTTGAAATATGGCTAAGTAAAACAACTTTGAAGTATAAGGGATGAAGCATTATTAAGTACATTTTATGAGTAAAGGATGCATATGAGGAATTTCGGAAGGTCCTATAAGAAAATGAGTGAAAGAAGTTGAGTTACTTTGACTTTGGAAGAAGATGAGCGCTACTTTGAACGACAAGAATGAGCCAACTTGGGGAAAGAATATGTTTTTGTATATGAGGAGTTTTGAAATAAAGCAAAAGCCTAAATTGAAGTTCATGAAGTCTAGTTTCCAACGCAACAAACCGCTTATTGATATGATGTTGGAGTAGAGAATTATGGACGTTACAAGTCAGGCTGCAAAAGTAGAAACGTGCACCTACAGTATGGGACATGCGCAGCTACAGTGTGCGCGACACGCGCGCTACAATACCCGAAAATTCTAGGTCGGTGCCAACCGACCCTAGAACATTATAAAAGGGGTTTTACCTCTTATTTTTCATCCAAACACCCCTAAAACCTTCCCTAACCCCCTAGAACATTCTCCCAACTTCCTCCATAGAATTTTAGCCCAAATCAAGTGAAATCCCGGGATTTAGGCTCGGGAAGCGTATAAGGTCTTGTAGTTCTTGTTCTAAACAACGAATCTCGACGAATCAAAGGAGGCCGCTGATGATAAATAATATTTCAAGACCTACCAACCTTTATTGAGGTAAGGATATTCTTTACTATGGATATTATGAATTGTACCATGGAAATTAAGTTGTTAAAGCTTCGTAAAGTCTAGTGATTAGTTGAGAAATTGGGGAAACATCGAGTGGGACATTTTATTGAGGATATTGATGTTGATGATGATTTTTTGGATATTGATATTGCTATTGTCATTGTTTTGTTGGTATTGTGATTTCGGGCTAGGGATATAAACAGGGGAGATGTTGCCCGAATTCCGGCAGATTCTAAGAGGATTTAATTTGAAGGCTTAAGACGAGCATATGACGATAGGCCTAACAGTAGTATGAATTCTCTTGAGTGTAGATTTATGATCTTGGGAGGACAATCATTAAGTAGTTAAAGTTAAGGCGACTGAAAAGGTGTGTAAAAGCTAATTCCTATCTTTCTAAAGGCATGATTCCCTTCTTACGCACCCATACATGTTTTCCATAGAATCCTTATTCTCAAAAGTTAGAAGTTCATGATTCTCAAAGTTATTATGATCCTAAAGATAGATGTTTTCTAAGATGACAATGATGACGATGATGACCCCATTTCTAGAAATTTCAAGGCTTATGATTTTGATGCTACGAAATTGTTGAGCTTATTTCTTGATTTTCTTGATTTTATTCATTATTGTTGATCTCACCTTATAATAATTGTTCCTTCAAGGTGAGATATAGCGATGATGATCGTTCCATAACATAAACCGGAGGTTACCGACCTTACGTCACTCCGATAAAGTGGTAAATTTTATTTGGGCTCTCATGCATGCTACTTATATTATATATGTATATGATATATATATATATATATATATATATATATATATATATATATATATATATAGGGCGAGGCTTTATATACACATAAATACCTGATCAGTTGGTATACTATGATATCGTCTGGGACGCGGGATGCCCGGATGCGAAATTATTGGATAAATGGATAAACGGATCGGGGCATTCGTTTCACAGCAACATATATAATGATGATATGATATATGGATCGGGCTGCACGTTCCGCAGCAATATAAAATATTTATGGATCGGGCTACGCGTTTCGCAGCACTATTATTTATATATATGTATGAAAAATGTTTTCTTTATAAAGCTAAGCATGCATGGTATTAGCCTTAAGAGGCAATCAGATGTACAGGTTATCCTTATCTCATGTTATATTCTATATCTCTTGTTATGTTGTTATTCATGCCTTACATACTCAGTACATCGCTCGTACTGACGTCCTTTCTAATGGACGCTGCGTTCATGCCCACAGCTAGACAGATAGACAGACCAGACCCTTAGGAGCTTCATCAGCGGAGTTTCAAAAGCGCTCCAGTTGCTTCGGAGTTACGGTTTATTGGTACTACTCTTGTGTATATGTATACTTAGGCATGGTAGAGTCCGGCACGTCTTCATGTATTCTTGTATTCTATATAGAGGCTCGTAGACAGATGTGTGTAGTTAGAAGTCCCATATCGTTATCAGTTCATATTGGTGTATTATATTTTGGCAGCCTTGTCGACTTATGTTTGTGGGCATAGTTATTGATGATTATATAGAGATGTGTCATTATCTTGTGATATATGACCTTATAGATTATAATACCTATGAGCTGTTTTTATGGTCCACCTAGAAATGATTATGAGATGTATGTTCAAAGGTGCTCACTGGGTTAGCTTCGGGTGCCTGTCATGGCCCTCTTAGTGGGTCGTGACAGTAGCCATAGAGATCACATTCTCTTCTGTTCCCAAGGTGGTTATGCCAGTCATCATATTAAAAGGCCCAAGGACCTTTGTCAGGAAAAATCCATAAGGAAGACCAGGATCATTTTCACTGGTGCTCACCGCATTAATCATGTGATTTATCATGATTGCTAGTAGATTGATCAGTTCAAGAGTTGACAAAACTTTCACGAGTACCGTATGTTCTGAAGTGACACTGCTATCCCTTCGACTTCTTGGTATGAGCACCTTCTCCACAAACTTGAAAACATGTTGATAAGTGGGCTTGAGAT
This sequence comes from Lycium barbarum, assembly GCF_019175385.1. Classification (NCBI taxonomy): domain Eukaryota; kingdom Viridiplantae; phylum Streptophyta; class Magnoliopsida; order Solanales; family Solanaceae; genus Lycium; species Lycium barbarum. The sequence goes on along the minus strand of NC_083337.1, from coordinate 99,630,655 downwards.
CCTGTTTGATGAGCTTTCCTGGACAGACTGACCTGCCTTCCTTAACAATCACATTCTTAAAGGAGGTGGAAGCCCTTCTAGTCATATTCCACAGCCCTTCGGTTGGTACTCCTAAGATTTTGGCTAGTACTGCTTCAGTCAGCACAAAGTCTGTCATATTCACTGTTAGGGCCAGAGCACTATAGAATAGATTTGTGTATAGTTCCATTACTTTAGCTTCATACACACAAAGAGCCGGTGCAGTAAGAAGATGAGTTCACTTTTGAAATTCCACCATCTCCCACATTCCTTTCATCCCAATCTCCTTTTCTAGGTTTACATCAATCATCATCCTAAAGAGAATGTTTTGCGTTTGGTGATGTTCCTTTCTCATTTCAATTTCGTGTCTCTCAATGGCACTTGTCCTCCGTTTCTTTTGCGAGGCAGATTGAGTATCGCTTTCTTCTCTTCCTATCACCTCTTCTCCTCCTGTCATTCCCTTTGATTTTCTTTTCTTATTTTCTTCATACCACTAGAGGTAGATTGCACACTGAGCGAAGTATGATATCATCATCGGAGTCAACAATTTCTCCTGAGTTTTCTATTGAGGCACTAGGTGCTTTAGCATAGATGGGAAACTATGTTTTCTTCTTAGGGTGAGAGACGGGCGTGAAATCTGCAGCCTTTTCTTTCCTGTTAAGATTTATGACCTGTTGTCCTTTAGAGTTATCGATGTTACCTCTTCCTATTTCAACCTCTCCACTTGTTTCGTCTGATTCTTTTGAAAAGGAGTTTGACAATCTTCCTTTAAGATTCAAGGGTCCTCTAAGTTCAAAGACAATAGATAGAGATGTAGATATAGGTTGGTTAAAGGAGATTGAGTGCTCGGAGGATAACGATTGGGAGTTCATTATGATTTGGCTTGAAGGAGGGTTTTGAGATATTTGTACTTGGTAAGAATGATGAGATAAGAGTTGGTTCAGACAGCCTTGTATAGGACAGAAGAGAGAATGAGGAGTTAGATGGTCTGACGATTTTGGTAAGTGAAGAGAGGGAAGGATAAGAGAAATGCATTTAAGGTGTTCAAGATGATATTTTAGGACAGGTGTGACAGACGAGACAGATTGGGTCAGAAGTGAAGCGTTGAGTGGAAGAGTTAAGGTTTGAAATTTGAATTAGAAGACGCTTGACTGGCTCAGCACTTAAATAGTTAAGAACATATGAAGGTACTGAAAGAACTACTGACCTGAGTCATAGAGAGACCATATCTCTGGATAGTTTTGACTGTGCTGAGCAGCAGTTCTGTACTTTGTTCATAAGCTGTCCTGCTCCTCCCATGTTTGCATACCCTTCTTCTGTCATATCCACCTTTCTCTTCTCTTTCCTCAACCTGTACATGATGTCAGTGTTTGGTTTTGGGAACCCAAACCAGCTTGGGTCCCTTATAGCTATAAAAGGGATGGATCAAGTTCCTCTTCGCCCAAACAGGCAGCAAATTCTCTTTTTTCTTCTGAGGTCCTTTCTTTTGAGAACCAGTTCCTTTTGTGCCCAACCTTGCTTTCCTTTTTATGAAGTCTTTGTTCCTCTGAAAAGATTCAATTCTTGCTTTGCAAGATTTCTTGTAGTGACCGGCTTGCCCGCAATAAGTGTGAAGCCAATTCTCAGTGGTAGAGACATACTTGCTAGGGGAATTGTAAGGTGTCTTCTTGTAACCAATCCCTTCCCTACCCCTTCCCTTACTTTTGTACATGGAGGAAATAGTGGACTAGGTCCACTTGAGAGTTTTATCAAGATCAAGCTTAATTCTGTTCAAGTCTTCCTTCAATTGCTTGCTCCTCTTGACTTCAGTAGTGTGACTTAATTTTTCCTTTTTGATCTCATCTTCAAGCTCCAAGTAATTTTAGTAGCTTCATCCTTCCCTTTAAGAGAAGCTCATGTATCCCTTTTTATTTGACCTTCCAGGATAATATTCAGTTGATTGTTCATATCAACCTGCTCTCTTATTTTTCCAATCGACACCAACACATTGTCTCTTACAAGTTTAGAATTACTGATTTGAAGAGTTAGTGCATCCTTTTCAGCAATAAGGGCATGATAGGCATCAATTAACAAACCTGACAGTTAGATGAGTTTGTTTAGAGAGTAGACTTTCAGGTTTTTCTTTACCTCCAAGAAATTTACCTCTTCAACTTCATCACTCTCGTCACTATCGTCTGAATCTGACTTTGACATGAGGGCAACGATAGACTTATACTTGGAGGCTTCATTTTCAATGACCACCACGGATGTATCCCCTCTTTGTCCTCATCTTCAGACTCACTGGAGGAGTCCTTTAATGTAGCAAGTGCCTGCTTTACTATTTCATCAGTAGTTTCCTTTCTTCTGAGCATTTTGTAAGGGAGCTTGTTTCTCCTTGCAATTATGTCATAACTGTCCTGTTTAATCAAAAAAACACTATTTAGCGAAGTGACCAGGTCTACCACACCTATGGCAGAGATAGTCATTTCCTCTGGAGTTTCTGCTGGAGCTTCTTGCCTTTGCGATTCCACCACTTCTTAGGATCAGTTTAATAAATCTTCGTGTGAGATATGCCAGCTCAGATTCATCATCACTTGAGTCTTCTTTGGCAGCTTTGAGACCAAGACTCTTTTGTCTTTTTACTTCATTATTTTCATCCTTCTTCAAGAGCATCTTCATCTCATAGTTTTTAAGATTTCTAATGAGTTTATCGACTATCAACTTAGTGAGGTCACGGGCTTCAAAAATGGCATTTACCTTGCTGTCGAAATAATTCGGCAAAACACCAAGCATCTTCCTCACTGGTTTAGTAGTTGTGTGTCCTCTCCTAGAGAATGAAGCTCATTGATTATAGAGGTGAATCTACTGTGCATATCATGAATAGATTCTCCCTCTTTCATTTTGAACATTTCATACTCTGTGGTGAGCATGTTGATCTTGGAGTGCTTCACCTGTGTTGTTCCTTCATGGGCAGTTTGAAGAGCTTCCCAGATCTCTTTATGAGGTCATATTCCACACACAAGGATCTTCTTGCCTTTATAATTTTTCTCCACTGCCTTCCTATCTGAATCATTATATTCTTTCCTTGTTTGGGCAATGATTTTTACACCATCTTCACCTGTGTGTACTGGAATATAGGGCTCATCATGGATGATATCCCACAACTCTGAGTCTTCAGCAATGATGAAATCGTGCATTCTAGTCTTCCACCACCCATAGTATTTTCCGTTAAATCTGGGTGGCCTGGTGAAATATTGACCTTCTTCCATGTTGGGTAGAGTAGTCATTTTATAGATTCTTTCTAGGTGTTAACCATTTAGAAAGGACCCGCTTTGACACTAATTTTTATAGGCTGTGCGTCCACCAAAAAATATATGGAGGGACCTAGTTGTGTACCAGTTCCCTTATGCAATGCAGCAAGTAAAGAAGGCACTGTTTTTACCGTGGAAAACTCCTTGCTTAAGGGATTAAAAACCACGACCTACACCAGTAGGATTTCAACTCCACTACATGAGACACTTGAGGTTACACGAGACATTTCAGGTTACAACTCTATTGTAATCTAGGAATTAAATCCCATAATCCCTCGCCCTTACAGTAACGCTTTTGCAACCTAGGAAGTAACCCCCATAGTCCCTCCACACTTGCAATGCTCCGATTGCAAGCACCTCCACTTGACTACCTCTAGCCAAGGAAACTAAAACACCTACACTCACTCTAGCCTACTATGCCACTCAAGAGTTTGTGGAAGAAACCTTGAGAATTTAGAATACCTACAAACAACTTCCTTTTTGGGAAGAGCTGGTTTACAGTTTAAGCACAAGTAAACAAAGACTTACAACAACCTAAAGAACATGGACAATATCTTGTGACTGGATCAGGTTCTTCAGCCTATAGATGGCTTTGTTCTTGAGAAACTTGCATCGGCGGATTTTGCACAATTAGGATCATGTTTTTCAAGTCAACTCAAAATGATTCCATCATGTTATATACATAGTGGGAGCATGTGGGATGGATATAGACCACTCATTTATTTTGACCTAAAGCATGGGCCAACTCATAGATGTATTGTATGCAACAAATGGCTTGACTTTACATTTGTTGCCTACTGACGGTGCAAGGTGCACAGAGAGCAGGTTGCAGACCATGTCTCTATCTGGTTCTCAAATAGTTTGACAATCATCAAAACACAAATGCACTTGGACTTATCAATTCTATATGAATTCATGGGGTTTCTAGTCAATTCAACCCCTTTCAATCAGTTTTTAGGCTAAAGCTTCAATTATTATTAGGACCCTAAGTCTCAATCGACAATTCCCACCATTAATTATCAAATTTTCATCCTAGGAAGTGATAATCTATACTTCTAGATGATTAAACAACGATAAAATCAATACCCATTCATTGCTCAAGCATTTTCATAAATTCTAGGGTTCTAGCCTTTCGATTCACCATTAATGAACCTTAGATAATGTATGGACTTAAGATGGTTATGAAATGAATGAAGTTAAAGGTTGAGACTTACATTGACGAAGAGTGGTTCCCTAGCCTTAGAAAAATCGCCTTAGTGTTATTGGGAACGGTTTTTGGTGTTATGTAGGGAATAGGTTCAAAATATGGAATATCAATCACTGTTTATGCCTCCCGTCGACTGCTGCAGCGATTGACGTTCGCTTCGGCAGTCCTGCTATGGCGGACCTCATTAAATCTCAAACCCCGTGGTGGCGGCGGACTCGCTACAACGGTAATACCACCGCTGTAGCAGTACATATAGACCAGTGAGCTCTAATTTTTCTGCTGGCTTTTCACCCAAAATCCCAACACCAATCCGAGGCCCTATAGACGCAAACCAAACATACACATCTACATAAAAACACGCTACTCAGTGGAAGTCTAATTTACCAAGTCACCCTCAAATGAACATACAACAAGTTTCAAACAATGTGCAACAACAAACAAATCAAGTTTCAGTAACTCTTTGAGTTCTGATTAAGCTCATTTCTATTCTCAGGAAGGTACTAGTAAGGGTAAAATGGTCAAAGCCCCCATAACCACCTAGCAAGTCGTTACATCGAATACTAATTAAACAACTGTTCATCCCCGAATGGACAAGGAATGGAAACAAGGGGAAAAGGTACCTAACTCGGTGAAAAGTTAGGGATAATTATTACGCATATAAGATTCGGTCTCCCAAGTAGCTTCCTCAACGGGACGATTCTTCCACTGAACTTTTATGGACGCTGTCTCTTTCTACCATAACTTACGAACCTCCTATCTAAAATAGCAATAGGCTCTTCCTCATTAGACAAATTCTCATCCAATAAGACCGAATCCCAACGAATGATAAATGAACCATCACTATGATATCTCTTCAACATAGAGATATGAAACACCGGATGAACGCCTGACAAGCCTTGAGGAAAAGCCAACTTATTCGCTACATCCCCCACACGACTAAGGATCTCAAACGGACCAATGAATCTAGGACTAAGCTTACCTTTCTTCTCAAACCTCATCACAGCCTTCATGGGTAAGACTTTCAACAAAACTTGTTCTCCAACCATGAACTTAAGACCAAGGAACTTTCAATCCATATATTCCTTCTGCCTACTCTAAGCCGCTAAGAGATTTTCCTGAATCACCTTAACCTTGTCTAATGACTCCTTCAAAAGGCCAGTACCCCATGGACTTACCTCAAATGCGTCAAACCACTCGATAGGAGACTTACATCTCCTCCCATAACGAGCCCCAAATGGGGCCATATCAATGCTTGAGTGGTAACTCTTATTATACGCAAACTCTTCCAATGGTAAGAACTGATACCAATGGCCACTGAATTCAATCAACCAAGCTCGGAGCATATCCTCTAGAACCTGAATTGTCCGCTTAGAACTATGATACAAACTCAACAACATCCTGCTTCATCCTAGCCTAGCAATAACGTTACCTCAAATTCTGATGCATCTTGGTAGCACCAGGATGAATAAAATATCTAGAACTGTGAGCCTCCTCTAAAATCGTCCTAATCAAGTCATCTACACGAGGAACACAGACACGCCCCTTGATCCTTAGAACGCCCTCATTATCAATCATGGCCTTCTTGGCCTCACCACTCAAAATCTAGTCACGAGTCTTGCACAAGCTTGCGTCCTCAAATTGCCTTGCCTTAATCTGCTCTAGAAATGTTGATCTCACCTCAACACAAGCCAATACTCTGCCCAAATACGACACATCAAGCCTTATAAAACAGTTAGCTAGAGTATGAACCTCCCTGGCCAACGAACGCTCTGACACAATCAAATGAGCCAAGCTACCAATACTAGCTGATTTCCTGCACAAGGCATCTGCTACCACATTTGCCTTGCTAGGATGATACAAAATAGTAATATCATAACCCTTAAGAAACTCCATCCATCTCCGCTGCCCAGAATTAAGATTCCTCTAAGTAAACACATGCTGAAGACTGCGATGATCAGTAAATACCTCGCAACGGGCACCATAGAGATAGTGCCTCCACATTTTCAACGCAAAAATCGCAGCTGCCAACTTCAAGTCATTAGTAAGATAGTTCTTTTCATGAACCTTCAGCTGTCTAGAACTATAAGCAATCACCTTCTTTTCCTGCATCAAAATAGCACCCAAACCAGAATGAGAAGCATCACAATAAACCACAAAGTCCTTGCCCTCCATGGGCAAAGATAGAATAAGAGTTGTAGTCAATAAACCATTGAGCTTTTGGAAGCTCTCCTCATACTCGTCGGACCACTGAAAAGGTATCTCTTTCTGAGTAAAACGGGTCAAATACGAAGCAATAGAAACAAACCCCTTCACGAACCGACGGTAGTAAGTGGCCAACACCACAAAGCTATAAATCTCTGTCACTGATGTAGGCCTAGCCACATTCTCAAACTGCCTTAATCTTCTTAGGAACAACCATAATCCCTTCTTTCAAAATCACATGCTCTAAGAAGAATACATACTCAATCCAAAACTCACACTTAGAGAACTTGGCATACAAATCCTTGTCTCTCAGCAACCCAAAAACAACTTTCCAGTGTTTTTCATGATCTTCTTTACTCTTCAAATAAACCAGAATGTAATCAATATACACTATCACCAAAGAGTCCAAGTATGGCTTAAAAATGCTATCATCAAATCCATAAAAGCAGCTGGGGGGTTAGTAAGCCCGAAAGACATAACAAGAAATTCATAATGCCCATATCTAGTCCGGAAAGTTGTCTTAGGAATATCCTTTGTTTGAATTTTCAGCTGATGATAACCCGATCTCAAATCGATTTTCGAAAATACAGAAACCCCTTGAAGTTGATCAAACAAATCATCAATACGAGGGATGGGGTATTTATTTCGGATGGTGACTTTATTCAGCTGGCGGTAATCAATGCAAATCCACATAATCCTATTCTTCTTTTTAATGAAAAGCATAGAAGCGCCCCACGGGGAGACACTCGGACGAATAAAACCCTTACTAAGAAGATCCTGAAGCTGCTTTTTCAATTCTCTCAACTCAGCAGGCACAGTCTGATATAGCGGCATAGAAATAGGGCGGGTCCCTGACTCTAAGTCAATGCAAAAATCAATATCATGATCTGGTGGCATGCCTTGCTAGTCTGTAGGAAACACCTTTGCAAACGCACGTACCACAGAAACTCACTCAAGAGATGGCCCGTCAACACTGGTATCATGAATATGTGCCAAATAAGCCAAGCATCCCCTTTCAACTAGCTTTTTTGCACGAATAAAGGAAATAATTTTCTTTGGGGAGGGACTAAGGTTACCCTTCCACTCAAGTCTAGGCACCCCGGGCATAACTAAGGTGACTGTCTTGGCATGACAATTCAGAATTGCATGATAAGGAGCTAACCAACTCATACCCACGATGATATCAAAATTTACTATGTCTAGAATCACTAAATCAACCCAGGTGCCATACCCCATAAGTGTGATAGTATAAGATCGAAAAACTCTATCTACAACCATAGAGTCTCCAACTGGAGTAGATATATGTATAGGGGCATCAAGAAAACCACAGTCTATATCAAGACCAATAGAGAAATATGTAGACACATAAGAAAATATAAATCCCGGGTCAAACAGTACAGAAGCCATCCGATGAAAAAATGAGATGTTACCTCTAATGACGGCATCAGAGCCCTCTACCTTTGACCTGCCAAGAAAAGCATAACAGTGAACTCATCCGCAGTAGCCTGCGAACTACTGTGATCAACCTGCCCTTCCTGAGCTCCGCCCCTGTCGGGCTGATGTCCACCTCTACTTGACTAAAACCTGCCTCTGTTAGGCTAGGTGTCACTTCTACCTGCTGTGAGACCGCCACGCCTAGTCTGAGCACAGCTTCCACTATAAGATCCTCCCTCCTACCTGATGTAAGAGCTCTGGGAGACTGAAACTGAGCACCCTGGCCACCTTGCCTAAGTCTAGGACAATTTCTCTTGAAATGCCTATCACGATCCAGTTTAGCTAAGTCGCGCGGGCACCTACCTTTCCCACCTCGGTAGGCAAACCCTTATCCCAACAATTGCAAGGTCATACTCTTCCCTGAACGGGAGGACTGTCCATCCCCTGTCTATTCATTGGGCTAAATAAAAAAATAAACAAGCGGAAGAGATAAAAATTATGTACGTCCCTCTATAATCATATTGAAATGTGCGGAAGTAATGAAATACATATAATCCACCCAGAGTCTGGTCTAACCATACAAGAGAATCTAAATAGAATCCATAAGTCTGGAATTATGACTAATACATAAAAAGTCTGAATGTGTCTCGGAATGGCAAATAAAACATAAATAAAAAAAGAATCTTAAAGGCGGCGGACTTCCTCGTGCTGACCCTATAGACTCTAAACAGCAACTCTCGAAATGACGATCAGCCATGTGAAACAAAGGTCAATTCTGCCTGGAATTCTGCATTCATAAAAGAATGCAGCAGTGCAAGTCGGTACAAACAACAATACTGGTAGGTATCATAGGCCGACTAAGACTAGTTGACATATATAAAGACAATAAGGTAAGAGAAAACAAGCAAGCCATAGAGTACAAGTCATGCTTCCAAGGAATTGGCTCACATAATCAAGCATTAATGTAACCACTGGCCCCAAGTGAATAAATATCCAAGTATATCGAAAACTAAGTCCCATCAAGACAATTCAACAAGTAGTCCATATCAAATACAGTTCAAGAATATGATCAACATAGTATCCAAATCATAAGCAACCACGAAGCATAATCAAGCAATGTAATATGAGTTATGAATATAATGCAATGCAATGCCATGCCTGTATTCTTGTACTCTGACAGCGAAATACCTCCATGCCTCTGCAGAAAAACCCATGGGCGACCCGCGAAGTCCAAGCACCGACATTCTACACACAGCTCAAAGGACCCAATTTTCTACAAGTATCGCAATATTGGTGTTCCATATCAGCCCCTCCGCACACAGCTCAAAAGTTACTTACCATGTTCCATAATCATTAAGGCTCCTTCTCGTTTCTATCAATAGTGCCAATCACACAACATAATAAGATGATATGAAATGAATATGGAACGATGCAAGTACAAACAATGAATAATATCAAGTTCAGGTTGTGCAACACACAGCGCACCAATATCATCAACAAGTGATCCACACAGTAATCATAATGAATATCCAATTTCCATAACATTAAGAGCCAACTATCGCAAAATGGCTATACAAATAACGAGTCATACACTAGGTACCAATATCAATATCAAGTAATGTCATCCTTCCAATTTACTCCCAATTAACAAAAAATCCACCAATTTATACACAACATAACAAACAGGGTCCTATGGAGTCTACAGGCCACTAGCTCGATCAAACAAGCCACAAGCAATACCAAAACCTAAGGCAACATCCAACCCAACTTCATACCCAAAGGTTTACAAGGAATCTCCAATAATATCATCTAAATATACAGTTCACTAGTCGAAGTTTCACCACAGGGGTAAACCGTAACCTACCTGGAAGGTCGAACAATGATATCACCAGCAATCACACCTTAGCCTTTCCTTTCCTTTGAGCCTCGAGATCAAGAAAGTATAAGCATATTTGAATCATGGAATTAGAATCAAGAAGAACATCAAATAAACCCTACTTCTATTCAAGACCCAAATCCCCAACCTATGAAGTAGGGTTCATGAACTAAAAGGTTGAAATTAGGAATCTAAAGGTCCCAACATGAAATTAAACCTTTACGTGATTAATTCCCATCAATAACAAGCTAGAATAATCAACAATTCACTCAATTTCGGATTCTAGGCAAAACCCCCAAATTCCAATTCCATAAATTAGCCTCTAATTAGGCAGAAATTATAAAATAAAGGATTCTAATCATCAATTCAATGCTTAAAGAAGCTAACTCAACCAACAAATCATGATATAGAAGCCTAGAAGAAAAACTCATTAAACACACTTTTAATCTTCAATCACTTAATGAACTATCAAGATAAAGGGATTCTAAGATGATTAGGGATAATGGAATAGTAAAGGATTAGAAGAACTTACCACCAAGAATCTTCTCCAAGAATACCCTAGATTTGCTCCCAATAGCTTAGATTTTGGAATAGTAATAAAATGAGGGACTAAGGGCTTTTAATACACAATTAATGAAATAACCAGGCCCAATACCGTTTCGGCAGCAAAGGACTGCTGTAACGGCACCGCCCCTACGATCACTCAAACTGCCGTGATGATCAGCCTTCAAAAGCACTTGGCTGCTATGGCTTCCCCTCCCACCGCCATGGCAAAACCGCTGAGGCGGTAAGGATGCCGCTACAGCAGACACCAGTACCAGATTTCCCCCAAAAATATTCACAATTTCAATCTGAAATCCTGACTAATACCCGAGGCCATCTGATGCCACACCACATATACAGACAGAAATAAAAACACGCTATGAACGCACTCGTGGCCTCGGCATTCCCAACGGAGGTCTCGTTGACCGAGTCAACCCCTGATACCTCAATTTCAACTTCCCAACCCAAGTCTCAAAATGCACCCGAGTGCATTGGGAACCAAACCAGAAATGCACACAAGTCTTAAATGACCATCCGGACCTCTCAAAATTGATGAATTTTTTAGAAAGGTCCGTTTACCCAAAAGTCAACTTTGAGTCAACTCTTTTTCATTTAAAGCCACAATTTTCACAAAAAAAAGCTCGAATCAAAGCTAAACACCTCGGGAAGCGTGTGAACAGTCTCATCGGATCGGATCAAATGTGAGCTAAACAAGCTCGGGGAAGGGTCAAAGGTGCCAAAAATACTATAATGATCGCCCCATGTTGCCACACTCAAAGAATCTGCGCGATCTAGCATCGAACGCTAAATAGAAACTGACGAAGCCGAATAACCACCATAATCTGGAGCTCTGGCTTCAAACCCCCTGGCTGACTGGGATAACACTGACTGGTCCCTGATGGGCCTCCAACTGAAGCCTGTATGGCTGACTAAATAGAGCAGCTCAAATAAACCTGGGAACTCTGGCCCTTAGAGAAAGAACCACTGAATCTACCACTCTTTCGGGCCTTCTTCTTCGCGTACTTATTATAACCATCCTGCCTAACACCCTTGACGGTCCTAATATGATCCACCACTTTCTGAAAGGAAGCACCTGAGGCCATAAGCTAAAGAGCTGGCAGCTGAAGAGCAGTGTTCAATCCTTCCACAAATCTCCTAAATCTCTCTTCCTCAGTAGGCACAAGCTGGAAGACATAGCAAGACAATGAATGGAACCGAGCCTTATAAGAAGCTATAGATAGATTACCCTACTCAATATTTCTAAACTCATCTCGCCTCCGGTCCCTCAAGGTACAAGAAACATTCTTGTCTAAGAACACTCGATAAAATTGAGACCATGTGAACGGGGGCGATCCTGCTGGCCTGCACTCCAAAAAAGCCCTCCATCATAATTTGGCATTACCCAAGAGCTGGAAGGTCACAAACTCCACACCATACTTCTCAACTGCCCCCATATTATGGAGCTTCTCATGACATTCCATGATGAACTCAAAAGCATCCTCAACCTCAGTGCCAAAAAACTCTGGAGGCTTCATCTTAGTGAGCCGCCAAAACAAATCATGCTCATCCTTGGTCATCACCGGACCTCCCATTGGTCTAGGAAATCCTTTTAGTCCTGGAGCCTCATCCAAACAAGGATCCACAACTGTAGCATATTGTAACCTCGGATCACGAACTCTGGCCGAAGGCGGATCACCCACTCTGGCACCCTGAGCACCTGTAATGGCTGGTAACACTCCTACCTCTGTCAACCTGCTCAGCAGGTTCAACACTCGAATCATAACGTCTGACAACACTGGAGGAGCTATAATATCTAGCTGAGCTGGTGTTCCTGCAAACTCTGCTGCCTCATTGGGAATTACCTCAGGCTCAGTGGACTCAGCACGAGCCTGAACAGCCATATGAGCCCCGCCCCTGGGTTGTACTGCTGCTCCCCTACCTCTGCCACGGCCACAGCCCCTGGCCTAGCCTCCACTAGGAACTGCGGCCCCAACGGCCTGCCCTTCACTGCGAGCTGCGGCCCCACCGGTCGGCACGGGTACCTCATTTACTGCTGCTACCGCATGAGTCCTTACCATCTGTGAGAGAATAGAAAGAAAATTCAGGAAAATTAACTTCCTGACTAGTAACACTTTCACTTGGAAGAACTGGTAAAATTGCCACTGTATTCTTGTGCTGCAACTGCCCTTCCGTATTAGTACTTAGACCTGCATCATTTATTTTTGATGTTACTTGCTGCTGCTCATGATCAACTTTTCCTGCATAGTTGACCATATTTTTTATCACTGCTGGGCTGATTTCAACATGTTTTCCCACTAAGCGTTATTGTTTAGCACTAGAAAATGGCTCAGTACCAACATTTTCCTGCATGCTATCTGAAATTTGCACCTTGGCACCCTCTTGCACCGTAGTACCAACACCTGAAGTACTTTCATGAACTTGTTTCTGCCTTTGACTAAGCAGCTAGTCCTGATTGTTATCTACTACATTATCAAACATGGCATTAGCCTCTTGAGATGATGTGATTGAATCAGATGAATGTCATTGCACTGCATTATCTCCAGAGTTCTCACACTCTTCTATATTTTCTTCCACCTGATCACTCCATAGTCTCCTATTCCCACTATCACCATTTCTAGTTGAGGGAATATCTTCACATACCTTGTTCAAAATTTCAATAGGTTTAGAAAATGCTCTCTCTACCCACTGCTTTGTTATACTAGGAGATTGATTCTTTTTTCCTGGTGTAAATACAACAGCATTCACATTAAGAGGTTTCTCTATACCTTTAACAGTTGTTGCCCCTTCATGATCAACAACCATCAGCTGATTTTCAGAATTTCCAGTTCCTGAATTTAGCACAACTGGTGTACCTGCTACTACCAACTGCTTGTCAATATTTACCACTTTTTCTTGCTCACCATCAATATTTCCTGAAGGAGCTACTGGTTTTTGCCCATTATCACTTGGTAAAGCTAGTTGTTTTTTACCATCAATATTATTTCCTTGACTCTTTCCCTGATATTTTTCCCCAGTTCCATCCGGTTCCTCTTCAGACCCACATAACACATCAAATTTGTTTGCAACTTGTACAATAGTAGAAACTGTACCAAGTTGATTTCCTGCATTCCTGTCACCACTTTTATAAAATATTGGCAAAGAGTTCTGTTGGTGCTTAATTCCATTACCCTGCATCTTTTTTTCCCTTTTGCCCCTTGTATAAATCTTAAATATCACCAACACCTTTCCCACTTTGTAACACTTTGATAACCCCTCTCCTGCCTTTGTTAAAATTTCTCCATTGAATATCCCCTTGTGCATTATTATTCACCTTACCAGCTTCATGTACATTGTTGGCATTCTGACCATTGTTGTTTCCCTTGATTTTTTCCTTAGCATTATTTGCAGATACAACTTGCTTACCTTTATAAATAGTGGATACACCTTGATTTCCTTCTTCTCCATCAACTTCCTCATCACCTTATTTATCAAGTAACAATTCTGGGTGAATTTTCCAACAAGTAGCCTCATCATGGCCTTGCAAACAACACTCTTTACAATACTTAGGTATTAAATCGTATTGTATCTTCACCCACTTGGTTTTAATTTCTCCAGTAACATTATTAATAGTCTGAATAGCCACTCACTTAGGATGCTCCTTCAATAAGTCAACCTCTACTTTGACACGCGCACAACTAGGTTGTGTCTTATTTATGGTAGCCAAATCAAATGTTAATGGCTTTCCTACTGCCGAAGCCATTGAAAACAGTTAGGATTGACCAAAATATTTCGGTGCTAGAGTTGGGAATGAAATCCAAGCAATTGCCATGCTCGTTTCCTTCTCTGGATCAAACCATGGGTCCCATTTAAGAGTTCTCATAGGATAGGACCATTGCGACTCCTTTATCCAAAACGTAGGTTTTGACATGAGTGTGACATAATCCTCAACAACTCACACCTAATCAAAATGTGTCTATTACATAAAAAACCACTAGTAGCATCTACTTTAAGTTCACATTTCCTAGCAAGTGTTGTACGTAAAAATTGCATGTCGGTCAATCCATACGTAAACATACCAATAACTGTGCATTGTAACTTCTCCTGAATGATCATACGGTCTATTTCTTCCATACTATACTGAATTGTTGGCTCCCCATGTATATATACGATGGGCTTAAAAATAAATGGGAGGTATCATCACTGTGTCGCCACTTGTTTCACCATGACCAGTTGCACGTTGATCACTGGCAGCATTCAAATTCGCTGGTGTTATATCCCGCATTTTGTACATTTGGATAATTTGAGATAATTGCAAGAAGTTAAGGACAAGGCTATATTTTGATCGTGTTTAATACACAAGTTCTGAATGAAAAATTTGATGTGGAAATATTAAGTAAAGCTATGGGTAAAAAGGGAAATTTGCAAGATGACTCATAGAAAATATGGAGGAAGGCTAAGGGCAAATTTGGAAAATAAATTTTCATGAATCACAAAACAAAAAAAAAAGATGGGCTTGGGTTAATGGGCCATTTGCCGTCCAAAATGGAGTGCGCTTAGGCTCACAAAGAAGCTTAATGAATAAGATAAAAGATGACTAAGTCATCATATTTTCATCTTTATCTCGAGAAATTTCAAGAAACTTGGAGGAGGAGGAAGATAAGAGACCATTCGGCCCTATCCAACCAAGCAAGAACCTTGGAAAAAAATTGATCAAAAATTATTTTCTTCTAGCTAAACAACCAATTGAAAGGTCCATAGCAAAGTGAAGTGGTCATTGGAGCAAGTAAAACATCTATTCTTGCAAGCTACAATTCTAGCCAAGTGAGAAGTTAAGGGAAAAAGGTAAGGTTTAATCCTTTTCTTATATGTTATGGATGATTATGTATGTTGTAGTATGTAAAAGTGGATGAAATTCATGAAAATATGGATGTTATATGTGGCCGTGTATATGTAGTGTGTGGCCGTGTAGATATGGTGTGGTGTGGAAGAAAATGAATCAATTTTTCTTAGTATTTTGGTTGTTGTTGTAATGGAACCTACGATCTGAATGAAAGTTTAATGATTCTAGTTGAAGTTGTAAGTGTTGGAGAGTTGTTTATAAGCTAATGTGATGTTAAAAATCATTTCTTGTATTTATGGAAAATGATGTTGTTAGTGTGTAAATTGTTGGTATGGTTCATGAACTTGAAGGAAGGAAATGTGTTGTTGTCGTTCTTGTTGCGTTTGGAAGGTTTCGGGTGGAATGGCATATTGGTTAGATTATTTTGAATATTGTGCGGACTATTTGAAGTGTTCTTGAATATTGTTTGAATGGTTTTGGATTAGTATTTGAATATGTAAGCGATTATGAATTGAACACAAATGGAACGCCGTCGAAGTTTGTAGAAAGAAGTTGTTAACGTTGGAATGCGTTTTGAATTGATTGTTGATATTATTAGAATGACTGTTGATATTGTTGTTGATACATTGGCCGAGTTAAATTCTCGGATTTGTTGTTGATGATATGGCCAAGTTGGATTCTCGGGGATGGTGTATTTATAGGGGAAATGCTGCCGAAATTTCTGTACATAAAGTGTTGATTGAGGATTGGACTTCTAAGTAGCTATAACTATTGTTTTGTATATACTAATATTGTTGTAGATCCTGCGAAGCCAGGGATTTAAATTCAGATTAGCTTAGGAAGCGGGCAAGGTATGTAAGGCTTACCCTTTCTTTCTTTTGGCATGATCTTTGTGAAACCAACATGACAAAGTATATGTATGATTTCAAAGAAACTCCCATTCTTGGTTTTCAAATGAGAGCATGTCTGATTATTCCGTTGAGTCTTTGATATATTTTGATGCATACATATGGTTCCAAAATCTCTATCTGATTTGATCCATAACGATATTCGAAAGGTACCTTACAGGATTGTTGCTTTGATTTTCCAAAAATGGCTTCTGAAACGTTCGTAGAAGGTTCTGTACTTCAACCGCTCATAACTTTCTTATACTAAGTCGGATTGACCCGAAACTTGTTTCTGAGCCTTAAGGTGTCGGTCTATGTACGTACCCATCGAGTCTTGAAAATTTATTCTATGTGCATATGTATATAGAGCGACGTCTTATGAGATCTACGATCTTATTCCATGTTCTCTTAACGCCGTTATTCGTTGCTAGTCTCATCTTATGATAATTGTTCCTTCAAGGTGAGACAGAGCTATGATGATTATTCCATAATACATTCGGAGGTTACGGACCTTACGTCACTCCGATAGAGACATAATTTTTTTTGGGCTCTCCTGCATGCTGCTTACATGATATATGTAAATGATACATGAACATGATATATGTATAAGTATATGGGGCAAGGGAAAAGGTGAGGCGCTATAGACACATAGCCACCTGATCAGTTGGTATAATATGATATCGTCCCGGACGCGGGATGCCCGGACGCGGGATATATGGATAAATGGATCGGGCTGCACGTTCCGCAGCAATATAATATATATATATATATATGGATCGGGCTGCACGTTCCGCAGCAATATAATATATATAAATGGATCGGCCTGCACATTCCGCAGCAATATAATATATAACTGGATCGGGCTACACGTTCCGCAGCAATATGGTTTATATATATATATATATATATATATATATATATATATATATATATATATGGATTGGGCTACACGTTCCGCAGCACTAAGCATGCATGGTACTCGCCAAAAAGGCACTCATATGTACAGGTTGCTCTTCTATCTCATGATATGTTCTATATTTCCTTTATGTCATTGCTCATGCTATGTATCTCTCGTATGTTATTATTCATGCCTTACATACTCGGTACATTACTCGTACTGATGTCCCTTCTTGTGGACGCTGCGTTTCATGCCACGCAGGTAAGCAGGTAGACGGGTTCGATTCCTAGAAGCTCCACCAGCTGTACATTGAGAGCGCCCCAGAGCTTCAGTTTATTGGTACTACTTTTGTGTATATATTTGGGCACGGTAGAACCCGGCCCTCCTTGTGAATATATGTATCTTGTTTATAGGCTCATAGACAGATATGTACAGTCAGATGTTTCACACTCTTGTTCGTTCTTGTCGCTGTATAATATGTTAGTAAAGCTTATTGACACTTGTTTACGGGTATGCTATTAATGGTGGTGTTGAGTAAAGCAATGACGGTATCGTCCATACGACCCACTCAGTAGTAAGAGTAAGATGCGAGACAAGAGGTGCTTAGTATAGTAGTATCGGGTACCCGTCACGACTTCTAGTGGGGTCGTGACAAAAGTGGTATCAGAGTAGTTCGTCCTAGGGGTTGTCTACAAGCCGTGTCTAGTAGAGTCCTGTTTATGGGTGTGTAGCGCGCCACACTTATAAACAGGGAGCTGCCGGGCATTTAGGAAGTCCGACCTTCTTTGTACTCTAGATCGTGCGATAGAGCTATGTTACCAGGTTTCCATGTTCGTTTCTTAATCATGTGTTATGGTTTCAGTAATGCCGGTGAATAGGAAAGTTTCAGCAGCCCAGAAGGGCAAGACGGTGGCTGGAAGAAGAGTTGAACAGGGGCCACCGGTGGAAGTAGAAGAAGGCGAGTCTCACAATGAAGCTCCTCCTAAAACTTCTCATGCTCCCCCCGTGTCAGCAGAGCAGAAAGGAGTTCCAGCTCTAGCCCCAGTACCTCCAGTTCCACCGCCAGCAGCTTCGGGCCTGCAGATAACAGAGGCTATTCAGTTGCTGACCCAGGTAGTTGACGCACAAGCTCAGCGGCAAGGTGCGGGCCAAGGAGACAGGGCGGTGAGTGCAAGAGCCCGTGATTTTATCACCCTGAATCCTTCGGAGTTTTTTTGATCGAAACCCGAGGAAGACCCGCAAGGTTTCATAGACGAGATGCTGAGGACACTGAGGATAATAAATGCTTCGGATACAAAGTCAGTAGAGTTGACTTCATATAGATTGCGAGATGTAGCTGCCTAGTGGTATAACGCTTGGATATCTTGAAGGGGAGCAAATGCACCTCCCCCAGTTTGGCAAAAGTTCACCGAAGCATTCCTGCAACATTACTTACCACCGGAGGTTCGACGGGCTCGAGCCGATATGTTTTTGAATCTCAAACAGGGAAATATGAGCGCCCGGGAATATAGTCTCCGTTTTAACTCTTTAGACAGGTATGCCCCAACCTTGGTGGCCGATATGGGAGATCGTGTACATCGGTTCGTGAGTGGGCTGGGGACACATTTAGTTAAGGATTGCTTGACGGCTTCACTCCAGGATGGAATGACTACTTGTATCCAGGCCCACGCCCAAAACCTGGAGGAACAACAACAGCTATAGTGAGGTGAACGTTATTCTGATAGGGTTTCCAGAAAAAGGGCCAAATCTTTCGAAACTAGGGGTGAGTTTAGAGGGGGACAGGCACAGCAGCATTCCAGGTGTTCAGGCCAATCAGCGGCCAGCGCACCTGCTCGATTCACGAGTAGAAGATTTGATCACCCTACCTATTCAGGACCATATCAGAGTGCCTAAGCTTCAGGGTCCCAGTACAGAGCTGATTCTAGCAGGACGATGCTACCCCTACCATGGTGTACTCAGTGTGACAGGCCACACTCCGGAGAGTGTCGCGCAGGTACAGGTGCTTGTTTTGCTTGTGGTCGAGTTGTCCATCTGATGCGTGATTGCCCACTGAGGAATGAGGGAGCCAGAGCTCAGCCCGTCGGGTCGGCAATTGGTTCATCATCGTCCCTGCGCCCTCCTGGACAGACTTCCCAGGCTCCAGCAAGCCATGGCCGAGGCAGAGGAGGGGCACCCAGTTCCGGCGGTCCTAGAACCATATATATGTATTGGAGGGACGGCAAAATCTTGAATCTTCCCCAGAAGTGGCTACGGGTACACTATCGGCATTCTCCTATGATGTGTATGTGTTGATTGATCTAGATTCTACTCTATCACATATCGCTCCTTGTATTGCTGAACGTATTGGGTTGAAACCCGAGCCAAATCAAACGGTTTGGGATGTCTATGCCGGTTGGCGACCAAAGTGCTTTCGCCATTATTGGGAATGTGGAAATCCAGGACGAAAGGTAGTCGTACGCATAGGTGAGAGGTGAATGCCGGGGATTGCGAGGGCTAAAATAGTAATTGTTAAAGGAGAGATGTGTTACGAAAGTGTTTCGAAAGTTGTCAAGACCCCAACTTGCTCTAGATTACGTGATAAAGGTCGTGCGGGGAAATGGATGCAAATATACCAGCATTAAGGCACCGAAATTCATTAAAGTTTCGAGGTTAAGCGTGCTAGGGTGAGAGCAATTTTAGGATGGGTAACCCCCTGGGAAGTGTACTAAAACGTTCCATAAATGTAGACATAGGAGACGAATGTGAAATTAGGGCAACCTAAAGGAAATTAGAGTAGGTGGACCGGTTAGAAGCCTTATAGAGGTCGCGTAGGCCGAGACGGACTAGACTGGTGAAAAGGAAGAGAGCACAACATAGCTATGGGATCAAACTAAGTTTGAATAGCATTTGGAAATGTTTGTGAGCGAAATGGTAGTAACTATATATATATGCATATGACATCTCATTTGTGATTGTATCGATCGATAGGTGAATCCCAGCAACCAGTGTTGCGACGTATAGAAGACACTAACCAAACGGAATTCAAGAGACAGAGTGAAAGACATAAGTACAGATGTTACAGGGAAAAACTGATAATGGATCCACCACTAGTTAAGGCTGGAAAGTCCTAATACAGTGATATTCGGGAACAGAAAGAGAGTGAGTACGTAGAGAGTAAGGATCTTCGATGTATCAGAAATATCAAAGGAAGGACCAGGATAATGAGCGGTTGACCAGAAAACCCATGATATGGAATGAGAGATTCATGTGAAGATCGAGAGGTTCGACTATAAAGAAAATGGGATGAAGGATAAAGAACGGGCATGAAGGAAAGGACGTAGAAATAAATTGACAACGAGTGTAATATGAGGCAGATATAGGGTGAAAATACGGAAGATACCTGGAGAGGTCAACAAATATAAAAACGACAACTGAGACGGCACCATATGAGGCTTTGTATAGAAAGAAGCGCAAGTCACCAATCGGTTGGTTTGATGTTGGCGGAACTAAGTTAATCGGCCCACGGCCTACAGGCAACCTAAGCTTCTAAAACGGATATGTTAAGTGACCGTATGTGGAAACTATAAAGAAGACCTCCCCGAAGTATTATAATACACCATGAGGCCAGTTCAACATTCGAGGACGAATGTTCTAAAGGGGGGGAGAATGTTATATACCGCATTTTGTACATTTGGATAATTCGAGATAATTGCAAGAAGTTAAGGACAAGGCTATATTTTGATCGTGTTTAATACACAAGTTGTGAATGAAAATTTTGATGTGGAAATATTAAGTAAAGCTAGGGGTAAAAAGGGAAATTCGCAAGATGGCTCATAGAAAATATGGAGGAAGGCTTAGGGCAAATTTGGAAAGTAAATTTTCATGAATCACAAAACAAAAGGGCTTGGGTTAATGGTCCATTTGGCCGTCCAATATGGAGTGGGCTTAGGCCTACATAGAAGCTTAATGAATAAGATAAAAGATGACTAAGTCATCATATTTTCATCTTTATCCCTAGAAATTTCAAGAAACTTGGAGGAGGAGGAAGATAAGAGACCATTCGGCCCTATCCAACCAAGCAAGAACCTTGGAAAAAAATTGATCAAAAATTATTTTCTTCTAGCTAAAAAACCAATTGAAAGGTCCTTAGCAAAGTGAAGTGGTCATTGGAGCAAGTAAAACATCTATTCTTGCAAGCTACATTTCTAGCCAAGTGAGAAGTTAAGGGAAAAAGGTAAGGTTTAATCCTTTTCTTATATGTTATGGATGATTATGTATGTTGTAGTATGTAAAAGTTGATGAAATTCATGAAAATATGGATGTTATATGTGGCCGTGTATATGTAGTGTGTGGCCGTGTAGATATGGTGTGGTGTGGAAGAAAATGAATCAATTTTTCTTAGTATTTTGGTTGTTGTTGTAATGGAACCTACGATCTGAATGAAAGTTTAATGATTCTAGTTGAAGTTGTAAGTGTTGGAGAGTTGTTTAGAAGCTAATGTGATGTTAAAAATCATTTCTTGTATTTATGGAAAATGATGTTGTTAGTGTGTAAATTGTTGGTATGGTTCATGAACTTGAAGGAAGGAAATGTGTTGTTGTCGTTCTTGTTGCGTTTGGAAGGTTTCGGGTGGAATGGCATATTGGTTAGATTATTTTGAATATTGTGCGGACTATTTGAAGTGTTCTTGAATATTGTTTGAATGGTTTTGGATTAGTATTTGAATATGTAAGCGATTATGAATTGAACACAAATGGAACGCCGTCGAAGTTTGTAGAAAGAAGTTGTTAACGTTGGAATGCGTTTTGAATTGATTGTTGATATTATTAGAATGACTGTTGATATTGTTGTTGATAAATTGGCCGAGTTAAATTCTCGGATTTGTTGTTGATGATATGGCCGAGTTGCATTCTCGGGGATGGTGTATTTATAGGGGAAATGCTGCCGAAATTTCTGTAAATAAAGTGTTGATTGAGGATTGGACTTCTAAGTAGCTATAACTAATGTTTTGTATATACTAATATTGTTGTAGATCTTGCGAAGCCAAGGATTTAAATTCAGATTAGCTTAGGAAGCGGGCAAGGTATGTAAGGCTTACCCTTTCTTTCTTTTGGCATGATCTTTGTGAAACCAACATGACAAAGTATATGTATGATTTCAAAGAAACTCCCATTCTTAGAGCCACTAGGATGGCTAACGTTCTTGATTTCCATAAGCTGTTTCATATGGTTTTGATGCGTATCCATGATGTCCGAAGTTCGGCTGATATGTTTCCGAATGGCATTCAAGAGATAATTGATATGACTAATGTCTTGGTTTTCAAATGAGAGCATGTCTGATTATTTCGTTGAGTCTTGGATATATTTTGATGCGTACATATGGTTCCAAAAGCTCTATCTGATTTGATCCATAACGATATTCGAAAGGTACCTAACAGGATTGTTGCTTTGATTTTCAAAAAATGGCTTCTGAAACGTTCGTAGAAGGTTCTGTACTTCAACCGCTCATAACTTTCTTATACTAAGTCGGATTGACCCGAAACTTGTTTCTGAGCCTTCAGGTGTCGGTTTATGTACGTACCCATCGAGTCTTGAAAATTTGTTCTATGTGCATATGTATATAGAGCGACGTCTTACGAGATCTACGATCTTATTCCATATTCTCTTAACGCCGTTATTCGTTGCTAGTCTCATCTTATGATAATTGTTCCTTCAAGGTGAGACAGAGCTATGATGATTATTCCATAATACATTCGGAGGTTACCGACCTTACGTCACTCCGATAGAGACATAATTTTTTTTGGGCTCTCCTGCATGCTGCTTACATGATATATGATATATGATATATGTATATAATACATGAACATGATATATGTATAAGTATATGGGGCAAGGGAAATGGTGAGGCGCTATAGACGCATAGCCACCTGATCAGTTGGTATAATATGATATCGTCCCGGACGCGGGATGCCCGGACGCGGGATATATGGATAAATGGATCGGGCTGCACGTTCCGCAGTAATATAATATATATATATATGGATCGGGCTGCACGTTCCGCAGCAATATAATATATATAAATGGATCGGCCTGCACATTCCGCAGCAATATAATATATAACTGGATCGGGCTACACGTTCCGCAGCAATATGGTTTATATATATATATATATATATATATATGGATCGGGTTACACGTTCCGCAGCACTAAGCATGCATGGTACTCGCCAAAAAGGCACTCATATGTACAGGTTGCTCTTGTATCTCATGATATGTTCTATATTTCCTTTATGTTATTGCTCATGCTATGTATCTCTCGTATGTTATTATTCATGCCTTACATACTCGGTACATTACTCGTACTGGTGTCCCTTCTTGTGGACGTTGCGTTTCATGCCACGCAGGTAAGCAGGTAGACGGGTTCGATTCCTAGAACCTCCACCAGCGGTACATTGAGAGCGCCCCAGAGCTTCAGTTTATTGGTACTACTTTTGTGTATATATTTAGGCACGGTAGAACCCGGCCCTCCTTGTGAATATATGTATCTTGTTTAGAGGCTCATAGACAGATATGTACAGTCAGATGTTTCACACTCTTGTTCGTTCTTGTCGCTGTATAATATGCTAGTAAAGCTTAATGACACTTGTTTACGGGTATGCTATTAATGGTGGTGTTGAGTAAAGCAATGACGGTATCGTCCATACGGCCCACTCAGTAGTAAAAGTAAGATGCGAGAAAAGAGGTGCTTAGTATAGTAGTATCGGGTACCCGTCACGACTTCTAGTGGGGTCGTGACAAAAGTGGTATCAGAGTAGTTCGTCCTAGGGGTTGTCTACGAGCCGTGTCTAGTAGAGTCCTGTTTATGGGTGTGTAGCGCGCCACACTTATAAACAGGGAGCTGCCGGGCATTTAGGAAGTCCGACCTTCTTTGTACTCTAGATCGTGCAATAGAGCTATGTTACCAGGTTTCCATGTTCATTTCTTAATCATGTGTTATGGTTTCAGTAATGCTGGTGAAAGGGAAAGTTACGGCGGCCCAGAAGGGCAAGACGGTGGCTGGAAGAAGAGTTGAACAGGAGCCACCGGCGGAAGTAGAAGAAGGTGAGTCTCACAACGAAGGTCCTCCTCAAACTTCTCATGCTCCCCGCGTGTCAGGAGAGCAGGAGGGAGTTCCAGCCCCAGCCCCAGTACCTCCAGTTCCACCGCCAGCAGCTTCGGGCCAGCAGATAACAGAGGCTATTCAGTTGTTGACCCAGGTTGTTGCCGCAAAATCGCAGCGGCAAGGTGCGGGCCAAGGAGACAGGGCGGTGAGTGCAAGAGCCCGTGATTTTATCACCCTGAATCCTCCGGAGTTTTTTGGATCGAAACCCGAGGAAGACCCGCAGGGTTTCATAGACGAGATGCTGAGGACACTGAGGATAATACATGCTTCGGATACAGAGTCAGTAGAGTTGACTTCATATAGATTGTGAGATGTAGCTGTCTAGTGGTATAACGCTTGGATATCTTGAAGGGGAGCAAATGCACCTCCCCCAGTTTGGCAAGAGTTCACCGAAGCATTCCTGCGACATTACTTACCCCCGGAGGTTCGACGGGCTCGAGCCGATATGTTTTTGAATCTCAAACAGGGAAATATGAGCGCCCGGGAATATAGTCTCCGTTTTAATTCTTTAGACAGGTATGCCCCAACCATGGTGGCCGATATGAGAGATCGTGTACATCGGTTCGTGAGTGGGCTGGGGCCACATTTAGTTAAGGATTGCTTGACGGCTTCACTCCAGGATGGAATGACTATCGCTTGTATCCAGGCCCACGACCAAAACCTAGAGGAACAGCAACAGCTATAGAGAGGTGAACGTTATTCTGATAGGGTTTCCAGAAAAAGGGCCAAATCTTTCGAAACTAGGGGTGAGTTTAGAGGGGGACATGCACAGCAGCATTCCAGGTGTTCAGGCCAATCAGCGGCCAGCGCACCTGCTCGATTCGCGAGTAGAAGATTTGATCGCCCTACCTATTCAGGACCATATCAGAGTGCCAAAGCTTCAGGGTCCCAGTACAGAGCTGATTCTAGCAGGACGATGCCACCCCTACCATGGTGTACTCGGTGTGACAGGCCACACTCCGGAGAGGGTCACGCAGGTACAGGTGCTTGTTTTACTTGTGGTCGAGTTGGCCATCTGATGCGTGATTGCCCACTGAGGAATGAGGGAGACAGAGCTCAGCCCGCCGGGTCGGCAATTGGTTCATCATCGTCCGTGCGCCCTCCTGGACAGACTTCCCAGGCTCCAGCAAGCCGTGGCCGAGGCAGAGGAGGGGCACCCAGTTCAGGCGGTCCTCCGAACCGTATATATGAATTGGAGGGACGGCAAAATCTTGAATCTTCCCCAGAAGTGGCTACAGGTACACTATCGGCATTCTCCTATGATGTGTATGTGTTGATTGATCTAGATTCTACTCTATCATATATCGCTCCTTCTATTGCTGAACGTATTGGGTTGAAACCCGAGCCAAATCAAACGGTTTGGGATGTCTATGCCGGTTGGCGACCAAAGTGCTTTCGCCATTATTGGGAATTTGGAAATCCAGGACGAAAGGTAGTCGTACGCATAGGTGAGAGGTGAATGCCGGGGATTGCAAGGGCTAAAATAGTAATTGTTAAAGGAGAGATGTGTTACGAAAGTGTTTCGAAAATTGTCAAGACCCCAACTTGCTCTAGATTACGTGATAAAGGTCGTGCGGGGAAATGGATGCAAATATACCAGCATTAAGGCACCGAAATGCATTAAAGTTTCGAGGTTAAGCGTGCTAGGGTGAGAGCAATTTTAGGATGGGTAACCCCCTGGGAAGTGTACTAAAAAGTTCCATAAATGTAAATATAGGAGGCGAATGTGAAATTAGGGCAACCTAAAGGAAATTAGAGTAGGTGGAGCGGTTAGAAGCCTTATAGAGGTCGCGTAGGCCGAGACGGACTAGACTGGTGAAAAGGAAGAAAGCACAACACAGCTATGGGATCAAACTAAGTTTGAATAGCATTTGGAAATATTTGTGAGCGAAATGGTAGTAACTATATATATATGCATATGACATCTCATTTATGACTATATCGATCGATAGGTGAATCCCAGCAACCAGTGTTGCGACGTATAGAAGACACTAACCAAATGGAATTCAAGAGACAGAGTGAAAGACATAAGTACAGATGTTACAGGGAAAAACTGATACTGGATCCACCACTAGTTAAGGCTGCAAAGTCCTAATACAGTGATATTCGGGAACAGAAAGAGAGTGAGTACGTAGAGAGTAAGGATCTTCGAAGTATCAGAAATATCAAAGGAAGGACCAGGATAATGAGCAGTTGACCAGAAAACCCATGATATGGAATGAGAGATTCATGTGAAGATCGAGAGGTTCGACTATAAAGAAAACGGGATGAAGGATAAAGAACGGGCATGAAGGAAAGGACGTAGAAATAAATTGACAATGAGTGTAATATGAGGCAGATATAGGGTGAAAATACGGAAGATACCTGGAGAGGTCAACAAATATAAAAACGACAACTGAGACGGCACCATATGAGGCTTTGTATAGAAAGAAGCGCAAGTCACCAATCGGTTGGTTTGATGTTGGCGGAACTAAGTTAAT
This sequence comes from Lycium barbarum, assembly GCF_019175385.1. Taxonomy (NCBI): domain Eukaryota; kingdom Viridiplantae; phylum Streptophyta; class Magnoliopsida; order Solanales; family Solanaceae; genus Lycium; species Lycium barbarum. The sequence continues at coordinate 99,603,840 of NC_083337.1, read as the reverse complement.
CGGCCCACGGCCTACAGGCAACCTAAGCTTCTAAAACGGATATGTTAAGTGACCGTATGTGGCAACTATAAAGAAGACCTCCCCGAAGTATTATAATACACCATGAGGCCAGTTCAACATTCGAGGATGAATGTTCTAAAGGGGGGGGGGGGGAGAATGTTATATACCGCATTTTGTACATTTGGATAATTCGAGATAATTGCAAGAAGTTAAGGACAAGGCTATATTTTGATCGTGTTTAATACACAAGTTGTGAATGAAAATTTTGATATGGAAATATTAAGTAAAGCTAGGGGTAAAAAGGGAAATTCTCAAGATGGCTCACAGAAAATATGGAGGAAGGCTAAGGGCAAATTTGGAATTTGGAAAATAAATTTTCATGAATCACAAAACAAAAAAAAAAAGATGGGCTTGGGTTAATGGGCCATTTGGCCGTCCAAAATGGAGTGGGCTTAGGCCCACAAAGAAGCTTAATGAATAAGATAAAAGATGACTAAGTCATCATATTTTCATCTTTATCTCGAGAAATTTCAAGAAACTTGGAGGAGGAGGAAGATAAGAGACCATTCGGCCCTATCCAACCAAGCAAGAACCTTGGAAAAAAATTGATCAAAAATTATTTTCTTCTAGCTAAACAACCAATTGAAAGGTCCTTAGCAAAGTGAAGTGGTCGTTGGAGCAAGTAAAACATCTATTCTTGCAAGCTACAATTCTAGCCAAGTGAGAAGTTAAGGGAAAAAGGTAAGGTTTAATCCTTTTCTTATATGTTATGGATGATTATGTATGTTGTAGTATGTAAAAGTGGATGAAATTCATGAAAATATGGATGTTATATGTGGCCGTGTATATGTAGTGTGTGGCCGTGTAGATATGGTGTGGTGTGGAAGAAAATGAATCAATTTTTCTTAGTATTTTGGTTGTTGTTGTAATGGAACCTATGATGGTAATGAAAGTTTAATGATTCTAGTTGAAGTTGTAAGTGTTGGAGAGTTGTTTAGAAGCTAATGTGATGTTAAAAATCATTTCTTGTATTTATGGAAAATGATGTTATTAGTGTGTAAATTGTTGGTATGGTTCATGAATTTAAATTCAGATTAGCTTAGGAAGCGGGCAAGGTATGTAAGGCTTACCCTTTCTTTCTTTTGGCATGATCTTTGTGAAACCAACATGACAAAGTATATGTATGATTTCAAAGAAGCTCCCATTCTTAGAGCCACTAGGATGGCTAACGTTCTTGATTTCCATAAGCTGTTTCATATGGTTTTGATGCGTATCCATGATGTCCGAAGTTCGGCTGATATGTTTCCGAATGGCATTCAAGAGATAATTGATATGACTAATGTCTTGGTTTTCAAATGAGAGCATGTCTGATTATTCCGTTGAGTCTTGGATATATTTTGATGCGTACATATGGTTCCAAAAGCTCTATCTGATTTGATCCATAACGATATTCGAAAGGTACCTAACAGGATTGTTGCTTTGATGTTCCAAAAATGGCTTCTGAAACGTTCGTAGAAAGTTCTGTACTTCAACCGCTCATAACTTTCTTATACTAAGTCGGATTGACCCGAAACTTGTTTCTGAGCCTTCAGGTGTCGGTCTATGTACGTACCCATCGAGTCTTGAAAATTTGTTCTATGTGCATATGTATATAGAGCGACGTCTTATGAGATCTACGATCATATTCCATGTTCTCTTAACGCCGTTATTCGTTGCTAGTCTCATCTTATGATAATTGTTCCTTCAAGGTGAGACAAAGCTATGATGATTATTCCATAATACATTCGGAGGTTACCGACCTTACGTCACTCCGATAGAGACATAATTTTTTTTGGGCTCTCCTGCATGCTGCTTATATGATATATGTAAATGATACATGAACATGATATATGTATAAGTATATGGGGCAAGGGAAAAGGTGAGGCGCTATAGACGCATAGCCACCTGATCAGTTGGTATAATATGATATCGTCCCGGACGCGGGATATATGGATAAATGGATCGGGCTGCACGTTCCGCAGCAATATAATATATATATATATATATGGATCGGGCTGCACGTTCCGCAGCAATATAATATATATAAATGGATCGGCCTGCACATTCCGCAGCAATATAATATATAACTGGATCGGGCTACACGTTCCGCAGCAATATGGTTATATATATATATATATATATATATCTATATATATATATATATATATATATATATCTATATATATATATATATATATATATATATATATATGGATCGGGCTACACCTTCCGCAACACTAAGCATGCATGGTACTCGCCAAAAAGGCACTCATATGTGCAGGTTGCTCTTCTATCTCATGATATATTCTATATTTCCTTTATGTCATTGCTAATGCTATGTATCTCTCGTATGTTATTATTCATGCCTTACATACTCGGTACATTACTCGTACTGATGTCCCTTCTTATGGACGCTGCGTTTCATGCCACGCAGGTAAGCAGGTAGACGGGTTCGATTCCTAGAAGCTCCACCAGCGGTACATTGAGAGCGCCCCAGAGCTTCAGTTTATCGGTACTACTTTTGTGTATATATTTGGGCACGGTAGAACCCGGCCCTCCTTGTGAATATATGTATCTTGTTTAGAGGCTCATAGATAGATATGTACAGTCAGATGTTTCACATTCTTGTTCGTTCTTGTCGCTGTATAATATGTTAGTAAAGCTTATTGACACTTGTTTACGGGTATGCTATTAATGGTGGTATTGAGTAAAGCAATGACGGTATCGTCCATACGGCCCACTCAGTAGTAAGAGTAAGATGCGAGACAAGAGGTGCTTAGTATAGTAGTATCGGGTACCCGTCACAACTTCTAGTGGGGTCGTGACAAAAGTGGTATCAGATTAGTTCGTCCTAGGGGTTGTCTACGAGCCGTGTCTAGTAGAGTCCTGTTTATGGGTGTGTAGCGCGCCACACTTATAAACAGGGAGCTGCCGGGCATTTAGGAAGTCCGACCTTCTTTGTACTCTAGATCGTGCGATAGAGCTATGTTACCAGGTTTCCATGTTCGTTTCTTAATCATGTGTTATGGTTTCAGTAATGCCGGTGAAGAGGAAAGTTACGGCGGCCCAGAAGGGCAAAACGGTGGCTGGAAGAAGAGTTCAACATGAGCCACCGGCGGAAGTAGAAGAAGGAGAGTCTCAGAACGAAGGTCCTCCTCAAACTTCTCATGCTCCCCTCGTGTCAGCAGAGCAGGAAGGAGTTCCAAGCCCAGCCCCAGTACCTCCAGTTCCACCGCCAGCAGCTTTGGGCCAGCAGATAACAGAGGCTATTCAGTTGCTGACCCAGGTAGTTGCCGCACAAGCCCAGCGGCAAGGTGCGGGCCAAGGAGACAGGGCGGTGAGTGCAAGAGCTCGTGATTTTATCACCCTGAATCCTCCGGAGTTTTTTGGATCGAAACCCGAGGAAGACCCGCAAGGTTTCATAGACGAGATGCTGAGGACACTGAGGATAATACATGCTTCGGATACAAAGTCAGTAGAGTTGACTTCATATAGATTGCGAGATGTAGCTGTCTAGTGGTATAACGCTTGGATATCTTGAAGGGGAGCAAATGCACCTCCCGCAGTTTGGCAAGAGTTCACCGAAGCATTCCTGCGACATTACTTACCACCGGAGGTTCGACGGGCTCGAGCCGATATGTTTTTGAATCTCAAACAGGGAAATATGAGCGCCCGGGAATATAGTCTCCGTTTTAATTCTTTAGACAGGTATGCCCCAACCATGGTGGCCGATATGAGAGATCGTGTACATCGGTTCGTGAGTGGGCTGGGGCCACATTTAGTTAAGGATTGCTTGACGGCTTCACTCCAGGATGGAATGACTATCGCTTGTATCCAGGCCCACGGCCAAAACCTAGAGGAACAGCAACAGCTATAGAGAGGTGAACGTTATTCTGATAGGGTTTCCAGAAAAAGGGCCAAATCTTTCGAAACTAGGGGTGAGTTTAGAGGGGGACAGGCACAGCAGCATTCCAGGTGTTCAGGCCAATCAGCGGCCAGCGCACCTGCTCGATTCGCGAGTAGAAGATTTGATCGCCCTACCTATTCAGGACCATATCAGAGTGCCAAAGCTTCAGGGTCCCAGTACAGAGTTGATTCTAGCAGGACGATGCCACCCCTACCATGGTGTACTCGGTATGACAGGCCACACTCCGGAGAGGGTCACGCAGGTACAGGTGCTTGTTTTACTTGTGGTCGAGTTGGCCATCTGATGCGTGATTGCCCACTGAGGAATGAGGGAGACAGAGCTCAGCCCGCCGGGTCGGCAATTGGTTCATCATCGTCCGTGCGCCCTCCTGGACAGACTTCCCAGGCTCCAGCAAGCCGTGGCCGAGGCAGAGGAGGGGCACCCAGTTCAGGCGGTCCTCCGAACCGTATATATGAATTGGAGGGACGGCAAAATCTTGAATCTTCCCCAGAAGTGGCTACAGGTACACTATCGGCATTCTCCTATGATGTGTATGTGTTGATTGATCTAGATTCTACTCTATCATATATCGCTCCTTCTATTGCTGAACGTATTGGGTTGAAACCCGAGCCAAATCAAACGGTTTGGGATGTCTATGCCGGTTGGCGACCAAAGTGCTTTCGCCATTATTGGGAATTTGGAAATCCAGGACGAAAGGTAGTCGTACGCATAGGTGAGAGGTGAATGCCGGGGATTGCAAGGGCTAAAATAGTAATTGTTAAAGGAGAGATGTGTTACGAAAGTGTTTCGAAAATTGTCAAGACCCCAACTTGCTCTAGATTACGTGATAAAGGTCGTGCGGGGAAATGGATGCAAATATACCAGCATTAAAGCACCGAAATGCATTAAAGTTTCGAGGTTAAGCGTGCTAGGGTGAGAGCAATTTTAGGATGGGTAACCCCCTGGGAAGTGTACTAAAAAGTTCCATAAATGTAAATATAGGAGGCGAATGTGAAATTAGGGCAACCTAAAGGAAATTAGAGTAGGTGGAGCGGTTAAAAGCCTTATAGAGGTCGCGTAGGCCGAGACGGACTAGACTGGTGAAAAGGAAGAAAGCACAACACAGCTATGGGATCAAACTAAGTTTGAATAGCATTTGGAAATGTTTGTGAGCGAAATGGTAGTAACTATATATATATGCATATGACATCTCATTTATGACTATATCGATCGATAGGTGAATCCCAGCAACCAGTGTTGCGACGTATAGAAGACACTAACCAAATGGAATTCAAGAGACAGAGTGAAAGACATAAGTACAGATGTTACAGGGAAAAACTGATACTGGATCCACCACTAGTTAAGGCTGCAAAGTCCTAATACAGTGATATTCGGGAACAGAAAGAGAGTGAGTACGTAGAGAGTAAGGATCTTCGAAGTATCAGAAATATCAAAGGAAGGACCAGGATAATGAGCAGTTGACCAGAAAACCCATGATATGGAATGAGAGATTCATGTGAAGATCGAGAGGTTCGACTATAAAGAAAACGGGATGAAGGATAAAGAACGGGCATGAAGGAAAGGACGTAGAAATAAATTGACAACGAGTGTAATATGAGGCAGATATAGGGTGAAAATACGGAAGATACCTGGAGAGGTCAACAAATATAAAAACGACAACTGAGACGGCACCATATGAGGCTTTGTATAGAAAGAAGCGCAAGTCACCAATCGGTTGGTTTGATGTTGGCGGAACTAAGTTAATCGGCCCACGGCCTACAGGCAACCTAAGCTTCTAAAACGGATATGTTAAGTGACCGTATGTGGCAACTATAAAGAAGACCTCCCCGAAGTATTATAATACACCATGAGGCCAGTTCAACATTCGAGGATGAATGTTCTAAAGGGGGGGGGGGAGAATGTTATATACCGCATTTTGTACATTTGGATAATTCGAGATAATTGCAAGAAGTTAAGGACAAGGCTATATTTTGATCGTGTTTAATACACAAGTTGTGAATGAAAATTTTGATATGGAAATATTAAGTAAAGCTAGGGGTAAAAAGGGAAATTCGCAAGATGGCTCACAGAAAATATGGAGGAAGGCTAAGGGCAAATTTGGAATTTGGAAAATAAATTTTCATGAATCACAAAACAAAAAAAAAAAAGATGGGCTTGGGTTAATGGGCCATTTGGCCGTCCAAAATGGAGTGGGCTTAGGCCCACAAAGAAGCTTAATGAATAAGATAAAAGATGACTAAGTCATCATATTTTCATCTTTATCTCGAGAAATTTCAAGAAACTTGGAGGAGGGGGAAGATAAGAGACCATTCGGCCCTATCCAACCAAGCAAGAACCTTGGAAAAAAATTGATCAAAAATTATTTTCTTCTAGCTAAACAACCAATTGAAAGGTCCTTAGCAAAGTGAAGTGGTCGTTGGAGCAAGTAAAACATCTATTCTTGCAAGCTACAATTCTAGCCAAGTGAGAAGTTAAGGGAAAAAGGTAAGGTTTAATCCTTTTCTTATATGTTATGGATGATTATGTATGTTGTAGTATGTAAAAGTGGATGAAATTCATGAAAATATGGATGTTATATGTGGTCGTGTATATGTAGTGTGTGGCCGTGTAGATATGGTGTGGTGTGGAAGAAAATGAATCAATTTTTCTTAGTATTTTGGTTGTTGTTGTAATGGAACCTATGATGGTAATGAAAGTTTAATGATTCTAGTTGAAGTTGTAAGTGTTGGAGAGTTGTTTAGAAGCTAATGTGATGTTAAAAATCATTTCTTGTATTTATGGAAAATGATGTTATTAGTGTGTAAATTGTTGGTATGGTTCATGAATTTAAATTCAGATTAGCTTAGGAAGCGGGCAAGGTATGTAAGGCTTACCCTTTCTTTCTTTTGGCATGATCTTTGTGAAACCAACATGACAAAGTATATGTATGATTTCAAAGAAGCTCCCATTCTTAGAGCCACTAGGATGGCTAACGTTCTTGATTTCCATAAGCTGTTTCATATGGTTTTGATGCGTATCCATGATGTCCGAAGTTCGGCTGATATGTTTCCGAATGGCATTCAAGAGATAATTGATATGACTAATGTCTTGGTTTTCAAATGAGAGCATGTCTGATTATTCCGTTGAGTCTTGGATATATTTTGATGCGTACATATGGTTCCAAAAGCTCTATCTGATTTGATCCATAACGATATTCGAAAGGTACCTAACAGGATTGTTGCTTTGATGTTCCAAAAATGGCTTCTGAAACGTTCGTAGAAAGTTCTGTACTTCAACCGCTCATAACTTTCTTATACTAAGTCGGATTGACCCGAAACTTGTTTCTGAGCCTTCAGGTGTCGGTCTATGTACGTACCCATCGAGTCTTGAAAATTTGTTCTATGTGCATATGTATATAGAGCGACGTCTTATGAGATCTACGATCTTATTCCATGTTCTCTTAACGCCGTTATTCGTTGCTAGTCTCATCTTATGATAATTGTTCCTTCAAGGTGAGACAAAGCTATGATGATTATTCCATAATACATTCGGAGGTGACCGACCTTACGTCACTCCGATAGAGACATAATTTTTTTTGGGCTCTCCTGCATGCTGCTTATATGATATATGTAAATGATACATGAACATGATATATGTATAAGTATATGGGGCAAGGGAAAAGGTGAGGCGCTATAGACGCATAGCCACCTGATCAGTTGGTATAATATGATATCGTCCCGGACGCGGGATGCCCGGACGCGGGATATATGGATAAATGGATCGGGCTGCACGTTCCGCAGCAATATAATATATATATATATATGGATCGGGCTGCACGTTCCGCAGCAATATAATATATATAAATGGATCGGCCTGCACATTCCGCAGCAATATAATATATAACTGGATCGGGCTACACGTTCCGCAGCAATATGGTTATATATATATATATATCTATATATATATATATATATATATATATATATGGATCGGGCTACACCTTCCGCAACACTAAGCATGCATGGTACTCGCCAAAAAGGCACTCATATGTGCAGGTTGCTCTTCTATCTCATGATATATTCTATATTTCCTTTATGTCATTGCTAATGCTATGTATCTCTCGTATGTTATTATTCATGCCTTACATACTCGGTACATTACTCGTACTGATGTCCCTTCTTATGGACGCTGCGTTTCATGCCACGCAGGTAAGCAGGTAGACGGGTTCGATTCCTAGAAGCTCCACCAGCGGTACATTGAGAGCGCCCCAGAGCTTCAGTTTATCGGTACTACTTTTGTGTATATATTTGGGCACGGTAGAACCCGGCCCTCCTTGTGAATATATGTATCTTGTTTAGAGGCTCTTAGATAGATATGTACAGTCAGATGTTTCACATTCTTGTTCGTTCTTGTCGCTGTATAATATGTTAGTAAAGCTTATTGACACTTGTTTACGGGTATGCTATTAATGGTGGTATTGAGTAAAGCAATGACGGTATCGTCCATACGGCCCACTCAGTAGTAAGAGTAAGATGCGAGACAAGAGGTGCTTAGTATAGTAGTATCGGGTACCCGTCACAACTTCTAGTGGGGTCGTGACAAAAGTGGTATCAGATTAGTTCGTCCTAGGGGTTGTCTACGAGCCGTGTCTAGTAGAGTCCTGTTTATGGGTGTGTAGCGCGCCACACTTATAAACAGGGAGCTGCCGGGCATTTAGGAAGTCCGACCTTCTTTGTACTCTAGATCGTGCGATAGAGCTATGTTACCAGGTTTCCATGTTCGTTTCTTAATCATGTGTTATGGTTTCAGTAATGCCGGTGAAGAGGAAAGTTACGGCGGCCCAGAAGGGCAAGACGGTGGCTGGAAGAAGAGTTCAACATGAGCCACCGGCGGAAGTAGAAGAAGGAGAGTCTCAGAACGAAGGTCCTCCTCAAACTTCTCATGCTCCCCTCGTGTCAGCAGAGCAGGAAGGAGTTCCAAGCCCAGCCCCAGTACCTCCAGTTCCACCGCCAGTAGCTTTGGGCCAGCAGATAACAGAGGCTATTCAGTTGCTGACCCAGGTAGTTGCCGCAAAAGCCCAGCGGCAAGGTGCGGGCCAAGGAGACAGGGCGGTGAGTGCAAGAGCTCGTGATTTTATCACCCTGAATCCTCCGGAGTTTTTTGGATCGAAACCCGAGGAAGACCCGCAAGGTTTCATAGACGAGATGCTGAGGACACTGAGGATAATACATGCTTCGGATACAGAGTCAGTAGAGTTGACTTCATATAGATTGCGAGATGTAGCTGTCTAGTGGTATAACGCTTGGATATCTTGAAGGGGAGCAAATGCACCTCCCGCAGTTTGGCAAGAGTTCACCGAAGCATTCCTGCGACATTACTTACCACCGGAGGTTCGACGGGCTCGAGCCGATATGTTTTTGAATCTCAAACAAGGAAATATGAGCGCCCGGGAATATAGTCTTCGTTTTAACTCTTTAGACAGGTATGCCCCAACCATGGTGGCCGATATGAGAGATGGTGTACATCGGTTCGTGAGTGGGCTGGGGCCACATTTAGTTAAGGATTGCTTAACGGCTTCCCTCCAGGATGGAATGACTATCGCTTGTATCCAGGCCCACGCCCAAAACCTGGAGGAACAGCAACAACTATAGAGAGGTGAACATTATTCTGATAGGGTTTCCAGAAAAAGGGCCAAATCTTTCGAAACTAGGGGTGAGTTTAGAGGGGGACAGGCACAGCAGCATTCCAGGTGTTCAGGCCAATCAGCGGCCAGCGCACCTGCTCGATTCGCGAGTAGAAGATTTGATCGCCCTACCTATTCAGGACCATATCAGAGTGCCAAAGCTTCAGGGTCCCAGTACAGAGCTGATTCTAGCAGGACGATGCCACCCCTACCATGGTGTACTCGGTGTGACAGGCCACACTCCGGAGAGTGTCGCGCAGGTACAGGTGCTTGTTTTACTTGTGGTCGAGTTGGCCATCTGATGCGTGATTGCCCACTGAGGAATGAGGGAGACAGAGCTCAGCCCGCCGGGTCGGCAATTGGTTCATCATCGTCCGTGCGCCCTCCTTTACAGACTTCCCAGGCTCCAGCAAGCCGTGGCCGAGGCAGAGGAGGGGCACCCAGTTCAGGCGGTCCTCAGAACCGTATATATGTATTGGAGGGACGGCAAAATCTTGAATCTTCCCAGAAGTGGTGGCTACAGGTACACTATCGGCATTCTCCTTTGATGTGTATGTGTTGATTGATCTAGATTCTACTCTATCATATATCGCTGCTTGTATTGCTGAACGTATTGGGTTGAAACCCGAGCCAAATCAAACGGTTTGGGATGTCTATGCCGGTTGGCGACCAAAGTGCTTTCGCCATTATTGGGAATGTGGAAATCCAGGACGAAAGGTAGTCGTACGCATAGGTGAGAGGTGAATGCTGGGGATTGCGAGGGCTAAAATAGTAATTGTTAAAGGAGAGATGTGTTACGAAAGTGTTTCGAAAGTTGTCAAGACCCCAACTTGCTCTAGATTACGTGATAAAGGTCGTGCGGGGAAATGGATGCAAATATACCAGCATTAAGCCACCGAAATGTATTAAAGTTTCGAGGTTAAGCGTGCTAGGGTGAGAGCAATTTTAGGATGGGTAACCCCCTGGGAAGTGTACTAAAAAGTTCCATAAATGTAGATATAGGAGACGGATGTGAAATTAGGGCAACCTAAAGGAAATTAGAGTAGGTGGAGCGGTTAGAAGCCTTATAGAGGTCGCGTAGGCCGAGACGGACTAGACTGGTGAAAAGGAAGAAAGCACAACACAGCTATGGGATCAAACTAAGTTTGAATAGCATTTGGAAATGTTTGTGAGCGAAATGGTAGTAACTATATATATATGCATATGACATCTCATTTGTGACTGTATCGATCGATATGTGAATCCCAGCAACCAGTGTTGCGACGTATAGAAGACACTAACCAAACGGAATTCAAGAGACAGAGTGAAAGACATAAGTACAGATGTTACAGGGAAAAACTGATATTGGATCCACCACTAGTTAAGGATGGAAAGTCCTAATACAGTGATATTCGGGAACAGAAAGAGAGTGAGTACGTAGAGAGTAAGGATCTTCGAAGTATCAGAAATATCAAAGGAAGGACCAGGATAATGAGCAGTTGACCAGAAAACCCATGATATGAAATGAGAGATTCATGTGAAGATCGAGAGGTTCGACTATAAAGAAAACGGGATGAAGGATAAAGAACGGGCATGAAGGAAAGGACGTAGAAATAAATTGACAACGAGTGTAATATGAGGCAGATATAGGGTGAAAATATGGAAGATACCTGGAGAGGTCAACAAATATAAAAATGACAACTGAGACGGCACCATATGAGGCTTTATGTAGAAAGAAGCGCAAGTCACCAATCGGTTGGTTTGATGTTGGTGGAACTAAGTTAATCGGCCCACGGCCTACAGGCAACCTAAGCTTCTAAAACTGATATGTTAAGTGACCGTATGTGGCAACTATAAATAAGACCTCCCCGAAGTATTATAATACACCACGATGCCAGTTCAACATTCGCGGACGAATGTTCTAAAAGGGGGGAGAATGTTATATACCGCATTTTGTACATTTGGATAATTCGAGATAATTGCAAGAAGTTAAATTCTCGGATTTGTTGTTGATGATATGGCCGAGTTGGATTCTCGGGGATGGTGTATTTATAGGGGAAATGCTGCCGAAATTTCTGTAAATAAAGTGTTGATTGAGGATTGGACTTCTAAGTAGCTATAACTAATGTTTTGTATATACTAATATTGTTGTAGATCTTGCGAAGCCAAGGATATAAATTCAGATTAGCTTAGGAAGCGGGCAAGGTATATAAGGCTTACCCTTTCTTTCTTTTGGCATGATCTTTGTGAAACCAACATGACAAAGTATATGTATGATTTCAAAGAAACTCCCATTCTTAGAGCCACTAGGATGGCTAACGTTCTTGATTTCCATAAGCTGTTTCATATGGTTTTGATGCGTATCCATGATGTCCGAAGTTCGGCTGATATGTTTCCGAATGGCATTCAAGAGATAATTGATATGACTAATGTCTTGGTTTTCAAATGAGAGCATGTCTGATTATTCCGTTGAGTCTTTGATATATTTTGATGCGTACATATGGTTCCAAAAGCTCTATCTGATTTGATCCATAACGATATTCGAAAGGTACCTAAGAGGATTGTTGCTTTGATGTTCCAAAAATGGCTTCTGAAACGTTCGTAGAAAGTTCTGTACTTCAACCGCTCATAACTTTCTTATACTAAGTCGGATTGACCCGAAACTTGTTTCTGAGCCTTCAGGTGTCGGTCTATGTACGTACCCATCGAGTTTTGAAAATTTGTTCTATGTGCATATGTATATAGAGCGACGTCTTATGAGATCTACGATCTTATTCCATGTTCTCTTAACGCCGTTATTCGTTGCTAGTCTCATCTTATGATAATTGTTCCTTCAAGGTGAGACAGAGCTATGATGATTATTCTATAATACATTCGGAGGTTACCGACCTTACGTTACTCTGATAGAGACATAATTTTTTTTGGGCTCTCCTGCATGCTGCTTACATGATATATGTATATGATATATGTACATAATACATGAACATGATATATGTATAAGTATATGGGGCAAGGGAAAAGGTGAGGCGCTATAGACGCATAGCCACCTGATCAGTTGGTATAATATGATATCGTCCCGGATGCGGGATGCCCGGATGCGGGATGCCCGGACGCGGGATATATGGATAAATGGATCGGGCTGCACGTTCCGCAGCAATATAATATATATATATATGGATCGGGCTGCACGTTCCGCAGCAATATAATATATATAAATGGATCGGCCTGCACGTTCCGCAGCAATATAATATATATATATATGGATCGGGCTGCACGTTCCGCAGCAATATAATATATATAAATGGATCGGCCTGCACATTCCGCAGCAATATAATATATAACTGGATCGGGCTACACAATCCGCAGCAATACGGTTTATATATATATATCGGGCTGCACGTTCCGCAGCACTAAGCATGCATGGTACCCGCCAAAAAGGCACTCATATGTACAGGTTGCTCTTCTATCTCATGATATGTTCTATATTTCCTTTATGTCATTGCTCATGCTATGTATCTCTCGTATGTTATTATTCATGCCTTACATAGTCGGTACATTACTCGTACTGACGTCCCTTCTTGTGGACGCTGCGTTTCATGCCACGCAGGTAAGCAGGTAGACAGGTTCGATTCCTAGAAGCTCCACCAGCGGTACATTGAGAGCGCCCCAGTTGTTCCGGAGCTTCAGTTTATTGGTATTACTTTTGTGTATATATTTGGGCACGGTAGAACCCGGCCCTCCTTGTGAATATATGTATCTTGTTTAGAAGCTCGTAGACAGATATGTACAGTCAGATGTTTCACACTCTTGTTCGTTCTTGTCGCTGTATAATATGTTAGTAAAGCTTATTGACACTTGTTTACGAGTATGCTATTAATGGTGGTGTTGAGTAAAGAAATGACGGTATCGTCCATACGGCCCACTCAGTAGTAAGAGTAAGATGCGAGACAAGAGGTGCTCGGTATAGTAGTATCGGGTACCAGTCACGACTTCTAGTGGGGTCGTGACAGCTGGTTTGAGCAGTTTCGAATAGTCTAAGGTTATGGGAGGGCGAGCAACCTCGTGGGGAGGTTGCTCATTGACCGGAGTGGCCATGGGCAGCCGAAAAAGTGAAACCTTGGGAACTTATTAACTAAAATGAAACCTTGCTATAATCCTTTACTAATGTGGGGTTCACTTATATATATATTCTCACAATGCTTACATTCCACCAAAATCTGCCACCAACACCTAAAAATGAATAGTCATACATTACTTAATTCCTTGCTGCCACGGGTTGAGGTGTTGTCATTCAACACTAATCCACTAACTATATTCTTTAATTCCATTGATCCCACTAAAATTCAAGATTCAACCAATTACACAAATAATTAATTTCTTGATCGCAATTCACTTAAAAGTAATCATTTTAACACACTTCCTACACTTATTATCATAGTCATGTGATATAACACTAGTCCATAGCCTATTTTGCCACACAGAAAATATTAATTCCAACCATAGTCATCACACTTTTAAGTTTGAAATCATTTCGAGACTTCATCTTCTTATACAACGAGCTCTTTATTTGCATACTTGAATATGGCCAAAATCCTCCAGGGATCAGGTCTACTTACATACAGCGAGCTGTTCAAACCATAGCACGAAATCCCAGGGTATTACATTGATGAACTTATATTCTTCAATTTGTTTAACCTCTAACCTTCACGACACTTACTTATCATTAGTTAAACATAACATGAATACTTATAACCTCAAAGATAATCTTGTCCTTCGAGCTTATGTCAACTAACTTATGACGCAACTTAATGTACGAAAATACGAGATGTAACAGGACTATATCCCAGGGTATTACATTGATGAACTTATACTCTTCAATTTGTTTAACCTCTAACCTTCACGACACTTACTTATCATTAGTTAAACATAACATGAATACTTATAACCTCAAAGATAATCTTGTCCTTCGAGCTTATGTCAACTAACTTATGACGCAACTTAACGTACGAAAATACGAGATGTAACAGGACATATATTCTTCATAATCAATGTTTTTGCTTAGCAGAGTTGTTGCTGATCCCATCAAACCTTTGTAGAATCGTTGGGTTTCCTGTTTAATTGCATTTGGATCTATCAACTTAGCTCCAGCTAGGGATGTTAGTTCGAAGATTTGTTTCCTATAGCTCCTCTCTTTCATTGCAGTTGCAAAGTTTTCTACATACAAACCTTTCCATTTTGTTGAAGTTAAATTTTCCACTGGAAAAGTTTTTTGTAGCGTGCAAAAGTATGTATGTGAGGCGTATTGATTTTTGGATTAGTAATGTTTTTTGAAGAATGAAAAAAGAGTCCGTTATATGGAATTGGGAAATCCTCCTCTCATAAGTTAGCTTTTGAGGTTGAGTTAGACCCATGATTCATTCTTTACATGGTATCAGAGCAAGACCCACCTTATCCGATATTGGGCCCCCAAATTAAATTGCCCACGCTTCAGATGTCCAGCCCTGGGCGTGAGGTGGGGTGTTGAAGAATGAAAAAAGAGTTTGTCATCGGTGGTTAATGAGATGGGTGATCTCCTTATATGGACTTGGGCAATCCTCTCCTCATAAGCTAGCTTTTGAGGTTGAGTTAGGCCCATGATCCATTCTTTACAATGTTCATCTCATGGAATCTAAACGTCAAGTTAGAAACAAATTTGACATTGTATTAACTTTATTTTATTTTTAATTAGTGAAGTATGTATAACATTCAGATAATTTTAAATTTATGTAAGTTTTGTATCTTTGTATAACATCAATCAATGGAAAAAAAATATAATTTTGGCCTATAACAACCAAATAATATTTAAATATCAAATGTTGTTATATGTGTATAACAGTCTATCGCCATAATAGCCAAAAGTAATTTGGAACAAACAAAGTTGTTATAGAGAGGTCTGACTGTATATTATTTCTTTTAATTTTCACTTATCGCAAAACAATTGGTAAACCTATGATATAATGTATATAAATAGTAAAACCTAATCGAAATTCTAATGTAGGGGGTTCGGTTCAGTTCGATTCTTTTTCTTTCGATTCTTTACCCGTGCATACCAAATACCTAACCGGAATTAGTTCGGTTCGATTTCAGTTTTTCTTCCGAACCGAAACTAGAGCTTCACACCTACTGTTGAGGCGAGTAAAGGGGAAGAAGTAAGGGTACGTACCCTCGGGGCGTTACTGGAATCTTTTACTATTTGGTCTTTCAGATCAAAGATTTTGGTCTTTAAGCTCTGCTGAATGAAATCCTGCTTCATGTATTGCATTATTAGATGTTTTGGACCTTAAATTACTCGTAGGATCTGTATAACCCCTGTATCAAGTATGGCATCTATTATTTTAATAATAACGAAGTTCTACTAATACTTTCAGAGATTAAATTCTTGGCCTTTTGAATTTTAACAAATCATCTTTTATTTTTGTGACTTCATGTCAATCTTATAAGTTCTGATTCCTTTGGGACAAAAAAGTAATACAACGATACCATCTAATATCAGATGTGAACCCAAAGAAGGCCATAAGTCTTTTGGTTCAAAATCAAGATTATAATAAAGGTTTATGGACTTTACTTCACATAATAATTTTATGAATTCAGTCCAGTAAATTTACAACCCAAATTATTTGATCCCGCTTTGATTGGTCACCAGATTACTACTGTGCCTTCTAATTCAGACCAAATATTTAACACATTCAATGAACATAACCAAACTTTTCTCTTCAATTGCACGACTATTTATGCTTTTTAATTGGACATAATTGGAAGTGTTTTGAGTTATATGGAACTAAAAGATCATTCTCCAAAATGGCTACTTATGTGGGAACATGATGCTAATTTAGCCAACAATTTTGAAGCGCATGAAAAAAACACTAAAAACAAAAATTTCTTAGACGTCCATCAATCAAGGTAACTGTAGACGACGAAATTTTATTAAAAGTAAATTCACAAGAAATTCGAATTATATTAAATCCAAGATATATTCGTCCGAACAAATATTATGGGCTAATATAAATGGATTAATTGCTTAAGTCCAATTGGTATGGATTTAATTGAAAGACCAATTCAATTGGGCTAGCTAGTCTATCTTGTCGGACTTCACATGATAAGCCCACTCTATTAGCCCAAGGTCCATGCCACATGTCAAATGACGTGGCGTGCCAAGTCAAGTCAAGGACCAATAAAATCATGCCACGTGCATAAGTGACGCAGCATGTCAAGTCAATAGAAGAACTAATCAAATGTCGCCAAGTGTTCAAATGACATAGTTCAACGAATCATATACAAACCCTAACTCTCCCCTGCAACTATAAATAGGGGTCTTCACAAAGCCAAAGAGAGGAAGAAAAATACATAGAGAAACTCTCAGCCGCAAGTCTTCCGCATACTAAGAAGTCTTCGCTCCAAGTGGTGAGCCGCAAGTTTCCACACCTCTACGTTTGTGATTAAAGCTCGGCTCCGCATTCGTAGTGAAATATCAACAACAAGTGATTCGTCCATTCAAGAATAACCAAAAGACCTTGATTGACGGCCGTATCGTGAGGAAAAGAATCAGAGGATTACATGTTTTTATTTAAGATTTCATAAAGATTGTAAACCCCCGCGCAAATTCTTGAAATCAAATATTATTCTTTGTCGCTATTTTTCTTGTCTTGATTATTATTTTCAGGAACGAAAGATTAGTCGTTACAAATTTGGCACGCCCAGTGGGACAATCTTTACCTCTCATCTCTTCTCTCCAATAGTCGAACTTCAAAAACACTAAGATGGCTTTCAAGAAGGTCAACTCGAAATCCGCATCCACAAAAACTACCGGATCCAAATTCTCCGTTGCTGTTGAAAACATCCTAGATGTTACTGAGGGGAGCACCGGACCTGTCACAAGGAACCAAGCCAAATTGCTATGGCAACGAGTTCCGCAAGCACAGCCTGAATCTGCTGTCGTCTTTGGTTCGTCTTCCGCAAACACCATAGAAGAAGGGGAGAATGTCGCCAAAATGGTGGAGAGGGTTCTCGCCCAACTTAGTTTATCTAAGCCCAAGAAATCCATCAGGCAAGTTGATGATGACGTCTTGAGCACTGGATCTACTCCGCATAACATGTCCGCATCCTATGTTCGCAAAAATCTGTGTTATTCTTCTTCATCTATGATGGTGATGCATGCGATGATGACCAATGCTTCAACTGTTGAAGAACAACTCGCGAGCTTGACAAAGGCAATTGGATACTTGACAAAATATGTGCAAGATCAAGATAATCGAATTGTCAAGTTGACAGACAGGTTTGATAGTGTGATGGAGGGGGATTCGAATCATGCCCCTGGAAAACGTCCGCAAGCACAAGAAAGGATTGAATCTCCCGCAAAACAAGTGGAACATGCTTCAGAAATCCAAGTTTCCTCTGAAGGGATGATTCCAATCAATCAAATAAAGGAGTTCATCATGGGGACCATCAAGGATAAATATGATGTTTCCGCAAAATCATCCCTTACATATGCGAAGCCGTACACTGCAAGGATTGATAGCTTGAAGATGCCTGCCGGTTATCAACCCCCAAAATTTCAGCAGTTTGATGGCAAGGGAAATCCGAAGCAACATGTGGCACACTTCATTGAAACATGCAACAACGCTGGAACATATGGTGATTACCTTGCCAAACAGTTTGTTCGTTCCCTTAAAGGTTATGCTTTTGATTGGTACACAGACCTTGAGTCTGGTTCCATTGATAGTTGGGAGCAAATGGAGCAGGAGTTTCTCAACCGCTTCTATAGCACCGTAAGCATGGTGGAACTTACAAACACTCGCCAGCGAAAGGAAGAACCAGTTATTGACTTCATCAATCGATGGAGGCATGCAAGTATAAACTGCAAAGATAGACTCAACGAAGCTTCGGGAATAGAGATGTGCATTCAAGGTATGCACTGGGGTCTCACCTATATCTTGCAAGGCATAAAGCCTAAGACTTTTGAAGAATTGGCCACTCGTGCTCATGACATGGAGTTAAGCATGGCGTCAGTCGGAAGTGAAGCGCCGCCGGTCTACGAATCCCGCAACGGTAAAGACAAGCAAGAAGTAAAGAAAGTGGGGAGATATTTTTCCAAGACCGAAAACAAGGAATCCATGAACGTTAATGTTGCACCTGTGAAGTTCACCACTAAAGTAAGCAAGAAGCAGAGCGTGAAGTCAACTTCTTTGGAGGATAGAGCGAACAGAAAAACAACTTTGAAGGAGATGCAAGAGAAGGATTATCCATTCCTTGATTCAGACGTTTCTGCAATCTTTGATGAACTTCTTGGGCTGAAACATTTTGAGTTACCCGAGATGAAGCTGCCGAATGAAGCAGGGAGAACTGATGAACCGAATTATTGCAAGTACCACCGATTGATCGGCCACCCTATAGAGAAATGCTTTGTCTTCAAGGATAAAGTTATGGAGCTAGCCCGCGAAGGAAAGATTTCACTTGAAGATGAGAAAGAAAGTGCAAATCAAGTTGGTGTCACAATTAGCTCACTCGATCCGGTCATGACCTGCAACTTTGTCGAAGGATATGGAGAGAAAGACATCCCGAACATATGTCTGGTAGGAATGATTAAGTTTGGAGACTTCGAACCAGTTAATGTGAATGAAATGTTTTCTCTTCTTACAACGAGTGATATTGTGTCAGTAGAAGGAGGACCGTCTGAAGAAGACGAAGACCAAAGTGGTCATCTTGATGATGGGGGTTGGACTCTCTTAACTCGTCGCAAGCACCGCAAAATAGGTTCGCGAAAGGATTCAGTGAAACGACAAACTAAGGGAAAGAAGGTTAGTAAACCTGAAACAAAAAATCCAGCTAAGCACCCAAAGAAGGAGAAAATAGGAGGGCGGTACTACCAAGAACCACCTCGTCCAATAACATTAGGAGAAGACTTGCCGAGTTGGTTTCACACCAAATACGTCATTGATGATGTAAAAGCTTCATGTTGACCGTTGATGAGAAGGAAGCGAAAAACGTGACCTCGTCATGTCCATCATCAGAAGACTCTGCAAAGTCATCTCCTGAAATCATAGATGCGTGCATGGCCAAAATCACATTCACCGATGATGACCTTCTACTCGGCGACATACCTCATAATCGCCCTTTATTAATGATTGGGTTTGCACGTGAGCAAAAGGTGAACAGAATCCTAATCGATGGTGGATCTGTAGTTAACATCCTTCCTATTCACACAATGAAAGAGCTTGGAATCGCAATGGAGGATCTTTCCGCAAGTCGTTTGATGATCCAAGGATTCAACCAAGGGGGACAAAGAGCCATAGGAGCTGTCAAAATAGACCTCACCATCGGCGAGTTGCAATCCAGCGCGTGGTTGCATGTGATCGATGCAAGGACTTCGTATAACATCTTGCTCGGTAGGCCTTGGGTACATGAGAACAAGGTGATCCCCTCTACCTACCACCAGTGTTTGAAGTATCATGAAGACGGAGTTGAAAAGAAGATTATGGCCGATGATAATCCCTTCACTGAAGCTGAAGCACACTTCGCCGATGCCAAGTTCTACTTAAAGAAATGTGCCGCAAAAGTTGATGAAGTTGCGATAAAAGATAATGCTGAGTTTATGAACCAAAATGCAAAGGTGGCTGCTTGTAAGGAGAAGGTAGCAGTTAAGGAAGGTCAAAGGTCCTTCGATGTCAATAAGTTGCCCAACACAAATGGCGCTTCTTCGAGTAAGAAAGTGAC
Source organism: Lycium barbarum (assembly GCF_019175385.1). Classification (NCBI taxonomy): domain Eukaryota; kingdom Viridiplantae; phylum Streptophyta; class Magnoliopsida; order Solanales; family Solanaceae; genus Lycium; species Lycium barbarum. The sequence goes on along the minus strand of NC_083337.1, from coordinate 99,583,483 downwards.
TTCTGTTCTTCGTTATGCTCCAAAGGCCAAAAAGGACGAGGGAAACATGTTGGGAGGACTAACCCTTCCTATCAAGCAGATCGACACAATAATGTCATCTACGAAATTACTTGGAAAATTTGTGGCTAGCAGATCGCTACAAAATGAAGCACTCCCTACGAGGCGTACAGGTGAAGGTTTCGATCCAAATGCTTACAAACTACTCGCAAATGCTGGATACAATCCTTGCAAACCATCAAAATTAGGGAAGCTTCTGATGGAACCTGCGGCGAGGAAAAAACGTGAAGGTTTGGGGTATAAACAACCCCCACCAGTTCGCATCTCCATAAGAAGGGCAAGTAATAACTATATCACTGCAGAAGAGGAACCTCTTGCTTCTAACAAAAGGTCGTCTGTCTTCGACCGACTGGGAAAGTCGACCGCAAGAGTTTCTGTATTTGAGAGGTTAGGACCAATGAAGAATGGAAGCAAGATTTGGAGAAACCACAAGCATATGAAATCATCAGTTTTTCCCAAATCTCAAAATATCTCCAAAGATTTCTGAAGTCTGATCCCTTCTAGGATGAGGCGGCAAACGGGTCTTGTGGTCTCATGTGGAGAAGTGCTAAAAGCAAAGTCGCATGTTGTGGTCTACACCAAGGAGCGGGATGAAGATAAAGAAAGTGTTGGCTCTTCATATCACGTTGCTGTACAAGATGAAAGGGATACTTTATCTCCAATAAGGGTTGGTGAAGAGTTGGAGGATGTTTCTTGGTGTTACCATATATCTGTCGATGATGGCAAACCTCAAGAAGATGAAGACGCTAAGGATGCTCCGCCCGAATTTGAAGAAGGGGTAAAAACGACAGTCGACGCATTGAAAGAAATCAACCTTGGCACTGATGAAGATCAAAGGCCTACTTATGTAAATTCTTTACTTACAGTCGATGAAGAGAGTGCTTATGTTGAATTACTTAAAGAGTATAAGGATGTATTTTCCTGGAGTTACAAAGAGATGCTTGGCTTAGACCCTAAAGTTGTGGTCCATCATCTCGCTGTCAAGAATGGCACACGTCCTATCAAACAAGCACAGCGACGTTTCAGGCCCGAATTGGTTCCCTTGATCGAAAATGAAGTTAACAAGCTTATTGAGGCTGGTTTCATTCGCGAAGTTAAGTTCCCCACATGGATTTCGAGCATTGTCCCTGTGAGAAAGAAGAATGGACAAATTCGAGTATGTGTTGACTTTAGGGATCTCAACAATGCATGCCCTAAGGATGAATTTTCACTTCCCATTGCTGAGCTTATGATTGATGCCACTACTGGATACGAGGCGATGTCCTTCATGGACGGCTCATCTGGTTATAACCAGATCCGCATGTCACCTAAGGATGAAGAGCTTACCGCATTCCGCACTCCTAAAGGTATTTATTGCTACAAAGTAATGCCTTTTGGCTTGAAGAATGCTGGAGCAACATACCAAAGAGCTATGCAAAATATCTTCGACAACATGCTTCACAAAAACGTCGAGTGTTATGTTGACGATCTGGTGGTAAAATCAAGAAAAAAGAGTGATCACTTGCAAGACCTGAGAATGGTGTTTGACCTACTACGAAGGCACCAACTCAAAATGAATCCTTTGAAGTGTGCATTTGGGGTTACCTCCGGAAAATTCCTTGGCTTTGTCATTCGACATCGGGGGATAGAAATTGATCAAGCCAAAGTAGATTCAATCATGAAGATGGCCGAGCCAAGAAACATCCATGAGTTGAAAAGTCTGCAAGGGAAGCTGGCGTATCTTAGGAGATTCATCTCAAATCTAGCAGGGAAATGTCAACCGTTCAGTCGTCTCATGAAGAAAGGTGCTTCTTTCTAATGGGACCAAGCTTGTGCCAACGCCTTTGAGAGCATCAAAACTTACTTGACCAAACCTCCAGTTCTAGCGGCTCCTGTGCCTGGAAAGCCGTTAATACTATACATATCGGCACAAGAAAGTTCAGTTGGAGCACTCTTAGCCCAAGAGAATAGCAAAGGGAAGGAAAATGCCCTTTACTACTTGAGTAGGATGATGACGCCAAATGAGTTGAAGTATTCGCCGATTGAAAAGTTGTGTCTGGCCTTAGTCTTCTCGATTCAGAAGATGAAACACTACTTTCAAGCCCATGTAGTTCGTCTTATTTCCAAAGCAAACCCCATCAAATTTGTGATGTCGAAACCTGTCCTTAGCGACCGACTAGCAAGGTGGTATCTCCAATTTCAACAATTTGAGATTGTGTACGTTCCTCAAAAAGCTGTGAAAGGGCAAGCATTTGCGGATTTTCTAGCAGACCATCCGATACCCGATGACTGGGAATTAACTGATGAACTACCCGATGAGGATGCGATGGTCATTGAGATTCAACGGCCTTGGAAGATGTATTTTGATGGTGCTGCACATCGCGAAGGAGCTGGCGCTGGTGTGATATTTGTCACTTCTCAGGGGGAGGTCTTACCGTATTCCTTCACTTTAACACAATGTTTCTCTAACAATGTTGCAGAATATCAGGCACTCATACTTGGGCTTGAAATGGCTGTTGATATGAAGCAGTTACAATTACAAGTCTTTGGAGATTCTGAATTGGTAATCAATCAATTGTTGGGTACCTACGAGGTCAAAAAGCCAGAATTGCGTCCCTATCATCACTATGCACAAAAATTAATTGGGTGGCTCGGCAACGTAACTCTCCAACACGTGCCAAGAAAGGAAAATAAGAAAGCTGATGCTTTGGCTACTTTGGCTTCATCATTGACTTTGCCTGACCAAGCGCAAATCACTATCTGCCAGAAATGGATAGTACCGCCAGAGGACGATGAGGATGAAGAAAGCAAACTCGAGCTTCTTGTGGCCGTTACTGAAGCTGAGAAAGTCGATTGGCGACAAACCATGATCGATTACTTGTGTTATAGCATTCTTCCAGAAGATCCAAAAAGAAAGACCGAAATTCGTCGTCGTGCCCCTCGCTTCCTTTACTACAAAGATACTTTGTACCGTAGATCGTTCGAGGGAGTTCTCTTGCGTTGTCTGGGGGAAGAAGAAGCGACTCAAGCTATGCAAGAAGCCCACTATGGAGTTTGTGGATCACATCAATCTGGGCCAAAACTGCACTTTCATATAAAAAGGATGGGGTATTATTGGCCAACAATGGTGAAAGATTGTTTGGACTATGCGCGAAGTTGCAAAGCATGCCAATTTCATGCAAATTTTATACACCAACCTCCTGAGGTGTTACATCCAACTGTTGCATCTTGGCCATTTGACGCTTGGGGGCTAGACGTGGTTGGACCGCTACCGAAATCTTCTGGTGGCCACTTGTACATCTTAGCTGCAACGGATTACTTTTCAAAATGGGCTGAGGTTGTCGCCCTCAAAGAAGTAAAAAAGGAGAATGTGGAAAACTTCATTCGAGTAAACATCATCTATCGTTTTGGCATTCCTAGTTATATCATAACAGATAATGGCAAGCCGTTCTCCAACAAATTGATGACTAAGATTTGTGAGCTTTTTGGCTTCAAGCAACGAAACTCGTCTATGTATTATGCTGCTGCAAATGAACTAGCTGAAGCATTTAACAAGACCTTGTGCAACTTGTTAAAGAAGGTCGTCTCCAAGTCTAAAAGAGATTGGCATGATAGAATGGAAGAAGCTCTTTGGGTATACCGAACGACTCATCGCACACCAACTCAAGCAACTCCTTATTCTCTTGTTTGCGGAGCTGAAGCGGTCCTTCCACTTGAACGCCAAATACCTTCATTGCGGCTCGCTATCCAAGAAGGGCTCACTGAAGAAGAAAATGCTCGTCTACGCCTTAAAGAGTTAGAGGTCCTTGATGAGAAAAGGCTAGAAGCTCAGCAAAGCCTTGAATGTTATCAAGCTCGTCTTTCCCGTGCTTTCAATAAAAAGGTTCGCCTGAGGTCCTTCCAAGTTGGTGATCAAGTCCTGGCGGTAAGAAGACCTATTATCATATCTCATAAATCTGGAAGCAAGTTCACTTCAAAGTGGGATGGGCCATATGTTGTCCAAGAAGCCTATACAAGTGGTGCTTACAAGCTTATAGATGCAGATGGCTTGCGGATCAGTCCCATCAACGGGAAATTCTTGAAGATGTACTATCCTTGAAGCAAGATGATACTCCTGGCCCGTATGAGTTTAAACTGTGTACGGCCCCAAAAAAAAAAAGTCCGCTAGGTTGAAAACCTCGAAAGAGGCGGCCTAGGCAAAATTTAGGACAAACAAAAAATGTCCGCTAGGTTGAAAACCTCGAAAGGGGCGGCCTAGGCAAAAGTTAGGACCAAAAAAAAAAAAAAAAAAATTGGAACTACGAAATGACTTGATCCTCTTCACCGAGGTACGTAGGCGCTTAGAGTTTCATTCTAAGTTCAGTCGCACCAAAACAAATCCTTCTTTCTTGCTCAGAACTACGAAATGACTTGATCCTCTTCACCGAGGTACGTAGGCGCTTAGAGTTTAATTCTAAGTTCAGTCGCATAAAAAAAATCCTTCTTTCTTGTTCGGAACTACGAAATGATTTGATCCTCTTTACCGAGCGAGGAGACAAACATAACTGGAAAGAAGAAGACAATTCACAGCAAGTGAGAACATTTTATAGGTTCATGCTTGAAAGAATGTGATACATCAATGATTTGAAAGAAAGGATGGAAATATCTATACAACATCCCGTACAAAATATCTAAGCTATTCGTGATGGCAGTTGAAGCCGAAGATGATTGCAGTTTGTTTTAAACGCTTCTGTCAAGTCGGCACTATTTCTTCAAAGAATGATGCCACTAAAAAATCTGATGGATGCTTCAAGTAGTCGTTCGCCAAAGCTAGAATGTCGCTCCTATGACGAGTTGAGATTTCTTTTACCACAAATGCGCAAAGCTGAAGAGTCGAACAAGATAGATTCTAAGCTGAACTTGGAGCATTATCTGTACAGATGTAGAAAGCATTTGGCCGTAATTTTTATAAATATTGTAGATCAATGAGTCGTCTTTCCATAGAAATTGGAATCTCGTCATTTCGGCACTCGTAGCCCGAGTTATGAATTTTCTCCCACCGAAGCGCAAAGCTGAAAAAAATAGAACAAGGCAGCATCGGAGTTGAAATTTGGAGAATAATCTGTACAAATATAAAGGTAATTTGGCCGTGATTTTTATATAAATTGTAGATCAATGAGTCCTCTTTCCATATAAATTGGAATCTCGTCATTTCGGCACTCGTACCCCGAGTTATGAATTTTCTCCCCCCGAAGCGCAAAGCTGAAAAATAGAACAAGGCAGCATCGGAGTTGAAATTTGGAGACTTATCTGTACAAATATAAAAGGAATTTTGCCGTGATTTTTATATATATTATAGATCAATGAGTCCTCTTCCCATAGAAATTTGAATCTCGTCATTTCGGCACTCGTACTCAGAGTTATGAATTTTCTCCCACCAAAGCGCAAAGCTGAAAAAATAGAACAAGGCAGCATCGGAGTTGAAATTTGGAGTCTGTACAAATATAAATGTAATTTGGCCTCTATTTTTATATATATTGTAGATCAATGAGTCCCCTTTCCATATAAATTGCAATCTTGTGATTCCAACGCTCGTACTCCGAGTTATGAATTTTCTCCTGCTGAAGCGCGAAGCTGAAAAGTCGAACAAGGCAGGATTCGAGCTAAATTTCGAGAGAGAGAAAAAAAAAAGATTCTTCAGTTATCTTCAAAAAGGGTGGAGAGAAATTTGATCCAAATCACAAGACGAAATAATTCATGTTGAAATAAAGGCGACTACTTTTATTGCTTCAAGAAGGAAATGTCACTACATCATAACAAGCAATTAAAAAGTAAAAATCCTAAGCAAGAATCTAAGTAACGGAAAAGGCTTGAAGCATAGGATTTGTTGACGACTCTTCTCAACCGCCTCTTCAAGCTTGGATAGTCTCTCTGCTTCTTCATCAGATAGCACATGATTAGCTTCAATAGTATGAATCTCGCCCTCTGTAATGGTGATTTTCTCTTGATTTTTGGACAACTCCTCTTGGTGTTTGTCAAGGAATGCAGTAAGTTGCTCCTTCCTAGAGTTCAAGGCTGCTAACTCTTTCTCCACATTCGCAAGATTTGCCTGAAGCTCCTTCATGGACCCATCTAGCTTTCCATGTTCTTGTTTAGCATCATCGAGGCGCCGTTGTGCATCTGAAAGTGATTCTTGGTGTAATTCTTTAGTCATCTTCGACGATTTCAAAGAGTCATACTCTGCATACGCCTTGAAGAAGTTCTCGACAAGACCCTCCAAAGCAGAAACATCGATAATATTGATTTTCCTAAGTTCCTCAAGAGTCGAAGCAATACTTGCCTCCAACACCATAAAGCTGTCTAAGGAACCTAAAGAAAATTGTGTAATCCATCCGCACAATGCACCCCATATCTCAGAGACAAAAGTTGATTTGAAGCGGAAAATAGTCCCTTGTGGATCAAAGCTCGACGCGCTAGGTTGCAATGGCTGTGAGGAAGGTCTGAAGGTCTTCGGATGTGTAATCTGATCAACGACAACTTCAGCCGCGTTCATCCCGTCTAGTTTCTGGAAACCCAACTACAAAAAAAAAAGATTTAAAAACAAAAAGTGTAAATGCAGAAAATATGGAGAGAAGAAATATTACTTGTTCTGCTACTTCTTCCAAGCCCATCATCGAGTTTCGATCCCCATCCAGATGGATATCAGATCCAATGCTAATAGCGTCCAAATTAGCGAATTCATTATGGTGATCGTCGGACTCCTTCGATTTCCTTTCTAAACGATTCCAATGTCGATCTCCACTTGTATTACTCTCCGTCGAACTAGAGGATGCGATGGTATTTCCAACATCGATAGGAAGAGAGGAAGGGCGAGACTTTTTGTTGCAAGATGGTGCGAGACTTTATGTTTCTTTGGCGCCCTTGTCCAATGAACTCGAAGGCTCCCTTCTTTTGGAAGTATTGTTGGTCACCTTAGGAGCCGTAGCACTTGTCTTGGAGACTAGTCGGACGCGTTTAACTCCTTTGTCCATAGGGATTTCAACAACCTTCAAGGTTTTGGATTTAGAAGAAGTTTCATGAGCTTGCGGAGTATCATTAAGTTGCACCTCGGACTTAGAAGAAGGATGCGATTTTTCTTTCATTCGAGTCGGACCTCTTTTGGACAACATAGGTGTATGATCTTGCTTTGATTTTTGTGAAATAATTTGAGGACTCATTTCAGATGGATTTGTCCGATTGGCTAGCCACCATTCCATGTACTCACGAGTCATTAAAGGCGAACTACCTTCTGCCGGAAGTATGACTTTTGAAGAGGTTCCAAGGCGAATTGAAGAATTCCAAAGTTGTGCTAGTGTTAGCAATGTGCCATCGTATGGTCGCTCCATGAGGTCTCCAGGGATGTCTTGACAAAAACTAAATTGTCTGCTAAACCTATAAGGGCTATAGGACTCCACGATGAGATCCGCATCATGCCTAAGTGTAACATAGCTCGAACGAAGGCTTATGATAGTATCGTTCCATGAATCTGAGAGATCGCCAGTATCGGTGAAGTATAATTCCCTACCTTGTAGCAACGCCAAATGATGGAGGTGGCGGGCATCATCTTGTTGAAATAACTTTCGGGCGTCAGAAAAATTGAAGTATTTGGCCATCTTCTCGCCAAAAATCTTGCATAAAGGTATACTCCGATGTGAGTGATTGGCACGATGATGGGTCTTAAAATATTCTCCTAGCCAGCCATATACATAGTGTATGGGGAAAATTATATTCCCCTGCTTCAAGTCTGGAGAAGTAGAGATCTCTCTCAAGCCACGATATATGCTCGCAAGGACTGGGACTGCCAAAGAGAATTTCTCTCCATGAGCCATCAAGCTCGCTACTTTAAGAATGCTAGCACGCACATAGTCAATTTTCTTATGGGGGAGAACAAACTTGCAGAGCCAACATGTTAGGAAAGCCGACAAATTTGTCTCATCTCTAAGTGAATCTTCCACTCCTAGCTCGACGAAGGGGGCATGATCCTCATAGGTTCGTGGTAAGTAATTCATGTCAATATGCCCAGAAGGATTGTGATTCAATCTTGGCTTCGTTGCACGACCCTTCGACGCCTTTTGCGGAGGCTCCGCATACCTGCTTGGTCCTCTAAACCAAAATTTCACCCAATCATAGATGGACACCTCATGACGGTCACCTTCGGCAAGTTTGTAAAAGGCTGAAAACAAGTATAGGCAGCTCTTGGGGAGCCATGGTTTCCCCTGATTGTCCATTTGCGTCAATTCTTTCGCCGAAGGAACAACTTCATCATAAAAATATCCGTGAATGGGAAGTCCTGCAATTGTTCGTAAGTCCCAAAGCGAGATAGACATCTCCCTGACGAAAGTGGAAAGCGTATTGGTAGACGGACGCCAAAGCTCACAAAAAGCATGCAGTACGTTGTCATCGTAATCATATGTGAACAAAGAAGCGTAGATGGCATCGTAAACTTTGACACACTCCAAGACTTCCTTATAGCGAGGAAGAACATCTTCCACCCACTCCCAGTAGCCGGGTGTGTAGCAAAATTTGCCGAAACCAGAAGGCGGGACACTCCAGTTGTTGAAACATCCATAGGGATGAGAAGATTCGGTGGGCGCGACTTCTCGATGAATTGCGGACTTCAACAGAGGGACGTCCATAACAGTGGCTTTGTTTGAGAAGTTGCTCATGACGTCTTTGGTCTCCTTTTTAGACCATTCAGCAAGATGAAGCATAGAAATCTCTCCGTCAAGCGAGAAGGCACTGATCACTGGAGGTTGAACATCCAAGGCAAGGACTTTGGCGTTCGGATTTCGTTTGTCGCTCACTATCTCTAGATGAGGATGCGGCGTATAGCGATCACGAAAGTGCATCATATTTGTTCAAATTTAAAGCCGTACAGATGCGCCCAAAGACCTGCAAAAGAAAAAAAAAGGGACAGGTAAGTTTCGTAGAACATGTCCAAAGCCAAGAGAGCAAAATCAGATTCTGTGGCTGATTAAAAGAAATATACCTGAGCCAATATAGAACAATTTGATTGTAGTTTTCGTATATGATGTAGCTCTATGAGTCTTCTTTCCGACGCCGCAAACCGTTCGTGATTGCGATGTTCCTAAGTCAAGATATAAGATTTTTCGTCAGGACGCACAAAACTACTGAACCAGTGAACCAGAACTGAAGGTCTGATTCTCGATCAATATCTGAGTAAATATATAAGCAATTTGGTCATGGTTTCCACGTATGACGTAGGTGTACGAGTCTAGTTTCCGAAACATCAAGCGGATCATGATTTCGACGTTCCTACATCGAGATATGGATTTTCTACCACAGACATGCAAAGCTGTGAATAAAGTGATGAAAATTCATATTGAAGAAGAGAATTACCTGAAAGAGATGCGTTCGAACCAACTCGATGATTCTGAAAATTGAGTTCAAACCACCATGATAATGCAGATGCGCCCAAAGACCTGCGAAAAAAAAAGGGGACGGGTAAGTTTCGTAGAACATGTCCAAAGCCAAGAAAGCAAAATCAGATTCTGTGGCTGATTAAAACAAATATACCTGAGCCAATATAGAAGCAATTTGATTGTGGTTTTCATATATGATGTAGCTCTATGAGTCTTATTTCCGACGCCGCAAACCGTTCGTGATTGCGATGTTCCTAAGTCAAGATATAAGATTTTTCGTCAGGACGCGCGAGACTAATAAACCAGTGAACCAGAACTGAAGGTCTGATTCTCGATCAATATCTGAGTAAATATATAAGCGATTTGGTCATGGTTTCCACGTATGGCGTAGCTCTACGAGTCTAGTTTTCGAAACATCAAGCGGATCATGATTTCGACGTTCCTACATCGAGATATGGATTTTCTACCACAGACATGTAGAGTTGCGAAGAAAGTGACGAAAATTCATGTTGAGGGAAAATTACCTGATAGAGCGAGGGGTTCGAACCAACTTGACAATGCTACAAATTGATGCCCAGCCACCATGAGAAGGCAGGATATTTATAGATGTCAAACACAAAGAAATCCTTGTACTAGTTGGAACCGAATTATGGAAAGTTTAAGTTTATACATGGAAAGTTTGAACTTATGGAAATTTCATATGTTCTCCTAAGAATATAACAAAAATACCATGCAAATATGGAAAGTATGGAAAATATGGGAAGCATGAAAATATGGACGTATTGGCTGCTTGAAAATGGGGCTGTTTGAAAAGGAATGATAACTTGAGCTAGCTATGAAAATATAGACGTGTTGGCTGCTTCAAAAATGGGTTGTCATAACTTGAGCGCCTAAACTAGCAAAAGTAAAAATAAAAAAAACAAAAGAAAGGAAGCTACAGGGATTTATCTTAATACAGATTTTGCCCGTTGTGTAGTTTATGACCCAAAACAAAATTATGATACTTCTTAAGTCTTGATAACATTTGCTGATAAAGAACTTGATTTCCTCGGTTATCAAATGGCAAGGAGTACCATACGATATTTCCCATCAACTGGAAACGCCTCGAAGTGCGAAATGAGTTAGCAAATGATCAAAAGTCGAGTGGACCTCTTGCAAATTAGAGAATGCCACCACCTAAAAACTCCGACGATCAAATTGCGGTGCCATCAAAGAACTTGACTGAGTTATTGTCAAGTCTCAAATATTTTGCAAAAAAATGAAATCAACTACATGGAGTAAAAAAAAAATGTTTGCCGCACGAATGCTTCAAGTCTCGTCTCTAAAAGACCTGACAAGTCATGCACCTCAACAAGCCTTGAAGCAAGGGGCATTTGTAGATGACGAAATTTTATTAAAAGTAAATTCACAAGAAATTCGAATTATATTAAATCCAAGATATATTCGTCCGAACAAATATTATGGGCTAATATAATTGGATTAATTGCTTAAGTCCAATTGGTATGGATTTAATTGAAAGACCAATTCAATTGGGCTAGCTAGTCTATCTTGTCGGACTTCACATGATGAGCCCACTCTATTAGCCCAAGGTCCATGCCACATGTCAAATGACGTGGCGTGCCAAGTCAAGTCAAGGACCAATAAAATCATGCCACGTGCATAAGTGACGCATCATGTCAAGTCAATAGAAGAACCAATCAAATGTCGCCAAGTGTTCAAATGACATAGTTCAACCAATCATATACAAACCCTAGCTCTCCCCTGCAACTATAAATAGGGGTCTTCACAAAGCCAAAGAGAGGAAGAAAAATACATAGAGAAACTCTCAGCCGCAAGTCTTCTGCATACTAAAAAGTCTTCGCTCCAAGTGGTGAGCCGCAAGTTTCCACACCTCTACGTTTGTGATTAAAGCTCGGCTCCGCATTCGTAGTGAAATATCAAAAACAAGTGATTCGTCCATTCAAGAATAAGCAAAAGCCCTTGATTGACGGCCGTATCGTGAGGAGAAGAATCAGAGGATTACATCTTTTTATTTAAGATTTCATAAAGATTGTAAACCCCCGCGCAAATTCTTGAAATCAAATATTATTCTTTGTCGCTATTTTTCTTGTCTTGATTATTATTTTCAGGAACGAAAGATTAGTCGTTACAGTAACATTTTCCCACAATCAATAAGATCTCAATTTTTAGACACAATTATTGGAATTTATGTGATGTAAGCCCACAATCAAGCCGTAGCTCTGTGTTCAGCCTCAACCTTTCAGTTCGGGTAACAAAAATATCGATACTTGAAAATCGAAAATCAAACTTTAAAAAATTAAAATCGAAACCGCACCGAAGAACCGAATTCGGTTCATTCAGATTTTCTAGATTTTAATTTGTATACCCACCCCTTCCTAATTATATTGCTTGGATTGTATATAGTAAAAACCGGATATGCGTTGAACCGGTGGGACCCGGAACCGAGGGAAGAAGGGGACAAGAACGTGCATGAATACTTTCGTTCTGAACCGTAGGAACGCCCGAACCGAGGTCAAGGTCGGGGGTCCCGTTTCTTTCATGGCCGAGTTGGTCGTTGTCGTTGGTCCGTTTGGTCGCGGCCGTTAGATCGTTTATTCGTGGCCGTTGGTCCGGGAGATCCGTTGGGCGATTGCCACGCGTCGATAACGTCCTGCCACGCTCAACTGCCAATCGTACGGGTGACAGACCGTACGACCAACCTAACCCAACCTAATCCAAGTCAGAGTTTTCTTTTATTTTTTAGTTTTTTCTTATTGTATGGAGCCCATGAGGCAACACTATAAATAAGGGTCATTGGCCACTTTTAAGGGGTTGACTCCTTAACATCAAGAATATTCTTTTGTACTAGAAATATATGCAAATCTCTCTCATTATCGTGTGCAATCCGAATTCATTGTGTTCATCTCTATTGCATTTCTTCAATCAAATAACACACATATATTAGTAAACATTCAAATCCATAACAAACCACCAATTATTAGTTGCTTCTTCATAATACATTCATATATTTATTTTCTCTATCAAAGGTATTTAAGGCATAAGCACATATCCTATACCTCACCCCCAAATTTAATTGATTATCCAAATTCGGGGTAAACAGTTTGGCGCCCACCGTGGGGAAAGGATAATAGTGGCCTTTTATCTTGATCTCTACCTTACCCATCAAAATCGAAAGCATCTTCTATTCGTCACTGAAAAAAAAACGGACTAGATGGCTGACAGTGGGCAATATGGTCACGTCAACAACCACAAAATTGTGGCCGAAAACGAAGGAAGTGGTCTACGGGGACTACCAAACCCCATTAATTCAAGGGAGGGCCTCAACCATCAAAACACTGTGGATCAGGAGAATGCAGCCCAACCGGCTACTGACCATTTAAATACACACAATTCGATTACTTTGTCCCAGACTCAGGGCCGGAAAGAACCGGGTACCCCGAAGGATAATGTTGACTTACGTTTAATCTTTGAAATGTTGCAAGAACAGAGAGAGGCGATTGTCGAACAGGGAATCGAAATATCCCGGTTGCAAAACGAAGGGGATAAAACGACCACGGAGGAGGCAAAGGGTGTTGCTGAACCCAGAAGAGATGAGGCACGGATGGTCGAGAGCGATGGGTCTGGAGCTGGGTTCTCCACCGAGGTTCTGAGAATGCTCGAAACTTTTGAAAAATGGGTAGACTCAACCGAGAAGAGGGTGGAAACATACAACTCTCGGGTAGACCAAATCCCGGAGGCTCCGCCTTTACTGAAAGGGCCGGATTCGAAGAGGTACATACAAAGGCCTTTTCCTCCGAGTGTAGCTCCAAAACTAATCCCGAAAAGGCTCAAGATGCCGGATATCCAGAAATATGACGGTACAACGGACCCACACGAACACGTGACCTCATACACGTGCACTATAAAGGGAAATGATATGGAGGAGGACGAAATTGAATCGGTATTGCTGAAAAAGTTCGGGGAAACTTTGTCAAAAGGGGCATTGACATGGTACGACCATCTGCCCGAGCATTCGCTCACTTCATTCGAAATGCTCACCGATGCCTTCATAAAAGCTCACACCGGTGCCAAGAAGGTGCAGGCCCGTAAGGCAGATATTTTCCGTATAACTCAAAGAGACGATGAATTACTGCGTGAGTTTGTCAACCGATTCCAAAGGGAATGAATGGAGCTCCCTCCGGTTCCAAATGAATGGGCTGCACAAGCTTTCACAATGGGGCTCAATGTTCAGAGCTCAACGACTTCGTTCAAATTAAAGGAAAGCTTGCTCGAGTACGAGGCTGTGACATTGGCTGATGTCCATAACCGATACGAGTCAAAATTTCAGGTGGAGGATGATCAATTCGAACTTCCCCCGGGGCCGATAAATGTGAACAAATGTTTTGAGAGACCAGGGAAGGGTTACGAAATGAAGGCCGAGTCGTCGAGGGAAAGGTATCGGCTATACTCCCATTCGGAGAAGCCAAGCTTTAGGTTAAAGAAATCAAGGGATAGCCCAAGCCATTTCTCCGGTCGGGGCAGTAAACGGGTCGAACGCCCGTCGAACAGTCAGGGTCTCTCATTCAGAAGAGATGCTGGAAGCTCTGCCGGCAACAAGAATTTACCAAAGATATCATAGTACAACTTCAACGTCAGTACCTCGGGCCTCGTCTCGGCCATTGGCCGTGTCCCGGATGTAAGATGGCCGAGACCTCTAAGGTCGGATCCGGGCCAACGGGACCCGAGCATGGTGTGTGAATACCATGGAACCCATGGTCACAGAACCGAGGATTGTCACCAGCTAAGAGAGGAGGTAGCCCGGTTACTGAAGAATGGTCACCTCCGAGAATTGCTGAGTGAACGAGCCAAAAATCAGTACAAGGAAAGGGAGGCTCATCGAAGGACCGAGCTAGTAGAACCCTAGCATGTAATCAACATGATAGTTGGGGGCACCGATGCCCCTCGAGGGCCGGTGATGAAACGGGCCAAGGTTTCTGTTGTTCGCGAAAAGCGCAGCCGGGATTATTTACCCGAGGTTTCCATCTCTTTCAGCAACAAGGATGCAGAAGGCATCATTCAACCGCACAATGATGCATTAGTAATTTCTATTCTTATCTTTAAAACTCAGATTAAACGTATTTTGATTGACCCAGGTAGCTCGGCCAACATCATCCGGTGGAGAGTGGTCGAATAGCTAGGGCTGCTCGATCAGATCGTACCGGTAGCCCGGGTACTAAGCGGGTTCAACATGGCGAGCGAAACCACAAAGGGGGAGATATCGTTGTCAGTTAATATCAATGGCACTAAGCAAACGGTGTTCTATGTGATCGAAGGGGACATGAAGTATAGCATGAGGGCCGTGCCATCGACATTACATTAGTTGCTGAAATTCCCGACACCGGAGGGGATAATAACCTTCCGAGGCGAACAGCCCGCTGCAAGGGAGATGTTCGCGGTCGAGGAAACGACACCTCAGCCCAAAAAAATTAGATCAAAGGGAGAAGAACTCGACCGGGGAAACAGACACCAAATAGCAATCACAGCGTACAGGGTTGGACTCGGGGTGCAAAGAGGATGACTTCGGTGTGCCCAGATCATTCGTCATGACGGATGACTCGGACGCAAACAAGTCAACAGTAGAGGAGCTGGAGCAGATCATCTTGTTCGAGTATCTACCGGACAGAAAGGTATACCTGGGCACGGGGTTAACCCCGGAGCTCAGGAACAACTTAATTGAATTTCTTCGAGCTAACGCAGATTGCTTCGCATGGTCCCATATAGATATGACATGTATATCACCAGAGGTAGCAACTCACAAGCTCAGCTTAGACGGGAAGTTTCCCCCGGTGAAGCAGAAGAGAAGGCCCATGGCGGAAGCAAAACACGTCTTCGTAAAAGACGAGGTAACAAAGCTTTTAAAAATAGGTTCTATCCGGGAGGTAAAGTACCCGGACTGGCTAGCTAACGTGGTAGTGGTGCCCAAGAAAGGTAATAAATTTCGAATGTGTGTTGATTACAAGGATTTAAATAAAGCATGCCCGAAGGATTCATTCCTGTTGCCTCACATCGATAGAATGATCGATGTGACGGCCGGGCATGAGCTGTTGAGTTTTCTCGATGCCTACTCCGGGTATAACCAGATTCGGATGCACCCGGAAGATCAAGAGAAAACATCCTTCATCACCCGGTATGGGACTTACTGTTATAATGACATGCCTTTTGGACTAAAAAATGCCGGTGCAACTTAGCAACGCCTAGTTAATGAGATGTTCGAAGAACAAATAGGGAAAACAATAGAAGTTTATATTGACGACATGGTGGTCAAGTCCCTGGAAACAGAGAACCATCTAAAACATTTGCAGGAAACTTTCGACATACTCCGCAAGTATAACATGAAGCTCAACCAGGAAAAATGTGCCTTCGAGAAAGAGCTTCTACTGACCTCGGGGAAAGCTTTGGGTATTTGGTCACTACATACGGACGGAGCCTCGAACCTCAAAGGTTCCGGACTAGGGATCGTCCTTAGAACCCCGGCCGGGGATGCCGTTCGACAGTCTATTAGAACTACTAAATTGACTAACAATGAAGCCGAGTATGAGGCTATGATTACAGGTTTGGAACTGGCCCGGAGTATGGGGGCCGAAATAATTGAGGCAAAATGCTTTCGCTCTTGGTCGTAAGCCAAGTGAACGGCATCTTCGAGGTCAAGGACGAATGGATGCAGAGGTATCTTGAAAAAATCCAAGTGAAACTACATCAGTTTAAAGAATGGACCATGCAGCATATACAGAGGGAATAGAACAGTGAAACCGATGCATTGGCAAATTTGGGATCCTCGGTCGAAGGGGAAGAAATCAACCCCGGAACTACGGTGCACTTGTTGAACACGGCAATAGAAAATGGACATGCCGAAATAAACACAATGGGTTTGACTTGGGATTGGCGAAACAAGTACATCGACTACTTGCATGATGGAAAACTCCCAAATGACCCAAAAGAATCACGGTCATTAGGGGCCAAAGCTGCGCGTTTCTACTTGGTAGACGACCAATTGTACCGATGATCTTTCTTTGGCCCCCTGGCCAAGTGTTTGGGTCCTAGAGAGACGGAGTATGTGTTGAGGGAGGTGCACGAAGGAACCTGTGATAACCACTCCGATGCTGAAGCTTTGGTCCAAAAAATCATCAGGGCCGGTTATTACTGGAACCGGATGGACGAAGACTCGAAAAATTTTGTCCAAAAATGTGACGGGTGTCAGAGATATGATCCGATGATCCACCAGCCCGGGGAGTTGCTACATTCGGTGGTTTCACCTTGGCCTTTCATGAAGTAGGGAATGGACATTGTCGGCCCATTACCACGGGCACCAGGTAAAGCCCGTTTCATTCTGTTTATGACTGATTATTTCTATAAATGGGTTGAAGCGAAGGCCTTTGAAAAAATCAGAGAGAAGGAAGTCATTGACTTCATATGGGACCGCATCATCTGTCGCTTCGGCATCCTTGCTGAGATAACCTGTGATAACGGACCCCAGTTCGTGGGTGGAAAAGTCAATCATTTTCTCGAGGGATTGAAGATCAAGAAAATTGTATCAACCCCGTATCACCCATGTGCAAACGGACAGGCGGAATCCACGAACAAGACAATAATCCAAAATATGAGAAAAAGACTTAAAGCGTCAAAGCATCACTGGAGGGAAATATTACCAGAGGTGTTATGGGAATACAGAACCACATCAAAATCAAGTACGGGAGAAACTCCTTTCTCGTTGGTCTACGGGGCTGAAGCCCTTATTCCCGCTGAAGTTGGTGAACCCACTCTCCGATTCAGCTACACTACCGAGGAGTCAAACGAGGAGGCCATGGCCGTAAAACTCGAACTCACGGATGAACTTCGCGAAAACGCGTTAGTCCGTATTGCAGCCAGAAACAGAGAATGGAAAGGTACTACAATCGAAGAGCCAATTTTCGGCATTTCCAAGTTGGGGACTTGGTGCTCCGAAAAGTTACCTTGAACACCAAAAATCCCAACGAAGGAAAACTGGGTCCGAACTGGGAAGGTCCGTATAAAATAACCGGGATCACGGGTAAAGGATCGTATCAGTTGGAATCCATGGACGGGCAACGGTTGCACAATAATTGGAACGTGGCCCATCTGAAAAGATACTACTGCTATGGTATGGACTTCTCATGTTTTCTAGTTTAACCTTTCTATTTTGCAGAAAAATCGAGAGCCGAATAAAGTTAGAATTTAGGCCTGAAAACACGTGTTGCACTCTTTTCCTTTGTACGGTTTTGTCCCAAAATGGGTTTTCCGACAAGGTTTTTAGTGAGGCAACAAGTACAACGTGTTACACAATGAAGAAGAAGACAGACACCCAGAAACTCGGGGTCACACCCAACGAGTGGGGACTTAATATCACTCACTCGATCTTGCAGCTCGGATAAGAGCTAGGGGACTATCACACCCACTCCGAAGTTTACCCCGGTTAGCTGAAACCGGAGGCCGTCCTCAACAAAATAAAACCGAACCTTCAATATTAGGTTCCGATGTAATGACCAAACGATCAAAACGAATCGTATCCACATAACATTTGCTACGGCAAAATCAAGAACCGGATCTTTTCCATTAGGTTCTAATGTAAGGACCAAACGATCAAAATGAATCGTGTCCATTTAGTATTTGCTACGGCAAAAGCCGAAGGGAAAAATTCATTCTCATGTACACAAACACTTGCAATGCAAAAATTATCGAAAGTTTGGATAAACGATATCTCGGATGTCTTCCTGTTAAAACAGTTCACCCCGGTGATAACCGCCGTATTTCGGCACTATTTTAATTCATACACCCTATACCGGGCACTCCGGTCGAAATTCAACAAAGGCAACAAGGTCATGGCGAACCGAGCGAAAGTCATTAATCCCACGAATGGGGACTTTTACATCAAAATCTAGCTAAGACTGAGATTCAGGTGCCCGAAAAATACCGGCCCTAAAAGGGCAAAATAGCCGAAAAATTTCGGCCCTAAAAATGCCCGTCGTGATTCGGAGACGTCAGAATTCACAAAGTATAAAGTAAGTCCCATGGGCAAAACCTCAATAAAATTCTCGGACAAAATGTGCCGCATGAAGTGAGAAGCCGATATTATGGCATAGTCAGAAATAACGACTATTTAAACGAACCGACAATTCGGGCGAAGGTCATAACAAACATCCATTCAAAGAAAAGAATCAAGAAAAACACATGCTCTATTTATATATAGAGGATTTTACATCAGAGACCCCTACAAAGGCAAAAAATAAAAAGCTAAGTACAGGCCCTAAATCTATCCGGAATGGCTGGAGCCGGAGTGTTCAGACACTGTCCGCTCGGAGTCATCAGAGTCATCCCCGAGGGCACCCATAGCTTCTTCCTCGATTCTTCTAGCCTCGAGAATAAGGGCCAGAAGATCCGTAAATCCATGCTCGAATTGCTCAAGGGTGATCCTCCGAGACTACCATTTTTCGTACTCAGCAGCAATAGTGGCATGAGCCTCGGCGGCCTCCACGCTCTTCAGAGCTTCCACCAAATCAGCCTCGGCCTGGGCTAACTTTTCCGCCAGATCATCCCGAGCCTCTACGAGGACATCTTGCATGCGGATGGCCGACTCGAGCTTGGCCTTGAGGGTGTCATTAGCATCGGCCATCTCCTTAAGCTTGGTTTTCAGATCATCGCATATCTGGGCCCTCTGCTCCGCCTTCTCCTCGAACACCCTCATGCGCTCTTTGTACCGGGAAATCTCAGATTCAAGCAGCCGGTTCCTATCGGCCAAGCTCGCAGCATCAGAGTTCACCGAATCCAGCTCCCCCCGGAGTTGAGAAAGGGTGGTTTCGAGCTCATCAAGCCTCGAGGAAAATTGAGCGTTATCCCGGCTAAGGCCGATCTTGTCAGCTTCAGTACTCCGATTGTATTCGGCCATCGCAGCCAGCTCACCCTTTAACTGATGATTTTCGGCCTTTGCTGCGGCAAGCTCGGGTCAGAGGTTGGAAAGAGCTACTGCTTGATTCAACTCGTCCTCCTTCACCCGCAGAAGATGCAAAAAATTCTCAGTCTCTCGGCTTTGGGCATCCAGCTGGCCCTTGAGGTTGTCCACCTCTTGCTGGGCACGGACAAAGGCCTCGTTGACGAGCACCACACTCTACAAATGAAGCAAGTTAACAACTTGAAACAAAACGAGGCTAAAATTCTCAGTGAAATTATGCAAAGATGGCTAGTAAAATTACCCGGTTGCCCGCATGCATACCCTCGTTAATAAGGCACTGCCAAGAGACCCCGTTCATCTTTCGCTTGTCCGAATCTGAGACGAGAGGCCTCAGATAGCTTGCCACGCCCACCGGGCGAGAAAGGAAGCTGCAATCCTCGGGGACGGTGACCGTGGCCAATCTTGTCCTCCTCGGCTCCACACTTGGGGCCGGAAAGATGCGCACCACGCTGTCCCTGGCACAAGATTCGGTGGCCCGACCAATCGCTCTCGTGGCTTGAGGGATCTGGAGATGTCCGAAACCCGCGGCATCGCCTGTTGCAGGAGGGGTGCTCGAGAACATATCCTCAAACTCATCCAGCCTCGGAGCTGGAGTTGGGGAACTCGGAAGGACTTCAGCTGCTTTTGCAAAAGCAGAGATCTCCGAAGACGCAGCAGGCTCGTGCTCGGGCATCGGATGAACGTCAAGGGGGAATTCGGTCTCTACGACCGGTTTTGTCCTTTGACCGGCTTTGGCAGCAGCCACCACCTTGGATCTTCTTGTCCTTTGAAGGGGGGTCTCCTCGGAAGAAGTGTCGCCTGAAATATCGATGAATTCAATTGACCTTAGAGGAGTTGGGAAATGAATTTCTTCCTCACCTGTGTATAAGACGGGAGCCGAGGGTCCTTCCCCGGTTGAAGGATGGGGTGAAACAGTGACAACCCCTTCCAGAATATGGGCCACGGAAGGGGCCGTACTGATACTCCGAACGAGGATTTCGGGCTCTACTTCGTCCCGTAAAGTCCTAACGATGCTCCTCGCCCTTTTCTTGGCTTTCTGCCCTTTGTCTGAAGGCCTTTTCCTTTTGGCAGCAGCAGAAGCAAGGATACGAGATGCACCTGCTGAATCGAACTCGGGTGCCGATATCGTGGGTTCGGCTGCCGTCTCCGGTCTGGGATCCACCGAGCCCTTGGGAAAACCTGAAAATCGAAGACGCAATGAATACAGGTAGCAGAAGATGCAGTGAAAACGGGTAGAAGCAAAGTCTTACTGTGGTTCTGGGCGACCGATCGGCCGCGTGGCAGGTGGCCCCACGTCCGGTCATCGTGGATATACTGGCTAAGGAGTGCAGTGACCCATTCGTTTAGATTCCGGACGACTGGAGGAATCCATACATTGGCTAATATAAATAAGAAAAGCGGTAAGAAAGTGGGATGGAAGTTTGACAAAACATACAAAAGCAATTACTTAGAGTTCAGGCTTACGCTTGTTGTTCCACGCTTCCGGAAAAGGCATGTGACTGTCCGGAATGATGTCCGAGGTCCTCACCCGGACATATCGCTCCAACCAGCCCCTGTCTCTATCCTCGTCCATTTTCGAGAAAAATGGATTCCGACTGCGCTTTGCGAGTTTTATTACGCCACCTCGGAACAACCTCGGGGAATATAAGCGTATCAAGTGGGCCAGCGTGAGCTCCTTCCCGGCATTTTTGGCCAACAACCGGAGGCATGCCACGACCCTCCAAACGATCGGACCAATCTGTACCAAGGTCACGTCATAGGTCCAGCACATGTCCAATATGACCGGATCGATCGGAGGGTCGAACTTAAGAGTGAAAGGGTAAGTGTACACGTATAAAAAACCTTCCCGGTGGTCGATGACTGATTCACTTGGCCCGGGGTCAAAAACTTGGACCGAACGGGTGTCCCACCCGCAATCAGCCCGGACTAAGTCGAGATTTTCCTTAGTAATGGATGAGGGATATCACATCACATTAAACCCCCTATCGGATACCGAAGAAGATTTTTCGACCTCGAGGTCTTTGTTGAAGTTAGGCTTGGCCGGTATAATGTCCGAGGCAGTGGGCTCGAAGGTGCTCTTTGCTTTGATTGGAGATGCAGGGTCGGTTCCTTGAGATGAAACTGAGGGAATATCATGGGAAGTAGTTTAAGACATTTGAAAATATGAAAAGGAGCTGAGTGGATTCAGAAAAGAAGTTAAAGAAAAGTAAGGAAACAGACGGTCCAAGAAGTGACAGAGTAAGAACACTCAAACAAGAGCGGCTAGTAAAGATGTTGGCAAAGCTGCTCTCTTTCACGTGGTATAAGCAATGAACCAGCAACGAACTTGATATGAAGGACAATTAGTTATGGTGAAGGTGAAGAAATGCAGTGAAGAGTGAAGATGAAGAGGAATGAGTGGTAAAAATATTTGAATGAAGAGGTGAAGAGCCTTATATAGGCATGGGAATGGAACGATTACCGATGTCGGCCAATCAGAGGGAGCCACGTGTCCCATAATTAATGAGGAGTGACCTGAAGCGACATGCGTTACGGCGGTTGTCAGAGTTGACCATCTGGAATAAGACACGTGGCCGAAGAAAATGGGACGTGACACAACTGTTCCTGCCAAAAATGAAAAGATAGCAACGGGCAAATGGAGTCACCGGCTTGTTGATTCATCCACTTCCCGTTACTCCGATAAATCTACGGTCCAGAAAGTGTGGAGACTATCTGTATACGGTAAAAACCGGATATGCGTTGAACCGGTGGGACCCGGAACCGAGGGAAGAAGGGGACAAGAATGTGCATGAAGACTTTCGTTCTGAACTGGAGGAACGCCCGAACCGAGGCCAAGGTCGGGGCATCATTTGGTCCGGTTTCCTTCATGGCCAAGTTGGTCATTGCCGTTGGTCCGTTTGGTCGTGGCCGTTAGTCCGTTTATTCGTGGTCATTGGTCCGGGAGATCCGTTGGGAGATTTCCACGCGTCAATAACGTCCTACCACGCTCAACTGCCAATCGTACGGGTGACAGACCGTACAGCCAACCAAACCCAACCTAATCCAAGTCAGAGTTTTCTTTTATTTTTTAGTTTTCTCTTATTGTATGGAGCCCATGAGGCAACACTATAAATAAGGGCCATTGCTCACTTTTAAGGGATTGGCTCCTTAACATCAAGAACATTCTTTTGTACTAGAAATATATGCAAATCTCTCTCATTATCGTGTGCAATCCGAATTCATTGTGTTCATCTCTATTACATTTCTTCAATCAAATAACACACATATATTAGTAAACATTCAAATCCATAACAAACCACCAATTATTAGTTGCTTCTTCATAATACATTCATATATTTCTTTTCTCTATCAAAGGGAGTTAAGGCATAACCACATATCCTATACCTCACCCACAAATTTAATTGATTATCCAAATTCGGGGTAAACATGGATATGATTCTATGGAACACCAATACTAGTATATATGTCACAGTTCAAGCCCATTGTTACGTATAATCTGCTTTTGTCCAACAAACCTTACGAATTTTATTCCTTATCCTAGCTTGATTTATATACTTTCCCTTCTCTTTCGAAAGAAAATTATCTAAAATGTTATATGGATCTCTTTTTCGAAAAGTTACCTATCTAAAAACCTGTCAATCTTATTGCTTGACCCACTCTCCGGAAAAGGTTCAAATATACCCTTACCATCAGAATTGAGTCAAATATACCCTCCGTTATACTATTGGTTCAAAAATATCCTTGACGTTATACAATTGGTTCAAATATACCCCTCCTTCGCTAACTTATTCAAAGTGGACATCTACTTATTCAAAATATTTTTGTAGGACTATCTTGCTTGTGTTGAAGAAATCCAAGCATCCTTCTCAACCATAATGCTTGTGTAGCACTACTTGTCGCAGCCATGTACTCTGCTTCAGCTGTTGACAAAGCAACAACTTGTTGCTTTTTTGAAGACCAAGAAAATACACCAGACCCCAAATAAAATGCATATCCAGAAGTACTTTTTCTTTGCATCATATCACCAGCCCAATCACTGTCTGTAAATCCAACAAGACTACTATCATTTGTCTTTGAATAAACTATGCCATCAGATTGTGTACCTTGAATATATCTCAAAATTCTCTTAGCTGCTTCCAAGTGTGATTGACGAGGCGACTCCATAAATCTGCTAATTAATCCAACTCCATAAGTAATGTCAGGTCATGTAGAAGTCAAGTACCTTAGACTCCCAACTTTCTAAAATATGTAGCATCAACAAAATCACCAGTTCCATTTTTAGTCAACTTCAATTTTTCTTCAATAGGGGCTAGAATTGGCTTGCCTTTGTCCATATTAAATCTTTTCAAAATATCAACAGCATATTTTTTCTGAGAGACAAAAATTCCACCTTCCAATTGAGAAACTTCAATGCCAAGGAAATAAGACATTAGTCCCAAATCAGTCATCTCAAACTGTCTAATCATAGCCTCCCTAAATTCAGAAATTAGTTTGGAATTATTGCCAGTAAATATTAAGTCATCCACGTATAAACACACGATGAAAATGTCTCCATCAGAATTGAAATTGATGTATAGTGTATGCTCATAGGGACATCTATGAAAACCATGTCCAATAAAATAAGAATCAATACGAGTATACCAAGCTATAGGAGCTTGTTTCAACCCATATAACGCCTTCTTCAACTTGTAAACTTTATTTTCTTGACCCTTTTTGACATACCCCGTAGGCTGCTGAACATACACTTTTTCCTCAAGAACACCATTCAAGAAGGCAGAATTCACATCCATTTGATAAATTTTCCAACAATTATTGGCAGCAAGAGAAATAATCATACGAATTGTATCAAGTCTTGTAACAGGTGCAAATACCTCAAAATAATCAATACCTACTTGCTGCTTGTATCCTTTAACAACTAATCTTGCCTTAAAGCGATCAACTTCTCTAGTTGATTTGTATTTGGTCTTATATACTCACTTGACTCCAATTGGCCTTTTCGAAGGTGGTAAAGTAGTCAATTCCCATGTATTATTTTTCTCAATAGCATGAATTTCTTCATTCATTGCATGTATCCAACAATCATCTTTCACAGCTTCCTCAAAAGTAATTGGATCACAGTCTGCAAATAGAGAAAAATTCACAATATCTTTGTCGGATAAATCATTATCATTACCCACAACATAGTCTTGCAAACGGGCTGGTAAATGGTGATGTCTTTGCGGGCGATTGGATGTCTCTATTTGAGCAAGTTGTGCTAGTTGTTCCTATTAATGTCTGCTAGAACTTCCTTCGTCAATGACTGGAATTATTGGTTGAGACGTGGAAGGTTTAGGATCCTTCTTTGACCAATCCCAGGCACTCTGCTCATCAAAGGTAACATCTCTGCTAATAATTATTTTTCATGTATCTGGATTAAATCATTTGTAACCCTTTGTCTCATGACTGTAGCCAATAAAAATACACTTTTCTGTCTTATCATCCAATTTCTTTCTCAAAACATCAGGAACATGAGCATAAGCAAGACAACCAAATACTTTTAGATGAGAAATACTTGGTTTCTTACCTGTCCAAACTTCTTGTGGAGTTTTTCCAAAGTTAGATCGAGCGGGACACCTATTTAGAACATAAATTGCACAGGAAACAGTTTCTGCCCAAAAATCTTTAGGAATATTTTTGGAATGCATCATAGATCTCACCATATCCATCACTGTTCTATTTTTCCTTTCAACCACACCATTTTGTTGAGGAGTATATCTAGCTATCACTTAATGCTTAATACCATACTTCTTCAAATAATTATCACACACAAGAAACTAAGTTCCCCTATCACTTCTCAATGTCTTAATAAAATATCCACTTTGCTTCTCTACATAAGCCTTGAAGCTTTTAAAAACTTCACATGCATCAGATTTATTTTTCAAAAAATATACCCAAGCCTTTCGGCTGAAATCATCGATGAAAGTAATAAAATACTTACTACCTCCATTAGAAGGAACTTCAACTGAGCACAAGTCTGAGTGGATTAAATCCAATGGTGCATACGCCCTCCAAGCTTTGCCTTTTTGAAAAGGTTCTCTGTACTTCTTTCCCAAAATACAAGACTCACACCTTCTGTCAGGAAAATCAATAGAAGGAAAACCATCAACCAAATTCTTTCTTGCAAGAAAATTCAAACTCCCAAAATTCAGATGCCCAAAGCGTAGATACTACAGCCAAGTATCATCACAATTCACAAAACTAAAGCAAGTTAAATCACCACGATTGAGATAAAGAGGCCATAAACGACTATTATTCATCTTTATTCTTGCAATTAGTCCTATTTTATCATCACTGATAGTTCCCATTCCTTACTTAAAACACAAATCATAACCTTTTTCTGTTAGTTTCCCCAAACTCAATAAATTGTGATGAAGACTCGGAACATAATATACCTCAGATATAAAATGAGTAGATCCATTTTTCGAAGTAATTGGAATTTTTCCCTTCCAACAGCAGACACCTTTGCATTATTGCTAAGTCTTACTGTAGCTTTAAATGATTCATCCAGATCAACAAATAATTTCTTATTTCCAGACATATGATTGCTACAACCAGAATCAATAAACCATTCATTCCCTTTATTTTCTTCAGTCGCGGAGCTAGAAAACAATAATGTCTCTTTTTTATCTCCATAATTTTTAGCCATCTTTGCACGTTTTTCCCTATTTTCAGATTCATTGTACCAACAATCACGTTGATAATGTCCATATTTTCCACAATTATAACACTGAACATTTGATTTATCACGTCTTTGAAAATTTTGATTACTGTATTGTTCCCTCCTGAAATTATTATCATTTCTTTGTTGATAGGAAAAATTACCTCTACCACGGCCTCGATAATCACCTCTACCACCTCGTCTTCTACCTCTGAAATTGTGACCTCGTTGATTTGTTTCAGCCAGATTTGATGTTTCTTATTTTTCTTTAGGTTGATTCACCTTTGCTTGCAATGTCTCATCAACTGTTTCAGTTGTTTGTTGATTCAAGGACATCTCATATGTCACCAGTTCACCTTCTAAATCATCAAGTATCAAAGTGCTAAGATCTTTGGTTGCCTCAAGAACCGTCTTCTTAGTGTGAAATTTTGTACTCAAGGACCGCAATATTTTTTCAGCAACTTTAACTTGGTCTAATGTTTCTCCATTAGTCGTCATATCGTTGACAATATTAATAACTCTTGTAAATAATTCTTTGACATACTCTGGAGGTTTCATTTGGGCCAACTCATACTGTCTTCTAAGCTCTTGCAATTTGACTTTTCTTACGTCTGCGGAACCTTGATGTGAATTCACCAAAATTTTCCAAGCTTCCTTTGCCGACTTTGCATGTAAAAATTTATTGTACACATACAATTCAACCTTGCTGTCGAGGTAGAAACGTGCCTTATAATCCAATTGTCTATTTTTCTCCAAATCTTTAGCTGCTTCACCGGGCAATGTTGTCCCTTCTGTGGTTTCCACAAACCCTGTATCAATAATGGACCATAGTCCAACAACATTAAAAAAATTCTTCATCTGTCGATACCAACTCTCAAAATTATTTTTGCCATCAAACACATAAACGGGACAATTTGGTAAATAGGGAATATCCATATTCTTTTATGTGTGTCGGATCTCACACGAGGCTTTGGTCGGATCTCACACTGGCTCTGATACCAATTTGAAGGAAATAAAAAAAAAATCAAAGGAAAAATATAAGCACAAGCGGAAGACTCAACAATGGCTATATAGAAGAAATTTATCAAACTAGAGAGAGAAAATAGGAGACTTTACTTAATAACTCAAAACTCTTGAATCTCACTACAATTAAAATATGTGACATAGCATCCATATTTATAATACTAGAAACCAAAATAAATTAGGACTAGAAAAATTTATTCCAATATGGATTTGATAAATAAATCTTAACTAGACATGAATTAAATAAACTAAATCTTAAACAACTTAGGTTTCCCACTCTTGGTTTATTTCCTACATTACTTCCTCCCCTCACCGGCCTTATGTCATGCGTCACAACATCGCGCCCAAGTAACACTGGAGTGATGATGAGACGTTTTACCTTGTTTGCAAGACATTGTCGTCCAGATGGGCAGCATCTCTCTAATGATCATATTACAATGCACGGCAAGATAAACCGACTCACTAATTACCACAAATGGCCAGGCAATTGAAATGCTTTCTTAATTTGGCTGCAGCCAAGCAAGGAAGTATTTTGTCATTAATCACCTAAACATATTGACTAATTGAAGTCCAAACAAAACACGTCTAATAAAAACAAGTTAAACATCATATTTCTTTGTTGTCTAGTTACCATCTCACAACTCTTAATAATGCCCGAAATATTAATGATCATATTGATTTCGTACGATAAGTAGTGGCGGATGCAACCTTTATTCAATGAATTTAACTCAACTCAATATTTTCGACTCAGAAAGTAATATAAGTTAAAAAGAACTCCCTAGGTGTGTTTTTACTTGTACAATATTTTAAAAATAGATGTCCACCTTTACTTGTCTGGTTTGGAAAATTAAGAAATAATTTACCATTTCATACCTACTTTACACTTTAATTATTGGGTTGAAAACTTCAAGAAATTGTTAATGGCTACACAACTTTTAACGTATGTTTGATTGATTTTAATTATTTGGATGATCTATAATAGTTAGGGATGATATATAGTAAAATTATCATTTTATTATTATTTGTTGCTCCTTAAGGGGTTTGCCAAGTCAAACATGAACAAATAAAAATGGACAGATGGAGTATCAATATTTAAAGAAATATAAATTTTTTAACCTAATATTATGAGGGAAAAGGGTCATATTTACCCCTCTACTATTAAAAAGGTTTAATAATGCCCTCTATTCTAGTATTCGTCATATATACCCTTAATGTTATATTGTTTGCCCATATATGACTTTAATGTTATAAAAAGTGTCTCAAATTTGTCCTTCCTCTGTTAACCCCGTTCATTTAGCCAAAATAGTATGCGAATTCACCACACCAACCCATCTTCTTCCACCATTACCCAAAGTGACCAAAACATTCACCATAATCTTGGGCATCGACCTAAGTCCATTGAACTTAATCGAGCCTTTTATAGCTTCTAAAGTACCAAGCTAATTCAAGCACGAACTGAATTTAGCAAAGTTTTATAACTACAATATAAATAAGATTGAGTAGCAACAACAACAACAACATACCCAGTGAAATTTCACAAAGTGGGGTCTGGAGAGGGTATAGTGTACGCAGACCTTATCCCTACCTTGGGAGGTAGCTAGAGAGGTTGTTTCTAGTAGACCTTCGGCATAAGGACAAGCAGTTCAAGGCAGTAAGAAAAAAGATGTAACGGGAATGAATAAGTCATCGCAACATACTATAAAAAGCATGATAAAGTAGTAACAATCACAAAAATTGAGCAGTAATGTTACACCTTAGAAATTTCGTAACGTTTTCCTTATGAGTGAACCAGCGCAAGATTAAAGTGGACATGAAGCCCTCATAAGGTTAGGAAGGATATTTGATAATTTTAAGAGTATATCTTAAGGTTTCGAAGTTATATGAAATGGTGGAAGTAAGTTGTTGGAGAATTTGGAGTTGGAGTCATGTTTGGGAAGATTATGTAGCATTTGAGTTATGAATTTTTTAAAATTACCATGAGCGGAATATATAGGGACCCTTATATGGTTAATAAAGTTTTATACAAGTGCCAATAAATTTCCATAAGTATTGAAGGTCAAATGAATCGGAAAGAATGCATTTTCACGAAACCGGGCGAAATAGGGCCATATGCGGTCCAGCATACTGACCGCATATGGAAAGAAAACTCCCCAAAATGGAAGCCCTCGCTTCCCAGCCTCCTCCCTAAGGAGAGGAGGGGAGATGTGGCTGCATATCCCCCATGTGATGACGCATCTCCACCGCAAGTTGGTGCAGGGGTGCAAAGTGCCACCTTTTTAAACCCCAAGAGACCTCATTTTAATTCCAACATCCCACACTTATTTCCCCACATTTATAGAGGCTTATCAACAATTCTTGAAGGTTCCTCATCACTCCAAACCTTTCCATATCATCAAGAGAGAAGATAAACATTGAGACCTCAAAGCTAATCCATGGAGGATGATAGTTCTCGCTTTCTTTCAAAGTTGTGGTGAACTTGATCTTGGAGAGAGTTGAGTGAGGGTAAGTTCCTTGATTATCAAGTATGTTCTTCATCCTAGTCATATGGTTGAGTTGATGTAAAGGTTTAGTACCCCTTAGAAAGGAAAATAATTGAGGTAGAAAAGCTATGAGTGTTGTAACGAAGAAGATGACTATGAGGTGAACTCAAAAAGAGGATTTTTGTTAAATTTGAAAATAAATTGAAAATAAATTCTTGATTATGATATTATGGATGTTGTTATTTTTGTTTGGGAGCTATTTTATAATATGGTGGAAGTTGATAAAATAGGGAAAGTGCTGCCCAAATTCCGTTAGCCTTTTAGTTGCTTTAGTTTGAACTTAAGCATGTTTTCAAGACTTAACCTTGTTATGAATCCTCTTGAATGTAGATTTTGCGAGCTTGGGAGGAAACGTTAGTAGTTAAGGAGACGTGAAGGTATGTAAGGCTAGTCCTTTTCTTTCTAAAGGCATGATTCCATAGTTGTCAACCTATACATGATATCAAAAATATTCCTATTCCTAGAAACACTAGAAGCCCATAATTTTCATGATTCTTATGATATAGTTGATAATGATCCTTGTGATGATAATGATGACGATTATGATGATGATTTCAATTCTAGAAATGCCAAAGCTTGAAGTTCTTAATGTTCTCATGATACTATTGAGTTTGTCACAAGATTATTGATTGTATTCATTGTTGTTGATTCCATCTTATAATAGTTGTTCTTTCAAGGCGGGATCTAGCGTTGATGCTGATTCCATATTGATAATCGGAGGTTACCGACTTTACGTCACTCCGATAGATATGTAGCTTTTATTGGGCTCTTATGCATGTCTAATATATATATATATATATATATATATATATATATATATTTATTTGGCACATGTCTAATATATATATATGGAACGGGCTGCACGTTCCGCAACAATATCTATATATAGATCGGGCTACACTTTCCGCAGCAATATATATATGCATATATATATATATGGATGTTGTTTTGAAAAGATAAATTAAGCATGCATGCTATCCGCCTTGAGAGGCAATCAGATATACAGGTTATCTCTTTATCTCATGTTCCTCATATCTTTATTATGTTGTTGTTCATGCTTTACATACTTAGTACATTATTCGTACTGACGTCCTTTTGTTTGTGGATGCTGCGTTCATGCCCGCAGGTAGGCAGGGAGATGGATCAGATCCCTAGGAGCTTCATCCGCGGAGTCTCAGGAGCGCTCCATTTGCTTCAGAGCTGCAGTCTATTGATATCACTCTTTTGTGTACATGATTGGGCATGGAGGGGTCCTGTCCCGTCCTTATGACTTT
Organism: Lycium barbarum; assembly: GCF_019175385.1. Taxonomy (NCBI): domain Eukaryota; kingdom Viridiplantae; phylum Streptophyta; class Magnoliopsida; order Solanales; family Solanaceae; genus Lycium; species Lycium barbarum. The sequence continues at coordinate 99,552,491 of NC_083337.1, read as the reverse complement.
TAGCATTCTGTATAGAGGCTCGTAGACATATGTGTGTGTGTACAGTTAGACGTCTCATAACCTCATCCGTTCACATCTTGTATATCATTTTTGTAGCATTGTGGGCTTGGATATATGTATATGGGGGCGGAGTTGATGATTATCATGTAGATCAGTTTTTATTTGAGAATTTATGCCCTTACAGACTATGCTAATTGTGAGTTAGATATGCAGTCCACCGAGATACGATTAAAGAAGTATGATAGGTGGTGCTCGGTAGGCTATCTCTGGGTGCCCGTCATGGCCCTCGGGTTGGGTCGTGACAAAAGTGGTATCAGAGTAATTTGTCCTAGGGTAATGATACAATCCGAGTGGCATCAAGGACTTTTACAAGGATCCAAGCGCGGGAACTTCAAGCTATGCAAGCATTGTTCATGAGGAGGGACATACTTGAATACATTCTAGAGCCTTCTCGGGGAATCCAAGTGTTCATGATAGCATGGGAGGATGGTTTGGAGAAAAGTGTTGAAGATGGCCATTCTTGCAATGTGGCCATTACTTGAAGATTTGCAATTTCAAGTTCTGTTGCCAAAAGAAGACACCCAAGCAAGGCCCTTACTTCATTAAAGGTAGAAGTGTAATAGTATAGTTGTCTTCTTTTGAGCTTTAGTATAAATAATAGTTTCTTTCATTTAGAAGACTTAGACTATTTTGAATATTGAAATTTGGTATTGTAAAACTCTTGAGAGTTGAGAGCTTATGAAGCCTTGGATTGTGTAATTGTTGAGAGGAAAGGTTGCTTGGGATTGAAATCCCTTGAGGTCTTTCTAGAAATTTGGTGTTTCTTTTGTTCTTAATTTAGAGGTCTTAGTTTTCTATAACTTTGGTTGCTAAATTAGGTCTGAAGTTGTGTCAATTATCTATCCCTTTTGTTTCTTGCCTTTTATTTCTATTTTCGTTCTTAATCTTGTATCAATTGGTATCAGAGCTTGGATTAGAGTTATTCTATCAAATCTAGCATAGGGTTTGTTGCTAAAACAAATTCTGGAAATTTTCCACCAAAACACACCAAAAATTTTGTGTTTGATTTGTTGTTTTGTTATTAGATTCTTGTTCCTTAGTACGTTAGGGTTTCAAATCTTAAAATTTCGTATCATTCGGGTCAATATTGATGAATCTACCATTGTTGGGTTGAAGCTTTTGACAAAGTTGAAGAAGAACTTGGTGGGTTTTTATTTGGGACGAAATTGGGAGTTGATAATCATTAGGCTTTGTTCTACTAGGTTAAGGGAGCCTAAATCCTAAATTCGGGGGTAAAATGAGTTGATTTGAAGGTAGCTAGAAATTTGAATGTTCATGTGTTCTTAAGCTATCTTCATAGATTCAAGTGGAGAAGAAGACTCAAAAGGAAAGTTAGATCTAAAAGTTTATACCCAAGTTTTGGAAAAGTGTTTGTTAGCCCCAAATGGAATGGTCCTAGGTTGAGTGGGTCCATTGTGTCAAAAAAAGTCAACAAACCGAGCCCAAAATCTAAGAAATCACGTGCTATACGTCGTCATTGTAGCAAAGATACAGTCCAAATTTACGGATCGTAAAAGAAGTACAGACCGTCAATCCAGTCCGTCAAATTGAAGCTTGGAAAAGTTGAACACTGTTGGAGATCTACGGTTGCTATATACGAACCGTAAATAAAATATGGTCCATAGATTTGAGAGCAGTTCCCAACCGTAGATTGGAGTGAAATTTGCTACGCTACTGTTGCTGATTTACGTTGACCATATATGGACCGTACATTTTATATGGACCGTATAATTGAAGAAGTTCCTACTGTAAATCTGAAGTCCAAATTCGTAGATTCTGCTCCCCATTTACAATATACATCTACAGTTCATCAATAAAATACGGACCGTACAACTACATCCAGTTCAACCGTAAATTCCAACAACGAAAAGGTACATTTGATTCAATTCCTTCACTTTTTTTCCAAAAATTTCCCTTGATCCTTGGTTGGTTGTTTGTCTCCTTATTTCTTAGGTAAGGAACAAAAATAGAAATTTTTAAATTTTCGTTACTTCAAATTGATACCTTGGATCAATTGGGGCTTCAAGACCGCGTTTTCAAATTATCATCTACCCGAGCCCGAAATTTTATTTATTTCCCGATTTTAGCATTCCATTTTCTTGTGTCCCTCAACTAGTAGCCATTTAGTAGTTGTTCCTACTTGTGTTTGCTAGTTCTTGTGTCTGTATTTCTTTCGTGCCAATTCTTTCGTGCTTTTCTTCGTTTTTGCTTCGTTGTTAATTTCTTGGTTCAAGACTGTTAGATTGAATTGAGTCGTCCGTCTGTCTTAGTCTAACCAGAATCTATTCCGACCAAGAGTAGAATTTGAACCCTTGTGACTAGTCGACAATCACAAACACATAATCTTTGGCCGAAGCAATTTGTGAGGCAAATAAAGGTGCGCATACTTGGGCGATTGTGAGTTGATTTTACTAATCTAACGTGTTTGCTCATTTTGTTGAGTGTCTTGAATAGGTACCATGGCTACGGAGGATGAAATACAATTTCCCACCGGGGAACTCACATAGTTGATGTAATGAGGGCCTTGCAAGCCGTGAACGACAAGGTAGGGAGTATGGATTGTCGAATGGAAAACTTGGGGAGTAGGGTGGAAGCAATTGAAGAAGGTAGTAGGGAGGTCTCTTATTCGCCCCAAGTGCAATACCAAGGAGGCATAAGTGGTGCTACCCGAAGCACTTCACTTACGTTGTCACCGCCGACCTTCCATCATCTATATAACCCCACTCCCCCAAACACTCCCGAAAACTGTTATACCCCATATTTTTATACGTCAAATGATTCGCAAGCAAATCGACTCAAGTTAAAGAGAAGATTATTTTCGGACATGAAATAGGAACCTCTAATTTTCAATTATTGATTAGAACATGAATTGTTTATAAATTCTATTTAGTGTAGAAATATTATTGGAGATTAGGGATTAATTAATTGTGATTATAATATTAAGTAGGGAATAATGATTAATTAATAGCTATTCGAATGAAATACGGTCCAAGCTATAATAACCCGTATTTTTGTACTAGGAAATTGGACCATCCAATATGCGTAAATTTACTCGAGCCCGGAGAATTTGATCATACTCAAGCATGAAGCGAATAACTTGGTGTATACAAGGAATGGAGTCCCGAAATAATTTAAGATGGAAAAGTGTGACGACGATGACTGGAAATAAGATTCTATGTGTGGAAAATGAGACTATGGACTAGAGCCATGTCATATGAGCATAATAATGAGTATATGGAGTGTGTTAAAAGTGGTTCATGTTTAAGTGAATTGAGATCAAGAAATTAATTATGTGTGTAACTAATTAAGTGGGGAAATTGTAGTTGGTATAAAATAATGCTAGTGGAGGAATGAGTGTTGGGTGACCTCACTTTCACGTTCATGTAACAGCTTACAATGACTAAGCATTGTTAAGTGATAGGTGGCATATTTATAAAGTCCATTAGAAGAATGGACCCCACAATCCATTAGGTGATAATAACAGAAATGAAAACATTTGCTGGCTGAATTTCCTTAGCACAAAACGTGAGCAGAAACCTTCATAGCTTCATCTAGCTTAGGGACTTCACATGAAGTGCATAGCAATATTAGTAGAAGTGCAGCAACGTTTTCCCCTTTAATTCTTTCACAAATTATATTTCCTTCAATAAATTGAAAGATAGATAACGTATGGGCAGCCATGGCAGCTCATTGAGCACAACCAGCCCCTAAACTGTTGAAGAAGGAGAATTATAGTTACAAAAATAGTGTTCTACACGTTCAAGGAGTTGATAGCAACATTGGATATTGAATTGGGGAAGAAGAAATTGCGAAATTGGAGCAATTAAGAGTAGAAATTCCTCCAAGACAATTAAGGTAAGATTTTCTTGTTTTATGGTGTAATTGTGTTAATAGTGTTGTAATGGAGTTATTAAAATTGGATTGGACGAAATTTGAAGTAAGAAAATGCATAAAATTGATGTTATAGAAAATTGTGGGTTGAAATGGATTTAGAGAAGTTGTTGGTTGTTAGAATTGTTATGGGCTGAATTGTGAGAATTTTATATGTATATCTCTGTTGTTGGTATTTCTGTGTTAACAGGAGAATAATTGGAAATTCGGATTAGGCGAATATATAGGGGAAATGCTGCCTGATTTTCGTTAAGTCCTTAATAACGAAAAACCCTTAACGAGGAAGTATAAGTTAAGGAATGAGTTCTATAAGCGATGGGCTACGGATTTACGAACTAGAAAGTATAGTTACTAATAATAGTGTTACTCTTATATTAAATAGGCTAAAGGGGCGACGAAGCGAACGAGATTACGAATAACCTTCAGCAGGTATGTAAAGTTAACCCTTCTTTCTTTTGGCATGATCTTTATGCAACAAACAGACGACGTATATGGATGATTTCAAAGAAGCTCCTATTCTTAGAGCCACTAGGATGGCTAATGTTCTTGATACGTGTATATGATTCCAAAAGTTCTATTTTGATATAATCCATAGTGATATTCGAAAGGTACTTGATATGACTATTGCCTTGATTTTCAAATGATAACTCGTTTTGATTATTCTATCGAGTCTCAGATGTGTTTTAACTTGCATATGGTTTCTTACTACTCTGCTCGTGCATGTCTCAATATATCTTTCACTGAGTCCCGGGCCAGGACACGTTTTCGTGCACAGTTTCACTGCATTGTTCACCGAGTCCCTCACTAGAGGGCCGGGACACGTTATATTTAATATATATATATATACGATGATGTGATGATATGATGGTGTGATGGTGTAATGATGTGATTATGGCGCCAAGGATGGTATGTGGCGACCTTATTCACCGAGTCCCTCACTAGAGGGCCGGGACACATTATGTATATGATATATGATATTGATATGCATGATTTTCATTTCAAAAGGCAAGTGTATTGATGTTTTAAAAGTCATACTTGTTTCTGGTAATCTCTATTTCAGTTATGATCCTTTTTACTGTATTTCATGCTTTATATACTCGGTACATATTCCGTACTGACCCCCTTTCTTCGGGGGGCTGCGTTTCATGCCCGCAGGTACAGATAGTCGGTTTGGTGACCCTTCAGCATAGGACTTCTACTCAGTTATCTTGGAGAGCTCTGTTGTTCCGGAGTTTAGACTTTTGGTACAGATCTTATGATACATATATATATATATATATATGTGTGTGTGTGTGTGTGTGTGTGTGTTTATCCAGGGGTACGACGGGGCCCTGTCCCGTCATATTTCACTGTTAGTACTCTTAGAGGTCTGTAGACATATGTATGGGTTGTGTATAAGTTCTGATCAGCTGTGTCTAACGATATGCTATGATATGATGTCCGTCTGTAGTGGCAGCCCTGTCGGCTTGCATATGACATGATATTGATGAGTAGTGGCAGCCTTGTCGGCTTGCGTACCGTTTTATGATTTGATTAGTTGCGACTCCTCAGGAGACAGTTTATCTGAATAAACATATATGACGACGTTATGAATCGTTGGAGTTCTTTTGCAAGTTTCCATGTTATTCATAGATTCTGTTTGATTATATGTAACAGGTTCGTATATGGGTGTCCAGTTCAGGCACTAGTCATGGCCCACGGGGTTGGGTCGTGAAAAAAACACACCTCAAAACACAACTCTCACCCCACCAAACAACATTCCCATAGGCCAACGAAACAATCCACCCCCACAAAATCAAATCCCAAACGACCCACGCCCAAATGCACCAATCCCACCCCGAAACCGTCCAAACATCCAACAACCAAATGAGGAAGAGATAGAGGAAGCTATACTTGAGCATGAACGTTATGGTGACCAAGATTGGAGGCCACGAGGGCAAGCACAAGGAGGTTATCGAGGGAGGGGTGGAAGGCATGGTCCTAACCCTCACATGCGTAGGCAAGGAGGGTACCAAGCTCGTGAAGGGCACCAAGGTCGCAACCATCGAGGTTATGATGACGATGGAGATTTGAATGGAAACCATGGTTATGGAGGAGGGCGAGACACGAGTCTCAATTCAATTAAAGTTACTCTCCCGACCTTCAAAAGAAGAAGTGACCCCGATACATTTCTTGATTGGGTGATGCATTGTGATAGAATCTTCTTGACGAATGACATGTCCGAGGTGAAAAGGGCGTCTTATGCCATTGCACAATTCGAAGGGTACGCCTCCACATGGTGGGAAACTCAAGTGAAAGCAAGAAGAATTATTGGACTTCCTCCCACACCTACTTGGGATGAATTGAAGGACGCCATGCGGTGTAAATATGTCACCGAATGCTACAAGCAAGAACAACTCAAGAAGGTGTATACCTTGAGGCAAAATAAAAAGAGTGTGGAAGAATTCTATGATGAGTTCCAACTCGTAAAGATGACAATTGACTTTGAAGAGGATGAGTTGAATGCTATGACTCGATTCCGAGCTGGCTTAAATGGTGACATTGCCTCCCAAATGAGACTCCGCAACTATGAGAGCATTGAAGAAACCCTTCATGCGGCTATTGAAATAGAGGAGGGTCTCAAGGAAGACAAAATCAATAAGTCATGGGGCTATGTGAGTTCATGGAATAATAACAAAGAATGAGGGGCTTCCTCCTCCAATTGGAAAAAGAATAAGGGCCCCATGCAAGAAACCAAGAAGCCCTTTGTGAAGAATGCTCAAGTTGAGAAGCAAGTTGACAAACAACCTCCAAAGTTTGTTCCAAAAGAAAGAGGTACGAAAACTCCTATCCAATGTTTTAAATGTCATGGCTTCTGTCATAGAGCAAGTGACTGCCCTAATCGTAGAGCTTTTATTTTGAGAGACACTTGTAGTGAGGATGAGAAAGAATGTGAGGAAGGATATGATGTGGGCACTCATGAGAATGAACAACTTAGTAGTGATGAATGGAATATGGAGAGAGATGATGATGAGGACATTTTCACACTTTACTTATCTAGGAGGACATTAACATTTATGACTAAACCTCAAGGAGGAGAAGTCACTATTCCAAACTATGTGGTCCGACGGACAATGATAAGCAAAGCCATGGACGATCCTAGTCAATGGGAGAACCTTTTTCCCTCCAAGTGTATCATTAATCAAAATGTGTGTATCATGATCATTGATTGTGGGAGTTGTACGAATGTTGCAAGTACGACTCTAGTTGATTTCTTGAAACTCTCCACCACCCGTCATGAGCATCCTTACAAAATTTAATGGCTCAATGAATGTGGGGAATTGAAGGTGACCCGACAAGCTATTATCAAATTCAAAGTGGGGAAGTATCAAGATGAGATCCTATGTGACGTAGTTCCCATGCAAGCTTGTCACCTTCTACTTGGGTGACCTTGGCAATATGATAGGTCAACAAGCAAGATGGTAGAACCAATCGATATACACTTGTCCATAATAGGGTCAAACATGTGATGTGCCCAATGTCTCATCTTCAAGTTGGTAGGGTCTATCACAAAATGAGAGAGTTGAAGGAGAAAAGCAAGGGAGCCTTGCAATCAAACATAGTGGTGCAAGGGAATATTGACAAAAGTGGTTCTCAAAAAGGGAGTGCGAAGTCAAGAGAGTCAAAGGGAAAGGCCAAGGTGTCCCTCTTAGCAAACTTTGGGGATATTAGGGAGGAATTTGAGGAGCGTCAACCAGTGATTCTCCTCATGCATAGGGACTATGCATTGCACACTAATGAACTAACCCCTTCTTTTCCAAGTTCTATTTCTTCTCTTTTGCAGAATTTTGATGATGTGTTCCCAAAGGAACTCCCATAATAATTACCACCCTTGAGGGGAATTGAACACCAAATTGACTTTGTCCCGGGGTCTCAATTGCCAAACAACCGGCTTATAGAGCCAACCCGGATGACACTAAGGAGCTTCAAAAGCAAGTGGATGAGCTCCTTGAAAAGGGAGTTGTGCGAGAAAGTATGAGTCTATATGCCATGCCCGTGATCTTGGTGCCAAAGAAAGATGGATCATGGCGCATGTGCGTTGATTGCTGAGCCATTAACAAGATAACGGTAAAGTATCGCCATCCCATACCTCGTCTTGATGACATTCTTGATGAGTTTAATGGTTCATACATATTCTCTAAGATAGATCTTAGGAGTGGGTATCATTAAATTCGGATGAAACCCGGGGATGAGTGGAAGACCGCATTCAAGACCAAGTTTGGTCTATATGAATGGTTGGTGATGCCTTTTGGTCTCACTAACGCTCCTAGTACTTTAATGCGTTTGATTAATCTTGTGATGAAACCTTTTATTGGCAAATTCGTGGTTGTTTACTTTGATGATATTTCTGTGTATAGTAAAACCATGGATGAGCATGTTATTCACTTGAAATGTGTGTTTGAAGTGCTTAGACAAGAACAACTTTATGCTAATGTTGGAAAATGCTCTTTTTGTGTTGATGAAGTTATTTTCTTGGGTTTTGTTGTTAGTTCAAGGGGTGTTGAGGTTGATGAATCCAAAATAGACACTATTAAGAATTGGCCAACTCCTAAACCCATTGGTGATATTAGAAGTTTTCATGGATTGGCTAGTTTTTATAAGCGGTTTGTTTAGGGGTTTAGTACCATAGCCGCTCCTTTGACTGAGTTAATTCGAAAGGATAAACCTTTTTCTTGGGGTGTGGAGCAAGTAAAGGCTTTTGAAACTCTAAAACAAATGCTTAGCTCCGCACCGTTGTTACAATTACCCGATTTTGACAAAATCTTTGAAATTGAATGTGATGCTAGTAAAGTAGGCATTGGTGCCGTTTTAATGCAAGACCAAAAACCCATTTCATATTTTAGTGAAAATCTTAAGGGTGCGACGTTGAATTACTCCACCTATGATCTTGAATTGTATGCTTTGATTAGAGCTTTAGGTAATTGGCAACACTACTTGTGGCCTAAAGAGTTTGTGATTAGTACCGACCATGAGTCCTGAAAACATCTTAAGGCCTAAGGAAAGTTGAACAAAAGGAATGCTAAATGGGTTTAATTCCTTGAAACCTTCCCTTATGCAATCCAATACAAAAAGGGAAATGAGAATGTAGTGGCGGATGCCCTATCAAGGAAACATGTTTTGATTAATACCTTATCTTCCAAATTGATAGGTTTTGAAAGCTTAAAGACATTGTATCCCGAGGACCCTTCTTTGCCAAAATCTTTCTAGATTGTGAAGAGTGGTAAAGGGAGAGGTGGATTAGGGATAGGTCTTCTACTCCCTATTATAGGTTTGATGGTTTCTTGTTCAAAAACAAGCGTTTGTGTGTGCCCATGAGCTCTTGGAGGGAATTATTTGTGAGGGAGGCATACAATGGGGGATTGATGGGATATTTTGGGATTGATAAGACTTTGGGGATTCTTGAGGAGCAATTTTATTAGCCTCATATGCGGAGGGATGTAGCTGAGATTTGTGGCTAATGCATGGAGTGTCGTGGCGCCAAGTCTATACTCCTTCCCCATGGTTTGTATACCCCTGTCCCCACCCCTTAACAACCTTGGGTTGATATTTCGATGGATTTTGTGTTGGGTTTGCCTAGAATCAAAAGGGGTAAAGATAGCATCTTTGTTGTGATTGATCGATTTTCTAAAATGGCTCATTTCATTGCTCGTCATAAAGTTGATGATGCTCCTCATGTTGCATCTTTGTTTGTTGAACATGTGGTAAAGTTGCATGGTATTCCCAAAACCATAGTGAGCGATAGGGATCCCAAATTCCTTAGCCACTTTTGAAAAGAATTGTGGGGACGACTTGGTACTAAATTGTTGTTTTCTACCTCTTGTCACCCGCAAACCGATGGCCAAACCGAAGTTGTCAATAGGACCTTGGGTTCTATGCTTAGGGCCATGGTTAAAGGGAAACTAGCATCTCGGGAAGATCAATTGCCTTTGGTTGAATTTGCTTACAATAGATTCATTCATAGCACTATTGGCATGTCACCTTTTGAAGTGGTTTATGGTTTTAACCCCCTAACCCCTTTAGATCTAACCCCTTTGTCTCAAGATGTTGTGTTGAGTTTAGATGGCAACAAACGAGCCGAGGCCATGAAGAAGTTGCATGAGAAGGTGAGGCTTCACCTTGAGAAGAAGAACCAAGAAACGGCCAAGAGAGCAAACAAGGGCCGCAAAAGAGTTGTGCTTGAATCGGCTGATTGGGTTTGGGTACATTTTCGGAAAGAGAGGTTTCCCAACAAAAGAAAGACCAAGTTGATGCCTAGAGGATATGGTCCATTTGGAGTACTTGAACGGCTCAATGATAATGCATACAAATTTAATCTTCCACACGGATACCAAGTTCACAACACCTTCAATGTGTGTGATCTCTCTCCTATGGTTGTGCAAGATGATTATCCCTTAAATTTGAGAACAAATTCTCTTCAAGAAGGGGAGAATGATACAATCCGAGTGGCATCAAGGCCTTTTACAAGGAGCGAAGTGAGGGAACTTCAAGCTATGCAAGCATTGTTCATGAGGAGGGACATACTTGAATACATTCTAGAGCCTTCCCGGGGATTCCAAGTGTTCATGATAGCATGGGAGGATTATTTGGAGAAGAGTGTTGAAGATGGCCATGCTTGCAATGTGGCCATTACTTGAAGATTTGCAATTTCAAGTTCTGTTGCCAAAAGAAGACACCCAAACAAGGCCCTTACTTCATTAAGGGTAGAAGTGTAATAATATAGTTGTCTTCTTTTGAGCTTTAGTATAAATAGTAGTTTCTTTCATTTAGAAGACTTAGACTATTTTTAATATCGATATTTGGTATTGTAAAACTCTTGAGAGTTGAGAGCTTGTGAAGCCTTGGATTGTGTAATTGTTGAGAGGAAAGGTTGCTTGGGCCTTGAGGTCTTCCGAGGAATTTGGGGTTTCTTTTGTTCTTAATTTAGAGGTCTTAGTTTTCTATAACTTTGGTTGCTAAATTAGGTCTTAAGTTGTGACAAATTATCTACCCCTTTTGTTTCTTGCCTTTTATTTCTATTTTCGTTCTTAATCTTGTATCAGTGTGTCTATGAGCCGTGTCCAGTAGGGTCTTGTTTATGGGTGTGAAGCGCGCCACACTTATGAACAGGAGGCTGCAGGGCATTTAGGAATGATTGACCTTCTTCTTCTTCAAAGATCGTGCGATCGAGCTATGATAAAAGAATTCCCTTTTCCTTAACCGCGTATTATGTTTTCAACAATGCCTGAAGAGAAAAGCTACTACGACCCCGAAAGGCAAGACAGTGGCTAGAAGGAAGACTTAGCGGGAACTGCCGGCTGACATAGAGGAAGGTGAGTCCCAGAATGAGATTCCATCTCAGACCTCTTATACTCGACCAATTTTCGAAGAGCATGTAGGGGCCCCAGCTTTAGCTCTAATACCCCCAGTTCCTCGACCAGATGCCTCAGGTCGGGAGATGAGAGAGGCCATCCATTTGCTGACTCAATTAGTCACCACTCAGGCGCAACGGCAGGGTGCGGGTCATGGTGACAGAGCTGCCAGTGCTAGAGCTCGAGATTTCATTAGTCTGAATCCTCCAGAATTCATTGGGTCAAAGCCGGATGAGGACCCGCAGAGTTTTATAGATGAGATGCTGAGGACATTGTGGATAATACATGCTTTTGATGTTTAGTCTGTAGAGTTAGCTTCTTATGGATTGTTAAATGTGACCGTTCATTGGTATAACACCTGGATATCTTCTAAAGGGGTAAATGCACCTCCCCCGGTATGTCAAGAGTTCGTAGATGCTTTCAACTGACATTACTTGCCACCAGAGGTTCGACGGGCTACAGCTAACACGTTCTTGAATCTTAGACAGGGGAATATAAGTGCTCGAGAGTATAGCCTCCACTTTAATTCTTTCGCCAGGTATGCTCCAGCCATGGTAGCCGATATGAGGGACCACATACACTGGTTTTTGAGTGGTTTGGGGCCACATTTGATTAAGGAGTACTTGACTGCCTCACTTCAGGAAGGAATGGATATTTCTCGTATTCAGGCCCATGGCCAGAACCTGGAAGAACAACAGCAGCAGTAAGGGGGTGAGCGTGATTATGATAGAGGTTATAACAAGAGGGCCAAATCTTCAGGTGCTATTAGTGAGTATAGAGGGGGTCCGAGGCAACAGTATTCCAGGCATTCAGGCCAATTAGCGGCTAGTTCACCTCCTCGATTCGCAGGCAAGAGATTTGATCGCCCTATTTATTTTAAACCGAGTTAGAGCTCTAGAGTTTCGGGTTCCCAGTATAGAAGTGATTCCAGTCAGATGAGACCACCCCTACCATGGTGTAATCAATGTGGTAGGCTACATTTGGGACAGTGCTGCCTAGGTTCAGGCGCTTGTTATGCCTGTGGTCAGACTGGGCATATACTGCGTGATTGTCCATCAAAGGGTGGCAGAGGTAGGGCCCACCCCACAGGATCAGCGGCTGGTTCTTCATCGTCTGTACGCCTTTTGGGGAAAGGTTCGCAGGCATCAGCAGGTCGTGGTAGAGGCAGAGGGGGAGCATCTAGTTCGAGTGGCCCTCAGAACCACATTTATGCGCTAGCGAGATGACAGGATCTTGAGTCTTCCCCTGATGTTGTCACAGGTATGTTATCAGTATCCTCTCATAATGTATACGCATTGATTAATCCGGGTTCTACCTTGTCATATATTACTTCTTATATTGCCGATCGTATTAGGGTGAAACCCGAGCTAATCAAACCTTTTGAGGTGTCCACCTGTTGGTGACCTAGTGGTAGCTAAACTGATATATAGAAATTATGTGTTGGCCTCCTGTTACGCCAATGTTGATTGCAGGACAAAAATGGTTCGCTTCCAATTCCCTGGGGAACCAGTTGTAGAATGGAAATGTAATACAGCATCCCCGAGAGGTAGATTTATTTCCATCTCAAGGTGGGGAAGATGATTGCTAAGGGTTGTATATATCATTTAGCTTGGGTTCAAGCCACAGAAGCAAAGCCGCTAACTCTTCAATCTGTTCTGGTAGTGAATAAGTTTCCAGATGTGTTTCCAGACGAGCTCCTAGGCCTCCCACCAGAACGGGAGATTGACTTTACTATTGATATGTTACCGAATACCAAACAAATATCTATTCCTCCTTACAAAATGGTTCCTACAGAATTGAGGGAATTGAAGGAGCAATTAAAAGATCTGCTTGAAAAAGGCTTTATTAGGCCTAATTCATCGCCATGGGGAGCACCTGTGTTGTTCGTAAGAAAAGAAGATGGTTCTTTGCAGATATGTATTGACTATAGACAATTAAATAAGGTGACCATAAAGAATAAACATCCCCTTCCAAGGATTGATGACTTATTCGATCAGTCTCAGGGTGCCAAATGGTTTTCAAAAATAGATCTAAGATCAGGGTACCACCAAGTGAGAGTTAGGGAAGAGGATATTTCGAAGATAGTCTTTATAACTAGATATGGTCATTAGTCGTTTGGATCAACTAATGCCCCGGCGGTATACATGAATTTGATGAATAATGTATTCAGGCCTTTTCTAGATCTATTTGTGATTGTGTTCATCGATGATATCCTGGTATATTCTCGATCGGAGGCAGAACATGCAGATCATCTACGTACTGTTCTTAGCATTCTTCAGATTCGGGAACTATATGCCAAGTTTTCGAAATGTTAGTTCTGATTGAATTCTGTAACTTTTCTGGGGAATATTATTTCAGCTGATGGTATTCGAGTAGATACCCAGAAGATTGAAGTTGTGAAGACTTGGCCAAGGCCTACAACACCTACGGAGGTTCGTAGTTTCCTGGGTTGGCCGGTTACTATAGAAGATTTGTAGAGAGATTTTCTTCTACTTCTGCACCATTGATGAAGCTAACTTAGAAATTAGCTAAATTCCAATGGACTGACGCTTGTGAGCATAGTTTTCAGGAGCTGAAAGACAGATTGACTTCGGCTCCGATCCTGACACTTCTGGAAGGATCAGAAGGCTATGTTGTTTATTGTGATGCTTTCGGTGTTAGGTTGGGTTGTGTATTGATGCAGCACGGTAAGGTTATTGCCTATGCTTCAAGACAGTTGCGGAAACATGAGAAAAACTATCCGACCCATGATTTAGAGTTAGCTACAGTTATTCATGCATTGAAGATGTGGAGACATTATTTATATGGTATTCATGTTGATATTTATACAGATCATAAGAGTCTCCAGTATAGCTTCAAATAGAAGGAGTTGAATCTACGGCAAAGGCAGTGGTTGGACCTACTGAAAGATTATGATGTGAATATCTTATATCATCTTGGGAAGGCGAATGTAGTAGCTGATGCTCTTAGCCGCAAATCCATGGGCAGTCTATGTGATGTTCAGCCGGAGAAACGGGAGTTAGCTCTTGAGCTTCGACAACTACCCACCCTAGGAGTTCGCTTGATAGACTCGGGCAATACGGGAATTACTATCCATAATTCAGCTGTCTCATCTTTAGTAGTGAAGGTGAAGAAGCGCCAATATGAGGACCCTAAGTTAATTCATTTCAAAGATACACTTCCTCAGAAGAAAAAGTCACTAGTTGAGATTTCTGCAGATGGAGTTCTCAGGTATCAAGGCAGATTATGTGTTTCTGATGTTGCAGGGTTACGTCGACAGATTCTGGAGGAAGCCCATTATTCTGTTCATCCAGGAGCGACAAAGATGTACCATGATCTCAAATCCATCTATTGGTGGGACGAAATGAAGAAAGACATAGCAGAGTTTGTAGCTCAATGTCCTAACTGTCAGCAGGTAAAGATTGAGCATTAAAAGCCCGGTGGATTGTTGCAAGCTATGGAAATTCCAACTTGGAAATGGGAAGTGATTAATACGGACTTCATTACAGGCTTTCCTCATTCTCAGCATATGTATGATTCTATATGGGTAATTATGGATAGACTTACGAAGTTAGCTCACTTTCTACCAGTCAGAACTATGTACTCGGCTGAAGATTATGCAAAGTTGTATGTCAAAGAGATAATACGACTTTATGGTGTAGTATCCATTATTACTGATAGAGGAGCACAATTTACAGCTAATTTCTGGAATTCCTTTCAAGATTGTTTGGGAACTCAGGTAAGACTTAGCACATCATTTCATCCACAGACTGATGGACAAGTTGAGCGCAATATTTAGAACCTCGAAGATATGCTACGAGCATTTGTGTTAGACTTTTGAGGTAGCTGGGATGATCATTTGTCGCTCATTGAGTTTGCATATAACAATAGTTATAACTCCAGCATTCAAATGGCCCGATATGAGGCTTTATATGGGCGCAAGTGTAGATCGCTAATTGGATGGTTTGAAGTAGGGGAGACAAAGTTAGTAGGCCCAGGCTTGGTCCATCAAGCGGTGGAGAAGATCAAGCTTATCCGAGACTAGTTGTCGACAACCCAGAGCCGACAGAAGTCTTATGCGGACAATCGCCGTCGAGACTTAGAATTCCAAGTAAATGATTAGGTATTCTCGAAGGTGTCGCCTATGAAGGGTGTAATGAGGTTTGGTAAGAAGGGATAGTTTAGTCCTCGATATATTGGACCTTACAAGATTGTGCATAAGGTAGACCAAGTGGCTTATAAGTTAGATTTGCCTTCGGACTTGGATTCAGTCCACCCAGTATTCCATGTGTCGATGCTTCGCTAATTCATTGGAGATCCTTCCAAAATTGTACCTGTAGATGATGTTTAGGTCACAGAGAAACTATCCAATGAATAAGTTCCCATTTCTATTCTAGATAGACAAGTTCGGAGACTCCGAACCAAAGACGTAGCCTCAGTTAAAGTCTTATGGAGAAACAATAATAGGGAAGAGATGACTTGGGAAGCTAAGGAAGGTATGAAGTTCAGGTATCCACATTTGTTTCCACTCCTAGAGGAGATTTAGACAGAGGCACCATTGTCTGCAGTTATGTAATGCTTTCTTTCGATGATTTCTTGGTCGTGTGCGACCATTATTGTTGTTGTTGTCGTTGTAGCCCTATAAGGTTATATATATATATATATTGGATTGCTGTGATGGGATTGTAGTGACATATTACAGGGGAAACTCTGGCAAATATTTTGTAAAATCCCTAAGAATCTAACATTCGAGGACGAATGTTCCTAAGGGGGGAGGAATGTTACACCTTAGAAATTTCATGACGTTTTCCTTATAAGTTAACCAATGCAAGACAAAAGTGGAAATTAAGCCCTCATAAGGTTAGGAAGGATATTTGATAATTTTAAGAGTATATATTAAGGTTTCGAAGTTATATGAAATGGTGGAAGTAAGTTGTTGGAGAATTTGGAGTTGGAGTCATGTTTGGGAAGATTATGTAGCATTTGAGTTATGCATTGCTTAGAATTACCTTGAGGGGAAGCTATAGGGTCCCTTAGATGGTGAATTAAGTTTTATAGAAGTGCCAAGAAGGTTCTATAAGGATTGGAGGTCAAACGAATAGGAAATAACGTATTTTCGCAAAACCAGGCAAAATAGGGCCATATGCGGCCGCATACTCACTATGCTGGACCACATATAGGCAGAAAACACCCTAAAATGGCAGCCTTCACTGCCCAATCTCCTCCCTAAGGAGAGGTGGGGTGATGCGGCCGCATATCCCCCATGCGACGCCGCATCTCCTTCGCAAGTTGGTGCGAGGGTGCGAAGTGCCACCTTTCTAAACCCCAAGAGACCTTTATATTAATTCCAACTTCCCACACTTATTTCCCCACATTTCTAGAGGCTTCTCAAGAGCTCATGAAGGTTCCTCATCACTCCAAATCTTTCCATATCATCAATGTTATACGTCAAATAATTCGCAAGCAAATCGACTCAAGTTAAAGGCGGAATTATTTTCGGACATGAAATAGGAAACTTTAATTTTCAATTTTAATTATTACATAAATTGTTTATAAATTTTATTTAGTGTAGAAATATCATTAGAGATTAGGGATTAAATTAATTTTGATTAGATTATTAAGTGAGGATTAATGATTTATAAAAATTAATTAATTTAATTATTCAAAGTGGGCCCCACCCGAAAAAAAAAAAACAAGTTAAGAAAATAATTTGGTGAGTCACAAGGGAGGAGCACGTGTCTAGTAATGGCCAAGCATATATATATGAGGTAAATGTGAACAACTTGCAAATTAACTTTCATTTTTACAAATCAAAGTTGGAAAAAAAAAAAAGGAAAGAACAATTCTCTCCATGGCTGCTCTCGGCCAGCCATGGCTGAGTGAGAGAAATTATTTTGTTTCCTTCTTGATCAAGTTAAAGTGCAATACAAATTCAGGGAGGTGATAGCAACATTGGATTTTATGTTGGAGAAGAAGAAATTGTGAAATTGGAGCAATTAAGTGTAGAAATTCCTCCAAGAAACATTTGGTAAGATTTTCTTATTTTGTGGTGTAATTGTGTTAATAGTGTTGTAATGTAATTATTAAAATTGGATTGGACGAAACTGGAAGTAAGAAAATGCATAAAATTGATGTTATGCGAAATTGTGGGTTGAAAAGGATTAAAAGGTGTTATTGGATTGTTAGAGTTGTTTATGGGCTGAATTGTAAGGATTCCATATGAATATTGCTATTACTGTCGTTGTCGTTGTTGCTATTCTTAGAGACACTAGGATGATTATGTTCTTGATTTCCATAAGCTATTTCATATGGTTTTGATACGTATCTATGATTTCTGAAGTTCTATTTGATGTATTTCCGAGTGACATTCGGAAGGCATTTGATATGACTATTGTCTTTGATAATGTTTTAAATTGCATATGGTTACTCACTACTCTGCTCGTGCTTGCCTCAATATGTCTTTCACTGATGGTGTTATGATGGTGTTATGTTGTGTTTATGGAGTTATGCTGCGTTATGGCGTTATGATGTGTTTATGGAGTTATGTTGTGATATGGCGTTATGCTGTGTTTATGGAGTTATGTTGTGTTATGGCGCTAAAGACGGGGTGGCGACCATGTTCACCGAGTCCCATAATGGGCCGGGTATGATATATGATATTGACATGCATGATTTATGTTTCAAAAGGGCAAGTGTTTTGGTATTCTGGACATTGTACTTGTCTTCTGTACTCCCTATTTCAGTTATGATCCTTTTTACTGTATTTCATGCTTTATATACTCAGTACATATTCCGTACTGACCCCCTTTCTTCGGAGGGCTGCGTTTCATGCCCGCAGGTACAAATAGTCGGTTTGGTGATCCTTCAGCATAGGACTTTCGCTCAGCTGTCTTGGAGAGCTTTGTTGTTCCGGAGCCTAGACTTTTGGTTCAGATCTTATATTGTATATGTGTATGTTTATCCAGGGGTACGGCGGGGCCCTGTCCCGTCATATTTCGCTGTCGATACTCTTGGAGTTCTGTAGACATATGTGTGTGTTTTGTATAAGTTCTGTTCAGCTGTGTCTATACGATGTGCTATGATATGATGTCCGTCTGTAGTGGCAGCCTTGTCGGCTTGCATATGACATTATATTTATGAGTAGTGGAAGCCTAGTCGGCTTGCGTATCGTTTTATGATTTGATCAGTTGTGACTCCTTAGGAAACAGTTTATCTGAATATACATATATGATGACGTTATGAACTATTGGAGTTCTTTTGCAAATCTTCATGTTATTCATAGATTCCGTTCGATTATATGTAACAGGTTTGTATACGGGTGTCCAGTTCGGGCACTAGTCATGGCCCACGGGGTTGGGTCGTGACAAAAGTGGTATCAGAGCAGTTCGTCCTCGGAGTGTCTACAGACCGTGTCTAGTAGAGTCTTGTTTATCGGTGTGTTGTGCACCACATCTATAAACAGGAAGCTACAGGACATTTAGGATGTTACCTTTCTTTAATAACTAAGATCATGCGATAGAGCCCAGCCATAGGAAATGAAATTCCTTATACTAACCCTTGATTTCAGCTGAAGAACGGCATCGACAGTAGAAAGCGACTGATAATACTGGAAGTTACAAAGTACACAGGTAAGCAACGGCGCGGAAGATGTATATCGGATAAGGTAAGAATATGGAAGTATGATTGAAATGTAAAGTTGAAGAGTGAAAGGGAAGGTAGATAGGAAGGTATAGCAGGACAGATCGTTAAAGGATCAGGTACGTTTCGACATCTTTATACTTCTACTTGAAATTGGGAGCCCTGTTTGGCTATGATATGATATGATACATACGTATATATGTTGGCCCTGTGAGGCATTGTTGGTATTTCCTGCGTGCAGGTTTTGGGATAGTAAGAAGTACAGAGGAAACTCTGCCCAAATCTTCCCACAAATAGGAAAAAGAAGAGAATGAGATATAAGTTCATAATATGTCTTGAAAGTTGATACCGGTAGAGTATATTTATTATGTTGGACTAAAGCTTTAAGAGATACCCTCCATGTCATTCGTAAGGGGCACCATTCTTACTTGGAAAATTTTATTTCGAAAAAGCATATATGAGCAGCAAAGGTTAGAATTCATTTGGACGGACCAGAATATTTTCCAACCACATTTTGCCTTAGAAAAAGCTCGTGTTGAAGGGCAAAACGTCTAGCAATTAAGTTTCACTCTATTGGAAGAGTACAAAGCATACAACAAGTAGTTTGTGAACTAAATAGTTCGTTCATGACCCAAGAAATTTTGAGGGTAAACTATGTGAGTTAAGCGATGGAAGTCTCGTGGTGCTTGTCGAATTCTAGTTCTTCTTGTGTGGGTCGGAGGACGCTTCATGGTGACGTAACCTTGGAGTGGGAATGTTCTTATGTTCTTTGAATTTATTAGTTTTAATTAACTAATTGGAGATGGAATTCGTGGAAGGAAAACTCAAACTTGTGAGCTGTCATGGATCATGTGTTCCACGTGTTATTGATGAAATGCTAGAATGAGTCGGAAGGGCTTGTGATACTAAGGGATGATATAGAAAAAGGTGGCAACTCTTAACAAAAACTTTTATTGAGGTATGAGGTGAACTGATAAGTAGGGGTAAATTACGACGAGTTTATAGTTAAAAGGAGTAATAGTATGACTAAGATAAAAGTACGGAGAAGGAAGAATTATGACAAGTCATGGAAGTATTGATAAGACAACTTGTGAGATATTAAGGATAAGATTGATCAGAAAGGGTGAAGGGTTAAGTACGCCTACTCCACAGAGTGTAATTAAAACATAGTAAGAATCGTAAATAAGGTTAAGAAATGTTACGTTATAGGGTTGATAGCGAACAGGAGGTAATCTAAATACCATAAGGATTGTTATAGAAATGAGTAAAGCCTAGCGAGGAAGTAACTAAAGAATACGATGTGATCAGTGTGAAATGAAAAGGCAAATATAGAACGAATGAGAAGGACTCATAAAGTTCTGTAGGCAAAGTTCAGAATAAAGATTATGCGATAACGGAAATGAAAGTGAGCACAAGAAAAGAAAGAGTTAATTGAAACAAGGAAATAAGAAGGAAGCGAGCAAGATAACAGTGCAGTAATTGGTTACGACATGTATAACCGAGAACACGAGCAATATAAGTGACAGAGTTGTGAAAGACTAGAATATAGAAAGATGAGCAACGAGGTAGAATGAGTACTAGAAAATGAATAGTATGACAAGAACAAACAGGAATGGACAGAATACGTTTGGAGAATGAGAAAAGGGGTTATGTAGAAATAGTGTTTTCCGAAGGATACAGAGGTAGCATGAGATTTCTCGTGCACAAAATAAAAGTTGGACATAGACTGGAGAAATGAAAGGAATACTAAAGGAAGCACCTAAGATAGACGTAATTAATTGAGTATGAGTATAGGATAAAAGGGAAATATATAGCTACGAACTTAAGGTGTAGTACGACGAGAAGATGATAAGACAAGACCACTATTAAG
This sequence comes from Lycium barbarum, assembly GCF_019175385.1. Taxonomy (NCBI): domain Eukaryota; kingdom Viridiplantae; phylum Streptophyta; class Magnoliopsida; order Solanales; family Solanaceae; genus Lycium; species Lycium barbarum. The sequence continues at coordinate 99,531,644 of NC_083337.1, read as the reverse complement.
ATGACTTTGATATGATTTTGAGTGAGTTAGAAGTTAGCGTTGGATATACAACAAGGATGAAAAATCATGAGGCATAAAGGAGTACTACGTGTATGTGACTTCACCTCGGAAATGGTGAAATCCTTAAAAGACAAGGATTGCGGATTGCGAAATAACTTATGTATTGTGAATTTATTAGAAGAAACCGATGATATCTGTTGGGATAAAGATGGTGTTATAGGAAAGCTTTGAACCCTTATCATCAGAATATAAATGCTACCGAATGGAGAATTTGGAACGATTATAAGCACTAGCTAATTACTGATTGGAATGAATGGAATGTGGCTTCAGATAAATTGCTACATTAGTTACATTACTCGAGTACCAACCATCAGATAAGATTTTGTACTATATATCGAGAGTTCTCATCGCCTCGTGATTGCGTTGGAGTCTAATACACGGGTAATCTAAGTTATAGATGATAAAGAAAATACATGGATATGGTGCAGTATACCAAATGTATTGGAAAAGAATCATATGAATTTGAAATTGGAAATGGGGATGTAGAGTAGAACATAAATAGATAATGATGTATGTACACCGAAAAGGGGGGAAGCGGATTAGAGAGATGCAAGTGTAAGATGAAAACAACCGACACTGCAACACATTTAATGTGGATATTTTAACTTCAAGTGAGATCACTTGCTGAAACAAGTTAGTGAGATTTGAACGCCAGCAATAAACGGATAGAAGCCAAGGTGGCATTTGAGACAGTGCTGAGAATTATTGGTAAAGACCTTAGATAATATGACATCAGAAGGTGGATGCTTATAAAAAGGGAGAATACGACAAGAGAATGGTAACGAATAACTTAAGAGATGCTATGAAGGATAGCAATGCTATACTGGATTAGAGGTTAAGATATTGGCAACGGAGTTATTGGCTAATGACGTTGTGACACATAAGTAGCAAAAGAGAAAGTATAGGAAATCTCCTATAGTAGGATATGAGAAAATCAAATGGTAAATAAAGGAAAGGAGAGGAGTATGACAAGATAGACAACAAGTGAGTTTTAGTACAAATAAGATACGTAAAGCAGAATGAACCAGGAGAAGGAAAGACTATGACTAAGGTTGGATGCACTTTGTACGAATTGTACAAGAATGGTTATGCACCCTACAAATTTTTGTACGCGAAGAATAAGACCAAGTGAGTACTTGATAAGAAGAATAAGAATTCAGTAACAATAATGTGATTGCGATATTTCGGATACATCAAAGAAAGGTATAAGATGGTTTGAGACAAAACTACAGAGATATAATTAGTATTGAGGGAAAAAGCCATAGTTGAGCCTTGATATCAACTGAAAGAGATAAGAGAAAAATATAAGGTCTGCATAATGACTAGCGTGGTGACGCTAGGGCTGATTTGAGCACCTACACATACCCTTGTAAAGATTGCAATATGATGCGTGGTAGGAGAACTAAGAGCAAATTTGAATAAAGGGGCAATAGAAAAGTTTGACTCAAAAATAGAGAAACGACACGAGATAATATGCCTAAAGTATTTCCAGTTAGGGTAAAGGAAATTGCGAAATGATTTAACCGAGACAATCAGAACAAGCGGGTTACTGGCTACTGTATAACAGTAAAGTTATAATATGAGGGGAACCTCGCGCTATTTGATAGCCAACCCTAAAGATCGAGATTAAGAAGTAAAAGAAAGAGATAGTTAAAGACCTTTAAAAGAAATTCAGAAAGTGACACATGATGCTGAGGATTCCAGAATACGGACTGTAACAGCAGAGTAAAGCAAAAATATTAGAGTGGAAAAATGTTACCCTCTGGGAAATTTCGTTTTACTCGTAGAACCTGCGAAGGGTGTACAGATTACCAGAGGCATGCAATACTCCAAGGATAGTAAAATCTAATAAACCGACGAGGGACGTCTGCGCGTTATAAAAATCTTATTTAAAGATTAAAAAGTAAGATGAAGGGACCGATATCTTAAGGGAGTAACTATAGAAAAAGAAGGAGTCGAGTTAAGACTAAGAACACAAGCGAGAGAAATAAGATTTCAGCGGAAGAGCCCGCAATACAACTGACAACTGACTGCGAAGTAAAGAGGAGAGTAAAGGCAATGACGTGGAATTATTACCTCAGGAAGCAACAGAAAGAGGAGATATTACAGGAATGACTATGTAGAGGCCTGGAATGCGTTTTAATGAATTATAGCGAATCGACCAATGGAAGAGGTATGTGAAGGGCATAATTAACTAAGAGAACACTTGAGAAAGTATTGGGAGTTCAGGACCAGTCTAACATTCGAGGACGAATGTTCTAAAGGGGGTAAGGATGTTATACCTCGTATTTTTATACGTCAAATAATTCGCAAGCAAATCGACTCAAGTTAAAGGCGGAATTATTTTCGGACATGAAATAGGAACCTTTAATTTTCAATTTTAATTATTACATAAATTGTTTATAAATTTTATTTAGTGTAGAAATATCATTAGAGATTAGGGATTAAATTAATTGTGATTAGATTATTAAGTGAGGATTAATGATTTATAAAAATTAATTAATTTAATTATTCAAAGTGGGCCCCACCCGAAAAAACAAAACAAGTTAAGAAAATAATTTGGTGAGTCACAAGGGAGGAGCACGTGTCTAGCAATGGCCAAGCATATATATATGAGGTAAATATGAACAACTTTCAAATTATCTTTCATTTTTACAAATCAAAGTTGGAAAAAAAAAAGGAAAGAACAATTCTCTCCATAGCTGCTCTCGGCCAGCCATGGCTGAGTGAGAGAAATTATTTTGTTAGCCTTCTTGATCAAGTTCAAGTGCAATACAAATTCAGGGAGGTGATAGCAGCATTGGATTTTAAGTTGGAGAAGAAGAAATTGTGAAATTGGAGCAATTAAGTGTAGAAATTCCTCCGAGAAATTGTGTTAATAGTGTTGTAATGGAATTATTAAAATTTGATTGGACGAAACTGGAAGTAAGAAAATGCATAAAATTGATGTTATGCGAAATTGTGGGTTGAAAAGGATTAAAAGGGGTTATTGGATTGTTAGAGTTGTTTATGGGCTTAATTGTAAGGATTCCATATGAATATTGCTATTACTGTCATTGTTGGTATTTCTGTGATAACAGGAGAATAATGGAAAATTCGGGTTAGGCAAATATATAGGGGAAATGCTGCCCGATTTTCGTTAAGTCCTTAACTAATGAAAAACCCTGATAGAGAAAGTATAAGTTAAAGAATAAGTTCTATAGGCGATTGGTCACAGATTTATGAACTAGGAAGTATAGTTACTAACTATAGCGTTACTTTTACATTAAATAGGCTAAAGGGGCGACGAAGCGAACAAGAGTGCGATTAACCTTCAGCAGGTATGTAAAGCTAACCCTTCCTTCTTTTTGGCATGATCCTTATGAAATAAACAGACGATGTGTATATGAATCCAAATAAATTCCTATTCTTAGAGACACTAGGATGATTATGTTCTTGATTTCCATAAGCTATTTCATATGGTTTTGATACGTATCTATGATTTCCGAAGTTCTATTTGATATATTTCCAAGTGACATTCGAAAGGCATTTGATATGACTATTGTCTTTGATAATGTTTTAAATTGCATATGGTTACTCACTACTCTGCTCGTGCCTGCCTCAATATGTCTTTCACTGAGTCCCGGGCCAGGACATGTTCTCGTGCACAGTTTCACTGCATTGTTCATCGAGTCCCTCACTAGAGGGATATATATATATATATATATATATATATGATGGTGTTATGCTATGTTTATGGAGTTATGCTGCGTTATGACGTTATGATGTGTTTATGGAGTTATGCTGTGATATGGCGTTATGCTGTGTTTATGGAGTTATGCTGTGTTATGGCGCCAAAGACGGGGTGGCGACCATGTTCACTGAGTCCCATAATGGGCCGAGTATGATATATGATATTGACATGCATGATTTATGTTTCAAAAGGGCAAGTGTTTTGGTATTCTGGACATTGTACTTGTCTTATGTACTCCCTATTTCAGTTATGATCCTTTTTACTATATTTCATGCTTTATATACTCAGTACATATTTCGTACTGACCCCCTTTCTTCGCGGGGCTGCGTTTCATGCCCGCAGGTACAGATAGTCGGTTTGGTGATCCTTCAGCATAGGACTTCCACTCAGCTGTCTTGGAGTGCTCTGTTGTTCCAGAGCCTAGACTTTTGGTTCAGATCTTATATTGTATATGTATATGTTTATCCAGGGGTACGGTTGGGCCCTGTCCCGTCATATTTCGCTATCGATACTCTTAGTGGTCTGTAGACATATGTGTGGGTTGTGTATAAGTTCTGTTCAGCTGTGTCTATACGATGTGCTATGATATGATGTCCGTCTGTATTGGCAGCCTTGTCGGCTTACATATGACATGATATTGATGAGTAGTGGCAGCCTTGTCGGCTTGCGTATCGTTTTATGATTTGATCAGTTGTGACTCCTTAGGAAACAGTTTATCTGAATATACATATATGACGACGTTATGAACCATTGGAGTTCTTTTGCAAGTCTCCATGTTATTCATAGATTCAGTTCGATTATATGTAACAAGTTCATATACGGGTGACCAGTTCGGGCACTAGTCATGGCCCAGGGGGTTGGGTCGTGAAAATCAAGATAGAAGATCAACATCAAGACTTCAAAAGTAATCCATGGAAGATGATAGTTCTTGCTTTCTTTCAAAGTTGTGGTGAACTTGATCTTGGAGAGAGTTAAGTGAGGGGAAGTTCCTTGATTATAAGGTATGTTCTTCATCCTATTCATATGGTTGAGTTGATGTAAAGGTTTAGTACCCCTTAGAAAGGAAAAGAATTGAGGTGGAGAAGATATGAGTGTTGTAACGAAGAAGATGACAATGATGTGAACTCGAAAAGGGGATTTTGGTTAAATTTGAGATTAAATTGAATATAACTTCTTGATTATGATATTATGGATGTTGTTATTGTTGTTTTGGAGTTTTTTTATAATACGGTGGAATTTGATGAAATAGGGTAAGTGCTGCCCAAATTCCGTTAGCCTTTTAGTTGCTTTAGTTTGAACTTAAGCATGTTTTGAAGACTTAACCTTGTTATGAATCCTCTTGAATGTAAATTTTGCGAGCTTGGGAGGAAACGATAGTAGTTAAGGAGACGTGAAGGTATGTAAGGCTAGTCTTTTTCTTTCTAAAGGCATGATTCCATAGTTGTCAACCTATACATGATATCCACAATATTCCAATTCCTGCAAACACTAGAAGCCCAAGGCGGCCACCAGACACCAGAAACTTGGCCTAATATTTTCCTTCGATCTGATTTTTCGACTAACTCCCGAGGCCATCTGCTCACATACCAGATACCTAGTTCTATATAAAAACGCACTACGAACGGGCCTGTGGCCTCAGAATTCCCAACGGAGATCTCGTTGGCCGGTTCAACCACCGATGCCTTAATTCCCATTTCCCATCCGACGTCTCAAAATGCATCCGAATGCATTAGGAACCGAACCAAATGCCTACACAAATTCTAAACGACTATCCGGACCTCTCGGAATTGAGGAAATTCTGGAAAAGGTTCGTTTGCCCAAAAGTCAACTTTGGGTCAACCACTTTCATTTTTAAGCCTATATTTTCACCAAAGTTACCCGACTCCGATCTAGACACCTCGAGAAGTGTGTCAATAGTCCCCTCCGATAAAATGTAAGCCAACCAATGCTCTGGAACCGGTGAAAGTGCCAAAAGGACTATAACGACCAAACGGATCGTTACATCAGATACCAATTGAACGGTTGCTCATCCTCGAGCAAAGAGAAGAAGGAAAGTAGGAAAACACCTGAATCAGTGAAAAACTAGGGATATCGGCTACGCATATCAGACTCAGTCTCCCAGGTAGCCTCTTCCACCGAACGTTGCTTCCATTGCACTTTCACAGAAGCAATCTCCTTGGACCTCAACTTTCGAACCTGCCTATCCAAGACCGCGATAGGCTCCTCCTCATAAGTCAAATTCTCATCAAGCAATATAGAATCCCAGAGGATAATGTAGGTACCATCGGCATGGTATCTCTTTAGCATCGAAACATGAAAAATCGTGTTAACTCTCGCCAAGCCTGGCGGCAATGCTAACACATAAGCTACATCACCTATACAATCCACGATCTCAAATGGGCCTATGTATCTAGGGCTCAACTTGCCCCTCTTACTAAACCTCATAACACTTTTCATGGGTGAAACCTTCAATAGAACCTGATCACGAATAGCAAACTTCAAATCCTGAACCTTCCGGTCCGCATACATCTTCTGCAGGCTCTGAGCCACCACGAGTCTGGCCTGAATAGTTCTCACTCTATCAAGGGACTCTCTCAACACATCCATGCTCCTAGGTCGAGTCTCGAACCCATCGAACCAACCAATCGAAGATCTACACCTCCAACCATATAAGGCCTCAAAAGGTGCCATACCAATACTCGAATGATAACTGTTGTTGTATGCAAACTCCACCAAGGGCAAGTACTGATCCCAATGACTACCAAAATCAATAACACACGCTCTCAACATGTCCTCGAGTACCTGAATGGTCCGCTCGGACTGGCCATCAGTCTGGGGATGGAAAGCTGTACTAAAGTCCAATCGGGTACCCAACTCATCATGAAATACTCTCCAGAATTGGGAAGTGAAGATAGTACCTCGATCAGATACAACAAAAATAAGGATCCCATGTAATCTCACAATATCCCGAATATACATTTTGCCAAACTTCTCTGCTGTATAAGGAACCTGAACCGAAACAAAGTGAGCGGACTTAGTCAATTGATCCACTATTACCAAAATAGAATCAAACATACCAAGGGTCTTCGGAAGACCCGTGACAAAATCTATAGTAATCCTCTCCCACTTCCACTCGGGAATGGGCATCCTCTGAAACACCCCACCGGGTCGCTGGTACTCATACTTTACTTGTTGATAGTTTCCACACTTAGCCACATAATCAACTATATCCCTCTTCATACGGCGCCACCAATAGCGCTGTCTCAAATCACGGTTAGTCACTCCCGCATGAATGGAATAGCGAGAGCTGTGGGCCTCAGATAAGATCAACTAAATCAGATCACCAACACGAGGAACACATATGTGTCCCCTAACACGAGGAACGTATACACGTCCCCTAATCCTCATAATGCCCTAAGAATCGATCACGGCCTCCTTGGCTTCCCCTTTCGACACCCTATCTCGGATCTTGCTCAACTGAGAATCCTCAAATTGATTAGCCTTGATCCGATCCAATAACGATGACCTCACCTCTATACAAGCCAAGATCCTGCTCGAGGCCGAGATGTCGATACGGACGAAACTGTTGGCCAGAGTCTGAACCTCCATGGCCAACAGACGCTCGGAAACAACTAATCGAGCTAAACTCCCCATACTCACTGCCTTGCGACTCAAGGCATCAGCCACCACATTGGCTTTAACAGGGTGGTACAGAATAGAGATGTCATAATCCTTCAGCAGCTCCATCCATTGGTGCTACCTAGAATTAAGATCTCTCTGGGTAAACACATGCTAAAGGCTATGGTGATCAGTAAGAACCTCACAATGGACAGCACTTGCTTAGTCTTTTTCTAGCTTGATTGCGAAGCATGGTTTGGAAAGGTCAGCTGAAAGACGGTATATATCAACATTCAAACCTATTCCTTTGTGAAGGCGAAGACTACGGTCAACAACTTTAAATCATTGGTAGGGTAATTCTTCTCGTGAACCTTCAACTGACGGGAAGCACAAGCTATCACTCTACCCTCCTGCATCGACACCGCACCCAAACCCATATGGGAAGCATCACAATAGATAGCCAAGTCCTTGCCCTCCACAAGTAAGGCTAGGATCGGGTGTTACACCTCGGAAAAATTCTCCGTTGGTACGCAAGTGAATGAATTAGTGATAGGTATGGGTGCATGATGTCCATGAGCAAGAAACGACGTTTGATGACCTTAGGCGAGATTTCAAAGGAATCCGACGTAAGACAAGAAAGTTGGCTAAGGTAAGGCAAGGTGAGGTGAGCAATGCATGTGCATGGATGTGGATGATTAAAATGAGAAGTCTAAGAAATATGAAAAGTTGCAGATTTGAAATCTGCCCAGTGGTCGTAAAGTGCAAAATACGGACCGTAAATTGGTATACGATCCGTAAACTGGCAGTCGTAAACTACCATGCAAGACTTCAACTTTTTGCCCAGTTGTGAAATGGTAAAATACGACCAGGAGGACGGACCGTAAAGTGATTTACGGCCCGTAAACTATGGTCGTAAATCACCATGCATGTAGCCAAAGTTTCTGGTTCTGGAAATGGATAAAGACGACCACGAGGGACGGTCCGTAAAGTGGAATATGGACCGTAAACCTCCATGGACGACCACTGTTCACCCAGCACAGATTTTTGCAATTCATTAAATAAAGGAACGAACACTTGTTTTATTTCATTACAACATTTCACCACTTCTCTCTAAAACCTCTCTCTACATTTATTATACAAGTTTTCAAGGATATTTGAAGATCAACAACATAAAAAAAGGTGAATCAAGAGTAAGAACATCATCAAAGATCATCTAGGTCAAGAAATCCAAATGGAGAAAAACTAGGGTTTTGCTCAAGGTGGAGTATTATTAACCAAAGCTTGTTCCTACAACTTCTAAGGTAAGATTCATGATTTTTACATGATGTTTAAGGTATTGAAGAGTTGAAATACATGGATTGTAGAAAATATGGTCAAGTAGGTCATGAATGATGAATAGTGACATTTTGAGGAATAGTTTGAACTGAATCATGAATGTTGTTGTGTTGTGATCTGAATGTATTATAAATGGCACTAAGATCATGAACTAGACACTTTAGACGAATGGACGAAGTTGGATGTTATGACCATGAATATGGGTGAATTAGAGGCAAATTAAGGAATCTAGATATTGTGGATAATGTGAATGACTAATGGCCATTGTTATGATATTAATGAAGGTATAGACGCTAGCATTGGAAAGAAGTGTGCAAATGTAGAATAGTCCGACGAAAAGGTATGTAAGGCTAACCCTTCTTTCATAAGGCATGGTTCCTTGGCCAAACTCTTAAATCCTCTATATGAGTATGTTGTATTCAAATGATTGACACTCCGAGCTCATAAGCTCACGATCCTCGATATGTGCTACGATTGTACTACGCACCCCATATGACGAGTAAGCATAAGATATAAATGTAGCGAAAAAGATGATGATAGTGATGACGATGATAATAATAATGATGCTAAAGGTGCCTACGGGCTATTATACTTACATGTGCCTATGAAAGTCTATAATGACACCCCGAGCTTATAACGCCGGGTAGGATATATGTATATGAATATGTATAAAGTATGTATACGATTACGAAACGCGCGCACACTTCTGCAGATGGTACGGATATCCCTGAAGCCTTGGTAGGGCCAGGTATGAGTAACCTTGAGCCTTGGTTGGCCAAGTATGTATTAAACACCGATCCTATGAGGTCGGGTATGCTATGTATATGAAATGACTATGTATATAATATGAATATGAATGTGATAAGACTATGTATAAGAATACGAATAAGGACATTTATACGAATATGAGCACAAGTATGGTACAAGTACTATTATGGAATACAGATGATGACGTAGGTGTACTAATATGTATGAAAAATGGAAAGTCCTACGAAAGGCAGGTAAGTACTATGACGATGATATTATTGTCTCCCCTCCTATGCTATTTCATATGTTGTTCAGGATGCTTATTTATTGATGTTGCTCATGCTTTACATACTCAGTACATTCTTCGTACTGACGTCCTTTTGTTTGTGGACGCTGCGTCATGCCCGCAGGTGCACAGGGAGACAGACTTGATCCATAGCTGCCTATTCGGAGATTACATAGAGAGCTCCATTTCCTTCGGAGCCATATCTTTTGGGTACTCATTCTTTTGTGTATATAATTATGGGCATAGCGGGGTCCTGTCCCGCTAATGTGATATGTTATACTCTTAGAGGCTCGTATACATGTGTGTGTGTGTGGGTAGATGTGTTTGGCCTTGTCGGCCTATGTTTTGTATATCATTTTGTCGGCCACGTTGGCCCATGTACATTGATGTGGCATAGATGCCTATGGTGATATAAATGTGCTGTTGTCCAAATGGACTAGTTGACGAATGAATGGAAATGCATGTATAGTTATGTGGCTCACCTAGATGTAAGCATAAGAGTAAGCTAAGACGGTGCCCAGGTGGGCTAGCACCGGGTGCTCGTCGCGGTCCCGAGTCGGGTCGTGACAAAAGTGGTATCAGAGCAGTTCAGTCCTAGGGTGTGTCTACGAGCCGTGTATAGTAGAGTCTTGGTTATGGGTGTGTTGCGCGCCACACTTATAAACAAGAAGCTGCAGACATTTTAGGAATGAATGACCTTCTTTCTTCATAAGAATCGTGCGATAGAGCTATGATGTAAGAAATTCTTGTTCCTTAATCGTGTGTTGTGTATTTCAGAGATGCCTAAGAAGAAAAAGGCTACGGCGGCCCAAAGGGGCAAGATGGTGGCAGAAAAGCGAGCTGAAAGAGCACCGCCATCGGTAGTAGAGGAAAGTGAGTCCCAGAGTGCGACTCGATCTCAGTCCTCCCAGACAGTGCCTATTACTGAGGAGCATGAGGGAGCCTCAGCCCCAGCTCCAGCACCTCCAGCTCCTCCACCGAATGCTTCTGGCCAAGATGTGAAAGAGGCCATTAATTTGTTGACTCAGTTGGTTGCGGCCCAAGCTCAGAGGCAAAGTTCAGGGCATGGTGATAGGGCTGTTTGTGCAAGGACCCGTGATTTCATTACTTTGAACCCTCCGGAATTCTTTGGGTCAAAACCGGAGGAGGATCCTCAGGATTTTATTGATGCTATGCTAAGGACGCTACGATTGATGCATGCTTCAGACACCGAGTCGGTGGAACTAGCGTCATATAGATTGAGAGATGTCTCGATCCAGTGGTATACAGTATAGATCGCTTCACGGGGAGCCAACGCACCTCCCCCGGTATGGCAAGAGTTTGTTGATGCTTTTCCCCGTCATTATATGCCTCCAGAAGTTCGGCGGGCTAGGGCTGATAAATTTTTGAACATGAGGTAAGGAAGCATGAGTTCCCTAGAGTATAGCCTCCGTTTTAACTCCTTGGCTAGGTATGCTTCGGCCATGGTAGCAGATATGGGCGACAGGGTACACCGATTTGTAAAGGGCCTAGGGCCTCATCTGATGGATAAATGCTTGACTGCGTCCCTTCAGGACGGAATGGACATTGCACGCATTCAGGCACGTGCTCAGAACTTGGAGGAAAGCTTACAGTAGCGGAGAAGTGAACGTGAATAGGATAGGGGACATAGCAAGAGGGCCAGATCTTCGGGCCCAATAAGTGAGTCCAGAGGCGGACACAGGTAACAGTTCCCTAGACATTCGGGCTATTCTACGACCAGTGCACCTCCACGGTTTTCAGGCCAGAGTCTTGATAGATCTACTCATCCCGGGCCGAGTCACAGTTATTCGGGGTCCCAGTTTAGAGGTGATTCAGGCCAGTCAAGGCCACCTATACCACGGTGTTCCCAGTGTGGGAAGTCGCATTGGGGTCAATGTCGATTGGGTTCAGATGTTTGCTATTCATGTGGTCGACCAGGCCATGTTATGCGTGATTGCCCCTCAGTACATGGTAGATGTAGGACCCAACCATCAGGGTCGGTAGCTGGATCTTCGGCATCTGTACGCCCTACGGGGCCAGGTTCACATGCGCCAGCTGGCCATGGTAGAGGTAGAGGCAGAGCTCCCAGTACTAGCGGTCCTCAGCACCGTATCTATGCTTTGGCTGGACGCCAAGATCTAGAGTCTTCTCCTGACGTGGTCACAGGTATATTATCGGTATTCTCTCATGATGTATATGCTTTGATTGATCCGAGCTCCACTTTATCATATGTTACTCCTTATATTGCGGGTCAATTTATAGCTGAGCCGGAGTCGATCAAACCTTTTGAGGTGTCTACACCCGTGGGTGAATCGGTGATAGCTAGCCGAGTATATAGAGATTGTGTAGGTATGATTTGTGGTCGTACCATGATTTATTTACATGAGCTAGAAATGGTAGACTTTGATGTTATTATGGGCATGGATTGGTTGGCTTCTTGTTACGCCAATGTTGATTGTACAATGAAAATGGTACGTTTCTAATTTCTGGGAGAATCAGTGTTAGAATGGAAAGGAAATACGGCATCACCAAAAGGTAGGTTTATTTCCTATCTAAAGGCAAGGAAAATGATCACAAAAGAGTGCATTTATCATCTAGTACGAGTTCAAGATGTAGAAGCTGAGTCGCCAACTCTTCAGTTAGTTCCCGTAGTGAATGAATTTCCGGATGTATTCCCGGAAGAGCTTCCAGGCCTTCCTCCCGAACGGGAGATTGATTTTGCCATTGATGTGTTGCCAGGCACTAAACCTATATCTATTCCTCCTTATAGAATGGCACCCACATAATTGAAAGAGTTGAAGGAGCAATTGAAGGACTTGCTTGATAAAGGCTTCATTAGGCCTAGTTCATCCCCGTGGGGAGCGCCCGTATTGTTCGTCCAAAAGAAAGATGGCTCCCTGAGAATGTGCATCGATTACCGGCAATTGAATAAGGTGACGATTAAGAATAAATATCCTCTCCCGAGGATTGACGATTTATTTGATCAATTGCAAGGTGCCAAATGGTTTTCAAAGAATGATTTGAGGTCAGGGTATCACCAAGTAAGAGTGAGGGAGAAACATATCCCTAAGACAGCCTTCAGAACGAGATATGGTCATTTTCAATTCCGGGTGATGTCATTTGGGCTAACTAATGCGCCAGCGGTATTTATGGATTTGATGAATAATGTGTTCAGGCCCTTTCTGGACTTATTTGTAATCGCATTTATCGATGACATCTTGGTGTATTCTATATCCGAGGCAGAACATGCGGATCATTTGCGTATTGTCCTTGGAGTTCTTCGAACTCGAGAATTGTTTGCAAAGTTTTCCAAATGTGAGTTCTGGTTGAACTCAGTGGCATTTTTAGGGCATATTGTGGCAGCCGATGGTATTCGAGTGGATAGTAAAAAGATTGAGGCCATGAAAACTTGGCCAAGACCCACAACTCCTACAGAGGTTAGTAGCTTTTTGGGCTTAGCAGGTTATTACAAGAGATTCGTTGAAGGTTTTTCCTCTATTTCTGCACCACTCACAAAGTTGACACAGAAATCAGCCAAGTTTCAATGGACAGATGCTTGTGAACGTAGTTTCCAAGAGTTAAAGGGTCGGTTGACTTCTGCCCCAGTTCTGACACTTCCAGAGGGATTGGAAGGATACGTTGTGTATTGCGACGCTTCAGGTGTTGGGCTAGGCTGTGTGTTGATGCAACATGGCAAAGTGATTGCGTATGCTTCAAGGCAATTGCGGAAACATGAGCAGAATTATCCTACCCATGACTTAGAATTGGCCGCAGTGGTTCATGCATTAAAGATATGGAGACATTACTTATATGGTGTCCACGTGGATATTTATACAGATCATAAGAGTCTTCAGTACATATTCAAGCAGAAAGAGTTGAATTTGCGGCAGCAACGATGGTTAGAGTTGCTAAAAGACTATGATGTTGAGATCCTGTACCACCCCGGAAAGGCAAATGTGGTGGCTGATGCTCTTAGCCGTAGGTCGATGGGAAGTCTAAGTGATGTACGACCAGAAAAGAAAGAGATGGCCCGTGAGCTTTAACAGTTAGCTAGCCTAGGAGTCCGAGTAGTGGACTCAGGTAGCAGCGGAGCTACTATCCAGAATACAGCAGTCTCGTCGCTAGTAGCAGAAGTGAAAGAGCGACAATATGAGGATCCCATGCTAATGCAGTACAGAAATACACTCCCTCAGAAAAAGGAGTCATCATTTGACATTTCAGGAGACGGAGTTCTCCGATGTAGAGGAAGATTATGTATTCCCGATGTGGCAAGTTTACGCCACTAGATTTTGAGAGAAGCTCATAGTTCCCGTTATTCTGTTCACCCCGGAGCGACGAAGATGTATCATGATCTTAAGTCTATATATTGTTGGAATGGGATGAAGAAAGATATAGCGGAATTCGTAGCTCAGTGCCCTAATTTCCAACAAGTGAAGATTGAACACCAAAAGCCGGGTGGATTGTTGCAAGCTATAGAAATCCCAATTTGGAAGTGGGAAGTGATTAACATGGACTTCATTTCGGGCTTACCCCGTTCTCGACGTAAGTATGATTCCATACGGGTGATTGTGGATAGACTCACCAAGTCAGCTCATTTCTTACCGGTCAGGACGACCTATGAGGCAGAAGATTATGCGAAGATTTATCTTAAAGAGATAGTAAAACTCCATGGTGTCCCGGTATCTATTATCTCCGACAGAGGGACTCAGTTTACAGCTAAGTTTTGGAGGTCTTTCCAAGAGGGTTTAGGGACCCGAGTTAGCCGTAGCATAGCATTTCATCCCCAGACCGATGGACAAGCTGAACGTACTATTCAGACTCTTGAGGATGTGTTACGAGCATGTATGATAGATTTTGGAGGGAATTGGGATGATCATTTGCCACTAATTGAATTTGCTTACAATAATAGTTATCATTCCAGCATTCAAATGGCAGCATATGAAGCTTTATATGGGCGAAAGTGTAGATCCCCAATTGGGTGGTTCGAAACCGGAGAAACTAAGTTGATAGGGCCCGACTTGGTCCAGCAAGCTATAGAGAAAGTCAAACTTATACAAGATCGGTTGTTAGCAGCCCAAAGTCGTCAGAAGTCCTATGCGGATAATTGTCGAAGAGACTTGGAGTTCAAAGTGAAAGATTGGGTATTCTTGAAAGTGTCGCCAATGAAAGGCGTGATGAGATTTGGCAAAAAGGGGAAGCTTAGTCCCCGGTATATTGGACCATATGAGATTGTGCACAAAATAGGCAAAGTTGCCTATGAGTTAGATCTACCTCCAGAATTAGAGTCAGTCCATCCAGTATTTCATGTCTCGATGCTTCGAAAATGTGTTGGAGATCCCACTAGGATCGTCCCAGTAAATGATGTGCAAGTGACAGAGGAATTGACTTATAAAGAGGTACCCATTGCCATATTAGACAGGCAAGTACGGAGGCTTAGAAACAAAGAAGTGGCCTCGATTAAGGTGCTATGGAGAAGCAGTAAACGAGAGGAGATGACATGGAAAGCAGAAGAAAGTATGCGATCCAAATACCCACATTTATTTCAGCCCTTGGAAGAAGCCCAAGATGAGACGTCAAGATCATAAGGTATGTATATTTTCCTTTTATCCTTTTGGGTCATGTGTGGCCAAAATTTTACGTTGTTATGTTGTGGCCCTGTGTGGCATCGATATTATGGGTTGTTGTGGCAGGATGGTAGTGCCATTTTGTAAGGGAAACTCTGGCAAAATTTTTGTAGAATTCCCGAACACTTTAACATTCGGGGACGAATGTTATTAAGGGGGGAAGAATGTTACACCTCAGAAAAATTCTCCGTTGGTACACAAGTGAATGAATTAGTGATAGGTATGGGTGCATGATGTCCATGAGCAAGAAACGACGTTTGATGACCTTAGGCGAGATTTCAAAGGAATCCGACGTAAGACGAGAAAGTTGGCTAAGGTAAGGCAAGGTGAGGTGAGCAATGCATGTGCATGGATGTGGATGATTAAAATGAGAAGTCTAAGAAATATGAAAAGTTGCAGATTTGAAATCTGCCCAGTGGTAGTAAAGTGCAAAATACAGACTGTAAATTGGTATACAGTCCGTAAACTGGCAGTCGTAAACTACCATGCAAGACTTCGACTTTTTGCCCAGCTGTGAAATGGTAAAATACGACCAGGAGGACGGACCGTAAAGTGATTTACAGCCCGTAAACCATGGTCGTAAATCACCATGCATGCAGCCAAAGTTTCTGGTTCTGGAAATGGTTAAATATGACCACGAGGGACGGTCCGTAAAGTGGAATACGGACCGTAAACCTCCATGGACGACCACTGTTCACCCAGCACAGATTTTTGCAATTCATTAAATAAGGGAACCAACACTTGTTTTATTTCATTACAATATTTCACCACTTCTCTCTTAAACCTCTCTCTACATTTATTATACACGTTTTCAAGGATATTTGAGGATCAACAACATAAAAAAAGGTGAATCAAGAGTAAGAACATCATCAAAGAACATCTAGGTCAAGAAATCCAAATGGAGAAAAACTAGGGTTTTGCTCAAGGTGGAGTATTATTAACCAAAGCTTGTTCCTACAACTTCTAAGGTAAGATTCATGATTTTTACATGATGTTTAAGGTATTGAAGAGTTGAAATACATGGATTGTAGAACATATGGTCAAGTAGGTCATGAATGATGAATAGTGACATTTTGAGGAATAGTTTGAATTGAATCATGAATGTTGTTGTGTTGTGATATGAATGTATTATAAATGGCACTAAGATCATGAACTAGACACTTTAGACGAATGGACGAAGTTGGATGTTATGACCATGAATATGGGTGAATTAGAGGCAAATTAAGGAATCTAGATAATGTGAATGACTAATGGCCATTGTTATGATATTAATGAAGGTATAGACGCTAGCATTTGAAGGAAGCGTGCAAATGTAGAATAGTCCGACGAAAAGGTATGTAAGGCTAACCCTTCTTTCATAAGGCATGGTTCCTTGGCCAAACTCTTAAATCCTCTATATGAGTATGTTGTATTCAAATGATTGACACTCCGAGCTCATAAGCTCACGATCCTCGATATGTGCTACGATTGTACTACGCACCCCATATGACGAGTAAGCATAAGATATAAATGTAGCGAAAAAGATGATGATAGTGATGACGACGATAATAATAATGATGCTATAGGTGCTTACGGGCTATTATAGTTACATGTGCCTACGGGTTGTTATAATTACATGTGCCTATGAAGGGCCACTGACTCTAACCAGAACTCACACTTAGAAAATTTCAGAAATAAGCTATGTTTCTTCAACAACCCAAGGACGGTACGAAGATGGCTCTCATGCTCCACTCTACTCTTGGAATACACCAAGATGTCATCAATAAACACAATCACAAAAGAATCAAGGAACGGCCTAAAGATGCCATCTATTAAGGTCATAAATGCAGCTGGGGCATTGGTAAGCCCAAAAGACATCACTAGAAACTCATAGTGGCCATATCTTGTCTGAAATGCTGTTTTCGGAATATCCTCCGCCCTAATCTTCAACTGATGATAGCCGGAATGCAAATCAATCTTAAAAAACACTGAAGCACCCTAAAGCTGGTCGAATAGATCATCAATACGCGGCATAGGAAAATTATTTCGAACAGTGACGTTGTTCAACTGGCGGTAATCAATGCACATCCTCATGGTCCCATATTTCTTCTTCACAAATAGCACTGGAGCACCCCCAAGAGGAGACACTCGGTCTAATGAACCCCTTTCTCAATAAATCCTGCAATTGTTCCTTAAGTTCTCTCAACTCAGCTGGTGCCATCCGATATGGTGGGATGGAAATAGGACGAGTAGATGGGTCCACATCGATAAAAAAATCAATGTCACGATCGGGTGGCATACCCGACAAATCTGAAAGAAATACCTCTGCGAACTCCCTCACATTAGGAATAGACTTAAGGGATGGATATGCAACAGTCGTGTCACGAACATGCGCCAAATATGCTAAACACCTCTTACTTACTAATTTCTTCGCTCGAAGGAAGGAAATAATCTTCTACAGAGCGGGACTAGGAGTACCTCTCCACTCAACCCTAGGGATGTCAGGTATGGCTAAAGTGACTGTCTTGGCGTGACAGTCCAAGATCGCTTGATAAGGAGAAAGCCAGGACATACCCAATATAAAATCAAAGTCCACCATATCAAGAATCATCAAATCTACCCAGGTGTCATACCCCATAAAAGTAACTAAACAAGACCGGTAGACTCGATCAACAACTAAAGAATCTCCCACTGGAGTAGACACATGAACAGGTATATCTATGCTATCACAGGGTAAATCCCAACCAACAGCATAAAATGCAGATACATATGAATAAGTGGATCCAGGATAAAATAACACAGATGTTGCTCTATGACGAACATAAATAGTACCTGAGATCACAGCATCTGAGGCCTCTGCCTCGGGCCTACCAGGAAATGAGTAACAATGGGCTTCACCACGCCTATTATGGGATCCCCCTCTCGCACTCTGAGTACTATCTCTAGCTGACTGGGACACACCTCTAGAACCATGGGAAGTACCGCGGCCTGACTGAGCACCGCCTCTCTAAGAAGTCCCTCCTCAACCACCGGATGATACAGGAGTCCTCCGTGGCTGATAATCTCGCCTAGGTCGGGGAAATCTCTTGGAAATATGCCCAACCTCCCCACAAGCGAAACAGGTAAGAGGAGTCGAGTGCTGAAACACGAAAACTAAAGACCCGGATGAAGCAGTCCTGTCCACTGGTCTAGAGAACGAGCTCTGAGGAGCTCTTTGTCTAGGTGGCTCACTAGAGGAAGCCGGTAATGCTGAATGCACGGGACGATCGGAATAGGGCTGAGGTGGCCTCGAAAACTGACCAGTGCCCCTCGTACCAGAACCCCCAAAGCTGCCAGTCTGACGTGGCCTCTTGTCACCACCACTAAAAGCACGGGCCTTGGCGCCCTCAACCATCGAAGCATGCTCAATAATGGACTGAAAGGAAGCCCTCATAGACTCCATCTGAAGGCAAGGAATCTGTAGAGAGCCCACTAGTCCTCCAACAAAGCGCCTAATCCTATCAACCTCAGTAGGAATCAACGAATAGAGTATCGAGCCAAATAGAGGAAACGGGTCACATAAGACTCCAAGGACATGCCCCTCTGCTCAAGGTGTAGAAACCGCTCCCTACGAGCCTTTCTCAAATACTGGGGAACATATTTCTCAAGAAAGGCCCGGTAGAACTGAGTCCAAGTCAAAGGGGAAAGACCCTCAGGTCTGCATGCCACGAAATACCTCCACTACGTCTTCGCCTCGCCGCGAAATTGGTAGGACACATAATCAATGTCGTGGGTCTCCACTATCCTCATACGATGCAGCAACTCATGCATATCAAGAATATACTCATAGGCATCGTCAGACGAGGTGCCAGAGAACCTCGGCGGCTCTAACTTCCTGAACCTCCCCATCAGGTCCTGATCAACAACAGTCATAATGGTGCCATCCATGGGCCTAATATCCTCACCAGGGGTGGGTATTGTATCAATGCGGGGAGCCATAGCTGCAGCGGGATGTGCTACCCGCGTGGGTCCCTGCTCAGGGGTCTGTGCCCAAACCTTAGTCTGTGAACCCCCACTGGGAGTAGTAACACCGGCGGCTGCCTGCTGGGCATCAAGATGAAGTAGGATCCAAGCCATAGTGTCATGCATGGCTTGGTCAGGTTGTGCGCTACAACTGGTATATGGACTTCGCGAGTCCCCCATGGGTCATGACTATCTAGGCGTGGAGGTAATCCACCTGGATCATGTGTGTATCATTGAAATTGCAATGGCATTCTTATTTACGTAGTCGTACTTTTGGATTTGGACTTGGTACTTGTACTTGCGAAGATATTCGAACTTGGTGATATATACTTGTGGAGGTATTTAGACTTGGTATTCTGTACTTGTAGTGATATTCGGACTTGGTGTTTAGTGATTGTGATTCCGTTCTTGGATAGTGTTGGTTGTACTTGTTGTGAGCATGTCTACCTTTGAGTCTCTTATTTATATATATGTTAGCTAACTGTTGTCGGCCTATGATTCCTACTTAGTATGTGTTGTTGTACTGATTCTACCATGCTGCATTCTTTTATGAGTGCAGAGTACATGGCTGGATCGACTTCTTCCCCTCGAGACTGACTCCTGATGCACTGGTGACGAGAATCTAATGTGAGCACATGGCCATATCCGCAGCTCGGATGACTCCTCTTATTTTACTTGTCTTATTCGCCACTTCTAAGACAATATTTCATTTTGAGACTCTGTATTTAGAGTTTTAGTTATGTAGTGGCTCTTGTACGGCCTAGACCAGATTTTGGGGTTAATGTAATATTTGCGCACTTATTTACTTATCTATTTCAGACTTGTTAGATATTTATGTTAGTTGGGTTATTTTATTGTTGATCAACGGTTGATTAAGGGATGGTTTCGCCAACCACGTGGGAAAAGGGTAGGTGCCCACACATTCCCCAATTTGGGACGTGACAAGTTGGTATTAGAGCCCTAGATTACTCGGTCTAAGAGTACAAGAGTAAGTCTAGTAGAGTCTTGCAGATTGGTATGATGAGCTCCGTACTTATCTGCGAGTGGCTATAGAAAATTTAGGAAACTTCACATTCTTTCATTCTCTTATGCTACTTTATTCAAATTAGTATCTGTAATTTTTAAATTGGTATCTGGTTCATTTATATTCCCTCATAGATGGTGAGGACACAGGCCACTTTTGCGAGGGACGAGGTGCCCGAGCCCGCTACTAGGGCAGGAACTAGGGAACTAGGACAAGCGAGAGGCCGCAGCCAGGCTAGAGGCCATGGACCTGCATCGGCCAGGAGTAGGGCCCCTGCAGCTGTACAGAGATAAGCACGTCTAGCTTCTCCGGAGCCTTTGCCAGCACAACAGCCGGAGAGTCAGCCCGAGAGAGCACAGACAGTTAGAGAAGGTATGGGGCCAGCCCATACCCACCCAGAGGCTATGTTAGACGTAGCCTTCTAGGATACCATGGCCAGGATTCTTCTTCATCTCGATGGGCCACATGCCGTAGGCGGTGCCACTACACCTGGAGGTGGTTTCCAAACTAGAGCGGAGGTACAGACTCCCGAGTAGGGCTAGACTATAGGGATACAGCCTGCTGCTGTGTGGCCCCACGTATAGATGGTATCCCAGCCTCTAAGGGTGCTCCCAGACAAGTAGCAACTCAGACTCTGACAGTTGGGGATTAGGACATCATCGGTAAGTTTCTGAATATAGAGCAACCTAGATTATTCAGCACGTGCAGCGAGGATGCAGCGATATGTACTAGGTCTAGGTGAGTGGAGGTGCATCAATGGGTCAACCCTCAATATAAAATCTCAGGCAAGTTCTTGTGTCGCCACGAAAGTGAAAGGACACATAATCCATGCCTTGAGACTCCACAATTCCCATCTAGTAAAGCCTCTCATATATCTGCACTATGAACTTATGAGGGATAAGTGCAGAGATGGGCCCACCTCGGGTCAAATGAGGCGGCGTACCAAATTTACGTACATTACACTTCATGACGTCTCTTGTGAGGGTTTTAGGGTAGTCGGATCTCATTGGTGCAATTTCTAGTTGTTTAGGTAGTTTCCCAACATTTGATAACATTTTGAATTCAATCTTACTGAATGAAAAGGGGCCAAATTCAATTTCGGATTTCTAGGGATAGGATCGTCCCCGAGGCCCGTATCCAGTCCTATTACATCTAAGATATGCCAAAGAAGGAAGGGTAAAGCCTTACATACCTTTTCCGCTCCCTTTTGCTTCTCCAAATTCAAGTTGCAAATTCGCCAAAATCTACAATTTGGTCATGTTTACCAAATATTGATTAGAGCTTTTAGGAATTCGATCTTGAATAAACATTTGTCTACAAAAATTTTGGCAGCATTTCCCCTGTAAATGCACCATCCCCGAGAATACGGCTCGGCCCAAACCAACAACAACAAACCCGAGAATTCAACTCGGCCAAACCATCAACAATACTAGCAATTATTCTAGCCACACTTCAACATTCAATTCTACTCAATTCAATTTAATTCAATTCAACTCAATTCATTTCAATTCAATTCACATGACTTTCAAAACGACTCAATCAACATACTACTTCGTCCAACACTTTCCAAATTTAACAAAAACAATAACAACTTAATTCCTTCTTTCAATTTAACCACCACAACCCAACTTACAACCTTCCAACAAATGTCCCACTTTCAAGCTCATGCATTATATTTATATCCTACACATTATCACCCATAAGAAACCATACCAATGTCACACTAACTCTTTCCATAATGCACAAACAATCACAACTTCACTTCTAGCCATTAAATTCTCATTTCACTTCATGGAATTCACAACGACATTAACTAGAATATCAAATGAAATCAATTCATCATAACTTACCAAAACATCACCATTTCCGGCCACAACACTACATACATATTTCCATGAATTTTCCATCTTTTTTTCTATACATTACAACAACAAGAAACACACTACATAAGATCAATCCTGTTATATCCCGCATTTTTGTGCAATCGGAAAATTCAAGACAATCGCGGGAAGACAACAAGCAAGGCCTTATTTTTTGTTTTGTTTGGCATATGAGTTGCTTATGAAAAGTTTAGGAGTGGAAATGATAAGAAAGGCTAGGGGCGAAAAGGTAAATTCGCAATATGACTCGTGGAATCGAAGGGCAAATTTGGAAATTGGAAAAAAATTAAAATTTGTCATGGAGTACAAAAAAAAATGGGCTTGATTTTTTTTTGGGCCAAGGTTGGCTATCCATCCTTCTTGATAGGCCAAGCCCATGTTGGATTAAAAATCCATGGGAATAAAATAAGACCAAGTCTTCTAATTTTTCCCACAATCCTCTAGAACCTCCAAGAACATAAGAAAACAAAGAAGAGAGAAGAGAAACCTAAGGGCCATTTTCGGCCACCACAAAACCTTGGAAGATTTTCATCAAAAATTATTCCTTCCTAGCCAAGCAACTAATTAAAGGGTCCTTAGCAAGGTGGAGTGTTCATTAGAGCAAGAAAAATACAAGTTCATGCAAGTTGAGATTTCTAGCTAAGTGAAGAATTGAAGAAAAAGGTAAGGTTTAATTCTTTTTTTATATGTTATGGGAGATTTTGTGTGTTGTAGCATGTAAAAGTGGATGAAATTCATGGAAGAGAAAAACTATATTGTGGCCGTGTGCCTATGGGTGTGTGTAGGAAAGATGGTTTAACTATTTTATCTAATATTTGGTTGTTGTTGTTGTGGATGTTATGTTGATAATGAAAAATTGGATGAGCTTAGTGAAGTTGTAGTAATTGGAGACTTGTTTTAGAAATTATGTGAATTGTATATAATGTCTTTGCATGTAGGGAAGACAATGATGTTAGTATGGTGTTGTTGGAATATAAATTATAAGGTTGTTATAGCTTTTATTGGGATTGAAAAGTCTTGAAGGAAGTAGAATGTTAATGGAAGTGTTAGAATGTATTTTGGATTGAATATGGAAATTGTTAGTATGGTTGTTGACATTATGTTGATAGTTTGGCCGGGTTGAATTCCCGGATTGTTGTTGATTAAAAATTTGCTAGGTTGAGTTTTGGGGATGGTGTATTTACAGGGGAAGTGCTGCCGAAATTTCGGTAGCCAAGTATTACTTTAAGAATCCAATTCTAAATGCTCTAATCAAGTTTGGTAAATGTGACCAATTTGTAGATTTTGGCGGATTTGTGACTTGAGTTTGGAATAGCATAAAGAGCGGAAAGAGGTATGTAAGGCTTCACCCTTCTTTCTATGGCATGTCTTAGATGTAATAAGTCGGATACGAGCCGCGGGGACAACTCCGTTCTCCGGAATCCGCACCCAAAGTTTTCCACGTTTCGTTCAATGGAATTGAACTAAAAATTGTGCAAAATGTTAGAAAGACTTCCTAAATATCTAGAGCTCGCATAGAGAGGTCCCGACTACCCTAAAACCCTCCCAGGAGACGTCATGAAATGTAACGAACGTGAATTTGATATGCCTCCTCATTTGACCCGAGGTGGGCCCATGGATCCCGGATTTTATCTATTGTTCCGGTTGACCTATTTTGAAGTAGAACCTAAAGGAAACCTTTGATCCTTATACCGCTTATCTAATGACAAGTAATGTAGCTATTCTAATGAGAATAATCCTACGACGATAATGACAATAACGATGTAAGAAAGAGAATATGTCTATGACGAGAACGACGAGAACGATTGCATGCCTAAAAGCCTTAAGTGAAGGATTCAGTATGAATACAAGAATAATGGACTAGTTCTTGAGTCCAACTCTATTCCTTTGGCATGACTCTATTTTCCAAAGACTCTAAGGTGCACGAAGTAATGTTTTATGAGTTTTACGATCTTGTCCCATGTTTTCTCTTAATGCTATTCTTCATTGATAGTCTCGCCTCATAATACTAGTTCCTTCAAGGTGAGACATGACGATCATGATTATTTCATAATGTAATCGGAGGCTACCGACCTTACGTCACTCCGACGTGGACATGGTTTTCTTGGAATCTCGAGCGTGTTGTATGCATGTTATAAGTATATGTATATGATAAAAGACCCAGAGCGCTATAGACGCTGATGTATGTACATGACACACGTACATGTATATGATGAAAGAGCCAGAGCGCTATAGACGCTGATATATGTACATGATGCATGCATATGTATACGGGGAAGATGGAGATAAGGGCAGCGCGTTATATACGCATATCCACCTGATCAGTTGGCATTATTTGACATGATATTGTCCCGAACGCGGGATGCCTGGACGCAGGATGTGTATATTTATGGTTAAATAGATCGGCTGCCGACGCCTCGGCAATATGACATGTTCTATTTTTATATATATATGAACAAGAAAAGATTTTCAAAGGAACGCTAAGCATACATGACATCTGCCCAAGGGCACTTATATGTACAGGTTATGTTTCTACCTCAGGACATGTGCTATAACTCTTTTATGTCATTATCCCTGTTTCATATTTTCCATATATTACTATTCATGCCTTACATACTCGGTACATTATTCGTACAGACGTCCCTTCTTGTGGACGCTGCGTTTCATACCGCGCAGGTCAGCAGGTAGACGGACCAGATTCCTAAGAGTTCTATCAGCAGTGTTGGCAGCGCTCCAGTTGTCCCGGAGCCTCAGTTCCTTGGTACTATTTTTGTGTAGATATATTTGGGCACGACAGTACTCGGCCCTTTCTACGTATATGTGTACTATGTTTAGAGGCTCGTAGACAGATATGTACAGTTAGATATGTTGTATTTTGGCATCTTAGCGTCGCTGTATAACGTGATGGCAAAGTTTACTAATCTATGCTTATGAAGATGCTACTAACGATAATGTTCAGTGATGAAAAAAAATATATGGCACAGTCACTACGGCCCGCTGAGAAGTAAAGGTAAAATGATAGATAAGGGGTGCTCGGTACAAGTATCGGGTACTCGTCACGGCCCCTAGTCGGGTCGTGACAAATCCAATACCACACATATTTTCGGCCAACATACAAATCACATATTTTCACTTAGTTCATTCATTTATTCAACCTACAACATATATGAACCATCCACAACACACAAAAGAGATGAAACTATACCTTTTTCTTCAACTTCCCTCTTGGTGTAGGGTTGGTACATGACACCACAAAGGCTTCTACTTGCTTCAACACTTACTCCATGTTGTAGGGGAACTTCCATTAGGTAGGAAAAGTGGAAGAAAATAATTTTTTGATCACCTCTCCTTGTAGCCATGTTTGGCCGAACCCCTCTCTTCTCTCCTTCTTATTTTTTTTTTCAAGTCTTCTTTTCTTGTAAGAATATGACCAATAATCATATATATATATATATATATATATATATATATATATATACATATCATGTGAGGGGCACATGCCCTCTTTCTCTAGAATTCTCTAGGATTTTCTTTCATTTTCTTGAATTTCTTTTGAATTTCTCACATGGTCAAAGAAGACTAATTGTCTTCTTATGCAAGCTTTGACCCCATGTATTTTTATTATTTCCAATTAGTCCCCCACTTAATATGAAATGACCATATGCCTCCCTTCCTTTCATTTCCTAGAGTTTTCTTCTCTTTTTACCCTTAACCTTTCTCAATATTTCCATACAATAATATTTATAAATAATATCCATAACCAACTTGTACATTAAAATAATTTTTGAAAATGGTCTCGCCCTTAACTTTCCACGACGACTTTTGAATTTCCAAACACACAAGATACGGGCTATAACATCCTCCCCCCCCTTTAGAACATTCGTCCTCGAATGTTCAACTGACCTTGTGGGGTCTTGTAGCACTTCGGGAGGGGGTTCCTTTATAGTTGCCCTTTTCTCGATGTCCATTCCATATCTATTATCCTACTTTCCTTACTATCAAACTCCTGGGTCCTTACATGAGTCCTCATTCCATGTCATGGGTTTCTTTTATAGCTGCTCTTTCCATTATGCCCGCTCCTTATCCTTTGCCTTGTTTTCCTTATAATCGAACTCCTTGACCCTTCATGAGTCACTGCTTCATGTCATAGATTTTTCTAACTCACTGCGTCACCTCAGTATCCTTGTTCTTTCCGGGTCCTTCCTTTTTTATTATTGTCTCGTCACCGCACCTTAACGGAAACCATGTCTTAGTACACAATCCTTACTTAACAATTCAATGTAGTCGTAGGCTATTTCTTTATCCTCAGGTCTATCTCTTAGTATATTCATTGTTATTTCGCTTCTATTCTTCTCCCAAGTATTCTTGCGACGCGCTGACGTATTTTGAACTCTGATTCCAGGCTAATAGATTCCCTTTCCTGACACTTAATAGTGTTGCTATTCCTTTTTAGGTCTACTATAATATGGCCTCCCCCCCTTTAGGGGGATCCTTATATGCTAACCGTCTTCGAGTACCTTCCTTCTCTTGTTATTTCTTCATATGGGTTCTAAGGCTCGTGAACTATTCCTTTGGCCCTACTTATTGGAATCGGTCCTCAGACTCCACATTTTTCCCTTTTGATCTAAGACCACTTTGTCACACCCTATCCCTTCTCACACCTATCTTTTAAATTTGGGCCCAAGTAGTCTCGTGTCTTGTCGATAGCTTCTCTCGGAGTTTCTCCTTGCTAGATTTTCCTAATTTTCTTTCACTGCAATTTCTTATCGTTCACCCTCCTTTCCAACTATTAATGTATTAGATTCTCCAGTCTTAATCGGTCGCAGAGGCACTAACAGCTTACCTTATAGCGCTAGTACTATTTACTTTCGCTATCGCTCGGGCTTTGATTCCTTTGTTTGGTTAATGCCAACCTTGCCATAGTGCCGGTTACTGGAACTGTGAGATTCACCTATACATTCATTTTGGAATATCCTACATCCTCACATATATATGTATATAGTTACTATCAACTAATCCACGAGGTACGTCCAAATGTCGTTCAAGCCTATCCTAATTCTGGGGCTGTGATGTACTCCCTGTCTCTTTACCGAGCTAATCCGCCTTGTCCTACGCATCTTATTATGGTCTCTAACCATCCTATACACTCTAGTTTTCCTTAGATTATCCTAGCCTTTCATTTGTCTCTTATGTCTCAATTTATAAAATTTCTTGTCAACTTCCCAGGGGGTCACCCATCATGAAATTGCTCCCACCTGAGCACGCTTAACCCAAAAACTTCACTGGAATTCGATGTCTCAATGCTGATATTTTCGCGTCCACTTCCTTACATTACCTTTATTACATATTCTGGAGCAAATCGGAGTCTTACAGGCTCCGGGACATTTTTGGTAACACGTCCGTTCTTTCATAATTACGATTTTACCCTTCTTGGTTCCCAATGTTCACTTTTCACCTGTATGACTATTCCCTGTCCTGGGCTTCCAGATTCTCAATAGCAATGGTTGTACCTTCGTCGCCATGCCAGACCCATAGGTCTTCTAGAACAACACAACCCATTTACTGTCTGTTTGCGACATTTCCTTTCCATGTTTCCTTCTGTTAAGCGTATCCATGCTAGTAGAATATCCTTTACCATTTCTACTATTCAAGATCTGTACATAGCAAATATCGACAGTACTCCACAAAACATATGGCTATATGGCATATTCCAGCCATCAGAACTTCCAGTTCCAAGTAACAGAACAATTATCCAGACTTACCTTTGTGACTTGCCATATCGTCACTCGCCTGCTTCCATCGCTGCTAGGCGTCTACGGAAATCATCGGTTAGTATCAGAAATCTTATTTCCTATGACTTGGCTCTATCGCACGATCTGAGACAGAAAGAAGGTCAACAACCCCTAGATGCCCCGCAGCCTCCTGTTTATAAATGTGGCCGGCTTCACACTCATAAACAGGACTCTGCTGGACACGACTTTGCAGACAACCCTTAGACCGACCTGCTCTGATACCACTTTGTCACACCCCGACTTTACTAGGGTGTGATGGGCACCCGACCCCATATCTGGAGCCGAGCGAACCCGCTAACTCTTGTTACATATAGAAACTCTTGAATCACTTAAGAAAGAAATACATAGTAAGCTCTCCCAAAAAAAAAGTTTCTTCATAAGTAAGATCTGACATCATATAAGACTCGTGACATGAAACATAATAACATATCGACTGCTGGAGCCGCTTACAGACTGACAACCCAATACCTACGACTCTGTCTGCAAAGTCTCTAACATCAAACAAACATCATGGCTCAGATACTCTGACTCGGCAGTACTCCAGAACGAGTGAAGCCTGCTAACCCCGCTGGAACATCTTCTATGATAACTGTGGCTCATCTGGTGTACCTGCGCGGCATGAACGCAGCCCCCGAAGAAGAGGGGTCAGTACGAGTAATGTACTGAGTATGTAAGGCATGAATAGTAACATAATAAAGGCATATACAGTATGAATAATAACGGAACAAACATATGGAGCTTATCTGGGATAGATGTAACCTGTACATGTGAATGCCTTTCAGGCGGATGCCATGCATGCTTAGTTTCTTTCCAGAAAACGGTACTTCTTATTTCCATATACAGAAAACAAAACATTTCAGAAAACGGTGTCCTTTATTTACATTCACAGACGCCGAGTGCATCGGCTCTCCCACCCCCCTCCCCAACAGTGTCCCAACATATTATATATATATCACATATACAGACGCCGTATCTGGCTCTCCCATATCCCGCGTCCGGGCATCCCGCGTCCGGGACGAAATCCAGCTGAATCAGGTGGTGATATAACAGTGGCCCTTCCCCTTTTCCCCATATACATATGCATATACATATTCACATTCATATACATATGTCATACAATTGGCATGCATGAGAGCCCAAAGAAAGTCCTGTGTCCATCGGAGTGACGTAAGGTCGGTGACCTCCGATTACATTACGGAATAATCATGGTCACTTTGTCTCACCTTGAAGGAACGAGTATTTTAAGGCGAGACTACCAACGGAAAATAGCCTTAAGAGAGAGCACAGAGTGAAATCATGGACATTATAACCGCCAACACATATGCTTTGAAGTCTTTTAGAAACTAATGTCATAGCTAAGGAATAGAATTGAGGTTCAAGAACTAGTATAACACTTTCATATTCACATAGGATTCTTAGCTCAAGACTCTTAGTCATGGAATCATTCTTATCGTACTTATCATAGGCATATTCTCTTTCTTAACATCATCATTATCATTGTCATCATAGGAGTATCCTCGTTAGCATAGTCACAGTACTTGTCATTCGGTGCACGGAATAAGGATCAAGAGTTTTCTTTGGATTCTGCTTCAAAATAAATCAAACGGAACAATAAGGAAAATTCGGGGACAATGGGCCCACCTCGGGTCAAATGAGGCGGCGTACAAAATTTACGTACATTACACTTCATGACGTCACTTGTGAGGGTTTTAGGGTAGTCGGATCTCATTGGTGCAATTTCTAGTTGTTTAGGTAGTTTCCCAACATTTGATAACATTTTGAATTCAATCTTACTGAATGAAAAAGGGCCAAATTCAATTTCGGATTTCTAGGGATAGGATCGTCCCCGAGGCCCGTATCCAGTCCTATTACATCTAAGACATGCCAAAGAAGGAAGGGTAAAGCCTTACATACCTTTTCCGCTCCCTTTTGCTTCTCCAAATTCAAGTTGCAAATTCGCCAAAATCTACAATTTGGTCATGTTTACCAAATATTGATTAGAGCTTTTAGGAATTCAATCTTGAATAAACATTTGTCTACAAAAATTTTGGCAGCATTTCCCCTGTAAATGCGCCATCCCCGAGAATACGGCTCGGCCCAAACCAACAACAACAAACCCGAGAATTCAACTCGGCCAAACCATCAACAATACTAGCAATTATTCTAGCCACACTTCAACATTCAATTCTACTCAATTCAATTTAATTTAATTCAACTCAATTCATTTCAATTCAATTCACATGACTTTCAAAACGACTCAATCAACATACTACTTCGTCCAACACTTTCCAAATTTAACAAAAACAATAACAACTTAATTCCTTCTTTCAATTTAACCACCACAACCCAACTTACAACCTTCCAACAAATGTCCCACTTTCAAGTTCATGCATTATATTTATATCCTACACATTATCACCCATAAGAAACCATACCAATGTCACACTAACTCTTTCCATAATGCACAAACAATCACAACTTCACTTCTAGCCATTAAATTCTCATTTCACTTCATGGAATTCACAACGACATTAACTAGAATATCAAATGAAATCAATTCATCATAACTTACCAAAACATCACCATTTCCGGCCACAACACTACATACATATTTCCATGAATTTTCCATCTTTTTTTTCTATACATTACAACAATAAGAAACACACTACATAAGATCAATCCAATACCACACATATTTTCGGCCAACATACAACTCACATATTTTCACTTAGTTCATTCATTTCTTCAACCTACAACATATATGAACCATCCACAACACACAAAAGAGATGAAACTTTACCTTTTTCTTCAACTTCCCTCTTGGTGTAGGGTTGGTACATGACACCACAAAGGCTTCTACTTGCTTCAACACTTACTCCATGTTGTAGGGGACCTTCCATTAGGTAGGAAAAGTGGAAGAAAATAATTTTTTGATCACCTCTCCTTGTAGCCATGTTTGGCCGAACCCCTCTCTTCTCTCCTTCTTATTTTTTTTTCAAGTCTTCTTTTCTTGTAAGAATATGACCAATAATCATATATATATATATATATATATATATATATATATATATATATATATATATCATGTGAGGGGCACATGCCCTCTTTCTCTAGAATTCTCTAGGATTTTCTTTCATTTTCTTGAATTTCTTTTGAATTTCTCACATGGTCAAAGAAGACTAATTGTCTTCTTATGCAAGCTTTGACCCCATGTATTTTTATTATTTCCAATTAGTCCCCCACTTAGTATGAAATGACCATATGCCTCCCTTCCTTTCATTTCCTAGAGTTTTCTTCTCTTTTTACCCTTAACCTTTCTCAATATTTCCATACAATAATATTTATAAATAATATCCATAACCAACTTGTACATTAAAATAAATTTTGAAAATGGTCTCGCCCTTAACTTTCCACGACGACTTTTGAATTTCCAAACACACAAGATACGGGCTATAACATTAATGATGGCATAATGATGTCTTAGAGATGAGTGATAACGTCCCTTAGATTGGTATTGAAGTGTTAAACAAGTGTTAAGAAGGTTCCATAAGGATTAGAGATCAAACGAGTCGACGAGAACGAAAACGGAACCACTGGGTATTATACGGCCCAACATACGGACCGTATAAATTACACTGGCCGTATGTTAGGCCGTATAATTGGTCAAGAGGGGCAGCACATTCTTGACCAAACATACGGCCCAACATACGGTCAGTAAAAAAATATACGGACCGTATGTTGGTCCGTATAAGTTGATCGGGCCAGTTTTTAATTCAATATAAGGGACCCTTTTTCATTTGATTTTACTTCATTCCCACTCTCCACAAGTCAAGAACCATCTAGAATATTCTCCATCACTCATCTACAAGAAAATCAAAGAAAATTCATGATCAATAACACCAAATTCATGAAAACAAGTGTATGAGACCTAAGTAAAAGTCATCCAAACCAAGAAATCCCAAGAGAAGTGAAGTAGGGTTTTGGTGCTAGAAGAATATTTCCATTCAAGGCTTGTTCAACCATCACCTAAGGTAAGTTTCATGACCACACCATGTTGTTTAAGGTATTGGAAGGCTAAGACACTTGAACTGTAGAAAGACATAGAAAATGGGTCATAAATAAGTGAATAGTGTCATGGTTGAATGGTAGTTGGATGGAATCATGAATGTTGGTGTGTTATGAATACGAATATGTTATAAATGACGTTTAGACCATGAAATAAGTATTAAATATGAGAAAACGCGATAATGAGCTATAACCATAAATTGTGGAGAAATTGAAGAGAAATGGTGAATCGTAATAAATGTATACAAATGATGATTGTTGTTGCCATATTGTGAATGTTGATATGAACGTTTGGGAGTTGATATAGAACGTGGGAAAGGTAGTATAAACAAAGGAAATGCTGCCCAATTTTCCCTAGAAATAGTAGCGCGTTATTATAGTCGATTAACTAACGTTAATGCGAATTCTCTCTTGAAGGTAGAAACGTGACATTGGAGGAGAACAAGCGAACGATAGCTTAGTTAAACGTAAGAGGTATGTGAGGCTAGTCCTTTCTTTCTTTGGCATGAATCTGATGGTATGATTCTCTTTCCTCTCCACAAATCCTCTACATATATTCCGGAAGGTCAAGAGTCCATGATATGATGCTTCTATAACGCTAATGATGTTGTATGTTGTAAACACTCACCTCACACACTATTCCTTTCGAGGTGAGGCAGAATACCATTAAGTTAAGTATGTCATGCATTATATACACTCACCTTATGTATTGTCCCTTCAAGGTGAGGCAGAGTACCATAAGTCAATGCTGTCATGCATTGTACATACTCACCTTATATACTCCTTCCTTCAAAGTGAGGCAGGATACTTATAAATGTTCCATAATGAAATCGGGAGATCACGACCTTACGTTACCCCGATAAAGTATAGTTGTCCTTGAGTCTTCATGCATGTATTATGATGAGCATACTATGATGAGTATATTATAATGAGCATATGATGATGATATTACACCGTACCTATATGGTCGGGCAGATATACACACCACTATAGTGGGCAGCTTATACCCCGGACGTGGGAGGCCTGGACGCAGGCTAATGTTATTGATTATCACACCGATCCGATATGGACGGGCAGCTTATGCTTATAAATTTATGCATATATGATATGATGATGAGTGTGAGTAAGTCAGCATGTGTTATTTCTTTTAAGAGTCACAGTCAGTTGCAGATTGCTTTTCATTTGATGCCTCCTCATTTCATTGATGTTTCATTATTTTTTATGCCTCTCATACTCAGTACAATGTTCGTACTGACGTCCGTTTTCTTTGGATGTTGTGTTCATGCCCACAGGTAGGTAGGGAGGTGATCCTGATCCAGACTCATAGGAGTTAGCAGCTGATTTGAGAGCACTCCATTGTCCGGAGGTGCTTATGATTATTATTTTGTGTACATGTATATATTGGGCATGACGGGGTCTTGTCCCGTCCTTATGTCTAGCACTCTAGTAGAGGCTCGTAGATACGCAGTGTGGGTTATATGGTCTCACGAAGATGCTATCATGTATATATATATATATACTATTTTGATAGCCGAGAGGCATATGTATATGAAAGTAATTATGTTTTCTAAGTGAAAGATGATTTTTGTTATAATTGAGTATAAATTTGATAAAAGAGCATTAAATGAGTATGATGAGTAATAGAACGAGCGGTTCTCGGTGGTGGGCCCCGGGTACCCGTCGCGGCCCCTAGTCAGGTCGTGCATCGGGTGATTGTCAAATTTCGGGACTGGATTTGTGAAAACCTAGAGTTTTCTGGTGTCCTCTGTAGAGGCACCGGATTCGCTGTAGCAGACCCGCTACAGTGAGGGTCAGGTCCGCTATAGCGTGGGTGAGGATATGGATAGGAGTCGCCACAACAGACGGTGATCCGCTGTGGCGGATGCGTGACAGCAAGAGGGGTACCACCGTGGCGGGCCTGCTGTAGCGGTCAGTCCACCCGCTTCTGCGAATGACGGGACCATAATATTTTTTAATGCTTAGTTGATACCCTTCATTTCCTATCACTTCATTTATTGTTTCTAAGCATCCTTTGAGGAGATTTGGAGAGTTCTTGGCTGATTTCTCTTTTGGGTAAGTTCCCTAACCTTAAATCCATTTCTTTATCTTTCCCTACGCTTGAATCAATGCTAGAATCTCTATAGAACTTAACAGGAAAGATGGGTTTTGATGTCTATTTCATTATTTGAGTTAAAGTCTTCCTAAATGAGAATTATTGGTAGAATTGACTAATTTGATGATTTAGTAACTAATAGGCTTGAATCTTCCATTATTGTTGATGAATTAAAGGTTTGAAAGTTAGGGTTTATACCCAAATTGGGGATTTTGATGTGAATGATGTATTTGACCTATTCTTGAATTAATCTGGCAATTGAATAGTAGAATTGAACTTCTAGAATGTTGTGTTATTGACTTCACTTTTGAAACACTTTTTTACCCTTGTGGGCCCATTTCCCGCTTTTTCAATAGTTGATTTTGATCCGAAAGATATCCTAGCAATATGGGTATTTTTCTTCATATTTTCTAACTTAGAATTTGATTGTGGAGAGACTTTGAGTATTTGGAGGAGCTCCGTAAAGGCAAGGCAAAGGTGTGATTGTTCATGGCTCCTGCTCGGCTACCAGGTAAGATACGTCTTACCTTATGATTAGACTTCAGTTAGTGAAGCATATAAGTAGAGTTAGTGATAGTTGGAGAAACCATGTTACGTCTTCGGGTATGAAGTTGGGATGGATTACTTAGGTTGGTACTGTTGTTTGATTATGGCTTGTTTCCTTGTTGTGATCTATTGGCTTGTTGCCACGTTTATGATACTAGACTTGATGTTGAGTTTCCTTATCGTGATTGTCAAACTGTATCTCTCATTTATTGGGTATTGTCTTCTAAAGAGAAAGGAAGTGATTTAATCGTGATATTGTAATCCGTGTCCATGTGTGGCACAATTGATATTGATAGATTCTCATGATATGTGTAATATGTGGCTCCATTGATATTGATAGATTCTCATTGGCATTGATATCATTCAAGCATTCATACTCATACAATTGGATCAGGTTGCGCGCCGCAACATATCTTATACTTATATTGGATCAGGTTGCGCGCCGCAACATATCTTATACTTATATTGGATCGGGTTGCACGCTGCAATATATTTTATACATATATTGGATCGGGTTGCACGCTGCAATATATTTTATACATATATTGGATCAGGTTGCGCGCTGCAACATATATTAAGACCTATTTTGGACAGGGTTGCATGTTCCACAACATATATATATATATATATATATATATATATATATATATATATATATATATATATATATATATGTATATATATTGGATCGGGTTGTTTGCCACAGCAAGTACATGGACTTCGCGGGTCCCCCATGGGTCATGACTATCGAGGCGTGGAGGTATTCCGCCCGGAGCGTGTGTGTATCATTGCATTGCGTATACATTCATCATCACCATCTTATTTGCATCTATTGATCGGATTCGTGGATTATACTTGTGTGAAACTTGCCAGACTTGTGTTTAGGTGCTTCACCATAGGCTATGATTTGGTTGTTGATCTTTCTGTACTCGTGATACAATTCTCGGACTGTGTTGATTGATACTTAATTGTGAGCATGGTTATCTTTTAGTTTTTTTTTTATATATGTTAGCTAACTGTTGTCGACCTATGATACCTACCAGTACATACTGTTTGTACTGATACTACCTTGCTGCATTTTTTTGTGAGTGCAGAGTACGTGACAGGGTCGACTTCCCTTCCTCGTGGCTGATTTTATGAGGCTTGCTGACGAGCATCCATGGTGAGCAGTTGGACATATCCGCAGCCCGGATGCCCCTTCTTATCTACTTGTCTTATTTTTATATTCTGAGATAGTATTCCATTTTTCAAACTATGTATTCATATTCAGACTTTTAGTATTTGTAGTAGCGGCTCTTGTACGGCCTTAGACTAGATTCCTTGGGATTATTGTATTATTTCCGCACTTATTTACTTATCCTTATTATTATATATGTTTTAGACTTATATTTCGATTCTCTTAATTACTTTATTGTGGTTGAACGAATGATTTGGAAAAGGGTTCGCCTACCAAGGTGGGAAATGGTAGTGCCCGCACGTTGCCCGATTTGGGATGTGACAAGTTGGTATCAGAGCCCTAGGTTACCTGGTCTATAAGTATAAAAATATGTCTAGTAGAGTCTTACGGATCGGTACAATGAGCTCCGTCCTATCTATGAGAGTCTATGGGACATTTAGAAAACTTCAATTTCTTTCATTCTTTTGTGCTATTTTATTCAAATTGGTATCTGGAACTTTCGAATGGGTATCTGATTCATTTTTATTCTCTCATAGATGGTGAGAACATGAGCTATGATCGCGAGGGACGAGGTGCCCGAGCCCTCTACAGAGGTCGGCACGAGAGGATGAGGACAAGCGAGAGGCCACGACTAGGCTAGAGGTTGTGGAGCTGCACCAGCCAGGGGAAAGGCCCCTGCGGCTGGACAGAGGCAAACACGATCAACTTTTCTAGATCATGTGCTAGAGCGACAAACATCGAGAAAGCAGGCAGCTGGGGGAGGTGTGGGGCCAGGCCAGATCCACCCGGAGGTTATGTCCGACCTAGTATTCCTGGACACTATGGCTCGTATCCTCCTTCATCTCAATACCCAGCTTGCCGTTGGCGGTGCCACTACTATAAATTGTTCCCAGACCAGAGTAGGAGTATGGACTCTTGAGCAGGGGTATGCAGCCCGATGCTGCCATGGCCCCGTGTATTGATGGTATACCAGCCCCTGGAGGTATTCCTAGGCCAATAGCAGCCCAGACCTTGACTCTTCGGGATCAGGATCTCATCACCCGATTTTTAAAGATGGAGTCGCCTAAGTTCTTTAGCATGCCTAGCGAGGATGCATACGAGTTCATTAGGGATATGCATGAGAGGATTTACAACATGAACATCATGGAGTCTCACAGTGTGGATTATGTGTCCTTTCAGTTTCACGGAGACGCGAAGACGTGGTGGAGGTATTTTATTGAGGGAAGACCCGTTGGTGCACCTCCACTCACCTGGGTACAGTTCCACCAGGCCTTCTTGGAGAAGTATGTACCGCCTACTTTGAGGGATCAGCTCAGAGATGAGTTCATCCATTTGCAGCAGAGAGGTATGTCTGTGGCAGAGTATGAGGCCAGGTTTCTGTTTTTGGCTCGATATGCGACACAGTACAGAGACAGAGAGGGCTCGGAGATTTTTTAGTGGACTTGTGCTTCCACTTCATATTGCTTGACTTCAGCTTCTGCCAAGGTTTAATCATTTAGAGGGTCTAGTAAGAAGAGGCCTCGTCAGGATGGTAGGTACAGTGGTTCCAGTTATTGAGACGGAGGTCTGTCTTCCAGGTCCTATCAGTTAGCCCCCAACCATCCCATAGTCCGTATTGCAAGCATCTGGTGGCCCTTCTGGAATGAGTGGCTATGGGGCCGGGCAGTCTCAAGGAGGTTCCTTCTCTCGACCAGTCGATGGAGATGGTCCATTCGGTTCTTCGGCTTCTTTGCATCAGCCTCCATCACCCAGAGCTTGTTATGTTTGTGGTGACCCCGATCACATCATGAGAGATTGCACCCGATCTATTCAGAGTGGGACTCAGCAGGGTTCCCGATTTCAGACCTCGAGGACTTCGGTATCTTCTGTTAGCCGGGGTGGTTCTTCAGCGGGAGGTGGTGCTCAGTTAGGCTGTGGTGGTTCGCTCTCGTCTAGGAATGGACATCGGTCAGGTAGGGGTTGTTCCTAGGTCTCCACGGGAGGAGCGCAGTCTAGCCAGAGGGGTTGTGGTGGTGCGCATTTCTATGCTTTTCTAGGTAGGCCTGAGGCCAAGGCTTCTGATGCTGTGATCTCAAGTAACATTTCTGTTCATCACCGGGAAGCTTTAATCTTATTTCATCCCGGTTTTACTTAGTCATATGTGTGTACTTATCATTCTGTTGGTTGAGATTTGACTTGTGACCGTCTTGGTGTACCTATTCATGTGTCTACTTCGATTGGAGATTTTTTATGGTTGATCGAGTCTATCGGTCTTGCATAGTCACTTTTATGGGGTATGACACGTGGGTAGACTTGATGATCTTGGATATGGTAGATTTTGATATTATTCTGGGTATGAGTTGGTTGTCCCCGTACCACGCGATCTTGGACTGTCACGCCAAGGCAATCACCTTAGGTATGCCTGGATTCCTAGACTGAGTGGAGGGGTACTCTAAGCCCTGCTCCGAAAAAGATCATTTCCTATCTCCGCACGAAGAAATTGGTCGACAAGGGGTGTTTGGACTACTTGGCCCATATTCATGATACTAGTGTTAATTTACCACCCCTTGAGTCTGTGCCTATTATATGCGAGTTCACACAAGTATTCCTTTTTGATTTGCCGAGTATGGCACCCGATCGCGATATTGACTTTTGCATCGAGTTAGAGCCGGGCACTCGCCCGATTTCCATTCCTCCATATAGGATGGCACCTATCGAGTTGAGAGAGTTAAAGGAGCAGTTGTAGGATCTTCTCAGTAAGTGACTCATTAGACCAAGCGTCTCCCCTTGGGGCGCTTTTGTATTATTTGTGAAGA
This sequence comes from Lycium barbarum, assembly GCF_019175385.1. Classification (NCBI taxonomy): domain Eukaryota; kingdom Viridiplantae; phylum Streptophyta; class Magnoliopsida; order Solanales; family Solanaceae; genus Lycium; species Lycium barbarum. The sequence continues at coordinate 99,492,868 of NC_083337.1, read as the reverse complement.
AGAAAGATAGGACGATGAGGATGTGCATAGATTACCGTTAGTTGAATAAGGTCACCATTCTTAATAAATATCCTATTCCTCGCATTAATGACTTGTTCGCATAGCTTTAGGGAGCTCCTATTTTTTCGAAGTTTGATTTGAGGTCAGGCTATCACCAGCTGAAGATTCGAGCCGAGGATGTTCCAAAGACGGCCTTTAGGACTCGTTATGGTCATTACGAGTTCCTTGTGATGTCATTTGGGGTTACAAATTCCCCAGCAGCATTCATGGACTTGATGAATGGTATTTTTAAGCCAGACTTAGATTCCTTCATCATAGTATTCATCGATGATATCTTTGTGTATTCGAAGAGTAGAGAGGAGCATGAGCGGCATCTTAGGATTGTCCTTGGGTTATTAAGAGAGAAAGAGCTTTATGCCACGTTTTTGAAATGTGAGTTCTTGCTCGATTCTGTGGAATTCTTGGGCCACGTAGTGTCAAAGGACGGGATCATGGTTGATCCCAAAAAGATTGAGGTTGTTAGGGATTGGGCGAGGCCTACTACTGTGATTGAGATTTGTAGCTTCGTGGGTTTTGCCAGTTACTACCATCAGTTCATGTAAGGGTTTGCTTCTATTACTTCTCACCTGACCAGATTGACTCAAAAAGAGGTTCCTTTCCAGTGGTCCGATGCTTGTGAAGAGATCCTTCAAAAGCTCAAGACTCTATTGACTACAGCTCCGATTTTGGAATTACTCGTAGAGTCTAAGGATTTCTTAGACTATTGTGATGTGTCCCGTGTTGGTTTGGGTGCCGTGTTGATGCACGATGGCAAGGTCATTGCCTATGCTTCTAGGCAATTAAAGATCCATGAGACGACCTACCCTATTCGTGATTTGGAGTTGGCAGCGGTAGTCTTCGTGTTGAAGATTTGAAGGCATTATCTATGTGGGTCCATTGTGAGGTGTATACCGATCATCGCAGCCTTCAGCACGTGTTTAGTCAGAGGGATCTCAATTCTTGATAGCGTAGATGGATGGAGCTTCTGAAGGATTATGATATTACTATACTTTACCATCCTGGTAAAGCTAATGTGGTAGCTGATGCCTTGAGTCGCAAGGTAGTGAGCATGGAATGTTTAGCTCGGTTGATTTCTTTGGAGCGTCCTTTAGCCATGGAGGTTCAGACTCTGGCTAACAGTCTTGTGTGACTTGATATTTCAGATCCGGGCAGATATTTAGCGTGTGTTGAGGTGAGGTCGCCTCTCTTGGAGCAGATTAAGGCTCAGCAGTTTGAGGATGCTAAGTTATGTAAGATTCGTGATAAGATTTTCAGAGGTGAGGCCAAGGAGGTCGTGCTTGATGCTGAGGGGATTTTAATGATAAAGGGATGTGTGTACATTCCTCGTGTGGGTGGTTTGATTAGATTGATATTAGAGGAGGCTCATAGCTCCAGGTATTCTATTCATCCAGGGGAGACTAAGATGTATCGTGATTTGAGGCAGCACTACTGGTGGGGTCGAATGAAAATAGATGTTGAAGATTTTGTTGCTCAGTGTGGGAATTGCCAGTGAGTCCAGTATGAGCACTAGAGACCTGGTTGGGTGCTTCAGAGTGTTGACACCTAATTTTTGACCTCCCGTAATTTATTTTAATCACTCAGAGTCCTTGAAAGATAAATAAAATGAGCTATGCACCTTAAAGGGTTTAAATAATTTTTATAAATTGTTCAGATAAATATTGTATTCCTTTAGATTTGTGAAAGGTTTTTCATGACATCACAAATTTATTTAGAAATTAATTGGTACTTTTATGACATTTATGAGATGCTTGTTAGGTTTAATCAAAAGAAAAAGGGTATTTTGTTTATAAATAATAAGTTCAAAATTGGCAAATACTTTATTCCCTTCAATCCAAGGAGTTTGAGTAATTTAAATAGTTAACCATTTCACCCCTTTAATCTTTAACTTTGCATAATTATGTAATTTGTCAAAATTATATATAATTTTCTATAAATGTTTTAATTAGTCAATTAAGTAGTCCTTATTGAAAATTGATTATTTTGTTATGACCACAATTAATTTAACCAATTCATGGTTTAAGGAAATTGGGGTCATTTTTGTAAAATTATCCTCTTAATGGCCTTAATTGAAATAACCAAATTCATTGGCTTATATTAATTAAGGTCATTAATGCAATTTAATTTTTAAATCTGCTAATTAAGCCAAATATGGCCATAATTGAAATAACCAGTTAGATTAAAATCAATTAAGGCCAAATGTGGCCATAATTGAAACAAATCAGTTGGATTAAAATCAATTAAGGTCATATTTGCAATGTTAAGCTCATTAACACAATTGGCCATTTTTAAATTATTTTAATGGGTTTATTATGCTCTAATTTGTTTTTAATTAAATTATTATTACCAATAATCAAATTCATTTTTATCTGAGTATTAATGTCACGACCCAACCGGAGGGCCGCGACGGGCACCCAGTGCTAGCCCACCTGGGCACCTCTTAACGTACATTTACATTTACATCTAGGTGAGCCACATATTAAATCATACATTCTATCCATCCATCATACTACTCCCATTGGACAATCAATACATTTGTATCATTATTAGCAACTATGCCCATATCGATGTACATAAGCCGACGAGGCTAACAAAATGATATCCAAAAAGTATAGGCCGACAAGGCCAAACACATCTAACCATATACACATGTCTACGAGCCTCTAAGGAGAGTATATCATATCGTATAGGCGGGACAGGAACCCGCTATGCCCATAAATATATACACAAAAGAATAAATACCAAAAGCTGTAGCTTCGAAAGAAATGGAGCTCCGCTATGTAGTCCCTGAGTAATGTAGCTATGAATCAAGTCTGTCTCTCTGGCCACCTGCGGGCATGACGCAGCGTCCACAAACAAAAGGACGTCCGTACGAAAAATGTACTGAGTATGTAAAGCATGATCAATATCAATATAGAAGCATAATAATCAACATAAATGTCACACCCTAATCTTGATTAGGGCGTGATGGGCACCCGACCCCATATTCGGAGCCGAGCGAACCCGCTGACTCATATTGCACACATAATCTCTTTGGAATTTTAAATCCAATAAGGATGAAATACATAGTAAAGCTTTCAGAAACTTTCTTTTCATCGTACTCAAATCAAGTAGAATCTGTAATCACAATACATAATGACACATCGGCTGGTGGAGCCGCTTACAAAACTAACATCCTATACCCACGACTCTGTCTGCAAAGTCTCTAACATCAATCCAGAAATCATAACATACAAATTCCAACTCGGCAACACTCCGGAAGGAAGTGGAGCTCGCCAATACCGCTGGAACATCTTCTGGTAATATCTTCTACTCATCTGGGTGTACCTGCGTGGCATGAAACGCATCCCCCGAAGAAAGGGGGTCAGTACGGAATATATACTGAGCATGTAAGGCATAAAATACAGAAAAGAGGATCATAACTGAAACAGAGATTTACCAGAATCAAGTATGGCCTTTTAAAACATCAAAGCACTTGCCTTTTGAAATGAAAGTCATGTATGTCATCACCATATCTCATATATACATATAGCGTGCCCCGGCCCTCTAGTGAGGGACGCGGTGAACAAAATCATGTATGCCAATATCATGTATCATATATGCATGTAACGTGCCCCGGCCCTCTATTGAGGGACGCGGTGAATAAAATCATGTATGCCAATATCATGTATCATATATGCATGTAGCGTGCCCCGGCCCTCTATTGAGGGACGCAGTGAATAAAATCATGTATGCCAATATCATGTATCATATATGCATGTAACGTGCCTCGGCCCTCTATTACGGGACGCGGTGAATAGAGGCATCATATGCCATTCTGGCCGCCATCCCCGTATCATCATATCATATACATACATATAACGTGCCCCGGCCTGCAAGCGAGAGGGATGCAGTGAACAATGCAGTGGAATACACACGAGAACATGTCCTGACCCGGGACTCAGTGGAGGATACATTAAGGCATGCACGAGCAGAGTCGTGAGAGACTATATGCATATAAAACAATTTTTAAGACTCGATGAATACGTACACAAACGACACTGGAAGGATCGTAAACATGTTTCGAGGCAATCCGAGTTAGTATACAAAAGTTAGGGACATTTTACTACAGAAACCTCATTGAACGTTTCAGAAGCTATTTTTGGAAAATCAAAGCAATAGTCATATCACGTACCTTTTTCATATCACTGTGGACCAAATCAAAACAAAACCTTTGGAACCATACACATGTATCAAGACATAGCAAAACAGTTTTCAGAAGTCAAGAACGTTAGCCATCCTAGTGGCTCTAAGAATAGGAATTTCTTTGAAATCATACATATACTTTGTCTGTTCGTTTCACAAGGATCATGCCAAAAGAAAGAAAGGGTAAGCCTTACATACCTGTCCCACGTCCTATTAGCTACGCTTATTCGTCCAAGCTTGCTAGTCTACATTCAAGAAGATTTACATAATCATTAGATTCATTGCCATACACTTGCCTTAGCTTCTTAAATAAATTCACTTATAATCTACCGAAATTTCGGCAGCATCTCCCCTGTAAATACACCGTCCCCGAGAATCTAACTCGGCCAAATTATCAATCCACAATCGGAGAATTCAACTCGGCCAACTTATCAACAATAATCCGAAATCTTCCAAACTTAATAAGGACAACAACAACACATTCATTTCTTCCAAATTCATGAACTACACCAACAATTTACATATTAACAACTTCATCAATCAATTCAAAATGCATTCTAACGTTAGTAACTTCTTTTACATAATTCGACAACATTTTACTTATTTTCAATTCAATCACAACAACAAACTTACAATCTTCCAAACTCAATAAAATCAACACATTTCTCACCTCCAAATTCATGCATTATATCTACAACCACACGTTGACAACATTATCTTCACAACACAAGAAACCATGCTAGTGTCATATTAATTTCTTCAATAATCCCACAATGATCACAACTTCATTTCAAGTTATCAAACCTTCATTTTCATCATGGAATCCACAACTACAACAATCAAAATACTAAATAAAATCAATCCATCTCATCTTACCAATACACTTCATTCGGCCATGACCTACCCATACATATTTCATGAATTTCATCCATTCCTACATACTTCAATATACATAAATCATCTATAACACATGTAAAATAAGATTGAATACATACCTTTCTCACTCCACTTCTTAACTTGGCTAGGGTTGTAAACTTGCACAAATGAATGGTTTGCTTGCTTCAACAACCACCCCACGTTAATTAGGGCCTTCAAATTAGTTGGAATACTAGAAGAAAATAATTTTTCTTGATCAATTTCCATGGGCCAAATTTTTGGAACCATGGCCGAATGGCCCCTATTTTCTTCTCCTAGTTTTTCTTCTCCAAGCTTCTTGATTTAAAAGATGAATATGCCTTATTTTGTCATCAATTGTATATATATATATATATATATATATATATATATATATATATATATATATGGCTTTTACCAACACAAAGTGGACACATGTCCCCTTCTCCCTTTTTCTTGAAGTTTCTCAAAATAAACAAGATGAATAATTGTCTTGTTATGTAAGCTTTGGTCCATATATATATATATAATTAGCGCCATTAAATAAAAATGTGGACATATGCCACACGGCCAAAATGGTCCCTTCAAGAACTCTCTTGAATTTTTTTATGAAATTCCCTTTTTGCCCCTAGCCTTCAACAATATTACCATGAACCTCCTTGTGGATTTTCCTTTTTACCCTTAGCCTTTCTCAATGTTTTCATACTAATAAACAACTTGTACATTAAAATAATTTTGGAAAATAGTCTTACCCTTAATTTACCACGACTACCTTGAAATATCCGAATGTACAAAATACAGGATATAACAATAAGAAATAACATAAGATGGGAGATAGTAGTATCATCGTCATAAGCACTTACTTTCCTTTCATAGGGACTTTCCATTTCTAATGCGTGATTGTGTACATACATCCATATCCGTATTCATATTCGTACTCATTTACATTTCGTATCCATAATCGTATTCATATACATATTCTTATTCGTATTCATATCAAGTTCGTATTCATACTCATATCTATATCATATACATATCCATATCCTATACATATCCATATCATATACATATCCAGATCATATACATAGCATACCCGACCACGAAGGTTCGGTGTTTCACGTACCCGACCATGGTTAGGCTCGGTTATCATACATACCTGGCCAACCAAGGCTCAGTGTTACACATATCTGGCTATACCAAGGCTTCAGGGTTATCCGTACCCATCTGCAGTGGTGCGCGCGCATCGTCATATATATATATATATATATATATACATAAATCTATATATTCTACCCGACCATATAAGCTCGGGGTTTCATAATAGCCATACATAGGCACACATACATATAAGCTCATAGGCATCTTTAGCATTATCACTACTATCATCGTCATCATTATCGTTATCGCTATTATCGTCGTCATCATTATCATCATTACCATTATCGTCATCATCATTATCGTCGTTCATTACATCTATCCTTATAGGATTATTCGTCATATGAGGAATTTAGTACAATTGTAATACATATCAAGAATTATAAGCTTTGTAGCTTTTTGAAGATAGAATCATTTGGAGAGCATCATAGGCTCATAGAAGACTAGATATTTGGCCAAAGAACCATGCCTTATGAAAGAAGCGTTAGTCTTACATACCTTTCCGTTCAACTATTCTACCATTAGCACGTTCTCCTTCAATGCTCACGTTTCTACCTTCATTAGAGTTATACTATCATTAGAAATCGATAGCTAGCATACACGACTGAAACTAGAGAAAATCGGACAGCATCTCCTTTATTTATACGACTTACTCCATATCATAAATCAACTCCCAAAAGTCAATAATACATTCACAATATCATAACAATAGTCTTTGTTCATCCACATTATCTATATTTCTCAATTCACGTCCAATCATCCATATCCATGGTCATAACACACGACTACGTTCATTCATATACAATGCCTATTCCATGTTCCTAACATCATTTATAACTTAACCATATCACAACACATCAAGAATCATGACTCAATTCAAGCTATTACTCACAATGATACTATTCCCACATTCATGACCCATTTTTCTATATCCTTCTACAATCCAAGTGTTTCAACTTTCAAATACCTTAAACAATATGGAAATACCATAAATCTTACCTTAGATGGTGTAGGGATGAACCTTGGGTGAAAACACCTCACTTGAGCAAAACCCTAGTTTCACCTTCACTTGGATTCCTTGCCTTAGATGAACTTTAATGGGTTTCTTACACTTGATTCACTTAGTTTGATGTAGTTGATCACTAATATCTCTTGAATTCTTGTGGGAGAAGTGTAGAGAGATGTTTTAGAGAGAAGGGGTGTGAAAGGGAAATGAAATAAAATGAAACTTGGTCCCTTATTAATACACCAAATATGTCCCGACCAGTTTCTACGGACCAACATACGGTCCGTATAAATTATACTGACCGTATATCTGGCCGTAGATTTGGTCCAGAGAGGGGTGCTATTCTGGGGTGATTATACGGTGAAACATACAGTCCGTATGTTTTATACGACCAGTATGTTTGGCCGTATAATGCCAAGTTTTCTGTAGTTCGTTCTCGTCGACTCGTTTGATCTCCAATCCTTATGGAACCTTCTTAGCACTTGTTCATCACCTTATTAACAATCTAAGGGATGTTATAAATCTTCTCCAAAGCATTATTAAATCCTCGTTAACTTGTTACTCGTAATTCCTTCTTGGTACCTATCGTATGCCTTGCCTTCTCTTGGCAAACTTTCTTCCCCTATCTCGAACGTCTTTGAAGTCTTAATTAGGGGCATCAATTGTCTTCTCTCACTTGTCGAAATATCGTATACTTCGTGCTCTTCTTTAGTCTACTCACTGTGCATCAACGGAAAGTTTTCCGAGGTGTAACATTCTTCCTCCCTTAAGAACATTCGTCCTTGAATGTTAAGTCCTTGGGCATTCTATAAAACTTTCGCCAGAGTTTCCCCTGTAATTGTTATATCCCGTATTTTTGAACCTCGGAGCATCTGCTGGGGTGGGGCCCACATACCGAGATTTTTTTTGGAACATCTGAAAAGTCATATGAATCACATATGTAAATTTAAACACAACTCATGAAGTACCTTTGGACCAAATCAAAGTGGAAATCCTCCAAACGAATATTTTTAAGAAAACGTTTTCGGGTGACCTGACTTTGGGGGGCAAAAACTGTATTGTAAGTTTGGAATTTCGAAAATACCTTGAAATAGAAGTTGTAGATAATTGAATTAGCTTTCCATCCATAGGTCGTGAGTTCCCAGGTGACGTCGGTACAAGGAGATATGAACGTTTTAAGGTCGAAAGGTCAGTGGGCTAGGCCCAACTCGGGACCAACCGAGTTGGCCCAAACAAATGAAAAAACATTCAGGCCCAAGTGAGGAGCCATTCGGCCATGGTCCATAAAAAGGATCCAAGCCCATGGAATTAAGTCATGTGGTCAATGAATAAAAGACCATTTAATCATCCAAATTCCATAGAACTTTCAAGAGAAAGAATAGGAGGAAAAACAAGAGAAAAACAAGAACAAAAAGAGGGCATTTCGGGTTTGGCCATAGAAAAATCACCCCTCAAAATCTTGCCTCTAAAATTATTTTCTTGTTGAATTCCTACTAAATTAAGTGTCCTCTACAACTTGGTGTAATTGTTTTGGAAGAAGGAGCACTTATTTCTTCAAGTTGACAACTTGTTCAAGTGAAGAAGTTTGTAGAAAAAGGTAAGAATCAATTCCTTTTTCTTATGTTATGAAGGTTTGTTTATGTTGTGGTATGTGGAAATGAGTAGAAATTATGGAAATAAGGAAGTTTGCAAAGTGGGTATGTATATATATATGTAGCCATGGGTGTATATATGTTGTATACATATATGAGTTGAATTTTATGTTGCATTCTAGTTGTGGTTATGATGGAAATTATATTGGGAATGAAAGTTGAATGAATTTTGGTTGAAGTTGGAATGTAGATGATTATGTCACTTTAGAATAATTTTGTGATATTATGGAAATGAAGTTGTTAAGATGTGAATTATGATTATGGTTGATGAATTTGGAAGTTGGAAACTTGTTATGAAGTTGTATGCCAAAGATTTGATGTTTTGCATAAGTTATGATTTTGGCGGAAGATTGTATATCATGTATATCGAGTGTATATCTTAAGGAAAACGATATGAAATGTTTCTAGAACTATATGGTGATGATCATGATGGTTGTTGAATATGAAATTATTGATCTTAGTTGAAAGTTGGGTTGAATTGAAGATTATGTCAACTTGTGAGAAAAATGACTAGTTGAAGGATATTTGTGTTTTTAATGTTCATTGTTGATATTGTTGTTGTCGTTTGGGTTGTTGTTGATGATTTATAGCCGAGTTGAATTCTCGGGGTGTCATATGTATAGGGGAAGTGCTGCCGAAATTTCGGTAGCCAAATATGCTTAAAGTTGAAATAATGGCATTAATAATTCACAATTGGTAAACTTGACCAATTGCAGTTTTTCGACGAAACGGGAAGTGAGTTTGGAAAGGCTTAAGGAGCGCGAAAGGTATGTAAAGCAACCCCAATTCTTCCCTTGGCATGCCCCTAGTGTGTTAGGGTCGGATCCGGGCCTCGAAGGACCTCTTGGCCCTCGGAATCCGCAAGACAAAATTTCAGTTTTTCCTTCAGTAGAATTGAACCATTTTGATACGCTTTTTCTAAAATTATGCAATTTTGCTCTAAATTATTCAGAAAATCATAGAATGTTTGTATAACCTTTTTAGGTGATACTATATGCTTAGAGGGCACAATTTGAGCCCGCCGCCTTGTTTGTCCCAAGGCGGGCCCGCTATTTACGGTTTTGCCCCTAATGTGTTAAAGCTTCCTTTTTAAGCGATTTTTGAAAGAAATGTTTTAATTACCCTACTAATCGCTTAACGAATATTATTTTAAATATTCTGTTAAATATTATAAATTATTTTGACACTCGGAATGACTTCGGGAAAGTTATACTTCTGTAATTTATTATGATATCCGAAATACATTTATTATGATTCCGTCCGACCCCATTGGATTTGTTTGTCTTTGATACGCTTCATCGAGTCTTTGCAAACATTTATTATATTTTTAAATTGCATTAGTCTCTCACTACTCCATTGAGCCCGGGCCAGGATATGTTGTCAAGCGTAATTCTCTGCATTATTCGCCGCGTCCCGATGTGAGGGGGCATGTATACGCGTACATGGGTCTGTGGAGTATGATGTGCCATGTCCGCCTATTCTGATCTGATCTGTATGGCCATTTTGATATGACATTATATGATACGGGGCCACGCCCCTTTTTCTGATTCCTCTGTATAGTGGCACCAGCGTCGGGAGGGTGGCCACATTCTGTCTGCCGAGTCCCGTGTCAGGGACCGGATATGATATGATATGACATATGTTTTTGTACGCATTTTGTCTGTTTTGGAAATATGCATTTGACACTCTGGATTCTGTACTCATTTTCTGTAACCATTATGATTTGACTTCTGTGATTCCGCTTTACATATTCAGTACATATTTCGTACTGACCCCCTTTCTTCGGGGGCTGCGTTTTCATGCCGCGCAGGTACTGACGACAGGTTCGCTGATCCACACGTTTAGGATCCTATTTCTGCTATTTGGGGCGCTCTCTTCTACAGAGCCCATCTTTTGGTACAGTCTGTCATTGCTATCTGGATATGTACTTTGTTCAGGGTATGACGGGGCCCTGTCCCGTCTTATGATTATGATATGTTCTGTAGAGGTCTTTGGATACATCTGTGTGGGTTCTGTACATATGTTTGGGATATTCTGTTCTGTGATGGCCTTATCGGCCTATGTGTGCCAAGTCTGCTTTTCTGCTAAATTCTGTAGCGACCACTAATATTATTATTATATTATTATTCTGTTAATATGCTAATTTGGGGTATCGGGTACGTATAGGTGCCCAACTCGGGCACTGGTCGCGGCCCACGGGGTTGGGTCGTGACAAAAGTGGTATCAGAGCGGTTCGTCCTCGGAATGTCCACAGACCGTGTCTAGTAGAGTCTTGTTTATCGGTGTGTTGTGCACCACACCTATAAACAGGAGGCTACAGGGCATTTAGGATACTACCCTTCTTTCTGTCTTAGATCGTGCGATAGAGCTGTGTTATCAGGATGACCCCTTCCTAACGAGTGGCTATATTTGCAGATATGCCTCCAAAAAAGGCGACAGCGGCCCAAAAGGCCAAGTCAGTTACCGTAGGAGAGACTAGCCGGGTCCAGAGGACTACCAAGGCCCAGGTATATATTGCTCCGGAGACTTTGCCCCAGACAGAGGGTTCTTCTACACCGCCACTCGTGGAGGAGATTGGGGCAGCCGTAGCTGCAGATCGGGGGACGGCTCCACTGCCAGCTCCCGCAGTTCCAGTACCTGAGCCTCCAGCCCCACGGCCAGGCACTGAGGATCAGTCTATGAGGGAGGCAGTCCAGTTGCTGACTAGACTTGTGGCAGGGCAGGTTCAGGGGCATGGACTGGGAGGTGACCGGGCAGTCAGGCGTGATAGTTCGAGAACCCGTGAGTTTTTGACTTGTAACCCTCCAGAGTTCTTCGGGACAAAGCCCGAGGAGGATCCTGAGGAGTTTATTAGGAAGATGCGACGCACTCTAGATTTGATTAATGCTTCCGAGACAGAGTCAGTCGCGTTAGCTTCGTACCGGTTATATGATGGCCAGGCAAACTGGTACGAGTCATGGGGGCTATCCAGGGGGGACGGCGCTCCTCCAGCAGTTTGGGGCGATTTTTCTCAGGCATTTCTTGGACACTTTCTGCCCCCAGAGTTGCGACGAGCCAGATCTGATAGATTCTTATTATTGAGGCAGAAGGGCCGCAGTATTCGGGACTATAGTTTGGAGTTTGATTCCTTGGTCCGATATGCACCTACTGTGGTGGCTACTATGGCGGACCGGATGCATAGATATATTATGGGGCTGGATCGGTATTTTGTTGATAGCTGCTTAGTATTGGCTGCTCAGCCCGGTATGGACATTGCCCGTATCCAGGCCTATGCCCAGGGCATGGAGGATCGGGGCAGAGGAGGACACCAGCCTGACAGGGGCCAGGATCGGAGACAGCCCAAGAGGGCCAGGTCATCTGGAGACTTTCGGGGCAGACAGCTCCAACAGCCGCAGCAGCCTAGCAGATTTTCATCTCAGCCGGCGCAGAGCGCGCCTCCCCAGCCTGCAGGTCGCAGATTCGATAGCCCAGGGTATTCAGGAGCAGGCCAGAGCTCCAGGGCTTCAGGTTCGCGGACAGATAGGGGTTCTGGTCAGATGAGGCCACCCAGGGTTCAGTGTTCTTTTTGCGGCAGATACCATACGGGAGAGTGCTACAGAGCCACCGGTGCATGCTTTTCTTGTGGCCGTCAGGGCCATTCTGTGAGAGATTTCCCGTATAAGGGTAGTTCGGGTGGTGCAGCGCAGCCTACCGGATCAGCCGCTGGGTCTTCATCTTCGTCAGTGGCTATGCGCCCTACGGGGCAGGGTATTTCGGCACCAGCGGGTCGCGGCAGAGGCCGTGGTGGAGCTTCTGGTATTAGCGGTCCTTCGAACCGTATTTATGCTTTGGCCAGCCGCCAGGATCAGGAGGCATCTCCTAATGTCGTTACAGGTACTTTATTGGTCTTCTCTCGGTCTGTGTATGCATTAATTGATCCAGGTTCAACTTTATCATATATTTCACCTCTTGTTGCCAGTAAAATTGGTATTATGTCTGAACCTATAGAGCCATTTGAGGTAGCCACACCGATAGGGGACTTTATTGTAGCGAAACAGGTTTATAAAGACTGTTCTGTGATTGTATGTGGCCGTGATACTAAGGCAGATCTGGTAGAGTTAGATATGACTGAATTTGATGTTATTATGGGTATGGACTGGCTAGCTTCCTGTTATGCTAATGTTGACTGCCAGAATAAGGTGGTTCGCTTCCAGTTTCCCGGGGAGCCAGTTTTAGATTGGGCTGGAAATACAGCATCGCCGAAAGGTAAGTTTATTTCATACCTTAAGGCAAAGAAAAAGATTAGAAAGGGTTATATCTATCATCTGGTACGGGTGCAAGACTTGGACGCAGAGACGCCGACACTTCAGTCAGTCCCCGTGGTTAATGAGTTTCCAGATGTTTTCCCCGACGAGCTTCCAGGTCTTCCTCCAGAGCGGGAGATAGATTTCTCTATTGATTTACTCCCAGACACTCAGCCTATCTCTATTCCTCCGTATAGAATGGCGCCTGCAGAATTAAAGGAGTTGAAGGAGCAGCTGAAAGATTTGTTGGATAAGGGCTTCATCAGACCCAGTACTTCGCCTTGGGGAGCCCCGGTATTATTTGTGCGTAAGAAGGACGGGTCGCTGCGTATGTGTATTGATTATCAGCAGCTGAATAAGGTAACTATAAAGAATAAATACCCCCTCCCCAGGATTGATGATTTGTTTGATCAGCTGCAGGGCGCTAAGTGTTTTTCGAAGATAGATCTTCGATCCGGTTACCACCAGGTGCGAGTACGAGAGGCCGATATCCCTAAGACAGCTTTCCGGACCCGATATGGGCATTACGAGTTTAGGGTTAGGTCTTTTGGGCTTACTAATGCCCCCGTAGTATTCATGGATTTGATGAACCGGGTATTCAGGCCATTCTTGGATATGTTTGTAATTGTATTCATTGATGATATCCTGGTTTATTCCCGGTCTGAGGCGGAGCACGCAGATCATCTGAGATCGGTATTAGGGGTACTCCGGCATCAGAAATTATATGCGAAATTTTCTAAGTGTGAATTCTGGCTGTCTTCAGTGGCTTTCTTGGGGCATGTTATTGCAGCTGATGGTGTCCGGGTGGACACACAGAAGATTGAGGCCGTGAAGAATTGGCCCAGACCTACGACGCCCACAGAGGTACGCAGTTTCCTGGGGTTAGCAGGCTATTACAGGAGATTTGTGGAGAAGTTTGCTTCGATTTCAGCGCCTTTGACAAGGCTGACTCATAAGGGAGCTAAGTTCCTGTGGTCTGACGCTTGTGAACGGAGCTTCCAGTTGCTGAAGGAGAAGCTGACTACAGGCCCAGTTCTGACTCTTCCAGAGGGACCGGACGGGTATGTTATTTATTGTGACGCTTCTGGCATGGGGTTGGGCTGTGTATTGATGCAGCATGGCAGAGTTATAGCGTATGCTTCCCGGCAGCTCAAGCAGCATGAGAAGAATTATCCTACCCACGATCTGGAGCTCGCAGCGGTAATTCATGCTCTGAAGATATGGAGACACTATTTATATGGCGTTCATGTGGATATCTATACTGATCATAAGAGTCTCCAGTATATTTTCAGGCAGAGAGAGCTTAATTTGTGACAGCGGAGGTGGCTGGAGCTTCTGAAAGATTATGACGTGGATATTCTGTATCATCCGGGTAAGGCTAATGTTGTTGCCGATGCGCTCAGTCGGAAATCTATGGGCAGTTTGGCCGATTTACAGCCAGACAGGAGAGAGATAGCCCGTGATATTCAGCAGTTGGCTAGTCTCGGGGTTCGTCTGGCCGATTCTGGAGATACACGGATTTCTGTTCGAGGGGTTTCTGAGTCATCCCTCAGGGACGATATTAAGCGGCGTCAATACGAAGATCCTGTCTTAGCTTAGTACAGGGACACAACCTATGATAAGGAGAGGACTCCGTTCGAGTTTTCACCGGACGGTACTTTGTTGTACAGAGGTAGGTTGTGTGTACCTGATATTGCAGGCCTTCGGTAGCAGGTTATGAGCGAGGCACATTATGCTCGCTATTCGGTCCATCCTGGGTCTACGAAGATGTACCATGATCTCCGATGCTTATACGGGTGGGACAACATGAAGCGGGATATTGCAGAGTTCGTCGCCCAGTGCCCTAATTGTCAGCAGGTCAAGATTGAACATCAGAAGCCGGGTGGACTGTTGTAGGAGATGGAAATCCCGACTTGGAAGTGGGAGGTTATTAATATGGACTTCATTACAGGTTTGCCTCGCACTCCACGGAAGTATGATTCCATCTGGGTCGTTGTTGATAGGCTGATGAAATCAGCCCATTTTCTTCCCGTCAGGACTACTTATTCCGCCGAGGATTATGCCAGGCTCTATATTAGAGAGATTGTGAAGCTTCACGGAGTTCCTATATCTATTATTTCTGACAGAGGCGCCCAGTTTACGGCGCGTTTCTCGAGGTCGTTTCAGGAGGGTCTAGGGACTCAGGTGAGTCTGAGCACAACCTTTCATCCTCAGAGCGACGGACAGGCCGAGCGCACTATACAGACGCTGGGAGATATGTTGCGGGCCTGTGTTATTGATTTCAGAGGCAGCTGGGATGATCACTTGCCATTGATTGAATTTGCATATAATAACAGTTACCATTCCAGCATCCAGATGGCTCCGTACGAGGCTCTATATGGCAGGAAATGCAGATCGCCGATTGGCTGGTTTGATATTGGCGAGTCAGAGTTGATTGGCCCAGATATGGTCCAGCAGGCCGTGGACAAGGTAAAACTTATTCGGGAGCGACTGTTGGCAGCCCAGAGCCGACAGAAGTCATGCGCGGATAAACGGCGTCGACCGTTGGAGTTTCAGGTAGGCGATTGGGTATTCCTGAAGGTATCGCCTATGAAAGGCGTGATGCGGTTCGGCAGAAAGGGTAAGCTCAGTCCGCGTTATATTGGGCCTTATCAGATTGTTCAAAAAACTGGAAATGTCGCCTATGAGCTAGATTTGCCATCTGATTTGGAAGCGGTGCATCCGGTATTTCATGTCTCTATGCTTCGTAAATGCGTCGGTGACCCTTCTAGAATATTTTCTGCTGATGATATTCAGGTGACGGAGCAACTATCATACGAGGAGCAGCCCGTATCTATTTTGGATCGTCAGGTAAGGAGGCTTCGGAATAAAGATGTAGCCTCTGTTAAGGTACTGTGATATTCAGCAGTTGGCTAGTCTCGGGGTTCGTCTGGCCGATTCTGGAGATACACGGATTTCTGTTTGAGGGGTTTCTGAGTCATCCCTCAGGGACGATATTAAGCGGCGTCAATACGAAGATCCTGTCTTAGCTTAGTACAGGGACACAACCTATGATAAGGAGAGGACTCCGTTCGAGTTTTCACCGGACGGTACTTTGTTATACAGAGGCAGGTTGTGGGTACCTGATATTGCAGGCCTTCGGTAGCAGGTTATGAGCGAGGCACATTATGCTCGCTATTCGGTCCATCCTGGGTCTACGAAGATGTACCATGATCTCCGATGCTTATACGGGTGGGACGACATGAAGCGGGATATTGCAAAGTTCGTCGCCCAGTGCCCTAATTGTCAGCAGGTCAAGATTGAACATCAGAAGCCGGGTGGACTGTTGTAGGAGATGGAAATCCCGACTTGGAAGTGGGAGGTTATTAATATGGACTTCATTACAGGTTTGCCTCACACTCCACGGAAGTATGATTCCATCTGGGTCGTTGTTGATAGGCTGATGAAATCAGCCCATTTTCTTCCCGTCAGGACTACTTATTCCGCCGAGGATTATGCCAGGCTCTATATTAGAGAGATTGTGAAGCTTCACGGAGTTCCTATATCTATTATTTCTGACAGAGGCGCCCAGTTTACGGCGCGTTTCTGGAGGTCGTTTCAGGAGGGTCTAGGGACTCAGGTGAGTCTGAACACAACCTTTCATCCTCAGAGCGACGGACAGGCCGAGCGCACTATACAGACGCTGGGAGATATGTTGCGGGCCTGTGTTATTGATTTCAGAGGCAGCTGGGATGATCACTTGCCATTGATTGAGTTTGCATATAATAACAGTTACCATTCCAGCATCCAGATGGCTCCGTACGAGGCTCTATATGGCAGGAAATGCAGATCGCCGATTGGCTAGTTTGATATTGGCGAGTCAGAGTTGATTGGCCCAGATATGGTCCAGCAGGCCGTGGACAAGGTAAAACTTATTCGGGAGCGACTGTTGGCAGCCCAGAGCCGACAGAAGTCATGCGCGGATAAACGGCGTCGACCGTTGGAGTTTCAGGTAGGCGATTGGGTATTCCTGAAGGTATCGCCTATGAAAGGCGTGATGCGGTTCGGCAGAAAGGGTAAGCTCAGTCCGCGTTATATTGGGCCTTATCAGATTGTTCAAAAAACTGGAAATGTCGCCTATGAGCTAGATTTGCCATCTGATTTGGAAGCGGTGCATCCGGTATTTCATGTCTCTATGCTTCGTAAATGCGTCGGTGACCCTTCTAGAATATTTTCTGCTGATGATATTCAGGTGACGGAGCAACTATCATACGAGGAGCAGCCCGTATCTATTTTGGATCGTCAGGTAAGGAGGCTTCGGAATAAAGATGTAGCCTCTGTTAAGGTACTGTGGCGGAACGATAATAGGGAGGAAATGACATGGGAGGCCGAAGAGGAAATGAAGAAGAAATATCCTCATTTGTTCTCTATACCCACAGGTAACCTTAAATCCCTGCTTTAATTTATTCCAATATCAATCGTGTGTCATATGTGATGTCTGTAAACATGAACTCCCCCAAAGTATTTTCAAACCCTATGAGATTAATTTAACATTCGAGGACGAATGTTCTAAAGGGGGGGAGGATGTTATATCCCGTATTTTTGAACCTCGGAGCATCTGCTGGGGTGGGGCCCACATACCGAGATTTTTTTTGGAACATCTGAAAAGTCATATGAATCACATATGTAAAGTTAAACACAACTCATGAAGTACCTTTGGACCAAATCAAAGTGGAAACCCTCCAAACGAATATTTTTAAGAAAACATTTTCGGGTGACCTGACTTTGGGGGGCAAAAACTGTATTGTAAGTTTGGAATTTCGAAAATACCTTGAAATAGAAGTTGTAGATAATTGAATTAGCTTTCCATCCATTGGTCGTGGGTTCCCAGGTGACGTCGGTACAAGGAGATATGAACGTTTTAAGGTCGAAAGGTCAGTGGGCTAGGCCCAACTCGGGACCAACCGAGTTGGCCCAAAAAAATGAAAAAACATTCAGGCCCAAGTGAGGAGCCATTCGGCCATGGTCCATAAAAAGGATCCAAGCCCATGGAATTAAGTCATGTGGTCAATGAATAAAAGACCACTTAATCATCCAAATTCCATAGAACTTTCAAGAGAAAGAATAGGAGGAAAAACAAGAGAAAAACAAGAACAAAAAGAGGGCATTTCGGGTTTGGCCATAGAAAAATCACCCCTCAAAATCTTGCCTCTAAAATTATTTTCTTGTTGAATTCCTACTAAATTAAGTGTCCTCTACAACTTGGTGTAATTGTTTTGGAAGAAGGATCACTTATTTCTTCAAGTTGACAACTTGTTCAAGTGAAGAAGTTTGTAGAAAAAGGTAAGAATCAATTCCTTTTTCTTATGTTATGAAGGTTTGTTTATGTTGTGGTATGTGGAAATGAGTAGAAATTATGGAAATAAGGAAGTTTGCAAAGTGGGTATGTATATATATATGTAGCCATGGGTGTATATATGTTGTATACATATATGAGTTGAATTTTATGTTGCATTCTAGTTGTGGTTATGATGGAAATTATATTGGGAATGAAAGTTGAATGAATTTTGGTTGAAGTTGGAATGTAGATGATTATGTCACTTTAGAATAATTTTGTGATATTATGGAAATGAAGTTGTTAAGATGTGAATTATGATTATGGTTGATGAATTTGGAAGTTGGAAACTTGTTATGAAGTTGTATGCCAAAGATTTGATGTTTTGCATAAGTTATGATTTTGGCGGAAGATTGTATATCATGTATATCGAGTGTATATCTTAAGGAAAACGATATGAAATGTTTCTAGAACTATATGGTGATGATCATGATGGTTGTTGAATATGAAATTATTGATCTTAGTTGAAAGTTGGGTTGAATTGAAGATTATGTCAACTTGTGAGAAAAATGACTAGTTGAAGGATATTTGTGTTTTTAATGTTCATTGTTGATATTGTTGTTGTCGTTTGGGTTGTTGTTGATGATTTATAGCCGAGTTGAATTCTCGGGGTGTCATATGTATAGGGGAAGTGCTGCCGAAATTTCGGTAGCCAAATATGCTTAAAGTTGAAATAATGGCATTAATATTTCACAATTGGTAAACTTGACCAATTGCAGTTTTTCGACGAAACGGGAAGTGAGTTTGGAAAGGCTTAAGGAGCGCGAAAGGTATGTAAAGCAACCCCAATTCTTCCCTTGGCATGCCCCTAGTGTGTTAGGGTCGGATCCGGGCCTCGAAGGACCTCTTGGCCCTCGGAATCCGCAAGACAAAATTTCAGTTTTTCCTTCAGTAGAATTGAACCATTTTGATACGCTTTTTCTAAAATTATGCAATTTTGCTCTAAATTATTCAGAAAATCATAGAATGTTTGTATAACCTTTTTAGGTGATACTATATGCTTAGAGGGCACAATTTGAGCCCGCCGCCTTGTTTGTCCCAAGGCGGGCCCGCTATTTACGGTTTTGCCCCTAATGTGTTAAAGCTTCCTTTTTAAGCGATTTTTGAAAGAAATGTTTTAATTACCCTACTAATCGCTTAACGAATATTATTTTAAATATTCTGTTAAATATTATAAATTATTTTGACACTCGGAATGACTTCGGGAAAGTTATACTTCTGTAATTTATTATGATATCCGAAATACATTTATTATGATTCCGTCCTACCCCATTGGATTTGTTTGTCTTTGATACGCTTCATCGAGTCTTTGAAAACATTTATTATATTTTTAAATTGCATTAGTCTCTCACTACTCCATTCGTGGATGTCCCAATGTTTCCCACACTGAGCCCGGGCCAGGATATGTTGTCAAGCGTAATTCTCTGCATTGTTCGCCGCGTCCCGATGTGAGGGGGCAGGTATACGCGTACATGGGTCTGTGGAGTATGATGTACCATGTCCGCCTATTCTGATCTGATCTGTATGGCCATTTTGATATGACATTATATGATACGGGGCCACGCCCCTTTTTCTGATTCCTCTGTATAGTGGCACCAGCGTCGGGAGGGTGGCCACATTCTGTCTGCCGAGTCTCGTGTCAGGGACCGGATATGATATGATATGACATATGTTTCTGTACGCATTCTGTCTGTTTTGGAAATATGCATTTGACACTCTGGATTCTGTACTCATTTTCTGTAACCATTATGATTTGACTTCTGTGATTCCGCTTTACATATTCAGTACATATTTCGTACTGACCCCCTTTCTTCGGGGGCTGCGTTTTCATGCCGCGCAGGTACTGACGACAGGTTCGCTGATCCACACGTTTAGGATCCTATTTCTGCTATTTGGGGCACTCTCTTCTACAGAGCCCATCTTTTGGTACAGTCTGTCATTGCTATCTGGATATGTACTTTGTTCAGGGTATGACGGGGCCCTGTCCCGTCTTATGATTATGATATGTTCTGTAGAGGTCTGTGGATACATCTGTGTGGGTTCTGTACATATGTTTGGGATATTCTGTTCTGTGATGGCCTTATCGGCCTATGTGTGCCAAGTCTGCTTTTCTGCTAAATTCTGTAGCGACCACTAATATTATTATTATATTATTATTCTGTTAATATGCTAATTTGGGGTATCGGGTACGTATAGGTGCCCAACTCGGGCACTGGTCGCGGCCCACGGGGTTGGGTCGTGACAGTAATATGGCACTACCATCCTATCACAACAGCCCATAATAACAATGCCTCACAGGGCCACAACATAATAGCAATAGAGTTTGGCCACACACGACCCAAAAGCATAAAAAGGAAAACATACATACCTTATGATCTTGATGTCTCGTCTTGGATTTCTTCTAGGGGCTGAAATAAATGCGGGTACTTGGATCTCATAATTTCTTCCACTTCCCATGTCATTTCTTCTCGTTTATTGTTTCTCCATAAAACCTTAACTGAGACCACCTCTTTGATTCTAAGCCTTCGTACTTGCCTATCTAGTATGACAATGGGTACCTCTTCATAAGTCAACTTTTCTGTCACTTGAACATCATTTACTGGCACGATCCTAGTAGGATCTCCAACACATTTACGAAGCATCGAGACATGGAAAACTGGGTGAACTGACTCTAAATCAGGAGGTAGATCTAACTCATAGGCCACTTTGCCTATTTTGCGCACAATATCATAAGGCCCTATGTATCGGGGACTAAGTTTCCCCTTTTTGCCGAATCTCATTACACCTTTCATTGGTGACACTTTCAAGAATACCCAATCTTTTACTCGGAACTCTAAGTCCCTTCGACGATTATCCGCATAGGACTTTTGACGACTTTGGGCTGATAATAACCGATCTTGTATGAGCTTAACTTTCTCTATGGCTTGTTGGACCAAGTCTGGCCCTATCAATTTAGTTTCTCCTACGTCGAACCACCCAATTGGGGATCTACACTTTCGCCCATATAAAGCCTCATACGGTGCCATTTGAATGTTAGAATGATAACTATTAGTATAAGCAAATTCAATGAGGGGTAAGTGATCATCCCAATTACCTCTAAAATCTATCATACATGCCCGTAACATATCCTCGAGAGTCTGAATGGTACGTTCAGCCTGTCCATCAGTCTGCAGGTGAAATTCTGTACTAAGGCTCACTTGGGTCCCTAAACCCTCTTGGAAGGACTTCCAAAAATTAGCTGTAAACTGAGTCCCTCTATCAGAGATAATAGATGCTGGGACACCATGGAGTCGCACTATCTCTTTAACATAAAGCTTTGCATAATCTTCCGCCACATATGTCATTCTGACTGGTAAGAAATGAGATGACTTCGTGAGTCAATCCACAATCACCCATATAGAATCATACTTACGTCGAGAACGGGGTAAGCCCGTAATGAAGTCCATGTTAATTACTTCCCACTTCGAAGTTGGAATTTCTGTAGCTTGTAGCAATCCGCCCGGCTTTTGGTGCTCGATTTTCACTTGTTGACAGTTGGGACATTGAGCTACGAATTCCGCTATATATTTCTTCATCCCATTCCACCCATATATAGACTTAAGATCATGGTACATTTTCGTTGCTCCGGGGTGGACAGAATAACGGGAACAATGGGCTTCTCTTAATATTTGGTGGCGTAAACCTGCCACGTCAGGAACACATAATCTGCCTCGACATCGGAGAACTTCGTCTCTTGCAATCTCAAATGGTGACTCCTCCTTCTGAGGGAGTGTATCTCTGCAATGCATTAGCATGGAATCTTCGTATTGTCGATCTCTCACTTCCGCTACTAGCGACGAGACTGCTGAATTCTGAATGATAGTTCCCCTGCTACCTGAGTCCACTACTCACACTTCTACGCTAGCTAACTATTGGAGCTCACGAGCCATTTCTCTCTTCTCTGGTCATACATCATACAAATTTCCCATAGATCTACGGCTAGGAGCATCAGCCACAACATTTGCCTTTCCGGGGTGATACAGGATATCAACATCATAATCTTTTAGCAATTCCAACCATTATCGTTGCCGCAAATTCAACTCTTTCTACTTGAAGATATACTGAAGGCTCTTATGATCTGTATAAATATCCACATGGACACCATATAAATAATGTCTCCACATCTTTAATGCATGAATCATTGCAGCCAATTCTAGATCATAGGTTGGGTAATTTTTCTCATGTTTCTGTAATTGCCTTGAAGCTTATGCAATCACCTTACCATGTTGCATCAACACACAGCCTAGCCTAATACTTGAAGCATCGCAATAAACAACATATCCTTCCAATCCCTCTGGAAGTGTTAGGACTGGGGCAGAAGTCAATATATCTTATATGTTACACCTCGGAAAAATTTCCCATCAGCGTACAGTGAATAGGCCAACGAAGGGTATGACGTATACGATGTTTTGATAAGTAAGAAATAATATTTGATGACCCTAATCGAGAATTCAAATACATTTAAGGTAAGGGAAGAAAGTTGTTAAGGAAAACAGGTTATATGTTGTGTGTTGGGCAAGAATTTTGAGCATCGCATTAATGAGAGTTTAAAGACATTTTGGAGAAGAGTTATAATGACCCGTACATTGTTAATGAAGTGCTAAACAAGTGTTAAGAAGGTTCCATAAAGATCGGAGATCAAACGAAGTGACGAAAATAAGATTCAGTGAACTGATGGATTATACAGTCGATTATACGGTCCGTATAATGTTATACGGTCCGTATAATAGACCGCAGAACCATCACAGTGAAGGTCCCTCACTGGTGGGACTATACTGTCACTTATACGGACCGTATAAATTTATACGGACCGTATAATGTGCTGTATAATGGTCACAGAGAAGAGAAACTGAAGGGTCCATTTCACGGTCACTTATACGGACCGTATAAGTTTATATGGACCGTATAAGTGTCCGTATAATTGCCCGACGGAATCAGATTTTAAGTTATTAAAAGGAGACCCAAGTTCATTTTATTTCATTTTTCTCCTACACAAGTCAAGAACTCACTAGAATATTCTCCACTCTTCATCCACAAGAAACCAAAGGAAATTGATGATCAACTTCATCAAATCAACAAAAATCAAGAGTGTGAAGCACATTAAGGTCATCTAAGCCAAGACATTTCAAGAGAGGTGAACTAGGGTTTTGGTGCAAGAAGAGTAATACCACTCAAGGCTTGGTCCTAAAATATCTAAGGTAAGTTTTATGATGTTTAAGATATTGAGAAGTTGAAACACATGGATTGTAGAAGAATATAGAGAATGGGTCATAAATGTGGGAATAGTGCTATTGTTGAGTAGTAGTTTGGAATGAATCATGAATATGAATATGTTGTGGTTGTAAGTAGATTATGATTGACATTTAGAACATGGAATGAGCATTATACATGCAATAACGTAATAGTGAATTATGACCATGATTATGGGGAAATTGAAGTGAAATTGTGAAATGTGGATAATGTAGATAAATGATGATTGTTATTTATGATATTATGAATGATGTTACGGATGTTTGGGAGTTGATATGGAATATGGAGGAAGTCATATAAACAAAGGAAATGCTGCCCAATTTTCTCTAGCTTTAGTAAGCACGTTCTTATAATCGCTTAGGTAATGTTAATGCGTATTCTTTTGAAGGTAAAGACGTAAACACTAAAGGAGAATGAGCAAGAAATAGAGTAGTTAAACGACAAAGGTATGTGAGGCTAGTCCTTTCTTTCTAAGGCATGAATCTTATGGTATGAATTTTCTCCTTCTTCACGAATTTCCTATCTTCAAGAAAACTAAGAGCCCTTGTTCATGAATAGCCATATGAAATAAGAGATACACTATGAGTACGATAACGATGATGATAAGTTTGAGTCTAAAGAATCTAGAATCCATGATATGATGATCCTATAAAGCTAATGATGCTATCTATAACCCATTGATGTCGTTATTGTATACACTCACCTTATATGCTAATTCCTTCAAGGTGAGGCAGAATGTCAATGAATGTTCCGTAATGAAATCAGGGGATCACGACCTTACGTCACCTCGATAAAGTATAGTTGTCCTTGAGTCTTTATGCATGTATTATGATGAGCATACTATGATGAGCATATTATGATGAGCATATTATGATGATGATATAACACCGTGCCTATATGGCCGAGCAGTCACCGCTAAGGCGGACAGCGTATACACCATGGCCAGATGGCATGGGCAGACACCACTAGTGGGCGGCATGAGATGGTACCCCGGACACGGGGGGCCTGAACGCAGGCTAATGCTATTGATTATCACACCGTACCTATATGGTCGGGCAGCTTATATATATTTACGCATACATGAGATGATGATGATTATGAAAGTAAGCCAGCATGCATTATTTCTTTTATGATTCACAGTCAATTACAGACTGCTCCTCATTTGATACCTCATCATTTCATTGATGTTTCATTATTGTTTATGCCTTACATACTTAGTACAATGTTCGTACTGACGTCCGTTTTCTTTGGACGCTGTGTTCATGCCCACAGGTAGATAGGGAGGCGATCCAGACTCGTAGGAGCTATTAGCTGATTTGAAGAGCACTCCATTTTCCGGAGGTGCCATTGATTATTCTTTTGGTATATATGTATATGTATGTTTGGGCACGACGGGGTCCTGTCCCGCCCATATGTCTAGTACTCTAGTAGAGGCTCGTAGATACGCAGTGTGGGTTATATGGTCTCACGAGGTTGCTATTATGTATATATCTATATATATTATTTTGATGGCCGAAAGGCTTATGTATCTATAAAAGAATTTATGTTCTAAAAGAAAAATGATTTCTTTTATGATTTTAGTATGAATTTGATAAAAGAACATTTAATGAGTATGATGAGTAGTAGAACGGGTGGTGCTCGGTGGTTAGCCCCGGGTACCCGTCACGGCCGCTAGCCGGGTCGTGACATTTTAACTCTTGGAAACTACGTTCATAAGCATTTGTCCATTGAAACTTTGTTGATTTCTGGGTCAGCTTTGTGAGTGGTGCAGAAATAGAAGAAAAACCATCAACAAATCTCTTGTAATAACCTGCTAAACCCAGAAAGCTACGAACTTCCGTAGGAGTTGTGGGCCGTGGACAAGTCTTCACGGCCTTAATATTTTGGCTATCTACCCGAATGCCATTGGCTGCAACAATGTGCCCCAGAAATGTCACTGAATTCAACCAAAACTCACACTTAGAAAATTTTACAAACAACTCTCGAGTTTGAAGAACTCTAAGGACGGCACGTAAATGATCCGCACGTTCTGCCTCGGATCTAGAATACACCAATATATCGTCGATGAATACAATCACAAATAGATTTAAGAAGGGCCTGAACACATTGTTCATCAAATCCATAAATACTGCCGGTGCATTAGTTAGCCCAAATGACATTACCCGGAACTCAAAATGGCCATATCTTGTTCTGAAGGTTGTCCTAGAGATATCTTTCTCCCTAACTCTCACTTGATGATACCCGGACCTCAAATCTAGCTTTGAAAACCATTTGGCACCTTGTAATTGATCAAATAAGTCATCAATCCTCGGAAGAGGATATTTGTTCTTAATCGTCACCTTATTCAATTGTCGATAGTCAATGCATATTCTCAAGGAGCCATCTTTCTTTCGGACAAACAATACGGGTGCTCCCCATGGGGATGGACTAGGCCTAATAAAGACTTTCTCAAGCAAGTCTTTCAGTTACTCCTTCAACTCTTTCAATTCTGCGGGAGCCATTCTATAAAGAGGAATAGATATAGGCTTAGTGTCTGGCAACACATCAATAGCAAAATCAATCTCCCGCTCGGGAGGAAGGCCTGGAAGCTCTTCCGGGAACACATCCGGAAACGCATTTACTACAGGAACTGACTGAAGAGTCGGCGGTTCAGCTTCTACATCTTGAACCCGAACTAGATGATAAATGCATCCTTCGGTGATCATTTTCCTTGCCTTTAGATAGGAAATAAACCTACCTTTAGGTGACGCAGTATTCCCTTTCCATTCTAAAACTAGTTCTCCCGGAAATTGGAAACGAACCATTTTCATTCTACAATCAACATTGGCATAGCAAGATGCCAACCAATCCATGCCCATAATAACATCAAAGTCTACCATTTTTAACTCATGAAAGTCAATCATAGTACGACGGTCACAAACCACAACTATACAGTTTCTATATACTCAGCTAGCTATTACCGATTCACCAACGAGTGTAGACACCTCAGAAGGTTTGATCGAATTCGGTTCGACTCTAAATCGACCCTCACTATACGGAGTAACATATGACAATGTGGAGCCCGGCTCTATCAAAGCATATACATCATGAGAAAATGCCGATAATATACCTGTGACCACATCAGGAGAAAACTCAAGATCTTGACATCCAGCTAAAGCATAAATACGGTGCTGAGGACCGCTAGAACTGGGGACTCTCCCTGTACCTCTACCATGGCCGACTGGCGCATGTGAACCTGGCCCCATATGGCGTATAGATGATGAAGATTCGGCTACCGACCCTGAAGGTCGGGCCCTACCTCTACCACCAACTGAGGGGCAATCACGTATAATATGCCCCGGCCAACCACATGAATAGCAAACCTCTGAACCCGATTGGCACTGACCCCAATGTAACTTCCCACACAGGGAACATCATGGTACAGGTGGCCTCGCCTGACCCGAATCACCTCTGAACTGAGATCCCAAAAAACTCTGACTCGGCCTGGAACAAGTAGATCTATCAAATCTCTGGCCTGAAAATCGTGGAGGTGCACTAGTCATAGAATGGCCTGAATGCCTAGAAAGTTGTTGTCTATGCCCGCCTCTATACTCACTCATCGGACCCGAAGATCTAGCCCTCTTGCTATGTCCCCTATCATGCTTACGCTCACTTCTTTGTTGTTGTAGGCTTTCTTCTAAATTTTGAGCATGGGCCTGAATGCGTGAAATATCCATATTGTCCTGAAGGGATGCAGTCAAGCACCTATCCATCAAATGTGGCCCTAGGCCTTTCACAAATCGGTGTACTCGGTCACCCATATCCGCTACCATGGCCGAAGCATACCTAGCCAAAGAATTGAAGCGGAGAATATACTCTAAAGCACTCATGCTACCTTGCCTCAAATTCAAGAATTTATCGGCTCTAGCTCGCTGAACTTCTGGAGGCAAATAATGTCGGAGGAAAGCATCAACAAATTCTTGCCATACCGGGGGAGGTGCATTGACTCCTCGTAAAGCCATCCAAACCATGTACCAATGAACCGGAACATCCCTCAATCTATAGGACGCTAATTCCACCAATTCGGTGTCCGAAGCATGTATCAAGTGAAGCGTCCTCAACATTCCATCAATAAAATTTTGAGGGTCCTCATCCGGCTTTGATCCAAAGAATTTCGGAGGTTTCAAGCTAATGAAGTCACGGACCCTTGCACTAACATTCCGATCACCTTGCCCTATACTTTGCCAGTGAGTCTGGGCAGCAACTAATTGAGTAAGCAACTGAATGGCCTCTTTTACATCTTGGCCTGAACCATCCGGTGGAGGAGCCGGAGGTGCTGGAGCTAGGGTTGAGGCACCCTCACTCTCCTCAGAAACAGGCACTGACTGGGAGGACTGAGATTGAGCCGCATTCTGGGACTCACTTTCCTCTACAATTGTTGGCGGTGCTCTTTCAGTCCGCTTTTCTGCCACTGTCTTGCCCTTTTGGGCTGCCGTAGCGTTTCTCTTTACAGGCATCTCTGAAATACATAACACACGAAATAGTTAAGGAAAAGAAGTTCTTATATCATAGCTCTATCACACGATGTTATGAAGAAAGAAGGTCATTCATTCCTAAAATGCCCGCAGCCTCTAGTTTATAAGTG
Source organism: Lycium barbarum (assembly GCF_019175385.1). NCBI lineage: Eukaryota > Viridiplantae > Streptophyta > Magnoliopsida > Solanales > Solanaceae > Lycium > Lycium barbarum. The sequence continues at coordinate 99,464,349 of NC_083337.1, read as the reverse complement.
TGGCGCGCAACACACCCATAACCAAGACTCTACTGGACACGGCTCGTAGACACACCCTAGGACAGAACTGCTCTGATACCACTTTTGTCACGACCCAACCGGGGGGCCGCGACAGGCACCCGGTGCTAGCCCACCCGGGCACCTCTTAACGTACCTTTATATTTACATCTAGGTGAGCCACATATTAAATCATACATTCTATCCATCCATCATACTACTCCCATTGGACAATCAATACATTTGTATCATCATTAGCAACTATGCCCATATCGATGTACATAAGCCGACGAGGCTAACAAAATGATATCCAAAAGGTATAGGCTGACAAGGCCAAACACATCTAACCATATACACATGTCTACGAGCCTCTAAGGAGAGTATATCATATCGTATAGGCCGGACAGGACCCCGCTATGCCCATAAATATATACACAAAAGAATAAATACCAAAAGTTATAGCTTCGAAAGAAATGGAGCTCCGCTATGTAGTCCCTGAGTAATGTAGCTATGAATCAAGTCTGTCTCCCTGGCCACCTACGGGCATGACGCAGCGTCCACAAACAAAAGGACGTCAGTACGAAGAATGTACTGAGTATGTAAAGCATGATCAATATCAATATAGAAGCATAATAAGCAACATAAGAAATAGCATAAGATGGGAGATAGTAGTATCATCGTCATAAGCACTTACTTGCCTTTCATAGGGACTTTCCATTTCTAATGCGTGATTGTGTACATACATCCATATCCATATCCATATTCATATCCGTACTCATTTACATTTCGTATCCATAATCGTATTCATATACATATTCTTATTCGTATTCGTATCATGTTCGTATTCATACTCATATCTATATCATATACATATCCTATACATATCCATATCATATACATATCCATATCATATACATATATTTTACATAGCATACCCGACCACGAAGGTTCGGTGTTTCACGTACCCGACCATGGTTAGGCTCGGTTATCATACATACCTGGCCAACCAAGGCTCAGTGTTACACATACCTGGCCCTACCAAGGCTTCAGGGTTATCCGTACCAAATTGCAGTGGTGCGCGCGCTACGTCTTATATATATATATATACATCTATATATTCTACCCGGCCATATAAGCTCGGGGTTTCATAATAGCCATACATAGGCACACATACATATAAGCTCACAGGCATCTTTAGTATTATCACTACTATCATCGTCATCATTATCGTATCGCTATTATCATTGTTATCATTATCATCATTACCATTAGCGTCGTCATCATTATCGTCGTTCATTACATCTATCCTTATAGGATTATTCGTCATATGAGGAATTTAGTACAATTGTAATACATATCAAGAATTATAAGCTTTGTAGCTTTTTGAAGATAGAATCATTTGGAGAGCATCATAGGCTCATAGAAGACTAGATAGTTGGCCAAAGAACCATGTCTTATGAAAGAAGCGTTAGCCTTACATACCTTTCCGTTCAACTATTCTACCATTAGCACGTTCTCCTTCAATGCTCACGTTTCTACCTTCATTAGAGTTATACTATCATTAGAAATCGATAGCTAGCATACACGACTGAAACTAGAGAAAATCGGACAGCATCTCCTTCATTTATACGACTTCCTCCATATCATAAATCAACTCCCAAACGTCAATAATACATTCACAATATCATAACAATAGTCTTTATTCATCCACATTATCTATATTTCTTAATTCACTTCCAATCATCCATATCCATGGTCATAACACACGACTACGTTCATTCATATACAATGCCTATTCCATGTTCCTAACATCATTTATAACATAACCATATCACAACACATCAAGAATCATGACTCAATTCAAGCTATTACTCACAATGATACTATTCCCACATTCATGACCCATTTTTCTATCTCCTTCTACAATCCAAGTGTTTCAACTTTCAAATACCTTAAACAACATGGAAATACCATAAATATTACCTTAGATGGTGTAGGGATGAACCTTGGGTGAAAACACCTCACTTGAGCAAAACCCTAGTTTCACCTTCACTTGGATTCCTTGCCTTGGACGAATTTTAATGGGTTTCTTACACTTGATTCACTTAGTTTGATCACTAATATCTCTTGCCAGTATGTTTTGCCGTATAATGCCCAGTTTTCCGAAGTTCGTTCTCGTCGACTCATTTGATCTCCAATCCTTATGGAACCTTCTTAGCACTTGTTTATCACCTCATTAAAAATTTAAGGGACGTTATAACTCTTCTCCGTAGCATTATTAAATCCTCGTTAACTTGTTACTCGTAATTCCTTCTCTATACCTATCGTATGCCTTGCCTTCTCTTGGCAAACTTTCTTCCCCTATCTCGAACGTCTTTGAAGTCTTAATTAGGGGCATCAATTGTCATCTCTCACTTGTCGAAATACCGTATACTTCGTGCTCTTCGTTAGTCTACTCACTGTGCATCAATGGAAAATTTTCCGAGATGTAACAATTAAATTACCTATTTTTACTCTATATATACATATGTATACACTAGGTATACATATGTGTGTATACACTACAAAAAAAAATGGGGGGCCAGCCTTATATAATTTTTTTGGATTTGACCGAATCCAGCCCAAAACTGCCCAGGACCCGGCCCATGCTTGCCCGCCTTAGCTTAAGGCCTGAAACTCTTTTCTCTTATTCATATTATTTCCAAATAGACCCTTTCCCCTTCCCCTTTCTCTCTCTTCCTCTTTCTTGAAAAACCCTAAGCCGCCGTCTGCATTTTCCCTTCTCTCTCGTCCCAAAAATGGAAATGTCTCTGAACAAATGTAAGATGTGCAGCTTTACAGCATTATTTACATGCAAGAAATTAATGTTGAGGTTGTTTTTACCCGAATCTCTCCAAAATCGGTAATGGAACTTTTTCCTTTTGCTTTCTTTAAACTTATTTGGTCAAATTGATTATTGTTGTCGTTTTTTTGTTATATTGTGTTAATATTGCTTGATTTCCATTGATTGGGGGTGAAGGGTTCGGATCGAGTCGAATATGGCTCAGATCTGTCCATTCATCTATTTTTAAGTTGTTTTAAGCCATATATTCGCTTTACAAGTTATTTTCTAGAAACAATTGGTTGTCCCACATCGTTGTTTTGAGGGTTTGAACAATTTTTGGGATTCTATAAATAGAACCCCACGCTCACCATGAATAATGGTTGAAAAAAATGAGAAAAAATTAAAAGAGGCTAGAAACTTTGCATTCAAGCCTCTTAGTATAATTTTTTTTAAAGACTTTGACTTGGGTTGAGGTTCTCTTAGTTCTAAAAATTGGTTTTCTTTCTTGTTTTCGAGTCTGGTGTGGCTGACTGTGATCTTGGAAGCATAAAAGGCTTTCAATTCCTATTTTGACCACGGCTGTACTTTAAAAAGGTAACATTTTATCCTTTTATTGCTTATTTTTATTATTTCTTAGTAGTTTGTTGTGGGATAATAGCCTGTTTTGATTTTAGTTTGTTGTTGGTTTACTTTTGGTTCAATTAAGTGACAATGTGCTATTCTAGGCAATGTCTAAGTTTCATTAGATGTTTTGGAAATGGGGATTACTTTCTTATTCCCAAAAGATACCTGTTTAAACCTTAATGTTGGTTGTTAATGTGGGCTGAATGTATGAGATTAGATAATGTGTTGAGGTCGTTCAATAGATATGGATAAGCAGATTATTGTGTTTTTTTTTAGATGATTGGAGTTTCCTGTTTGGCTGAAACCTTAAACATGCCAAGAATATGATCACATAATTCACAATAGTAATTTAGTGAACTTATAGAGCCATACTGATCCTATTTGAATGTAATAGATTGCTAGGATACTGTATGATCTATTCTAATTCATTTAAGGCAGTTGCTCTTTCTTGGATGAGACTATGTCAAATTTGCTTCTTCAATTTGCTTTCATAGGTCTGTATACTTTGTCTATATCAACTAGAAATCATGAGTCATGATTAGGATAAAATAAGGATCATGATTGGATCAAAAAAAGGTTTAAAGAGTCTAGGCACACTATATGAGTCTCATGATGTGGTAGAGGCATTAGATTAAGGATAAATGGGGTCTGTTTGCATTTGAATGGGTCTAAGCCTATCCAAGTCTGCTTGAATATGTTTGGATCATTCAAAAATAACTTTGAGTAGTTGTATGCTATACATTAAAGGTAACTTGAAGCAACAACACTCTAGAATATGATATAGAAGTCTTAAAACAAAGGTTGGGATTAAGGTTCATTTATTTGGTAACAGGTTCCCAAATGGTCCATTAGAAGCTAATGCAGGTTTATAAAGTTGTAAAAATCATCTAAAATGAATCAGGTCTCCTAGATACAACTAGGATGATTGTGTGTCATGTTTGTTCATTTAAGCATTGGCTAGTCTTGACTATTCATGTTATTAGACCCCTCCTCTTTTCATATCTAATTCATGGTTGAGTATTCAAAAGAGGTCGAGTGGAGTTAAAAAGGGGTAATTGAGTCCTGATATGCTCTTGACTATTAAAAATGACCAATTAACTAGTAAAAAAGAGTTGGTTGAGTCTAAGGGTTAGTGCTCAGCCTGAACTTAAGTTGTTTTTATGTTTAAGATATTCAAACCTTTTTTAAAGTCATAATGTCTAAAGCAAATTCAAAGTAGTCTGCATAGTTGGGACCCTAAACTGAATTGATTAGAATTGTTTACTTGTATAGTCAACTAGGTGTTTAGATGGGATTCAATTTAAAGGCAGTGTCAAACTTGTTTTAACCACAAGGTTTGGTGGCTGCCATTAGGTATGAGGATGAGGTAAAAGGGTTGAGGTTACCTTGGGAGAGTAAAGGGTGAGTTGTCGACGAGTCTAATGATTATGTCAATTTTCTTGAATGTAGATTAGCAAGTTTGGACAAATAAGCGTAGCTAGTTGGTCGTGGGACAGGTATGTAAGGCTTACCCTTTCTTTCTTTGGCATGTCCTAGAGCCAAGTAAGGTATGATATTGATATGTACATTGGGGTTACTCTATTCTGTGATTCCGAGCTTGTTTATGATTTGTGTGCACTTTTGATATGTTCTTAAAGGAATTCTGTAAGAATCAATGTGCTCGACTTTTGGAAATAGTCTGCTATGTTTGATACGTATGTATGGTTCCAAAAGACTTATCGTGTTTGATCCATAATGAGATTCGAAAAGTTCCTGATATGACTATTGTTTTGATTCTCCAAGGAAAGCTGTTGAAACGTTCAAAGAGTTCTGTAAATTTTAATGTCCCTAACTTCTGTAAAAGATATTGGATTTGCTTTGAAACATTCGTAATAGTTTCTGTGGTAAAAATGTCCGTAACTTTCACATACTAACTCCGATTGACTTGAAACATGTTTATGATCCTTCAAAGGTCGGTATAGGTACGTATATATCGAGTCTTGATTTATGTGCATTTAGTTTCCCATTACTCTGCTCGTGCATGTATTATTACTTCTTTTGCCTAGTCCCGGGCCGGTATATATTGTGCGCATGGTATGCCGGGTCCCTTGCTTGAGGGCCGGGTGCCATATATGTATTCCGGAGTATGATGTGTTACGGTGTTATGATGTGTTCATGGTTCGCCGAACCATATATGTGTATATGTATGTTCTGATCTTATATTATGATGTTATGATGTGTGACGGAGATTACGGAGCAAACCTTCTGGAGTATGATGTGTGTGGCGCCAAAGGCACAGTGGCACCACGTTTCCCCGGGTCCCGTAAGGGGCCGGATACCGTTCTTGGCATGCATGATTCGTGTTCCCAGTAAGTGTTTTATTATTCTGCATATCGTGCTTAATGTCTGTACTAATCTTCTGCACGTGCCACAACAATATAATATGTGTATATGGATCGGGCTACACGTTCCGCAGCAAATACATTTGTGGATCGGACCGAACGTTCCTCGGCACTAATATGTTATATATGTGGATCGGGCCGTACGTTCCTCGGCACTATTATGTTACATATGAATTAGTTATGTGTAAACGTATATGATGACATACGCTGTTGGCACGCGCGGTCTGTGTTTGGAAATACACATTTTGGTACTCTGGATGACCTACTTACTTTCTGTACTTCTTCTGACATATGGCATTGGTATATATGATTTGCATTCTGAAAAATAAGTATTTTGGTATTCTGAAAGTGTACCTACTTCTGTACCGTTTCTTTCGATTATAATTCTGTTCGCTGTGTTCCATGCTTTACATACTCAGTACATAGTCCGTACTGACCCCCTGTTCTTCGGGGGCTGCGTTTCATGCCACGCAGGTACACCCCGATGAGCACAGGACATTACTAGAAGATGCTTCAGCTGGATTGGCAAACTCCATTTGCTCCTGGAGTGTTGCTGAGTCAGAGTATACGTACTGTGATTGTTTGTTCGAAGTTAGAGACTTTGCAGACAAAGTCGTGGGTTTAGTATGTCGATTTTGTAAGCGGCTCCATCAGCCGATATGTCATTCTATATTGTGTGTTAAACTCTATATGATTACAGATTTTGTCTAATTCGAAAACATCGATAAAAGAAAGATTCTGAAAGCTTACTATACCTTTCACTACTATTTGATTTCAGAGTCCGAGGAGATTATGTATGAAATAAGGGTCTGTGGGTTCGCTCGACTGTGGATATGGGGTCGGGTGCCCATCACACCCTAGCGGGATTAGGGTGTGACACTCCATCTCTAATTTAAGGTTTGTAAATCACTAAATCCCCCATCCCAACTATGATTCTAGCATGAAAACCTCTACTAATCCAAGGTGAAATTGAAGTATGATGATAGGAATTTTACCCCAAAGGCCATCCTTGAGAAACCCCTTAGATATAGTCCTATGCCAAGCTACCTCGGTCAAAATTGGGTTTAGAGTAGATGAGGCTCGAGCTTGGGAGATAAGGATTTTAATGAATCTGATTTTCTGAGATCCCGCAGAAGCAGACTGAGGCTCGCAGGTGCGGCCTCGCTTTTGCAGGGAAATCATCCGCAGATGCGAACTCCACTAGGTTTCTAAAAATTTCACAGAAGTATAGAATGCTCGCAAATGTGAGCTCGCAGAGGCGGCCCACAGCTCGCAGGTGCAGTTGCACCTGAACTAGAATAAGAATCTAATTCGACTAAGTCCAATTCCGACCTCAAAATCATTTGGAAACTCATGACTCAAAAACATGCATGCAAGATTTACATAACACCCATCCCCGCAAGTCCAATAACATCGGAGGGAAACTACGAGAAAGGTACTTTGGGGAAAATATAAAAATTCCTATAACGACCAAACGGGTCATTACACTTTAGGCCATATAAAGACTTCTGAAGTTTGCAAACTTTGGACAACTCCCCCTTGCTGAGAAGTTCAGAAGGGGGAACCAAGTGAATATCCTCAACCAAGTCTCCTTGCAAAAATGCATTAAAGACATCTAGTCGATATAACTTCTAACCATGCATAACAGCCAAAGAAAGAACAACTCTAACAGTTACCATTTTAACTACAGGAGAAAATGTCTCCTGATAGTCTTGGCCCCCCTCTTGAGTATAACCCTTAATAACCAAACGAGCTTTGTACCTCGCCACTTCACCCTATGCATTATAGGTCACTTTATAAACCCATTTACACCTTATGGCTCCCTTATCTGAGGGAAAATCAACCAAACACCAAGTGTTATTTTCATTCAAGGGCTTAACCCACTGAGAATTATGTATAGCTTCTTCATCGGAACTAGGCTATCTAATAGCAGAAAAATTGCATAGGGAAGTGAAGTATGGTGTAGAAATGGATGAGAAGTGGAACATAAAGTAGACTGTGTATCAACAAAATGATCAGAAGATGGCACATTATGGATAAAGTCATCCAACCACCCTGGTAGTTAGTAGCTCTACCAGATCTTCTTGCCTGAATTCTACAACATGACTATCAGTCATGGAACCATCGGTGACTTCATCAAGGAAGAACATGTCAGTATAGGAACAACCTGACATAAGAACATCAACATTTTACAACTCAAAAGAGGGAACCTCTAAAGGAAATTCATCCTTTCTGAAAGAAACATCTCTACTGATGAATAAAGTCTTTGAAACAAGGTTGTACAACCTGTAACCCTTCTGAGTAGAAGAATACCCCATAAAGACAGCCTTAATAGCTCTTCCACCAAACTTATCACATGCATCACTCACATTTGCAGCATAGCATAAGTGAGGTTCTCTACTAAAGAAAACAACAAAAAGAGACTATCATGGTAGTGTAGTAGATGGCACCCTATTGATTAGGTAACCTACATTATGTACAATCCCAAAATATGATGGGAAATCCTACTTAAAACCTAATGGCCCTAGCTACTTATAAAATTGTTCTATGCTTTCTCAACCACCCCATTTTGTTGGGGTGTGTAATCACGTGAACTCTGATGAATGATACCTACAGTTCTAAACAGTTCTACACAATGTGAATTGAAACATTCTGTACCATTATCATGCCTGAAAACCTTGACATTTGAATCAAACTATCTATGTACAAGAGTAAAAAAAAAACTTTCAATACAATACATACATCACTCTTCATTTTGAGAAGAAAAATCCAAACCATTCTACTACAATCATCTACTAATTTAGGAAATACCTATTACCATCATAAATAGGGATTCTATATGGTCCCCAAACATCTCCATGAATAAAATCAAACACCTTATGATCTCTACTAGTACTTTGTGGGAAGGGTAATCTAGTTTTTCTGGCTACAGGATAAACAGTACAAAAAGTATTATTGTCAGTAACATTCTTTACTATATGCATTTTGTTAGAGTTGCAAGACCTAAGTGTTTATCCTGATCAATATCTCATTTTCACCTAATTATAGAACACGTTGCTCTACCTATTCTACGTACGTGTTTGCACAATAATAAGGAACAGGAAAGCAAAGGACATAATGGTTTTACGTGGAAATCACCTGGCTCACAAAGGCGATAAAACGCAGGACCTACACCTCTGTTGGATTTTACACAAAACTCCACTACAACAATGAGCCTCTTCAAATTCAAGTTAAAACCTCTGTAACCTAGGAACTAACTCTAATACCTATCCTAACAATCTTCCCATACTGTTAAACCACTCTAAGTTATCCCAACTTGTAGTTTACTCTATAACGTTTTGTACTAGCTGTTGTTTCTAATAAAGAGAATAAAGTACAACTCGATAGCCCAAGCTAATATAAGTTTTCTAGACTCAAAAATTGCAAATATAAACTTTAATATACAGCTTTTTCAATCGTCTTCTCGTACTAGGGACCCACTCCTAGATTCTGAATATTCTTGATATATATCTTAATCGCTCAATATTCTAAAATCTCTCTTTGTGGGTGTGCAAACCTTCTTCTTGGTAAGACTTGGATATTTATAAGATTGAGTGTACAACAGGTCGGCAAATACAAAACCCTCTTTGAGTAGGCCCATGAGATGTTAGGTTTTGGATTGTATTTGGATTCTTACTTTGTTGAGTCCCCTTCTTGTCCGTGTAGAAGTCTTACTAATCCCAACAAATATGGCAAGGAAATCCGCATACTTGACCGCCTAGTCTTTACCATAAATCTACAAATCCTAGTTGTTGTAGGACTTACGCTGGAACATGTTCACGAACTTGTTTCATTCACCTGGTTCATCTCTCTCTAAATCCCTGCACTGTCTGAGATGGAACATGTTCACAAACCTATTTCATCATCCCCTTCTCGTTCATTCCTGCAACTTTATCTTGAGCCTGTTTTTGTGATGGATGATGGAACATGTTGACATACCTGTTTTATTGATCATGTGTTGCTCTGTGTCTGTCTTCCTCTTCTTCATTCAGATTTATTCATAGGTTGAATAAATCATGTCTTCAGCTTTGTCTCAGTCTATGACTCTGATTATGTTCTTTTTATGTGTTGGAACATATTTGTAGATTGGGTTCATATGCTTTGTCTGCAACTCTCTTTACTTTGAACAAATTACTTTGTCTGAGTCACCTTCACCTTTTCTGTTTCATTATTACTTCTCATCCATTCATCAACTGCACTTGATGACTCTTTGTGATAGAACATGTTTTTATGCTTGTTCTATTCTTTTACTTAACTGCTCTAGGACTGATTCATGTTCATCTCATTGCTTTGCATCTGTTTATGTGATGTAACATGTATTTTGACCAGTTCCATTCACCCTATGCTTTCATCATTGCACTGTGTTTGGAACATATTTTGAACCTCAACTATCTGCTCTAGATTTTTTTAAATACTGTCTGGATCATGTTTCTAAACTTGGATTCTTTGCATTGTGGGTTCACTTTGTCAATCATCAAAACTTCACACATGGCTTATGCCAACACATTTGTTGTATAACCTTGTGTGGTATGTGCCCAGTCTTCTGTGCCATAGATCCGTTTCATCTACCATGCTCAAAGCAACTGAATGTGTTTGTATGTGATTGACATTATAAGTACAATAGTACAAACCATCCTCCAATACAGAAGATATTTTTCTCAAATTCCCTCTTCTCTCATTTCTCTCATATGACTGGAGAAACTCAGGTCCTCCATTGGAAGACTTAACATGGTATCAGAGCACTGGAAATATATCCTTTTGTGAGAGAGTGTTACTCAGACTATGTAACTGGTTGAGGTAGCACATTGAAGGTGAAGATAGTTTTCTTCTCATTTTTTCTTTGATTTCTAGCTCAAAGCGATTTTAATGGCGACAACAAGATAATCTACCATTACACACACACATCCTCTTTACGTACATCCATGAAATACTTCAGGATCAGTTCTAATTCTTGTTCAATTGAAAGGATTTGAGAACTATGGATTATGGCGGAGATCGATACGAATTGCATTGCAAGCAAAGAGGAAATTAGTGTTTGTCACCGAGACATGCAAAAGGGAAAACTTTGAGAAAGAATATCATGAACATTATGACACATGTAATGCGATAGTTCTCTGTTGGATTATGAACACAGTGGCTCTTAGCCTTTTGAGTGGAATAGTATACGCCTTAGATATCTAACTAGTATGGGGACATTTGAAGGAACGCTTTGATAAGGTTACCCGCATGAGAATATATCAATTGCATAGGGAGATCGCAACTATCTCGCTAGGAATAGATTTATTCGGTGTATTTCAACAAGTTGAAGGAATTATGAGCAGAGTATGATGCTATGGTAAGATCTCCAAGTTGTGAATGTCCAAAGGCAAAAGATTATGCTGATCATTTGCATCAAGAGAGGCTCTTTAAATTTATAGGAGGGTTGAATAAGTATTAGGCATCGATAAGGAGACAAATACTTATGAACTCCTCATAACCGACTTTGAATCAAAGCATATGCAATGGTAGTGGAAGATGACAGTCAAAGGAACAATTCAGAACTGAGTTCCATGAGAGTAAAGTCACTGGTAGAGGGAGATGACATTACTGCCCTTTTGACTACAAGGCAACAATCTCAACAATTTCAACAATCACACCAACCTCAAAAGCCTAGATATAAGAATACAAATGCTCGGTGTGATCATTGTAGAATGAAAGGCCATACAATGGAAGATTGTTATCAATTGATTGGATATCCATTGTGGTTCAAAGTAAGAAGAAGTCAGTAGCTTATAATGCATAGTATTGGGTTCCAGCTGAACATACTCAGAATGAACAAATGATAACAAGAGAGTCTTATGGATACAATGGACATACTATCAATTCAGAGCCCTTATCTTATGTTGCATGATATGGAATTGTAGGTGGAAATACAAAGAATGCAGGACATGCATACAATGCAAATGCAAGACATACATTCAATGCTGTAAATTCGTCATATATTGCAGGACATGGTAGTGCAGGAGAAAAAGCTAGAACTGCAGGTTCACAAGGATATGTAGGGCCACATGGATATGCAGGGCCACAAGGATATGGAGGAGGTGTCAACATGATCTTTACTGAAGGACAGTACACTCAAATACTCCACAACCTTCGCAAGGCAACAAAAATAAGACACCTGAGATCTCAGCTCACTCAGCAAGTATTCTTAGTTGTACTGTGGATACTAGTGAAGATGAATCTAAATGAATAGTTGATACTGGAGTAACTAATCACATGGTGTCTAAGTCTAAAATGTTGTCTAAAGTACGCAAATTGTCTACTAGTGAATCAAAGGGGTTCACTTACCTAATGGACAACAGATACCAATAGCTCTTATTGGCAACGCTAGGTTGGATTAGGGAAAAATATCTTATATATTGAATGAATGGTCAATGAGAAAAGTTAAATATACACAAGCTAACAACCGACCAAAACTAACCTATGCATAGTTGTACAATTAGTTACAACTAACTCAACTAATGCCTAACTAATTTCCAAATCAACTACATCCTCAATACATACCCATTATCCACGAGTCTGGAATCATATGTCAGCTGATCATTTGGAGTTTCTCACTTGTAAAAAGAAGTAATGGCTGCTTTTGTCAAACATAGAGTAATTCTTCTTGTCATAGTAATACACATAAGTGATATGATTTCTTTTTTGCTTCTTCATCTTTTAATTGACCTTGAAATATCATGTTTTCTGATAATTGAACTTGCTTGCTAATAGCTTTGTCTTTTACTTATCCAACTCCCTGTAAGGAGTCTGTGAGGTTTTTTTGTATTGGAACCTCCTACTGTCATTTCAATTTTCAAGTTACTCCCCTCCCCCACCCCCACCCCCACCCCCAACCCCACCTTTCCTCTCTAAACGAAACTATTTATGATTGGTACCTCCGGGGACTTTGAATAAGATTCTTCCTTCTTATGGGGAGAATTTTCTACAAAGGCTCCACGCGGTACATATATGTTCTATCTCAAATGAACAAAATAATTTAAGTTAAAACATAAAGGGTGAATTTTGTATCCGTCACATGAAATAATTTGTCACGACCCAACTAGAGGGCCATGACGGGACTCGGAGCTAACACACTGAGCATCTCTAAACATACATCTCATAATCATTTTAGGGTGGACCATAAAGATAGCTCATGGATGTTATAATCTGTAAGGACATCTAACTGTACACACATGTCTACGAGCCTCTACATAGAATACATGTGACCATAAAGACCAATATCAAATAGACTGTAGCTCCGAAGTAAGTGGAGTGCTCCTGAGAATCTACTGATAAAGCACCTACGGTCAGATCCGTCTACATGACTACCTGCGGGAATGAACGCAACGTTCATAAGAAAGGACATCAGTACGAATAATGTACTGAGTATGTAAGGCATGAATAATAATATAATAAGAAATATGAAACATAACATGAGATAAAGATAACTTATACATTCGATTGCCTCATAATGCGGATACTATGTAGGCTTAGCTTTCTTTTAAAAAAATATATTTCTCATACATATATAACATAATATCATCACTAGCCCACGTCCGGGGTAATCATCTCATGCCGCGCACTAGTGGCGTCTGCCCGGCCAACTAGGCACGATGTATTCATAAGCCGCCCATTACGCCCACTGTAGTGGTGTCTGCTCGGCCAACTAGGCCCGGTGTAATCATACATAAAAATAAGCTTGCATGGGAGCCCAATTAAAAGCTACAACTCTATCGGAGTGACGTAAGGCCGGTAACCTCCGATTATATTATGGAATAATCATCATCACTATATCTCACCTTGAAGGAACAATTAGCATAAAGTGAGATCAACAATAATCAATAAAATTGAGAAAATCATGAAATAAGATCAATAATCTCATAATAGCATTAAAATCATAAGCTTTGGAATATCTAGAATTAAAATCATCATGTTCATCTTAGAAAACATCTCATCTTTAGTATCATAAGAAGCTTTGAAGAATCTTGAACTTCTAACTTTTGGAAGTAAGAAGGTTATGGAAACATATATGAAATAATAATATAGGAATCATGCCTTTTGAAAGAAAGGGGCTAGCCTTAATATACCTTTTCGGTCGCCTTAACCTTAGCTATTTAACGCTTATCCCCCCAAGCTCGTAAATCTACATTCAAAAGAATCCATACCACTGTTAGGCTTATCGTCATATGCTTATCTTAAGTCTTCAAATTAATTCCTTTTCAAATCTACCGAAATTCTGGCAGCATCTCCCCTGTTTATATTACATCCCAAAGACCACTAAGGGTAATCAAACAACCCAACAACAACAACAACAATCAACAATAGCAACAACTACAATATAATCCAATATTGACCTCTTTGATTACTTTAAGAATCATATCGAGCGACAAGCTCGTTTAACGAATAACAAACGTCATTCAAGCCCAACTCTCCTTTCATAATTCAGTCCACACCCTTCATAACAATATACATATATTAACCATATCATATTTTTGTTCAAAATATCCTTAAATGTATTCCAAACCAATCCATACTCCTACGCCTCATCCTTTACTTTCTATTCGTAGATTTCATATATTTTCTTCTCCATTTTTCCAACTAAAACATGAATAATCCCAATAACCGTAATGACAATATATTCAGGTTATATTCCACTACATACAACCATTAGAAGTCATATTTAAACATTAAAAAACAACCCCTACAAAACAATGGCTTAACTTAACTTATTTCGATGTAGTCTTGCGGTATTTGGCCTCAAATAACTTTACCAACATTAAATTAAGCTAACATACAACCAAAGGGGTGTTATATATACCTTAATCAGTGCATACCACCAAAAAACCACAGCTGAATCAGTTCGACTTCACTCTCAATCATGATACAATACCATAGGCTTGCTACTCTAGTAGTTTACAACCTTTTTGATAGAAGATTTGGTTGTTTCCACTTGATTTGGGCCAAAATTTTATGGGTGGAAGTTGGGAGAATGTTCTATAGGGTTGGGGAAGGTTATGGAAGATTATGGAAGGTTATGAAAGATTATGGAAGATTATAGAAGGTTATGGAAGATTATGGAAGGTTGTGGAAGATTGTAGAAGGTAATGGAACCCTTAAGAACTCTCAAGAACTCTTTGGAAGTGTGGGGATGAGAAAATGGTGAAAAATGATGAGTTAGAGGGGTATTTATAGGTGTGTGGGTCGGTTTAGGCTCCATTGGGCTGAAATTGTTGGGCCTTTTTAAGTAAACTTTCTGGATTTTCCGCCCAGGTTCAGGTTCCGCTGACTGTCCGTTTTAAAACGCCTATAACTCCCTACTCCGATTTTGTATTGACGAACGGTTTGTTGTGTTGGAAACTATACTCGGCTAACTTCATTTTAGGCTTTTGAAACGCCTTAAAACTCCTGATATACCCAGAGATATTCCCCTCCAAAGTTGACCAAAAATTTTTTCCAAAATTTTGACACACTTATTTTCTTCAATTTGCTTGGTCCCAGAATCTTTCGAAACTCTCCATACAATATATTTATCATTAATCATTCTTGATAATGGTCATGTCCTTTGGTCCCAAGGTCGTCCTTCTCGGTTACGACTTACGAGATCGTAATTCATCTTTTACTTCATTGTTACGTAATTCCCATGGCTTGTACCTTTCAAAACTTCATGGGATGTCTCCGATACTCCATTAATAAGGTGAAGTATGTGGCATGCTCATGCTCCAAAAGTGCGAGGTGTAACGTAATTTGAGTTAATATATATAGTTAAAACATAAACAATGAATTTTGTATCTATCATAAAGTATAAAGGATTTGATTAGTTAATAAATTCTTAGTAATTTAATTCAATTGACTGGTATCTGTAATCTTAACATGAGAGTTAAATAAGATTTAATGAGATAGTGAACTAAAGAGTGCAATTATGGTTTTTTAGTGGAATAATTTGTAATTTATTACGGTAGGATTAATCATTCATATTTTGAATTAATTCCACAATTGGAAGCCTCAGTATTTACTATGTGGTCCCTGCTATGTCTAATTAATTAATGGACTTGGAAAGTTTCGACAAGGAAAAGTAGTATACACGTTTTGGACTGGGTTTTACACCTAAAACGTGGTTTAAAATAAATAAAATTTCATCCT
The DNA here is from genome assembly GCF_019175385.1 of Lycium barbarum. NCBI lineage: Eukaryota > Viridiplantae > Streptophyta > Magnoliopsida > Solanales > Solanaceae > Lycium > Lycium barbarum. The sequence continues at coordinate 99,448,323 of NC_083337.1, read as the reverse complement.
AAGATGATACTTTTCTTGTGCAATAATACTCGCTCACATGAGTATTTTTTGTCCAAAGGCTAGTTAGGTTACATAGCAGAAGACTTCAGAATGTGGAATTGGAGGACGATCGTGTAAACTCTTATAACAACCCGTTTGGTTGTTTAACACTTCCGGATCCATCATTCCCAAAATACCCTTTCCTATGATCTTATCTTGATAACTTCAGCTTACGAGAAGGGATGGCGCATTTCCCGAGGCAATCATGCTCGGACAGAAAAACCCTAAGTTTGAGTTTCTTTAAGTTTAGAAAATGATTGGTTTGACTAAAAGTTGACTTTTGTGTAAACACGTTCGGATTCAATTTTTGATAACTCTGTTGAGTCATTTATGACTTAGTCGAGTCCTTGGTTCGGATCTCGATGCGTTCGGGTGTGATTTGGGTCTATGGTTGGAAAGTTTAGTTTTTTATATTTTTGAGTTGACCTTGATAAACCCCGGGTCAAGACCACCTCGTTTGGGAATTCCGAGTGCGCGAGCGAGTTTGTAGCGTGCTTAATGATAGAAAATACATATTTGGTTTGTGTCCGCGGGGTCCCGGGGGAGTTTCAATTGTCAAAGCTGATTTCGGGGAAGTTTCTAGTGTTCAGTGACTGGTTTCCTTCTTTGTGACAAGAAGAAGGGACCGCAATCGCGGCCCTTGGTGGGACAGATCCTTCGCAATCGCAAGGAGGCGCGGTTTTAGTTTGGTCGAACCGCGGGTCATCACGATCGCGTGACTGGTCCCGCGATCCTGATGGACCCAGCGGGCCTGGTCGCAGATGGGTATTGCGATCGCAATAACCCATTCCGCGATCGCAATGAAGGATCGGGATGGAGTAGTGATTTATTCCCCAAACTTCGGGATTAAGCCCCATTTTCACATAACATAATTTCTAGAGCTAGGTTTTAGAAGAGATCACGAGTGTCCTTCAAAGTTCTTCTTAAGGGTAAGTTTCTAATCTAAATCCCTTATTTAATGTTGATTCCTTACATTAATTAGTAATTGAATCATGGTTTTTGGGTAGAAAAGTGAGGGTTTTAGCCCAATGTTTTTAGAGAGTTTTTTTTTCATGAAATTAAAAGTCAAGATAACAACGTTTGAAATGATTTTCCTAGATTTTTACTAACTAAGCTATGGGTAAACTAGTTTTGAAATCAATTTCCAGTTTTGCCCTCGGGTTTCGAGTTTGACTATTTTGGGTTCATTTTGCAGTTCTGGGGAAAGTATGACATTATGGGTGTTGTTAGACTCGTGTACTTATAGAACGCATTAATGATAAAAGTTGGAGTGAATTGAGGCTTCTCAGAAAGGAAAGGCGATAGCTTGAGGGGTTCGTGGCATGTGCTCGACTTTCGAGGTAGGTTATGACTTACCTTTTCAGACTCCGATTAGAGATGCACATATAGAATATAATTATTGTCGAGGTTATGCATGTAAGCCTTCGGGCAATGGAAGTGGTGTGTAAATCCACTCTTAGTGTTACACCTCATAGTTTCGTCCGTTAAGATTCGTTAGGTGTTAGTTGTCCTAATCGTGGAAACTGGAGTTACCTTCTAGGATATACGAGATTATATGTTCCCATATTATTATTATGGGGGTTTAAGCCCGTGAAATAAACTATGGAAGGATTTAAGAACAAGCAAATAAAGGAATGGAGTTTGTGGGAACTTTGGTAAAACTTGGCAAAATTTTCGGACAGGATTTTGGTCTAGATTGGGAGAGGCATATCTCCTAGAATATGAGGAGTTTGGTGTGTTTCGTTTACCCAAATTGAAGTTCATCGAGTCTAGTTTCCAATGCAACAAACCGTTCGTCAATGTGACATCAGAGTAAAAAGTTATGGGTGTTTCAAGACAGACTGTCTGAGCAGAAAATTTTGACGGACCATTTGACGGCCCGCAGAAATTTTGACGCCCCGCAGAAATTTCTGCGGCCCGTCAAATTGCACCAGCCCAGCGTAAAATGGTTACAGTGAACCATATTTGACTGGGTAGTTCTACGAACCATTTTGACGGTCCGTAGGAATTTTGATGGCCCGTTAAAATGGGCGCAGAATTGCCCGACGGGATTCTAAGTTCCACTTTAAATAGTTCACTCCACTTCATTTGGACCTTTTATTTTACCAACTTAGATCCAAAAGCTCTCCAAAAACCCTCTCTTCAACTCCATAAATGTTACACCTCGGAAAAATTTTCCGTTCATGCACAGTGAATAGACTGATGAAGGGCACGACGTATACGATGTTTTGATAAGTAAGAAATAATATTTGATGATTCTAAATGAGATTTCAAAGGCATTTGAGGTAGGAGACAAAAGTTGTCAAGGAAAGCAAGGTACATATTGTTTGTCGGGAAAGAATTATGAGTATCGAATTAATGATGGCTTAATGATATTTTGGAAAAGATTTATAATGTCCCTTAGATTAGTAATGAAGTGTTAAACAAGTGTTAAGAAGGTTGTATAAGGATTAGAGATCAAACGAAGCAACGAGGACAACTTCGGAAAAGCTGTGAGTTACACGACCACCTTACACAGACCGTGGAATTTTATATGGACCGTATAAGGGTCCGTATAACCCAACAGAAAGAATGTTTTCCATGGCAATGAACCACGGACACTTATACGGACCGAACAATGTTATACGGACCGTATAAGTGGTCCGTATAATGCCCGACGAACTGATTTAGTTGCAAGTATAAATACATGTTCCCACTTTTATTTTATCATTCTTTCCACTTCTTCATCTCTCTCAAGAGTTATAGAGGGTTCTAAATATGTCATCAACACAAATTCAAGACAAATCAAAGGTTCATATCATAAATCCAAGAGAATCAAGTGTAAGAAACTCACTAGGGTTCATCCAAGACAAGAAATCTCTTTGGAAGTGGAACTAAGGTTTTGCTCAAGTTAAGTGTTTCCACCTAGAGCTTATTCCCACACTATCAAAGGTAAGTTTTATGATCAATTCATGTTATTTAGAGTATTGAGGGGTTGAAAGACTTGGATTATAGAAGGAAATAGAAAAATGGGTCATGAATGTGGGAATAATGTCATTTTGAGTAATAGCTTGAATTGAGTTATGATTCTTGATGTGTTGTGATTATGATTATTCTATAAATGATATTAAGGACATGGGATAAGCATTATATGTGAGAAAACGTACTAGTATACCATGACCATGAATATGGATGAATTGAAGTGGAATTGTGAAGTGAGGGTAATGTAGATGAATGAAGATTGTTGGTTATGATGTTGTGAATGTTATCATAAATGTTTGGGAGTTGATATACAATATGGGGAAGGTTGTATAAACAAAGGAAATGTTGCCCAATTTTCTCTAGCTTTAGTAAGCACGTTCATATAATCGATTAGCTAATATGAATGTGAATTCTCTTGAAGGTAGAAACGTGAGCATTGAAGGAGAACAATCAAGCGATGGAATTGTAAAACAAAAGAGGTATGTAAGGCTGGTCCCTTCTTTCTAAGGCATGATTCCTATGGTATGAATCCTCATATCTTTCCATGATTTTCCTACGTATCGGAAATTATGAATCTACGATTATAAAGAGCTTTATACAAGATAAAGAAAAGAGATATGTTACGAGCATGGTAATACTGATGATGAATCTAAGTCTAAAAGTCCTAAAGCTCATGATACGATATTCCTACGAAGCTAATGATCCTTATATGATTCCTATGATATTATTTCCCTACCTCTCCATGACTTTCTTACATTCCGGGAACTATGAAACAATATTGATAAAGAGCTTCTTATGAGATAAAGATGAGAAATATGTCATGAATACGAAAATAATGATGATAAGCATAAGCCTAGAGATTCTAAAGCAAGATATAATGCCTATGAAGTTAAAGATCCTACTTACGATCCCTTGATGTTGTTCATGGTGTACACTCACCTTAAAATGTTAGTTCCTTCAAGGTGAGATATGATGAATGTGATTACTCCATAATGGAATCGGGGGTTCTCGTCCCTATATCACCCCGACATTGTTATAGATTGTCTATAAGCTCTAATGCACGTCCTATGACCGATGTCCCGAAAAATTACGAGTCTATGTTCATAGAGGATTTCATATGAGATAAAGGTAAGAGATATGCCATAGATACGATGATGGTAATGATGAGCCTAAGTTTAGAGATTATAAAGTCTATCATGCGATATTTTTACGAAGTTCATGCTACGAATATGATATGATTTTCATAGATTGTCTTTAAATTCAAATGCATGCTCTATGAAAGGTTATGATAAGCTTATGAGATATATGTGATGATAACGATGATGATGTTGATAGTGATGATGATAATGATGACGATAATAATAGTGATGACGCTAAAGATGATTATTGGCTTTTATGTATGTGTGGCTACTATGAAAACTCGAGCTTATATGGCCGGGTAGGATATATATATAATGCGCGCGCACCACTGCAGTTGGGTATGGACAACACTGAGCCTTGGTAGGGCCAGGCACGGACAACACTGAGCCTTGGTAGGGCCAGGCACGGACAACACTGAGCCTTGGTAGGGCCAGGCACGGACAACACTGAGCCTTGGTATAGCCAGACACGGACAACACTGAGCCTTGGTAGGGCCAGGCACAGACAACACTGAGCCTTGGTATAGCCAGGCACGGACAACACTGAGCCTTGGTAGGTCCAGGCACGGACAACACTGAGCCTTGGTAGGGCCAGGCACGGACAACACTGAGCCTTGATAAGGCCAGGCATGGATACCACTAAGCCTTGGTAGGGCCAGGTACGGATAATACTGAGCCTTGGTAGGGCCAGGTACGCATATTACCAAGCTTTATTATAGCTGGGTACGTAAGACACCGAACCTATATAGTCGGGTACGATACCACTATGTATTCCAATGTATGAAAAGCCCGAAAAATATTTATGTGATATTGTCGAGCCACTACATGGCCGAATACAGATAATGTTTAATATGTATGAGTAGATACGGTGCTATGATATATAAGTATGATACGATGACGTATGCATTATGATGATACCTGTGCTATGATTATATATATGATATAGGCATGAAAGGCATCCACCCTTAAAAGTTACGCAGGTTATATCTACATCTTGTGTCTTATGATTTATCTATTATGTTCATTTCATTCATGCCTTACATACTCAGTACAATATTTGTACTGACGTCCGTTTTCTTTGGACGCTGTGTTCATGCCCACAGGTAAACAGGGAGGCGACCCAGATTTATAGAAGCCGATAAGCAGACTTTTGAGAGCACTCCATTATTTCGGAGGTGCCATTGATTTACTATTTTATGTACATATATGTTTTGGGCACGACAGGGTCCTGTCCCGTCCATATGTCTAGTATTCTAGTAGAGGCTCGTAGATACGTATGTGTGGGTAGTATGGTCTCACGATTTTCCACGGGTATATATGTATTATGTGGATAGCCAAAGGGCTTATGTATATAAAGGTAAATATGTTTCCAAATGAAAAATGGTTTTCCTATGATTTGAGTATTATATTAATGAATGTACGCTTAATGTGTATGATAAGCAATAGAATGAGTAGTGCTCGGTGTTAGCCCCGGGTACCCGTCATGGCCCCTAGTCGGGTCGTGACAAAGTGGTATCAGAGCAGTTCACTCCTAGGAAGTGTCTACGAGCCGTGTCTAGTAGAGTCTTGTTTATGGTGTGTTGCACGCCATATCTATAAATAGGAGGCTACAGGGCATTTAGGATGGTTACTCTTCTTTCATCTCTAAGATCGTGCGATAGAGCTAAGCCATAGGAAATGATATTCCTTATACTAACCCCTGATTGCAGCAGAAGAACGGTATTGACCGAAGAAAGTGATTGATGATGTTGAAGTTACAGAGGTAAGTCACTTCACTGAGACTACGTTATCAAGGTACGTATTCATATGTTAATGGATTGGTTGTCATAGAGGTAAGTCAGTGTTCACATGATAGAGGAATTGATTAAATGTGTCTCTTAATGATAAGTTCAGTTATAAGTTATGAACTAAGTAAATCGAATGAATCAGAACAAAGGAAAGCGACGGCACTAAATTTGTGTGTCAAGTAAGGTAAGAATATTGAGGTATAATTGAAATGTAAAGATAAAAGATGAAAGGTAAAGTAAATAGGAAGGGATAACGGGGCAGATCGCTAAAGGATCAGTTACATCTCGAAGTGAGAATATATGAGGTAAGTTTCGACATCTTTGTGCTTTTACTTAAAAGTGGGAGCCCTATGTGGCTGAGATATGTCGTACATATATATTGTCCCTGTGAGGTATTATTGGTATTTACTGTGTGCAGGTTTTGGGATAGTACGAAATATAGAGGAAACTCCGCCGAACATTTCCTAGAATCTAAAGGAGATAAGATATAAGCTTGGAATATGTAGATGTTGTGCGAAAAGTAATGGCAGGATGAGATTAAGTTAGGAGTATCATTGACCATTACAAGAGATGAGTGATACACTCAAATTACACCTATTAATGGCGTAAAGCGAACGTTGTCAAATATAGTAACCCAAACAAGGTTGGGGTCGAATCCCACAAGGAATATGGAGAGAAAAGGGTACTAATTGTATGCGATACTAGTCTTTAAAGGCTTTAATCCTATTCCGAATTGTTTGAAAAGAGATTTGGTTTGTATTCGCTATTTTGAAGTATTTGGAATTTGTTTGGATTGGGAGAACCAAAGTTGTGTCCCCGCGATGATTAGATGTTATGCTATGGGTGTCAATATGATATATTTCTAATGGGTCGGGGTTTTGTATGCACTTAATCACTAATGCACTTTCTAATATTTTCCAATAGTTAGAAAGTATTTCTTTTCATGATTTTCCCAAATGCAAAAAAGTTGTAAATAAGATTGATTAAATATGCCAAGTAGAACTCATCTTATCCCTAAGCGAGTTCATTAAATGAGGGTTAGCACCCCGAGTCCTTATTATATTATTTCAAATCACACCCTAGTTCATCTTTCCAAATAAACTAGGGTTTGTGCATGAGCAAGTGTTTGCAACCACTAACGAACAATGAATGCGAGAAATAATAAAACACATCACAAACCATTATATATATATATATATATACAATGTTAGACACCCATTACATAGCACCCATCATTTGGGTCCACAACTTTGATTAAAGAAACTACTCACACATTATGGTCTCAAAAGTAGCAAGCAATAAATGAGACATAAAGCTTACAAAGTGTGATAAAGATGATGAAAAATGGAATCTTGTTGTATTCACTAAGCTCCAAAAGGGGAGTATTCAATGCTCACCCACCAATGGAACTTTGTTCACGTGGTTAAAATTAAAATTGGCTGCCAAAAAAAACCTAAAATGTTCTTTAAATAGGCTCCAAAAAATGCACAGCAGCGACTGACAAAATTGCCCCCGATAGCAAAATCAACGGACCGTCGATCGTTTGACGATGCGTCGATTTCTCTGTCCTTTGTACCTTCACTAATGTGTTTCATTCGACGGTGTCGTCGACCAGTTCGACGCTCCGTCGAGTATTCTGTCTTTCTCTCTTCTTGTTGACAGATCCTTATTGACGACACAAACGACGAAGCATCGATCAGTTCGACACTTCGTCGATGTCTCCGTCCTTTGTCGTCTTCTACTTTGTCATCACTGGAAAATGGAGCTTATCGACGCTTCGAAGGAAGGTCCGTCGGCTGATCGACGAAACGTCGATTCTTCATTTCTAGCCAATTTTTCCTTTGTTCTTTGCTTTTTGCTTTTGGGCCATTGTTTTCCTAAAACATAAAAAAACATATTAACGAGAACCATACTTACTTGAAAACAACCAAAATTCATAGTAAAAGGTGTCGAATGTGCCACAAATCCGCGATACATCAACACCCCTAACTTAGGATCTTTGCTTGTCCTCAAGCAAGTCAGACAAAACAACCACAAAATAAAACTACAACTATGCTAAAAATAAAGTAAAAGTGACTACAATGGTGCTTGCTCATCGCTACCGGCATGTGCATTTTTCAAATCAACTCCCTCTTTTCTCATTCCCAAACAGGGTTCTTTCAAAAAAAAAACTTATTAGAATTGACCATGACGCTTCAATCGATGACATCACATTATTAGAAGCATTTATGCGTGCGAGTATTCACCATTATGCCCTCACATAGATTAGAGAATGTCCCACACACAATTTTACAATAAGAATCGGGACAAGGATGGATGAGAATAGAAGGCACTCGCACTCACAAAGAAGTTCATGATTTACAAGTGCAGACACCATATGCTTGTCTTTAATTTCAATGCCTAACACTTTCGGATGGTTCAGTAATGATCACTATAGGACTTGTTCTTGGGTTGTAATGTAGGCTCGGGGACGGGTGGGATACTCATTTGGGAATTAGTGACTCATCCTCTTCGACACTACAGATTTTGACCTTTCTTCTCATGCCCAATCTATTCATTCTTCAACTCATGACTAAGATGTGATTTTACTCTTACTAGAATTTGCAATCTTTTTATGAGACAATATTATTATTATTATAAAACTATATATATATATATATATATATATACATTTTATTTTTTGTAAACTTTTCTCAAATTTGATCCGCTATCACATCCAGTTCTCGACTATGCAACTCACACACCCCCAGCTTTAGGCTCTTAGCCTTTACTTCACACATATACCACCCCCAGCTTAGGCGATTTGCCTCTTTTCTCTAGTAGTGTCAAGGAGGGAACGGGTGCAAAGATTTAATGAATTCATGAAGTGGGGAAAAGGTTTGTTACGGCTAATCAAGAGAAAAAGTCAAAGGATCAACGTGGGAACTAGTGATATTCATATAGAACGGGTTTTGGGTTTTTAAGGTTGACATGACTATTTAGAAGGAAAGCCTATGATCACTTCACAACCAACTATCCTAAGCAATATAGCACGACCTACCAAGCAAGTTCTGGATCCACATATGCTAACAATGAACACAAGAAGTTCTCACACTCACAATGGCATAAGGATTTGAACACTCAATGCATACACACTCTAATATCTATGATGTCACAAAAAGAACCATACATGTCAATTCATTACAACTTAAGATACTCAATAAACTTTCGGAGGGGTCAATTTCAAATCAATCCATTTTCAAGTTCACAAATATCCTTTTTCATTCAAAATTCATGCCATAAGTTCAAAATGCAACAACCATGAAAGTCACAATTACTTTAAATAAGATTTAACACATATATACGCTACAAGGTACATCAGGTTACCCCACCCCCAGCAAAAAGAGGATTCATTGTCCCCAATGCATCAAAAATCATACCATCACCCCATAGTGGAGGGGCCGACCTGAGATGCTCTAATCCTGCTGTTGCTGCTGAGGTGTCTCCTCCGCAGCAGTGCGAATGGGAGCCCTCTCTACTGCTGGCTCAGTGGACTAATGAGGTGGAGTTGACTGGCTCTGTTGCTGCAGGTCTTGAAGAGCTATCGTAATCGGCCTGACTGGTGCTGGGATAGCACTAGTGCTGGAAGATGCGCCGGTGAACCTCGTGTCCAGGCGCGACCGCCGAATACCCTCCTGAAGCTCGGGGTCTTCATCCTCATTATCCTCCTCCTCATCCTCATCATCAGCCAATGTGACAGGCCTCTTTCTCTTGTGACTTTCCCTAGGCTTATCCTCAGTCACCAAGTCAACTACTCTGATCAAATCGAAAATGCTGGCGACCGGTGAAAGTGGTGTCGGGTCATCCACAATAACCTGCTCTCTTGTCCGAAGGGCCGTAATCTCAGCTCGGAGCTGGTCAAGCTCGGTCTTCAAATCTCCCGAAGTACCACACTCACTCTTCTTCTCAATAGTGAGTATCCGCATCTCTAAATTGTCAAGTCGCGCATTTACCCTAGCATGATGTCTCTCCATAGCCTCCTGAAAAGGCTCCAACTCCGGTGCAATCTCTTTCCGGAAAAACCTACCCAACTGCTATAATATTCGGGTCACCTGCTGATCAACACGCTCTGCCTTGATTGCAAACTCTCTGAAGTTGGCTATGTTGAGGACAAAGAGATCCTCGGAAGCTGATGCTGCGGCTGACGGACGAATAGGAGATGCAGATGGGATAGCAGGCCGAGGTGGTGCCTCTGAAGAAGGGGTAGCATCAGCTACAGATGGTGTGGAGGCCTCTGTTGTGGACAGTCCTTTGGTGCCTATATCAACTATGCCCTGTGGTAATGAATCCATAACATGCTCAGCCTGCTCACCCATGAGATCTAGCAATGAAGTACTGGTGGCCTGAGATGTACGGAGGGTCTCATCCCTACTCCGTGTGATGTCACACACCTTTGTTGCGGGGAGAGTAGCTGTAAATGTATCAATGTGCCTCACCTGGGCCAACCTACACAACTGCGTGATAAGGCACGGGAATATCAAGGCTCTCGCCTCCTGTGGTACACGTGCCCGAATGGCTCTACTGATTAGATCACCCAAGTTCATTGGTACCTAGATAGCATGGCAGCCACAACCACTGCTCTATCCGGCGTGACTATGTTATCTGCTCCCGTGGGCAGAACCCGATATATGACGAAATTCCACCAAAATTTAGCTTCCAAGCTGATATCCGCCATATGGATTTTGGCAGCCAAGTGTCTCACCCATAGGGCCTGGTCCGCCGGCCCTCTAGCCATCACCGTCGCAAACCATTCCTTTACAGATTGCTCAGCCCTTCTTTCAAACTTATCATCATATTCCACTGTGGTCGGTGCCGCGAAGTCATCACCAAAATAAAACCTGTTGATTGTGCGGGCTGAGATGTCAACATGGACACCCCGAACATACACTGTGTCTAATGTAAGGGCGGCTTTCAAAGCTCTCTTGTTCTTGTGCCGTTGCTCGAGCATCACTCTGTAGGTAGCATAGAATGCCCGAACCATGGTCGGGCAATAATCCCCTGGAGGCTGTGTGAATGCCTCAAAATGATAGTGCTGGATGAATTCAGTAATCTGAGGGTAGCTTTCTAAGCCGCTCATACTGATTTGTTCTTCTTCTTGAATATTTCTCCTCGAATTACCCCCGCCGACTGTAGTGGCCCCTTTTATATAGTACTTTCGGCACCCCTCATAGGGGAAGCGGATTGCAGCTATCTCCATCTTTTGCAACCGCTCTTGTTCCTCATCTGAATTTCACTCAGGAGCGGCTGGTTGCTCTGTTGCTGCATCGCTAGAATCAGCGGATATGGAGGATGAAGTTCCCTCTGCAGACTGAGAGGAGCGTAAGGTGGGTAGTCGTTGGGACCATCGCTTGACGTTTAGAGTCGGAGGGTTCATCCCTAAGAGTAAGGGTTGTTTGACCCCGACCTCGGCCTTTTCTGGGACCACCACCCCGCTTGACTGGATTCTTTGGAGGCATACCTGAGAAAAGAACACCCTTCGTTATTCAGACAACCATAGAAATATAACAGCATCAGACAAAAGTGAAAGACATGCGATAATGTTAAAGCTGCTAGCGGTCCGTCGATTTGCTACAAGAATCGTCAAACAGATCGACGGAGCGTCGAAGTGGTCGTCGAATTGATCGACGAGCCGTCGATCTCATCGTCGATCTCTTGTTAGCCACTGGAATTTTTGACTAAAAGACGGTTGGAAAGACGCATCGATTGATTCGACGGGCCGTCGATCTCGTCGTCGATCTCAGGTTAGCCACTGGAATTTTCGACTGAAAGACGGTGGGAAAGACGCCCCGTCGATCGATTTGACGGGCCGGCGAGTCCACCGTCGATGTTGTTTTGGTTAAGACTTGTGAGAGGGCTCATTCGACATTGAGTAGGACGTTCCGTCGATTGAATCGACGGGCCGTCGAACTGAGCGTCGAATGCTTGTGCAGGCTAAAACTAACAGATTCCATACACTTCTTTGGCCGAGGTGTAAATCGTCACGTATTTTGGGGTTACTCAGACTTCACCCCATATTGGCTTGGGTTAGACTAGGGAAAACACTTGGCGGGCAAAACAACTCTATGTTCGTAATGCCCTCCAAGCCATCGTGACACACAACGCCATACTTTGTCATTTCATCGAACAGGTGGTGGGTAAAACAACAGCAATCTCATGAATGAGGTGTGTTTGTCGTAATGCCCTCCGACTCGTCTAAAGATCAATGACCCAACAACCACAAACAAACGAACAAACCACCCCCAGCAAAAAAATGAGCATCCCAGGCGAAATAATAGAAAACAAAACATGGAGCAATTGGAAGGTAAGCAAAAATAATCAAAACAAGCCATGGAATGCAAAAAATAATCAAAACAAGGGAGCACACAATCCACTAATTCACATACCTTAAAATGGAAAGAAGATGATTTCAGCCCTTAAGGAAGGAGAAACACCCGAAGAATTACTATTAGGGTGACACACACACAGAGGGACAGAGCAGTAGGGCAGGAGGGGAGTGGTAGTTGTGGGGTGGTGAAGAAAAGGGGGAAGTGGGTAACGGTTATGGTAGGGGGAGAGGTGGAGAGAGAGAGAGAGAGAGAGAAACGTAACAGACAATGAAGAACTGTGAAAACAACGTGGGTTATAAAACCACTGATCTTGAATCGTCGCGTTAAAAGGACGGAGCGTCGATTAGTTCAACGCTCCGTCGAGTGAAAACCCCCCTCCCCTTTTGTTTCATATATATATGAAAAAGAGAGAAGAATGCCCGTCGAACTGACCGTCGATCAGTTCGACAGAGCGTCAAACCTGTCGTCAAATTTCCATTATTTCCAGTGACAAATCTTTCAGGTGATCCACTCGACGGTGCATTCGACGGCTCGTCGATCAGCTCGACGTTCCGTCGAATGTGTCGTGTAACTGCTTTCCTGGCAATTTCTGGGTTCAACACTTAGGTTCCTCAACACATCAACATACATTAAAACAACACAACAACAAAAATCAACGGAATGAAAAAAAACGTATTTCGAAAATGCCCATGGGTTGCCTCCCAAGAAGCGCACAATTTAACGTCGCGGCACGACGTAATACCACTTTTGATGCTAAGCTCCGGTTCCATGTTTCAACCGGTGAGCATCAACAATCTTGTCTCTATCAACCATCCAATGGTAGTGCTTTACCCGATAGCCATTCACCCTGAAAGTAGTTCCATCGTCGGACTTTAACTCCATTGACCCATTGGGTGACACACTCACCAAAGTAAAAGGGCCGGACCACTTGGATTTCAACTTGCCCGGAAAGAGCTTCAACCTTGAATTGAACAGCAACACCGAATCACCCGATTGAAAATCTCTCTTCAGAAGTTTGACATCATGATAGTGCTTCATCCTTTCTTTATACAAACTCGCACTCTCATAGGCATGATACTGAAACTCATCCATTTCATTCATTTGAAACAACCGTAGCTTGGTTGCTTCGTCCCAATTCATGTTCAATTTTTTTAATGCCTACAAAGATTTGTGTTCAAGTTCAATAGGTAGATGACAAGTTTTACCGAACAACAACTGATAAGGAGAAGTACCAATGGGTGTCTTGAATGCTGTTCTATAAGCCTAAAGAGCATCATCAAGCTTAGATGACCAATCAGTTCTGTTTGCATTAACCGTCTTGGCTAAGATGCTCTTTATCTCCCGATTGGAGACTTCGACTTGCCCACTAGTTTGGGAGTGGTAAGGAATTGCCACCCTGTACTGCACTCCATATTTCTCCAAGAGATTAGCGAATTGCTTGTTGCAAAAGTGAGTGCCACCATCACTAATGATTGCTCTTGGAGTGCCAAACCTTGTGAATATGTTTCTTTTGAGAAATTTGGTGACACTCTTTCCATCATTGTTGGGCAATGCTATAGCTTCAACCCACTTGGACACATAGTCAACCACAACAAGGATGTATCGCATACCACGAGAACTCAAGAATGGGCCCATAAATTCGATGCCCCACACATCAAATAGCTCAACCTCCATGACAAAATTCATTGGCATTTCCTGCTTCCTCCCAATTGACCCTTGGCGTTGACATTGGTCACAAGATTTCACCATCAAATTTGCATCATGATAAAGGGTGGGCCAATAATAGCCACATTCAAGCACTTTAGCTGCTGTGCGGTTCCCACTGTGATGACCCCCCACGGGAGAGTCGTGGCAAGCTTTCAGGATTTCCATGGCCTCGGATTCGGCCACACATCGCCGAATGATGTTGTCGGCACAAGTGCGGAATACATAGGGCTCATCCCAATAGTATTGACGAATATCTCTCAAAAATTTCTTCTTTTGATAAGCCTTAATGTCGTCGGCGATAAGACCCGTCACCAAGAAGTTGGCGATATCTGCATACCAAGGGGCAACCTCACAAGATACAGCCAAGAGCCTCTCATCGGGGAAAACATCATTTAACTCAAGATTTCCACTCGGTCTCCCAGCTTCCTCAAGTCTAGATAGATGATCCGCAACTTGGTTTTCACAACCTTTTCGATCATTGACCTCAAAGTCAAACTCTTGCAACAACAATACCCAACGAATCAACCGTGGCTTTGCATCTTTCTTTTTAATCAAATATCTCAAGGCCGCATGATCCGTATGAACAACCACTTTGGATCCAAGTAGATAGGCCCGGAACTTCTCAAACCCGTAGACAATGGCTAGAAGCTCTTGCTCGGTGACGGTATAATTCATTTGAGCTCTATTGAGGGTCTTGCTAGCATAATAAATTGGGTGCATGATTTTGTTCTGTCTTTGCCCAAGCACCGCACCAATAGCAAAGCCGCTTGCATCACACATGAGCTCAAATGGCATTGACCAATCCGGAGATATAATAATTGGAGTAGAGGTGAGCATTTCCTTCAACTCATTAAATGCCTTAAGGCACTTCTCATCAAATGCAAACTTAGCTTCTTTTTCAAGAAGCTTGCACATCGGGTTGGCGATCTTGGAGAAATCTTTGATGAACCGCCAATAGAAGCCGGCATGTCCCAAGAAGCGACGAACCTTTTTGACAGAGATTGGTGGAGGGAGCTTGGCTATAACATCAACTTTTGCTCGATCTACCTCAATACCCTTCTCGAAAATCCTATGGCTAAGGACAACCCCTTCCTTCACCATGAAATGACATTTCTCCCAATTAAGTACAAGGTTGGTTTCTTCACACCGCTTCAATACCTTACCGAGATTGGCAAGACATTCGTCAAAAGAGTCACCAACAACCGAAAACTCATCCATGAAGACTTCCAAGAAATCTTCCACCATATCCAAGAAAATAGACATCATACACCGTTGGAAAGTAGCCGGGGCATTGCACAAGCCAAACGGCATGCGGTTGAAAGCAAAAGTGCCTAGTCCTCTAATGCAATGTTAATTTGGTTGTACCCCGAGTAGCCATCCAAAAAGCAATAATAAGCTCTTCCGGCTAGCCGATCAAGCATTTGATCAATAAAAGGCATAAGGAAGTGGTCTTTACAAGTCGTGGTGTTGAGCTTGCGATAGTCCATACACACTCTCCATCCGGTAACTGTCCTTGTAGGAATCAACTCATTCTTGGAATTAGGGACAACAGTGATGCCCCTCCTTCTTTGGCACACATTGCACCGGACTAACCCATGGACTATTTGCAATTGGGTATACAACACCCGCATCCAACCATTTGATTATCTCTTTCTAGACCACTTCTTGCATAGGAAGGTTTAGCCTTATTTGATGCTCTACACTTGATGAACTATCCTCCTCAAGTTCGATTCTATGTTCACAAATACCGGAGGGAATCTCCCTAATATCCGCAATAGTTCACCCAATAGATCTTCGATAAGCCCGCAACACTTAAAGCACCTTTTGCGTTTGTTCCTCATTTAACAAAGATGAGAGAATAACCGGTAAAGTATTATCTGGGCCAAGAAAAGCATACTTCAAATGAGAGGGAAGTAGCTTGAGCTCAAGTTTTGGAGGCTCAATAATCGAACGCTTACTCGGAGGAGTGTTTCTTTTATCAAGATCAAGAGATAATTTTTTCGGCTCATAAGAGTACGAACCCCCACCAATAAGAGAATTGACTGTTTCAATATACCCTTTCATGTCATCCGCCTCGAAGTTCACCAAAATAGCCGAAAGTGTTTCGTCAAAGTGCTCCTTCTCTAACTTATGATCCAGCGCTTCGTCTACCACATCGAAAGAATCAATGACAGAAATAATCTCATAAACACTAGGCAATTTTAACCCCTTGCTAGCTTGGAAAGTTACCTCTTCATCATTGACTCGGAATTTTATTTCATTTTTTTCTGAGTCCATTAGAGCTCTCCCGGTGGCAAGAAATGTCCTTCCCAAGATAATTGGGACTTCTTTGTCAACCGCACAATCAAGGATGACAAAATCTGTCGGTAATAAGAATTCCCCCACTTTAACAAGGATGTCATCAACAACCCCTACCGGTCTTTTGATGGTTCTATCGGCCATTTGGAGACGTATGCTCGTTGGTCTAGGTGTTCCCAAACCGCCTTGCTTATAGATGGCTAGTGGCATCAAATTAATACTAGCCCCATTGTCACATAAATCACGAGCAAAATCATGATGACCGATGGTGCAAGGGATAGTGAAAGCCCCGGGATCTCCCTTCTTCTCAACCTTTGATAACGAAATAATAGTGCTCACACGGTGGGTGACTCCCACCGTATCATGCTTGATTGGTCTTTTCTTCGTCAACAAATTTTTCAAGTATTTAGAAAATCCCGACATTTCTTGGAATGCATCAAGAAATGGGATATTCATTGACAACCCTTTCAATTGGTCGTAGCAGCGTTGGCACTTGGCATCCTCCATTCTTTTCATCAATCTTTGTGGGAACGGGGGAGGAGATTTATATGTTTGAGTCAAGGGTTTAATTTCCCCTGTGACCTTGCTCTTTTGGGTGCTACCACCGGTAGCTTTTTCAACACTTGGCTCCTCGTCACCCTTGAGAACAATAGGGTATGCCTCCCTCTCTTTCTCAACAATAATAGGCACTTCAATTGTTGCCTCCAATTCTTCTTCAATTTCTTCCTCAATAACCTCATCAACAATCGGCTCGACAATGATAGGTTCAACCTCTCTCTGATTCACTGCATTAAGGATTTTTTCACTTCTAGGAGAAATAGCTTTGCATGAGGCAATGTGATCACCTCCACTACCGTTTGGGTTCAGAATTGTGTCTCTAGGAAGGCCCCCTCTTTGTGGTGGATTTTGCTCACGAGAAAAATCTCGCATTTGTGACTCCAGTTTATGAATCGAAACAGTGTGAGAGCCTCCCACTTCGGTCAAATTTTCCATCTTCTTGTCTCTCTTATGTTGGTTGTCCAATATCTTTTCAAGCATAGATTCCATTCGAGAGGTCCCTTGATCATTGGAAGGACCCTCTCGCCAATTTTGAGAGTTAGAAGTACGACCCTTTGTTGGAACATAGGCATTGGAATTTCGATTACAATAATTGTTGTTGTTATAATCCCTCCTATCCGAACCACCATATTCATTTCGGCCATATTGATTGCTTTGTTGTTGGGGTTTCCATTGCTTTTGATAACCCCCTTGAGCGTGATCGATATAATTAGCATCCTCACGTTGTGGCTGCCCCTCTAGATAAGTTTCCTCCGAGACTTGGTACATTCCGGGAGCATGAGATGACATCTCTTCGACAACATTCACACTTTTAGCTTCTTTCTCTGCAAGCGTCTTTGACAGCAAATCCACGGTGGTTTGCAATTGAGCAAAAGCATGATCTCGCTCATGATTCTCTTTGGCCACCGCGGAAATAGAGGGACTACCATATGACAGGATTTTACTATCACTTGAGTGCCAAGCTTGATTGTGGGTGGTGAGCTTATCGAGCAACCTGGTGATGCTAACAAATGATTTGTCCATGAAGCATCCCCCAGCTATAGTGTTGACAGCAATTTGATTCATTGTATCTAACCTTTTGTAGAACTTCTCGATGAGAATAGCATCCAGAAACCCATGAGTTAGAGATTGAGCTAGATAGTACTTGAAACGCTCCCATGCTGAATATAATTGTTCCCCCGGAAGTTTTTTGAACTCAAAGATCTTATCCCGAAGCTCAGCCTTTTTGCTTGGTGGGAACCACTTCTTCAAAAATGTATTGGCTAACTTGCTCCAGGTATGAATAGAATTGCTGTGGAGATTTTCATACCATTCCCTTACTTGGCCAGCCAAGGAATATTTAAAGACCCGTAACTGAAGTGCATCAGCAGAAACAACACCTTGGGATTGTTTAGCACACACATGCAAGAAGTTCTTCAAATGTCGGAGTGGACAATCCTCCGAAGAATTTTGGAAATAACCTTCAAGTTTCAGCAGCTGATAGATAGAACTATCAATTTTAAATGTAGCATTTCCAGTTCTAGGAGGAACCACAGCAGAAGCATAATCAGCTTCATTGATGAATTCTGCAAATATATTCTCATCCTCAGTCTCTTCTGGTGCAGGTGGGTTCACTTGGAGTCCACCTTGGTTTCCTTGATTCCGATTCTGTCTTCCTGCCATGTTCACCTGGTTCACCACAACAGTAAACAAGGTGTGATGGAATTGAAAAAGTTTTAAAGAAGAGTACACAACAATCAGTAATTTCAAAACCGTATTCCCCGGCAATGGCACCAAAATTTGATATGCTCAAATTACACCTATTAATGGTGAAAAGCGGACGTTGTCAAATATAGTGACCCAAACAAGGTTGGGGTCGAATCCCACAGGGAATATGGAGAGAAAAGGGTACTAATTGTATGCGATACTAGTCTTTAAAGGCTTTAATCCTATTCCGAATAGTTTGAAAAGAGATTTGGTTTGTATTCGCTATTTTGAAGTATTTGGAATTTGTTTGGATTACGAGAACCAAAGTTGTGTCCCCGCGATGATTAGATGTTATGCTATGGGTGTCAATATGATATATTTCTAATGGGTCGGGGTTTTGTATGCACTTAATCTCTAATGCACTTTCTAATATTTTCCAATAGTTAGAAAGTATTTCTTTTCATGATTTTCCCAAATGCAGAAAAGTTGTAAATAAGATTAATTAAATATGCCAAGTAGAACTCATCTTATCCCTAAGTGAGTTCATTAAACGAGGGTTAGCGCCCCGAGTCCTTATTATATTATTTCAAATCACACCCTAGTTCATCTTTCCAAATAAATTAAGGTTTGTGCATGAGCAAGTGTTTGCAACCACTAACGAACAATGAATGCGAGAAATAAAAAAACAAATCACAACCTATTATATATATATATATATATATATATATATATATATACAATGTTAGACACCCATTACATAGCACCCATCAATTGGGTCCACAACTTTGATTAAAGAAACTACTCACACATTATGGTCTCAAAAGTAGCAAGCAATAAATTAGACATAAAGCTTACAAAGTGTGATAAAGATGATGAAAAATGGAATCTTGTTGTCTTCACTAAGCTCCAAAAGGGGAGTATTCAATGCTCACCCACCAATGGAACTTTGTTCACGTGGTTAAAATTAAAATTGGCTGCCAAGAAAAACCTAAAATGTTTTTTAAATAGGCTCCAAAAAACACACAGCAACGACTGACAAAATTGCCCCCGATAGCAAGATCAACGAACCGTCGATCGTTCGACGATCCGTCGATTTCTTTATCCATTGTACCTTCACTAATGTGTTCCATTCGATGGTGTCGTCGACCAGTTCGACGCTCCGTCGAGTATTCCGTCTTTCTCTCTTCTTGTTGACAGATCCTGATTGACGACACAAACGATGAAGCGTCGAACAGTTCGACGCTTCGTCGATGTCTCCGTCCTTTGTCGTCTTCAACTTTGTCATCAATGGAAAATGGAGCTTATCGACGCTTCGAAGGACGGTCCGTCGGCTGATCGACGGAACGTCGATTCTTCATTTCTGGCCAATTTTTCCTTTGTTCTTTGCTTTTTGCTTTTGGGCCATTGTTTTCCTAAAACACAACAAAACATATTAACGAGAACCAGACTTACTTGAAAACAACCAAAATTCATAGTAAAAAGGCGTCGAATGTGACACAAATTTGCGGCACATCAATGAGCTAAATGTCGTTGAATTGATAGTAATGGTAATTATGAGATCAACATTCATATGGTAAAGAGATGTACTAGAGTAAATTAGGGAGACTAGTAGTACTAATACGTGACATAGAAGAGAAAGGGTAACCCCAATAGAGTGTGCTACTGAAGTATTGATTGGATGGATAAGTACAAGTAAAATACGAAAAGTCTATTAACAAAATAGAGTAACAATATGATTGAGACAGGGGTGTGAAGTACAAAGGGGTATAACGAATGAAGATACCTTGATAAGATGACTTATATGGTAAGTGTAATAGGATGATCAGAAAGAGTAATAGGTTAAGTATGCTTACTTCACGAGGTTTATTCTATTTCATAAGCGGGCTTGTGACTGAGATCAAGAAGTGTCATTCTATAGAGTTGATTATGATCAGGGTAAAATGAGAACGTAATTGTCACGACCCGGTTAGGGGGCCGCGACGAGCACCCGGTGCTACCCCACCCGGGCACCCCCTTATCGTACATAACATAACATCTAAGTGAACCATAAGTCAATTCGTGCTTTTCTTATCGTTAATCATAATGATCCCATTAGACGACCATCATCATTTAACATATCATAGACATCTATGCCACATCATAAGTACAAGGCCGACGTGGCTAACAAAAGATATACAAAACATGGGCCGACATGGCCGAACATCTCTACCCACATACACATGACTACGAGCCTCTAAGAGTATGACATATCGTATGAGCGGGATAGGACCCCGCTATGCCCATAATCATATACACAAAAGAATGAGTACCCAAAAGCTACGGCTCCGAAAGAAATAGAGCTCTGCTATGCAATCTCTGAATAAGCAGCTATGGATCAAGTCTGTCTCCCTGTGCACCTGCGGGCATGACGCAGCGTCCACAAACAAAAGGACGTCAGTACGAAGAATGTACTGAGTACGCAAAGCATGATCAACATCAATATAGAAGCATAATAGATATCATATGAAATAGCATAGGAGGGGAGACAGTAATATCATCATCATCATGTCGCTTACTTGCATACATCGTCGTTCGTATCCCATAATAATAGCCATACCCCTTTGTGTTCATATTCGTATACATGCCCTTACTAAGTCTTATCACACTCATATTCATATTATATACATGGTCATATCATATACATAGTATTTACATAGCATACCCAACCTCGTAGGATCGGTGTGTCGTACATACTTGGCCAACCAAGGCTCAAGATCATACCTACCTGGCCCTACCAAGGCATCAGGGTTATCCGTACCATCTGCAGAGGTGTGCGCGCGTTTCGTAATCGTATACATACTTTATACATAGTTATATACATATAGTCTTACCCGGCATCATAAGCTCGGGGTCTTATCATAGCCCTTCATAGGCATACATATACATATATCATAGCTCGTAAGCATCTCTAATCTTATTTTACTCTCATCATCATTACTATCTTCATCATTATCGTTACATCTACATTATAGACTTACTCGTCATAGGAGGAACATAGTATAATCATAGTACATATCAAGGGTCGTGAGCTTATGAGCTCGGAATGTCAACCATGTGAAGACAACATACTCATATAGAGGAATTAGGAATTTGGCCAAGAACCATGCCTTATGAAAGAAGGGTTAGCCTCACATACCTTTCCGTCGAACCATTCTACACTTGCACGTTGCCTTCCAATGCTAGCGTTTATACCTTCATTAATATCATAACAATGGCCATTAGTCATTCACATCATCCACATTATCTAGATTTCTCAATTTGCTTCTAATTCTCCCATATTTATGGTCATGACCTCCACTTCGTCCATTCGTCTAAAGTGTCGAGTTCATGACCTTAGTACCATTTATAATACATTCATATCGTAACACAACAACATTCATAACTCAATTCAAACTATTTCTCGAGATGTCACTATTCATCATTCATGACCTAGTTGACCACATTTTCTACAATCCATGTATTTTAATTCTCCAATACCTTAAACGTCATGTAAAAATCATGAATCTTACCTTAGAAGTTGTAGGAACAAGCTTTGGTTGATAATACTCCTCTTTGAGCAAAACCCTAATTTTTCTCCATTTGGATTTCTTGACTTGGATGGTCCTTGATGATTCCCTTATCCTTGATTCACTTGTCTTAATGTTATTGATGGCTCATAATCCTTGAAAACTCATATAATAAATGTAGAGAGAAGTTTTAGAGAGAAGTGGTGTAATGTTGTAATGAAATAAGACAAGTCTTGATCCTCATATTTAATGAATTGAAAAATTTGTGTTGGGTGAACAGTGGTCGTCCATGGAGGTTTACGGCCCGTATTCCACTATACGGCTCGTCCTCCATGGGCGTAATTAACCATTTCCAGAACCAGAAGCTGGGCTGCCTTCATGGTGGTTTACGACCATGGTTTACGGGCCGTAAATCACTTTACGGTCCGTCCACCTGGTCGTATTTAACCATTTCCTCGGCTGGCAGAAAGTTGAAACCTTGCATGGCAGTTTACGACTGCCAGTTTACGGACCGTATTGCACTTTACGGTCCGTATTTTGCAATATACGACCACTGGGCAGTTGCAATTCTGCAACTTCCCGTATTTCTCAGACTTCTCATTTTAATCACCCCCGTCCATGCACATGCATTGCTCACCTTGTATCTCATCTTAACTTAGCCAACTTCCTCGTCTCACATCGGATACTTTCAAAATCTCGCCTAAGGTCATCAACGTCGTTTCTTGCTTATGGACATCATGCACTTATATTCATCACTAGTTCATTCTCTAGCGTACCAACGGAAAATTTTCCGAGGTGTAACATTCTACCCCCCTTAGGAACATTCGTCCTCGAATGTTAAAGGCTTGGGGAATTCTATAAAAATTTCGCCAGAGTCTCCTCTGTAATGTGGCACTACCACCCTGTCACAACAACCCACAATAACAATGCCTCACAGGGCAATAATACAACAGCACTAGAAATTTGGCCACACACGACCTGAATGTATAAAAGGAAAACATGCATACCTTATGATTTTGACGTCTTATCTTGGACTTCTTCCAAGGGCTGAAATAAACGCGGGTATTTGGATCGCATATTCTCTTCCGCTTCCCATGTCATTTCCTCTCGATTTTTATTTCTCCACAGAACTTTAATTGAGGCCACTTCTTTGTTTCTAAGCCTCCGTACTTACCTATCTAATATGGCAATGGGTATTTCATCATAAGTTAGCTTTTCTGTCACTTGAATATCAGTCACTGGGACGATCTTCGTAGGATCTCCAACACACTTCCGAAGCATCGAGACATGAAATACTGGATGGACTGACTCCAAATCTGGAGGTAGATCTAGCTTTGCCTATTTTGCGCACAATCTCA
The DNA here is from genome assembly GCF_019175385.1 of Lycium barbarum. Taxonomy (NCBI): domain Eukaryota; kingdom Viridiplantae; phylum Streptophyta; class Magnoliopsida; order Solanales; family Solanaceae; genus Lycium; species Lycium barbarum. Next base: position 99,424,880 of record NC_083337.1, on the reverse strand, counting down.
TAGGGTCCGATATACCGGGGACTGAGCTTCCCCTTTTTGCCAAATCTCATAACGCCTTTCATTGGCGACACTTTCAAGAATACCCAATCCTTAACTTGGAACTCTAAGTCCCTTCGACGATTATCCGCATAGGACTTCTGGCGACTTTGAGCCGCTAATAACCGATCTTGTATAAGCTTGACTTTCTCTATAGCTTGCTGGACCAAATCTGGCCCTATCAACTTGGCCTCTCCAGTTTCGAACCACCCAATCGGGGATCTACACTTTCGCCCATATAAATCCTCATACGGCGCCATTTGAATGCTAGAATGAAAACTGTTATTGTAAGCAAACTCAATGAGTGGCAAATGGTCATCCCAATTTCCTCCAAAATCTATCATGCATGCCCGTAACATATCTTCAAGAGTGTGAATAGTACGTTCAGCTTGCCCATCGGTCTGGGGGTGAAATGTCATGCTAAGGCGCACTTGGGTCCCTAAACCCTCTTGGAAAGACCCCCAAAACTTAGCTGTGAACTGAGTTCCTCTATCGGAGATAATAGATACTGGAACGCCATGGAGTTTCACTATCTCTTTAAGATAAAGCTTTGCATAATCTTCTGCCACATAGGTCATCCTGACCGGTAAGAAATGAGCTGACTTTGTGAGTCTATCCACAATCACCCATATTGAATCATACTTACGTCGAGAACGGGGTAACCCTGTAATGAAATCCATATTGATCACTTCCCACTTCCAAGTTGGGATTTCTATAGCTTGCAATAATCCACCCGGCTTTTGGTGCTCGATTTTCACCTGTTGACAATTAGGACATTGAGCCACGAATTCCGCTATATCTTTCTTCATGCCACTCCACCAATATACATACTTAAGATCATGATATATTTTCGTCGCTCCACGGTGAATGGAGTAACGGGAACAATGAGCTTCTCTCAAAATCTGATGGCGTAGACCTGCCACATTGGGAACACATAACCTGCCTCGACATCGGAGAACTCCGTCTTCCGAAATGTCAAATGATGACTCCTTCTTCTGAGGGAGTGTATCTCTGTACTGCATTAGCATGGGATCATCATATTCTCGCTCTTTTACTTCCGCTACTAACGATGAAACTGCTGAATTCTGAATAGTAGCTCCGCTGCTACCTGAGTCCACCACTCGGACTCCTAGGCTAGCTAACTGCTGAAGATCACGGGCCATCTCTTTCTTTTCTGGTCGTACATCACTTAGACTTCCCATGGATCTGCGGCTAAGAGCGTCAGCCACAACGTTAGCCTTTCCGGGGTGATACAAGATATCAACATCGTAATCCTTTAGCAACTCCAACCATCGTCGTTGCCGCAAATTCAACTCTTTCTACTTGAAGATGCACTGGAGACTCTTATGATCTGTATAAACATCCACGTGGACACCATATAAGTAATGTCTCCATATATTTTAAGCATGGACCACCGCGGCCAATTCTAAGTCATGGGTAGGATAATTCTGCTTATGGGTAGGTTCTCGTCCCTATGTCACCCCGACATTGTTATAGATTGTCTATAAGCTCTAATGCACGTCCTATGACCGATGTCCCGAAAAATTACGAGTCTATGTTCATAGAGGATTTCATATGAGATAAAGGTAAGAGATATGCGATAGATACGATGATGGTAATAATGAGCCTAAGTTTAGACATTATAAAGTCTATCATGCGATATTTTTACGAAGTACATGCTACGAATATGATATGATTTTCATAGATTGTCTTTAAATTCAAATGCATGCTCTATGAAAGGTTATGATAAGCTTATGAGATATATGTGATGATAACGATGACGATGTTGATAATGATGATGATAATGATGATAATGATGACGATGATGATAGTGATGACGCTAAAGATGATTATGGGCTTTTATGTATATGTGCCTATGTGTGGCTATTAAGAAACCTCGAGCTTATATGGCCGGGTAGGATATATATATATATATATATATATATATATATATATATATATATAATGCGCGCGCACCACTGCAGTTGGGTACGGACAACACTGACCCTTGGTACGGCCAGGCACGGACAACACTGAGCCTTGGTAGGGCCAGGCACGGACAACACTGAGACTTGGTAGGGCTAGGCACGGACAACACTGAGCCTTGGTAGGGCTAGGCACGGACAACACTGAGCCTTGGTAGGGCCAGGCACGGACAACACTGAGCATTGGTAGGGCCAGGCACGGACAACACTGATCCTTGGTAGGGCCAGGCGCAGATACCATTGAGCTTTGGTAGGGCCAGGTACGGATAATACTGAGCCTTGGTAGGGCCAGGTACGCATATCACCAAGCTTTATTATAGCTGGGTGCGTAAGACACCGAACCTATATAGTCGAGTACGATACCACTATGTATTCCAATGTATGAAAGGCCCGGAAGATATGTATGTGATATTGTCGAGCCACTACGTGGCCGAATACGGATAATGTTTAATGTGTATGAGTAGATACGGTGTTATGCTATATAAGTATGATACGATGACGTATGCGTTATGATGATACCTGTGCTATGATTATATATATGATATAGGCATGAAAGGCATCCACCCTTAAAAGTTACGCAGGTTATATCTACATCTTGTGTCTTATGATTTATCTATTATGTTCATTTCATTCATTCCTTACATACTCAGTACAATATTCGTACTGACATCCGTTTTCTTTGGACGTTGTGTTCATGCCCACAGGTAGACAGAGAGGCGGCCCAGATTTATAGAAGCCGATAAGTAGACTTTTGAGAGCACTCCATTATTCCGGAGGTGCCATTGATTTACTATTTTATGTACATATATGTTTTGGGCACGACGGGGTCCTGCCCCGTCCATATGTCTAGTATTCTAGTAGAGGCTCGTAGATACGTATGTGTGGGTAGTATGATCTCACGATTTTCCACGGGTATATATGTATTATGTGGATAGCCAAAGGGCTTATGTATATAAAGGTAAATATGTTTCCAAATGAAAAATGGTTTTCCTATGATTTGAGTATTATATTAATGATGTACGGTCAATGAGTATAATAAGCAATAGAATGAGTGGTGCTCGGTGGTTAGCCCCGGGTACCCGTCATGGCCCCTAGTCGGGTCGTGACAATAAACTAATCCAAGCTAAAATCAAAGGGAGATTAAATATCAAGAGGCAAGAATCAAGATACCCATGTGTTAGAAGTCTTGCTAGGGTTAGTAGACTCCAAGAATTTTTTGGATATTGAAGTTAGGGTTTTCGTATAAGTTGATAGCTTGCTCCAAAGCTCATTCTTATGAGATAAAAAGGTTATTTTTCATACTTATTACATGTTATCAAGAATGTTTAGTTGTTGAACAACTTGCATAGAAGGAGAAAGTAGAAGAAGAGTTCTAAACGTAGTTTTTATGATGTTTTTGAGTAGTAAGCTAACTTGAGTTATGATTCTTAGTATGATATGGATATAATCTTGATATGGAAGGTAATAATGGTGACGAGGAAGCATTATATGAAAATGTGCTAAAATGGGTATGAAGTTCCTAGCATAAGTTAAACATAAGGATGAATTTTGAAGGCTTAATGAAGTGTGATAACTTGATTATGATATTATGAGTGTATTATGGATGTTATTATGGTTGTTGGGAGTTGTTTTGTGATATGGTGGAAGTTGACGAAATAGGGGAAATGCTGCCCAATTTTCATTAGGTCATGAATTATTCTAGTTTTAATTTAGGAGTATCATTAAGGCTTAACCATGGTATGAATCCTTCTAAATGTAGATTATTCAAGCTTCAACGGTGAACGCTAAATAGTTAAGAAGTCGAAGAGGTATGTAAGGCTATCCCTTTTTTCATTAAGGCATGGTTCCCTTGCTATATGTATCCTTTCATGAGCCCCATAATGTCTTCCAAATGACTCTATCTCTATGTTTACCAAAGCTTATGATTCTCGATACGTTCACGATTCTATTGCCTCTTTTATATGATAGTTGATCCTCTAAGGATAGATATAACGAAAATGATGATGTCAATGATGACGATGATATTCATGAACTCCTACATATACGGATTTAAGTATGTATGACTATTAAGTAACACCGAGCTTATATGGCCGGGTATGATACCTATTGCGTGCGCACCACTCAATTGCGTACGAATAACACTGAGCCTTGGTAGGGCCAGGTATGTATGACATCGAGCCTGTTCATGGCCGGGTATGTGAAACCACCGAACCTTCATGGTCGGGTATGCTATGGATACAAATATGTATATGAGTACGGATACGAATATGGATACAAATATGTATATGAATACGGATACGAATATGGATACGGATATGGATATTTGTATATGTACATATGTATGTACACGAGCACGCATTAGAAATGGAAGGTCCCTATGGAAGACAAGTAAGTAATTACGATGATGGCTACTATCTCCTGATTATCCCATCTTATGCTATTTCTTATGTTGTCATTTATGCTCCTACTATGATGTTGATTATGCTTTACATACTCAGTACATTATTCATACTGATGTCCTTTTGTTTGTGAACGCTACGCCATGCCCGCAGGTGGACCGAGAGGTAGGCTTGATCCATAGATATCTTGTTCAAGGACTGCATAGAGAAGCTCCATTTCATCCGGAGCTACATCTTTTGGTATTATTCTTTTGTGTACATACCTATGGGCAAGGCAGGGTCTTGTCCCGCCTGTATGATGTGACATACTCTTCTTAGAGGCTCGTAGACAGTTGTGCATGGTTAGATGTCTTGTAGCCTTGTCGGCTTATATTTTATACATTATTTTGATAGCCTCGTCGGCTAGTGTACATGGATGTGGGCATTGTGTCGATGATGATATAAATGTATTGTTGTCCAATGAGATTAGCATTAATGATGGATAGAAATTATGAGTAAGCTATATGGCTCGCCTAAATGTAAATGTGAATGTACGACTAGAGGTGCCCGGGTGGGTTAGTACAGGTTGCCCGTCATGGCCCTCCGGTTGGGTCGTGACAAAAGTGGTATCAGATTAGTTTTGTCCTAGGGTGTGTCTACAAGCCGTGTCCAGTAGAGTCTTGTTTATAGGTGTGTTGCACGCCACACTTATGAACAGTAGGCTGCAGGCATTTTAGGAATGAATGACCTTCTTTCTTCATAAGATCGTGCGATAGAGCTATGATTTAAGGATTTCTTTTTCCTTAACCGTGTATTATGTATTTCAGAAATGCCTGTAAAGAGAAAAGCTACGGCAGCCCTAAAGGGAAAGACAGTGGCAGGAAAGCGGGCTGAAAGAGCACCGCCAACGGTTGTAGAGGAAAGTGAGTCCCAGAATGCGACTCAATCTTAGTCCTCCCACTCAGTGCCTATTTCTGAGGAGCATGAGGGAGCCTCAGCCCCAGCTCCAGCACCTCCAGCTCCTCCACCGGTCGCTTCAGGCTAAGATGTGAAAGAGGCCATTCTTTTACTTACTCAGTTGGTTGCCGCTCAGACTCAGCGGCAAAGTACAGGGCAAGGTGATAAGGCTGTTAGTGCAAGCGCCCGTGATTTTATTAGCTTGAACCCTCCGAAATTCTTCAGGTCGAAGCCGGATGAGGACCCCCAGAACTTTATTGATGGGATGTTGAGGACGCTTCGGTTAATGCATGCTTTGGACATTGAATCGGTGGAGTTAGCATCCTATAGATTGAGGGATGTCGCGATTCATTGGTACACAGTTTGGATGGCTTCACGGGGAGTCAATGCACGACCCCCGGTATGGCAAGAATTTGTGGATGCCTTCCTCCGACATTACTTGCCTCTAGAGGTTCGGCAGGCTAGAGCCGATAAGTTCTTGAATCTTAGGCAAGGAAGTATGAGTGCCTTAGAGCATAGTCTCTACTTCAATTCTTTGGCTAGGTATGCTCCAGCCATGATAGCGGATATGGGTGACCGAGTGCACCGATTTGTGAAGGGTCTAGGGCCACATTTGATGGATAGGTGCTTGACTGCATCCCTTCAGGACAACATGGATATTTCACGCATTTAAGCCCATGCCCAGAATTTAGAGGAAAGATAACAGCAACAAAGAAGTGAGTGTGAGCATGACAGGGGGTATAGCAAGAGGGCTAGATCTTCGAGTCCGATGTGTGAGTTTAGAGACGGGCAAGGGCAATAGTTTTCTAGGCGTTCAGGCCATTCTATGACTAGTGCACCTCCACGGTTTACAGGCTAGATATTTGATAGATCTACTTATTCCGGGTCGAGTCAGAGTTTTAAGGCTTCGGGTTCTCAGTTCAGGGGTGATTTGGGTCAGGCTAGGCCACCCGTGCCATGATGTTCCTAGTGTGGGAAGTTACATTGGGGCCAGTATCGACTAGGTTCAGAGGTTCGCTATACATGCGGTCGGCCAGGCCATATCATGCGTGATTGCCCCTCGGTTGGTGGTAGGGTTAGAGTCCAGCCTTCAGGATCGGTAGCTGGGTCTTCATAATCGATACGCCCTATGGGGCAAGGTTCACAGGCGCCGATCAACCATGGTAGAGGTAGAGGGAGAGCTCCTAGTTCTAGTGGTTCTCAACACCGTATTTATGCTTTGGCTGGATGCCAGGATCTTGAGTCTTCCCCTGATGTCATCACAGGTATATTATCGGTATTTTCTCATGATGTATATGCTTTGATATATCCGGGCTCCACATTGTCATATGTTACTCCATATATTGCGGGTCGATTTGGGGTTAAACCGGAGTCGATCAAACCTTTTGAGGTATCTACACCCGTTGGTGAACCGGTAATAGCTAGCTGAGTATATAGAAATTATGTAGTTGTGATTTGTGACCATCGTACTATGGTTGATTTACACGAGTTAAAAATGGTGGACTTTGATGTTATCATGGGCATGGATTGGTTGGCTTCTTGCTATGCCCATGTTGATTGTAGAATGAAAATGGTTCGCTTTCAGTTTCCGGGAGAACCAGTTTAAAATGGAAAGGAAATACTGCGTCCCAAAAAGGTAGGTTTATTTCCTATCTCAAGGCAAGGAAAATGATTGTCAAAGGTTGTATTTACCATCTAGTTCAGGTTCAAGATGTAGAAGCTGAACCACCAACTCTTTAGTCTGTCCCCGTGGTGAATGAGTTTTCGGATGTATTCTTGGAAGAGCTTCCAGGTCTCCCTCCCGAACGGGATATTGATTTCGCTGTTGATGTGCTACCGGACACAAAACCCATATCTATCCCTCCTTATAGAATGGCTCCCGCATAGTTGAAGGAACAATTGAAGGACTTGCTTGAGAAAGGCTTTATTAGGCCTAGTTCATCCCCATGGGGAGCACCCGTGTTGTTCGTCCGACAGAAAGATGGCTCATTGCGAATGTGCATTGACTATCGACAGCTAAATAAGGTGACAATCAAGAATAAATATCCGCTTCCGAGGATTGATGATATATTTGACCAATTGTAAGGCGCCAAATGGTTTTCAAAGATAGATTTGAGATCCGGGTATCATCAAGCGCGAGTTAGGGAGAAAGATATTTCTAAGACAGCCTTCAGAACCAGATACGACCATTTTGAGTTCCGGGTAATGTCATTCGGGCTAAGTAATGCACCGGCGGTGTTTATGGATTTGATGAACAATGTGTTCAGGTCCTTCTTAGATTTATTTGTGATTGTGTTCATTGATGATATCCTGGTATAGTCTAGGTCCGAGGTAGAACATGCGGATCATTTGCGTACCGTTCTTGGAGTTCTTCAAACTCGAGAATTATTTACCAAATTTTCTAAGTGTGAATTTTGGTTGAACTCAGTGACCTTTTTAGGGCATGTTATTTCAGCCGATGGTATTCGGGTAGATACCCAAAAGATTGAGGTGATGAAGACTTGGCCAAGGCCCACAACACCTACGGAGGTTTGTAGTTTTCTGGGCTTAGCAGGTTATTACAGGAGATTTGTAGAAGGCTTTTTATTCTATTTCATCACCACTCATGAAGCTAACCCAGAAATCAGCTAAGTTTCAATGGACAGATGCTTGTGAACGTAGTTTCTAAGAGCTAAATGATAGATTAACTTCTGCCCCAGTCCTGACACTTCCAGAGGGATCGGAAGGTTATGTTGTCTATTGTGATGCTTCAGGTGTTGGGTTAGGATGTGTGTTGATGCAACATGGTAAGGTGATTGTGTATGCTTCAAGACAGTTGCGAAAACATGAGAACAATTATCCGACCCATGATCTCCAATTGGCTGTAGTAATTCATGCATTGAAGATGTGGAGACATTACTTGTATGGTGTCCACGTTGATATTTATACATATCATAAGAGCCTTCAGTATATCTTCAAGCATAAAGAATTGAATTTACGTCAACGGCGGTGGTTGGAATTGTTCAAAGACTATGATGTTGACATCCTGTATCATCCCAGGAAAGCAAATGTTATGGCTAATGCTCTTAGCTGTAGATCTATGGGAGGTTTGTGCGATGTGCAGCCAGAGAAAAGAGAGATAGCTCGTGAGCTCCAGCAGTTAGCTAGCCTAGGAGTTCGAGGAGTGGGCTCAGGCAGTATAGGAGCTATCATTCAAAATGCAACAGTCTCGTCACTAGTGGTCGAAGTGAAAGAGCGTCAATATGAAGATCCCATGCTAATTCATTACAGAAATACACTCCCTCAGAAGGAGAACTCATCATTTGAGATTTCTGGAGATGGAGTTCTCCAATGCCGAGGCAGGTTATGTGTTACTGATGTTGCACGATTACGCCACCAAATATTGAGAGAAGCCCATTGTTCTCGTTATTCTGTTCACCTAGGAGCAACGAAAATGTATCATGATCTTAAATCTATATATTGGTGGAATGGGATGAAGACAGATATAGCGGAATTCGTAGCTCAATGTCCTAACTGTCAGCAAGTGAAAATTGAGCAACAAAAGCCTGGTGGATTGTTGCAAGCTATAGAAATTCCAACTTGGAAATGGGAAGTAATTAACATAGACTTCATTACGTGCTTACCCCGTTCTCAACATAAGTATGATTGTATATGGGTAATTGTGGATAGACTCACGAAGTCAGCTCATTTCTTACCAGTCAGAACTACATATGTAGCAGAAGATTATGCAAAGCTTTATGTTAAAGAGATAGTGCGACTTCATGGTGTTCCAGTTTCTATTATCTCCGATAGAGGGACTCCCTTTACAGCCAATTTTTAGAAATCTTTCCAAGAAGGTTTGGGGACTCAGGTGATCCTTAGCACGACTTTTCACCCATAGATGGGTGGGCAAGCTGAACGTACCATTTAGACTCTTGAGGATATGTTATGGGCATGTGTATTGTATTTTGGAGGTAGTTGGGATGATCACTTACCACTTATTGAATTTTCTTATAACAATAGTTATCATTCTAGCATCCAGATGGCCCCGTATGAGGCTTTATATGGGCGAAAGTGTAGATCTCCAATTGGGTGGTTCGAAGTAGGAAAGACCAAATTAATAGGGCCAGACTTGGTCCAGCAAGATATAGAGAAAATCAAGCTTATACAGGATCGATTATTAATAGCACAGAGTCGTCAGAATCCTATGCGGATAATCGTCAAAGAGACTTACAGTTTCAAGTGAAAGATTGGGTATTCTTGAAGGTGTTGCCAATGAAGGGCGTCATGATATTTGGCAAAAAGGGCAAGCTTAGTCCGTGGTAAATTGGACCTTATGAGATTGTACGCAAGGTAGGCCAAGTGGCTTATGAATTAGACCTACCTGCGGATTTGGAGTCAGTCCATCCAGTTTTCCATGTATCGATGCTTCATAAGTGCATTGGAGATCCTTCTAGACTTGTACTGGTAGATGATGTGCAGGTCACTGAGCAATTATACTACGAAGAAGTTCCCATTCCCATTCTAGATAGGCAAGTACGGAGACTCAGAACCAAAGATGTAGCTTTAGTTAAAGTCTTATGGAGAAATAATAACAGAGAGGAAATGACATGGGAAGCAAAAGAAGACATGAAGTTCAGGTACCCGCATTTATTTCCACCTTTAGAGGAGACTCAGGCAGAGACGCTATTGCCTCCAGGTATGTGATGCTTTGTTTAATGTTTTCTTGGTCGTGTGTGGCCATGGGTGTTGATGTTGTTGTTGTAGCCTTGTGAGGTGATATATATTTTGGGTTGCTGTGACTGGATAGTAGTACCATATTACAGGGGAAACTCTGGCGAATTTTTTTTAGAATTCCCAAGAGTTTATCATTCGAGGACGAATGTTTCTAAGAGGGGTAGAATGTTACACCTCGTAGTTTCGTCCGTTGAGATTCGTTAGGTGTTAGTTGTCCTAACTGTGGAAACTGGAGTTACCTTCCAGGATATATGAGATTATATGTTCCCATATTATGATTTTGGGGGTTTAAGCCCGTGAAATAAGCTATGGAAGGATTTAAGAACAAGCAAATAAAGGAATGGAGTTTGTGGGACCTTTTGTAAAACATGGCAAAATTTTCGGCCAGGATTTTGGTCCAAATTGGGGGAGGAATATCTCCTATAATATGAGGAGTTTTGGTGTGTTTCTTTTATCCAAATTGAAGTTCATCGAGTCTAGTTTCCAACGCAACAAACCGTTCGTCAATGTGACATCGGAGTAAAATGTTATGGGTGTTTCTAGACAGACTGTCTGAGCAGAAAATTTTTACGGACCATTTGATGACCCGCAGAAATTTTGACGCCCCGCAGAAATTTTTGCAGCCCGTCAAATTGCACCAGCCCAGTGTAAAATGGTTACAGTGAACCATATTTGACTGGGCAGTTCTACGGACCATTTTGACGGTCCGTAGGAATTTTGACGGCCTGTCAAAATGGGCGCAGAATTGCCCGACGGGATTTTAAGTTCCACTTTATATATTTCACTCCACTTCATTTGGACATTTTATTTTACCAAATCAAATCCAAAAGCTCTCCAAAAACCCTCTCTTCAACTCCATAAACTAATCCAAGGGAGATTAAATATCAAGAGACAAGAATCAAGATACCCCTGTGTTAGAAGTCTTGCTAGGGTTAGTAGACTCCAAGAATTCTTTGGATATTGAAGCTAGGGTTTTTGTATAAGTTGATAGCTTGCTCCAAAGCTCATTCTTATGAGATAAAAAGGTTAATTTTCATACTTATTACATGTTATCAAGAATGTTTAGTTGTTGAACAGCTTGGGTAGAAGGAGAAAGTAGAAGATGAGTTCTAAATGTACTGTTTATGATGTTTTTGAGTAGTAAGCTAACTTGAGTTATGATTCTTAGTATGATATGGATAATAATTGTTAAACCTTGGAAATTTTCCCCCGATTAGCGTACAGTGAATAAGCTAATGAAGGGCACAACGAACACGATGATTTGATAAGTAAGAGATAGTATCTGATGATCTTAATCGAGACTCGAAGACGATAGACGTAAAGAAAGAAGTTTGACGAAGGAAGTAAGGGATATGTTATGTATCGGGTAGGAATTATGGACGACGAGCCAATGAGGGCCTAATGATGTCTTGGGGACAAGTAATAACGTCCCTTAGATTAGTATTGAAGTGTTGAACAAGTGTTAAGAAGGTTCCATTAGGATCGGAGATCAAACGAGTCGACGAAAACAAGTTCCGGACAACTGGACATTATACGGCCAGACATACTGGCCGTATAAAATTCACGGACCGTATGTCCAGGCCGTAGATCCACTCCAGAACAACATGGCTCACTGGACCAAACATACGGTCCAACATACGGTCAGTGAAAATTATAAGGACCGTATGTTGGTCCGAATAAAGTGGTCCGGCCAGCTTTGGTGAATTAATATAAGGGACCCTTTTCATTTCATTCCCACTCTCAACAAGTCAAGAGACATCTAGAACATTCTTTAGCACTCATCCACAAGAAAATCAAAGGAAATCCATGTTCAATAACACCAAATCAATGAGACAAAGTGTATGAAACCTAGCCAAAGTTCATCTATCTCAAGAAAACCCAAAGGAAGTGAAGTAGGGTTTTGATGCAAGAGGAGTAGTTCCATTCAAGGATTGTTCAACCATAATCTAAGGTAAGTTTCATGACTAAACCATATTGCTTAAGGTATTGGAAGGCTGAGATACTTGAATTGTAGAAAGACATAGGAAATGGGTCATTAATGAGTGAATAGTGTCATGATTGGATGGTAGTTGGATTGAATCATGAATGTTGGTATGTTGTGATTATGAATACGTTATAAACGACATTTAGGCCATGAAATAAGTATTATATATGAGGAAACGCGATAGTAAGCTATAACCATAAACGTGGAGAAATTGAAGAGAAATGGTGGATTGTGGTCAATGTATATGAATGATGATTATTGGTTGCAATGTTGTGAATGTTGTTGTGAGCATTTGGGAGTTGATATAGAATATGGGAAAAGTAGTATAAACAAAGGAGGTGCTGCCCAATTTTCCCTAGAAATAGTCACGTGTTCTTATACTCGAATTAACTAACGTTAGTGCGAATTCTTTCTTGAAGGTAGAAACGTGATATCGAAGGAGAACAAGCAAGTGATAGCTTAGTTAAACGTCAAAGGTATGTGAGGCTAGTCCTTTCTTCTAATGGCATGAATCTTCTAGCATGATTTTCTTTCCTCTTCGTGAGTTCCTATATTCCGGAAAGCTAAAAGCCCATATCTATGAATGGCAATATAAGATAAGAGATATGATATGATGATCCTATAATGTTAATGATGTTATTTATTGCTTACACCCACCTTATGTGCTAGTTCTTTCAAGGTGAGGCAGAACGTCAATGATTGCTCCATAATGAAATCGGGGGATCACGACCTTACGTCACCCCGATAAAGTGTAGTTGATCTTGAGCCTTATGCATGTACTATGATAAGATAAGCATGTTATGATGATGATATTACACCGCACCTATATGGCCGGGCAGTCACCGCTAAGGCGGGCAGCTATACACCATGGCCATATGGCATGGGCAGACACCACCAGCAGGCGGCATGAGATGATACCCCGGACGCGGGAGGCCTGGACGCAGGCTAATGTTATGATTATCACACCGATCCTATATGGACGGGCAGCTTATATATTTATGCATACATGATGAGAATTATGAGTAAGCTAGCATGCATTATTTTCCTTATACTTGACAGTCAGATACAGATGTTCCATATCGATGTTTCCTTTATGTCATTGCATTATTTCATTGTTTATGCCTCTCATACTCAGTACAATGTTCGTACTGACATCCGTTTTCTTTGGACGTTGTGTTCATGCCCACAGGTAGACAGGGGGGAGAGCTCGACCTAGACCCGTAGTAGCTGTCAGCTGATTGAAAGTACTCCTTTGTCCCGGAGGTGCTTGATTATTCTTTTGCGTATCTATTCATGTATATGTATTTTTGGGCATGACGGGGTCTTGTCCCTCCCTTATGTTTGGAACTCCAGTAGAGGCTCGTAGATACGCAGTGTGGGTTAGATGGTCTCACGAGATTGCTACTGTATATATATACATATATATTATTTTGATAGCCTAAAGGCTCGGGTATATAAAAGTATTTTATGTTCTCAAATGAAAGATGATTTTCTCATGAGTTGTGTATAAAATTGATATAAGTTGATAGCTTGCTCCAAAGCTCATTCTTATGAGATAAAAAGGTTATTTTTCATACTTATTACATGTTATCAAGAATGTTTAGTTGTTGAACAACTTGCATAGAAGGAGAAAGTAGAAGAAGAGTTCTAAACGTAGTTTTTATGATGTTTTTGAGTAGTAAGCTAACTTGAGTAATGATTCTTAGTATGATATGGATATAATCTTGATATGGAAGGTAATAATGGTGACGAGGAAGCATTATATGAAAATGTGCTAAAATGGGTATGAAGTTCCTAGCATAAGTTAAACATAAGGATGAATTTTGAAGGCTAAATGAAGTGTGATTATTTGATTATGATATTATGAGTGTATTATAGATGTTATTATGGTTGTTGGGAGTTGTTTTGTGATATGGTGGAAGTTGACAAAATAGGGGAAATGCTGCCCAATTTTCATTAGGTCATGAATTATTCTAGTTTCAATTTAGGAGTATCATTAAGGCTTAACCATGGTATGAATCCATCTAAATGTAGATTATTCAAGCTTCAATGGTGAACACTAAATAGTTAAGAAGTCAAAGATGTATGTAAGGCTAACCCTTTTTTCATTAAGGCATGGTTCCCTTGCTATATGTATTCTTTCATGAGCCCCATAATGTCTTCCAAATGACTCTATCTCTAAAATTACCAAAGCTTACGATTCCCAATACGTTCACGATTCTATTACCTCTTTTATATGATAGTTGAGCCTTGGTAGGGCCAGGTATGTATGACATCGATCCTGTTCATGGCCTGGTATGTGAAACCACCGAACCTTCATAGTCGGGTATGCTATGGATACGAATATGTATATGAGTACGGATACGAATATGGATACGAATATGTATATGAATACGGATACGGATACGAATATGGATACGGATATGGATATTTGTATATGTACATATGTATGTACACGAGCACGCATTAGAAATGGAAGGTCCCTATGGAACACAAGTAAGTTATTATGATGATGGTACTATCTCCTGATTCTCCCATCTTATGTTATTTCTTTTGTTGTCACTTATGCTCCTATTATGATGTTGATTATGCTTTACATACTCAGTACATTATTCGTACTGATGTCCTTTTATTTGTGGACGCTGCCTCATGCCCGCAGGTGGACAGAGAGACAGGCTTGATCCATAGATATCCTGTTCAGGGACTGCATAGAGAAGCTCCATTTCATCCGGAGCTACATCTTTTGGTATTATTCTTTTGTGTACATACCTATGGGCAAGGCAGGGTCTTGTCCCGCCTGTATGATGTGACATACTCTTCTTAGAGGCTCGTAGACAGTTGTGCATGGTTAGATTTCTTGTAGCCTTGTCGGCTTATATTTTATACATTATTTTGATAGCCTCGTCGGCTAGTGTACATGGATGTGGGCATTGTGTCGATGATGAATAAATGTATTGTTGTCCAACGAGATTAGCATTAATGATGGATAGAAATTATGGCTAAGCTATGTGGCTCGCCTTAATGTAAATGTGAATGTACAACTAGAGGTGCCCGGGTGGGTTAGCACCGGGTGCCCGTCATGGCCCTCTGGTTGGGTAGGTTGGTATGATTTCTATTTATGTGGCCTATGTTAGACAAAGTTGATGATATTGTGGTTAAGATTTATATTCATCTTTCCATATCTGATGAAATCATGACAAAATGATCATTCTTGAAACGTATTTACTACCATGAAAAGGCATGAGAATTGTTTATCTGTTTGTACTATTGACATTGTTGGTTATGATACAATTGCATGCTCTATTCATTCATACTTACATACATTTGAGATGCATCCTTGATTGAGGTACAGTATGGTCCGATGAGGCCGGAAAAGAGGTAAGAATGATGCTTCGTAGCCTGAGGGAAATAATTTTGGGGGTATGATATGGTTTGATACAAGCAAATATGTTATGATATGAGATCATGCTCAACCTCCGAGAGATTATGTCGAGTAGTAGTAAGCGTTATATAGACCTCAAGAGTCCCCCATGGGTCATGGCTTTGTGGCAAAGCCTTTAGCATGTGTATACCGGGTTTGGTTCTGGCCAGTTGCATTGTACACCACTTGCATTCTTACCATTATTAATTGCCTATGTTGATTTCATGATATATTTATATGAATTGATGAAAGGACTTAACTTTATGCTTATAATTGATATTATGTGAACTTGTCGTTAATCAGAATCGAAAAGATTTTAAGTGAAGTTAAAAAGGAAGATTTGAGCCTGTAAAGCCCGTTTGATGGTGAATAAGGGTGGAAATGTGATTATAAATAACTCTTATTTATCTTGTGTGATCTGTCAACTTTTATATTATCTATGCGTGTTCCTTCGTTGTCGGCCTATCAATCTTACGGGTACTAGAGTTGTACTCATACTACACTTGCTACACTTTTGTGTAAATACAGATGCAGGTTCTAGTTTGAGACTTCCAGACTGATCACGAGGCGGTGATTCAAGATTTTCAGGGTGAGCTACATGGTCGTCCATGGCCCCTGGGACTCTCTTCCTATTTACTATATATACTTGATTTCTACAGACAATTATTTCGTCCCACGGGACTTGTATTTTAGACTATTGTTAGTGTTCTTGTACGACTTAGACCGGATTTTAGGGATATGTGATGTTGGCTTTCTAGTATTTACGTTTTTGAGATTTAAGGATAATATTGTTGTTAAATCTTTCTCTTTCTTACATTGAAGATGGTATCTAAGTAATTGAGGATGGTTTGCGTACCAGTGGGAAGGGACAGATGCCATCATAACGGTGATTGGATCATAACAAGCAGATCGTGGAACTGGAGGATGATCGCGTAGATGGTATTTTCTCATGCTTGAAGATTCGATTCTCGGTCGCGGTCACGCTTAAAATCTATGATTATGTATTGTCTATATTACATGCAAGTTTGATCCTAGCTATTTGCTTCCGCTGTTTATGTCTGTATTCCATCCGTTGATGCCTGCTGTCAAGTAAGATAAGAAATTGAATTTACCTACCTTTTCATTTAGTGATGTTGAACCAAAATGTGGAGAAGGTCACCTTTATTGCTTTTTTCATTGCGCGATATTACCCAGAGATCACCCTCATTTTCTCTCTTCTTTCAAAAGTATCACTTGTCCTTTGGATAGTGCTAGTTATTGTATACCCTTTCAGAGTTTTTTTAGTAGTCATATGCCCTTTCAGTTCTACTTCAAGGACTTTATCCACAACCATTTGTTGTTTGCATAATTTAAATTCATAATATATTGTTTAACCTCTGCCACAATTACTGGTTTTGGAAATCGTTGTGCCTACTGCTGATACCTTTTTTTGTTAGGGAAGCAACCTACAAGGGGAAAGATTTTGATTATGTAAATATCGGCCTATTGCTAAAACTAGTTGCTCCTATTGTTGTTCTTTCATCAGCTTGTATATCCTATGTTATAGATAGCATGGTGTTCAATGACTAGCTAGAAGAATGAAGAAAGCTATTGTTTACCCCTTAAAAAGGTAACAATTAAATTTGTAAGTGGTTTAAAGGATATGCGATTTAATTCGTTAAAAATGCAAAGGAATAACAACAATGAACAAAGATTAAGAAAGTAAAGAGACAGCCTTAGTCCACTTAAAGAACAGCACAACGACTGGTTTGGACAGGGGCTTGAGAACTTCAAACCCGAACCAATTTGCATAGAATTATATTCCCTTTGATGTTTACAGAGCTTAAGAATTAGGGTTTATTGTATAATTATGCAGAATGATGAGATAGTCCCTTATAAGGGTTTACCTCTCTATTTATAATACAGGTGTTTGTCTTCTACATGGTAACTAAATCAATCATGGGGATAATGATTCGCTAAATCTCGGGTTCAGCAGCTGTGTGGAGTAACGTGCAAACCGAAATCTGCAACGGGCCGAATCTCTCGAACTCTTATCAACTTGAAGCATAACTCTTCGGATCCTGCTGTGTCTGAATGACTGAGTCCGAAATGTTCCTGTCTGACTAATCGAGCCCACACTGACCTATTGCTCCTCGTTATTGTTCCAGAACTTAGGCCATTGGGTCGAGACCTTAGACCCCAGTTTTCACCATATATAGATAGTCCCTCCATTTTTCAGAGAAAAGTATTGACTCTGGGAAATGGATCCGAACGAGGCTGAGATCAAAATCGAGCAATTCACACCCCGTCGCCTTTGAAAAGACATTCTATCAATTCTTCTCTCTGCCCGATACTGATGCCTCATTATTACCACGCCACCTAATCAGTCTTGGAAAACCGCCCCTTGTCAGAACTTTAACCTTTTAACTTCCAAATTTTTCCATTATATAAGGCACACATAGTTATCATATTTTGCCATGCACTCTAAACCCCTAAATCCAGAACTTTAGGAATTTTTCTTAGTTAACAGCTTATCTCCAAAAAACCTTCTCCAATAATGACTTCCATTCAATTGCTAACGCAAAGTGCAGCCCATCTTCATCGCCGCTTCGCTCTCCGCCTTATCTGCGACCGGAGCTTCTAGTCCCGAAGAGGAACTAGAGTTCCTTTGTTACATCCGACATTTTTGTTCATTCGGAAAATTCAAGATAAAATGACTTGTGATGAATAAGGCCACAATTGGACCTTACTTGGCATGAATGTGTAAGTTATGAATACCTTGGTGTGGAATTACGAAAGGAGGCCAAGGGCCAAAATTGGAATTTTGGAAAACTTGGTCCATGAATTACCATTTTTAGCCAACAATTTGGGCTCAAAAAAATAATAATAATAAGATAAGGCCCAATTGGGAAGGCCCAACCGGCCACTTCACTTTAGCCCAAGTCCATGGTGAATAATTAATCACCATGTGACATTATATATGTGATCTTATCTTAAGAAGGTTCAAGAAAAAAATCAAAAGAAATCAAGAGCAAAAGAGGAGAGCATTTCGGGTTTTGGAGAGAAAAAGAAAGAAAAGAAAGAAAAAATTTTTTGGAGCCAATCCTTTGGTTTAAAGAGTTCATCTCTTGAGAGATTATTGCTAAGCACAAGATTCTCTACAAGTTGGTATAAATATTGGGGCAAGAAAACAATTTTTATCTCCAAGTGAAGGGCTTGAAGAAAGGTGAGAATTTCATGATTTTGTTGTGTTATAAATGGTATATGTATGTTGTAGTATGTGTGAATGAATGAAAAACATTGAAATTTTGTGTGTTGGAACTAGGGGTGTGTTGGCCGAATATGTACATGAAATTGCATGATTTTAATGGCTTGAATTCTTGTTGTAATCTAGTTGTAATATGATGGGAATTATATTAGAAAGGAAAGTGGAATGAATTAGTGAAAAATTGGAACTGTGGGAGGTGGCCGTGTGGTGCTAGGTTTGATATGAAATATGAATTTGATTTTTGGTTGTATGCTAATTGAGTTAAGGTGAATTGAATCTTGTTAGCATGTTAATTGTGTTGTTATGGAAGATTGGTTATTAAGTTGTTGAAGGAAATTATTGAACTTTGTTATGATTTGTGTATAAGTGAAAATGAAAGTGTTAAGAGGCAAATTATGCTTATGACAATGAACTTGGAATATAAAAATGTGTTGATGAGTTTGCATGTTGAAAGTTAGGAAGGGATTGGAAAAGTAGTGACTTGATGAAAAGTTGAATGTTTGTGAATTTTATGAATATCTTGTGAATATTATGTGAACATGTTATGGATTCCTCCGATGTGTGTCGTAATGATTTTGATGGATAATGGATATGAAAATAATAAGTTTTGGTTGGAAATGTAAGCTTGAAACGAAAGATGATTCGTCGTGTCGAAGGGCGGCTAATAATGCCATAGCGTATGATTTAGTGGTTATTGATGTTTGTTGTTGTTTGGATGTCTCCTCTGGGTTGTTGTGTTGCTAAGTTGAGCCGAGCTAAGTCTCGGGGATGTCGTATATACAGAGGAAATGCTGCCGAAATTTCGGTAGGCAATTATGTGTAAAGTTAGAGTATTGAAAGAATGAAACTAACCAAATGATAAACTTGACCATTTCCAGATTTTGGACGAAATTTGGATTGACGCCGAGCGAGCATAAGGCGCCATCGAGGTATGTGAAGCACTTCTCTACGTTCCTAGGCATGTTCTGGATGTGGTAGGCTCGACCGCGAGCCTTAAGTCCGACTCCGTTCCCCGGAATTCGAGACGGAAAACCGCCCCAATTCCTTCAATTCAATTGAACCTATTTTCTTACAAATTGTCCTTAAAGTGAGATTTTGCACAAAAATTTCCCCAAACGGAGTCGGAACACTTCCGAATGAGTATGGGTGACCTCATAAGGTCAATTATCAATAATTTACGTATGTAGTCTCGGGTGGGTCCGAGGTGGGCCCACAAGGCCCGATACTCCCGGTACGATTTTAAAATACATCTGTTTTGGTCTGATGTTCTCCAAAAACTTCTGAACTATTGTTTTATGTATATTATGGCTATTTTTGTGTAATTTATACAATATGATTTCTGAACAGTTGAGAATCCCCTTTCTGATAATAATCTGTCGTGCCTTCCCAACTAGGATATAGGCGCGTACTATGCATACTATCTGGATATTCTGATTTTGGCTCGCCGTTTGGCACCCTTCAATTTGATCGAGTCTGTATGTTGAGTCTGTAGGTAGGTGGTTTCTCATTTATCGATTCGTGTCTGTCTCAATGCATTCTTTCACTGCGACCCGGGCCAGGTTCTGTTATCGTGCATAATTCTCTGCATTGTTCACCGCGTTCCTCGGCGTACGGGCCGGGATCTGTATGTCTGTATGATCTGTGTATGGGGATGGCGGCCAGGATGGCATATGATCTGATTTGATTCTGTCTGTCCACCGCGTCCCGTACTAAGAGGGCCGGGTTCTGTTACCGCGCCCCCAGACAGGGCCGGGATCTGTATGAATATATGCGTGTGCCATCTGTATTTATAAAGCACACGCCTTTGTATGATTTTGTATGACTCTGTGCTACTCTGCATGCATAATTCTGTCCGTCATACTACTGTCTGTCCGTCTGTGTTACGACTATTTCTGTATGTCCGTATGGCTTCTGCTTCTGTATGTCCGTATGGATTCAGATTCTGCTCGTCTGTCCGTATATGATTCCGTCTGTCTGTCCGAACTATAATTCTGTTCATTTGTGTGTAACACGATTCTATATGTCTGTCTGGATCATAACTCTGTCCGTTAGTTTGACTTATGATTTTGCCCGTTATATTTCTGTGACTCTAGTTCGGACTATGTTTATATCTGTTACGTTTCTGCTTTACATACTCGGTACATTTTCCGTACTGACCCCCGTTCTTCGGGGGCTGCGCTACATGCCCGCAGGTACAGACGCACCAGGTGATACGCCGCCCGCGTAGGTTTCCGACTCTGCTTTTTGAAGAGCTCCTTTGACCCGGAGCATATCTTTTGGTATATATTTTCTGTCTTCTGTGTACTCCGTATGTGTGTATATTCTGGGTACGGCGGGGCCCTGTCCCGCCATATGATTTTGTATGTTTGTAGAGGCCTGTAGATAGATGTGTGGGTTACGGGTTTCGTCTGTATGTTAGCCTTATCGGCTTACTTGTAAATGTCTGTATGTTCAGGTATATATGTATATATACGTATGGTTGCGCGCGTGCCGTATTTGTATCGGCCTATTTCCGTACTTCTGTTTTGAAACGAAAAAAAAAAAATTGTATGATTCGAATTCGATCAGATAGGTACGTATGGGTATCCAGTTAGGGTACCAGTCGCGGCCCACGGGGTTTGGGTCGTGACAAAAGTGGTATCAGAGCGGTTAGTCCTCGGAATGTCTACAGGCCGTGTCTAGTAGAGTCTTGTTTATCGATGTGTTGTGCACCACATCTATAAACGGGAAGCTACAGGGCATTTAGGATGTTACCCTTCTTTGGATCTTTAGATCGTGCGATAGAACTGTATTAGTAGGATGAACCTCTCCTAACGATCTGCTATGTTTCAGTGATGCCTCCGAAGAAGGCAACAGCTGCCCAGAAGGGCAAGGCCAGGATTGAGGCAGGAGAGACCAGCCAGGCCCCGAGGGTTACCAGGGCCAGTGTGCACCCTGTACTTGAGGATGTGCCCCCGTCGTCTGGATATGTTACACCCCCCTTGCCGGAGGATATCAGAGCAGCAGGAGCTGCTAATCGGGAGACGGCTCCACCGTAAGCCCCTGAGGTTCCAGTGCCCGAGCCTCCAGCTCCACAGGCAGGGGCGGAGGGTAGGGCCATGCGAGATGCGGTTCAATTATTGACCACATTGATGGCGGAGCAGGTTCGCAGGCATGGATTTGGGGGTGGTCGTGCGGATAGGTACGAGAGCTCCAGGGCTCGTGAGTTTCTGACATGTAATCCTCCAGAATTCTCCGGGGCAAAACCTGAGGAGGATCCCCAGGAGTTCATTAGAAAGATGGAGAGCACACTACGACTGATTAAGGCTTCGCCGACTGAGTCTGTGGAGTTGGCTTCGTATCGATTATATGAGGTGGCAGCAAATTGGTATGAGTCTTGGCAGCTCTCCCGGGGTGACGATGCTCCCCCAGCGGTATGGGCCGAATTTACTAAGGCCTTTCTTGACCATTTTCTACCACCAGAGCTACGAAGAGCTAGGGTCGATCGGTTCTTGAACTTGAGACAGAATGGTAGAAGTGTTCGCGAGTACAGCCTAGAGTTCGATTCATTGGCTAGGTATGCACCCACCATAGTAGCTGAGATGGCCGATAGGGTGCACAGGTATGTGATGGGACTGGACTCTTATCTGATTGATGGTTGTTTGGCTGTGGCTGCTCAGCCAGGGATGCATGTAGCCCGGGTACAGGCACACGCCCAGGGCATGGAGGACCGACGTAGGGAACGTCGGCCTGATAGGGGTTACGACAGGGGCCAGCCTAAGAGAGCCAGATCGGCTGGGTATTCAGAGGGATTTCAGAGCGAGCCTTCCCAGCGGCAGAGAAATAGGTATTCGTCCCAGCCAGCCTACAGTACGCCCCCACAGTTCGCAGGACAGAGCTCCAGAGGTCCCGGTCAGTCGAGGCCACCCATACCCCCGTGTTCTTATTGTGGGAGGCCCCACCCGGGGGAGTGTTACCGCGCTACGGGCGCTTGTTATTTTTGTGGGAGCCCAGACCATCGAGTCAGAGAGTGCCCACTTAAGGGCGGTTCGGGTTCAGCCCGGCCTGCTGGGTCCGTTGCAGGCTCATCTTCTCCTTCAGCGGCCATGCGCCCTGCGGGGCGAGGAGCACCAGCACCAGCACCAGCGCCAGCGGGTCGTGGCAGAGGACGTGGTGCAGCTTCTGGTTACAGCGGTCCTTCGAACCGCGTGTTTGCTTTAACCGGCCGGCAGGACCCAGGAGCGTCTTCGAGTGCACGCCCAGGTACGCCAGCCAATCCTTTTTGAGAAATGTATGTATGGATAAGTTTGTATTTTGCTGAATTACGTGATCTTATACTTCTGGGTATTGGAAATAGTAAGATAAATGTTAATTTGGTGGATACCGAGATTCAGAAAAGCAATATGGTAATGGTATGACTTAGCCGGGGGTGGGACCCGCTACCAAAAATTTTCAGAAAATCTGCGAAGACCCCGATTTACTCTAAAATTACGTGACAAAGGTCGTGAGGGGCAATCGACGAAATTATATTAGCCCTAACGTGTCGAAATGCATGAAAGTTTCGGAGTTAAGCGTGCTCAGGCCATAGCAATTCTGGGATGGGTGACCCCCTGGGAAGTAATGCAAAGTTTTGCTCAAGTGTAGGTATGACCGATATAAATGAAAACTTGGGGTAATCTAAAGGAAAAGAGAATGTATGGAGTAATTAGCGCCTTTACAGATACCACACAGACCGACGCGGGTTAAATGGGCAAAAAGGAAAGGTGCGATACCACTCGGAAAACTTAGCGAATCCGGATAACAGTCAGCGACGACCCGAATGTTGTCAGGGGATAGAAAAAGCCCAATTACATCATAAGTTAGTCTGGTATGGCGATGGTTGTAAAAGGAAAGAGAGTATGGATAGTAGGGAAGGAGAGAGATAAGTAGAGCGAGTAAGCAGAAACTTTGAAAAAGTCGATAAGCGACACCCAAGACGATTTGTATGATTGATTCTGAATACGTTCCTGTCTGACATATCTCTGTACGATTAACTCCGATTACGAATCTGTCTGACACACCTCTGTATTTCTGACTCCGGATATAAATCCGTCTGGTGTGCCTCTGTACGTCTAATTTTGATCACGCATCTGTCTGATACATCTCCGCATGTCTGATTCTAAGTGTGACTCTGTATGATACATTTCTGTAAGCCTGATTCCGATTTCGAAATCCGTCCGATACCTTTTTATACATCTGACTCTGATCTCAGATCTGTCTGACATACTTCCGTATCTCTTCTTTTGATTATGAATCTATCCGCCATAGTTTGGCATGTCTGCTTCCGATTACGAATCCGTCCGATATGCTTCTACGCGTCCGGTTCCAGTCCTGAATCTGTTGGTAAGAAGTGTCTGGTATGAAGTGGGATTATATTGATGTGGTAGAAATCTCCGGAGTGTAACAAGAAATGATACGGACTATGACGTCTGGAAAGCGTTCGTCAGTTACAAGAATATAGCTTATGGTTCGACGATTGCGTGGGGTACGAGAAGATATATTATGAAGGCATCTGAATCTGTGATGTAAAAAAAAAAAAAATTACCCCATATGTTGGTAAAGAAGCCATATCGGAAAGTAAGCAAAGGACGACTATAAAGAGAACCCTCCCGGAGTAGTATGGCGCCCCATAAGGTCAATTTAACATTCGAGGACGAATGTTCTAAAGGGGGGGAGGATGTTACATCCGACATTTTTGTTCATTCGGAAAATTCAAGATAAAATGACTTGTGATGAATAAGGCCACAATTGGACCTTACTTGGCATGAATGTGTAAGTTATGAATACCTTGGTGTGGAATTACGAAAGGAGGCCAAGGGCCAAAATTGGAAT
This sequence comes from Lycium barbarum, assembly GCF_019175385.1. Classification (NCBI taxonomy): domain Eukaryota; kingdom Viridiplantae; phylum Streptophyta; class Magnoliopsida; order Solanales; family Solanaceae; genus Lycium; species Lycium barbarum. The sequence goes on along the minus strand of NC_083337.1, from coordinate 99,400,306 downwards.
TTTGGAAAACTTGGTCCATGAATTACCATTTTTAGCCAACAATTTGGGCTCAAAAAAAAAATATTAATAAGATAAGGCCCAATTGGGAAGGCCCAACCGGCCACTTCACTTTAGCCCAAGTCCATGGTGAATAATTAATCACCATGTGACATTATATATGTGATCTTATCTTAAGAAGGTTCAAGAAAAAAATCAAAAGAAATCAAGAGCAAAAGAGGAGAGCATTTCGGGTTTTGGAGAGAAAAAGAAAGAAAAGAAAGATAAAAAATTTTGGAGCCAATCCTTTGGTTTAAAGAGTTCATCTCTTGAGAGATTATTGCTAAGCACAAGATTCTCTACAAGTTGGTATAAATATTGGGGCAAGAAAACAATTTTTATCTCCAAGTGAAGGGCTTGAAGAAAGGTGAGAATTTCATGATTTTGTTGTGTTATAAATGGTATATGTATGTTGTAGTATGTGTGAATGAATGAAAAACATTGAAATTTTGTGTGTTGGAACTAGGGGTGTGTTGGCCGAATATGTACATGAAATTGCATGATTTTAATGGCTTGAATTCTTGTTGTAATCTAGTTGTAATATGATGGGAATTATATTAGAAAGGAAAGTGGAATGAATTAGTGAAAAATTGGAACTGTGGGAGGTGGCCGTGTGGTGCTAGGTTTGATATGAAATATGAATTTGATTTTTGGTTGTATGCTAATTGAGTTAAGGTGAATTGAATCTTGTTAGCATGTTAATTGTGTTGTTATGGAAGATTGGTTATTAAGTTGTTGAAGGAAATTATTGAACTTTGTTATGATTTGTGTATAAGTGAAAATGAAAGTGTTAAGAGGCAAATTATGCTTATGACAATGAACTTGGAATATAAAAATGTGTTGATGAGTTTGCATGTTGAAAGTTAGGAAGGGATTGGAAAAGTAGTGACTTGATGGAAAGTTGAATGTTTGTGAATTTTATGAATATCTTGTGAATATTATGTGAACATGTTATGGATTCCTCCGATGTGTGTCGTAATGATTTTGATGGATAATGGATATGAAAATAATAAGTTTTGGTTGGAAATGTAAGCTTGAAACGAAAGATGATTCGTCGTGTCGAAGGGCGGCTAATAATGCCATAGCGTATGATTTAGTGGTTATTGATGTTTGTTGTTGTTTGGATGTCTCCTCTGGGTTGTTGTGTTGCTAAGTTGAGCCGAGCTAAGTCTCGGGGATGTCGTATATACAGAGGAAATGCTGCCGAAATTTCGGTAGGCAATTATGTGTAAAGTTAGAGTATTGAAAGAATGAAACTAACCAAATGGTAAACTTGACCATTTCCAGATTTTGGACGAAATTTGGATTGACGCCGAGCGAGCATAAGGCGCCATCGAGGTATGTGAAGCACTTCTCTACGTTCCTAGGCATGTTCTGGATGTGGTAGGCTCGACCGCGAGCCTTAAGTCCGACTCCGTTCCCCGGAATTCGAGACGGAAAACCGCCCCAATTCCTTCAATTCAATTGAACCTATTTTCTTACAAATTGTCCTTAAAGTGAGATTTTGCACAAAAATTTCCCCAAACGGAGTCGGAACACTTCCGAATGAGTATGGGTGACCTCATAAGGTCAATTATCAATAATTTACGTATGTAGTCTCGGGTGGGTCCGAGGTGGGCCCACAAGGCCCGATACTCCCGGTACGATTTTAAAATACATCTGTTTTGGTCCGATGTTCTCCAAAAACTTCTGAACTATTGTTTTATGTATATTATGGCTATTTTTGTGTAATTTATACAATATGATTTCTGAACAGTTGAGAATCCCCTTTCTGATAATAATCTGTCGTGCCTTCCCAACTAGGATATAGGCGCGTACTATGCATACTATCTGGATATTCTGATTTTGGCTCGCCGTTTGGCACCCTTCAATTTGATCGAGTCTGTATGTTGAGTCTGTAGGTAGGTGGTTTCTCAGTTATCGATTCGTGTCTGTCTCAATGCATTCTTTCACTGCGACCCGGGCCAGGTTCTGTTATCGTGCATAATTCTCTGCATTGTTCACCGCGTCCCTCGGCGTACGGGCCGGGATCTGTATGTCTGTATGATCTGTGTATGGGGATGGCGGCCAGGATGGCATATGATCTGATTTGATTCTTTCTGTCCACCGCGTCCCGTACTAAGAGGGCCGGGTTCTGTTACCGCGCCCCCAGACAGGGCCGGGATCTGTATGAATATATGCGTGTGCCATCTGTATTTATAAAGCACACGCCTTTGTATGATTTTGTATGACTCTGTGCTACTCTGCATGCATAATTCTGTCCGTCATACTACTGTCTGTCCGTCTGTGTTACGACTATTTCTGTATGTCCGTATGGCTTCTGCTTCTGTATGTCCGTATGGATTCAGATTCTGCTCGTATGTCCGTATTATGATTCCGTCTGTCTGTCCGAACTATAATTCTGTTCATTTGTGTGTAACACGATTCTATATGTCTGTCTGGATCATAACTCTGTCCGTTAGTTTGACTTATGATTTTGCCCGTTATATTTCTGTGACTCTAGTTCGGACTATGTTTATATCTGTTACGTTTCTGCTTTACATACTCGGTACATTTTCCGTACTGACCCCCGTTCTTCGGGGGCTGCGCTACATGCCCGCAGGTACAGACGCACCAGGTGATACGCCGCCCGCGTAGGTTTCCGACTCTGCTTTTTGAAGAGCTCCTTTGACCCGGAGCATATCTTTTGGTATATATTTTCTGTCTTCTGTGTACTCCGTATGTGTGTATATTCTGGGTACGGCGGGGCCCTGTCCCGCCATATGATTTTGTATGTCTGTAGAGGCCTGTAGATAGATGTGTGGGTTACGGGTTTCGTCTGTATGTTAGCCTTATCGGCTTACTTGTAAATGTCTGTATGTTCAGGTATATATGTATATATACGTATGGTTGCGCGCGTGCCGTATTTGTATCGGCCTATTTCCGTACTTCTGTTTTGAAACGAAAAAAAAAAATTTGTATGATTCGAATTCGATCAGATAGGTACGTATGGGTATCCAGTTAGGGTACCAGTCGCGGCCCACGGGGTTTGGGTCGTGACATCCTTGTTGCTGATATTCTTCCTGTTGGTTTCAAGTATGGGAATGACTGCAAGGTTTCTCACCATCTTGAGTCTATAGAAAACTTTGAATCCTTAATTGATGCCGCCATTGTTCCCACAGTTCGGAACGATTGTAACTTGGGCGCAGACATTGACATTGTCCTTGTTAATCAGGGGGCGAGGATCAATCACCATGTTAAAGGTTATTCATTAGTCTACACTTATCCATTTGCTATCGAATTTTCTTTTCCTATTCCTCAAGTTATAAAGGACTTCTGCCGCCGGTATCGGTTTTGTCTCGGGCACCTAGCCCCATAAGTTTGAAGGCTCGTGTACTGCATTGGGATCTTGGCCAACATAGCTAGGGTTTCTTTTACTCTCGATCACTTAATCCACATTTACATTCCCCGAGTGATCCGGGGTGGCATAGTTCATTTGTACCTTCATGGGGCCCGAGACCTTATTGATCCGGAAGTTGATTTTGAAAGGGGATGGTTGCATCGGTTCATCATGATTCGCACGGACCAACTTCTCCATCCCCTGTCTATACCTTTCCCCAAAGTGTGGAACCCTGTTCTGACTCCGGTTGAACCTGATCTCATAGTTACCATTTTTAATGGGTGGTTACGCTGTTAGGCGCTTCTTGCGGCCTAGGCAGCTCCTAGAGGGTCATGGCACCCAGAGGGTGGAGAGGCAAAAATCATGGTAAGTTTTGATTTGCTCATGAAGTTTCTTATTCTTTTTTAGCAGTGTAATCTAAGCCCAAACCTTTGGTTTTCAAGACTCCCTACGAAGAAGACTTTTTCAAAGGGAAAAAGCACTGAAGAAGTGGATACCGGGGTTACTACTGAAGAAGAGGATATTGAGGCCTCTATTGCTCCAGTTAAGGCCGTGATACGAAGAGCCGCTCCGAGCATTTCAGCTACCTCTTCGGGGATAGGCTCTTGTGTTAGGTTGCGCCGTATTTCACGGGCTCGGAAGAAGACTCCTCGCGGGGGACCAACCCCGGTGATCATTCTTGATGAAGATGAGCCCTCAGTCGAGGTCAACGTTGCCGTGTAGGACAGTCCCGGTGGTAGCTTGATCTTTCCAAAGTATGACCATGAAGCCACATAGCTGAAGTATGAACCTGCCAGAGCATCCGAGGACTTGAACTGAAGTTCTCAACCTTCGGATCACCGGACCGGCTTCTTTCCTTTTATTTTTAGTTTAGGACCTTATGTTTGGTGCGATTAGTATAATCGAGATAAGTGTGTATTCGTCAATGTATAGAAATTTTATTTGAAGTGAATGGGACCTTTTTTTGGATTATGAATGTTTTCATCCGCTTTAATTTTCATCCGAACTGAATGAGCTTTCTTTTTGTCAGAATCTCCGTCTTGAAGTGAAACGTCGGTTTTAGTAGTGCCTTCTCCCCCAAGTTTTTAAAATAGGCGGGAAACCCAAACGTCTTTTCACGTTACGTCCACCTAACTTCGTACACGTGTAATTTTTTTATTGGACATCCTTTCGGTTATCTGATCAATGCATTCTGCCATAATGACTCTTCGCATATAAATAGTTCGTCTTCCTTCAGTTTTACTATTTACAGCCTGAAAAAGTCACTCCTCGATTTCTATCCTAGTTTTCATCTTCATCTGAGAAGCCCAAATCTTCGTCGAAATCTTCAAACCTTTCGCCGGAATCTTCATCCTGTTCTTTATATTTTTCCTAGATCTTCAAATATTCATAAAAGTTTCTCTCACTCTCTCCCTTATTCAAATCTTCAATGAAAAATGGTTTCAAGTTCAAGATCCTCTTCTCAAGAGGCCTCTCCGGTTGGCTCCCCTCGGTCAACCGATGCTACTGCTGAGCTCGAGGTTAGAACCCCGTATAAGCCTCGTAGTAAAGATGTCATCCCTTCGACGTACCACTTTGACTCCGAGTTAGCGGTTGAAAATCCTCCGAAAGGCGGTAAAGCCGACCGAGGTTACAACTTAAGGCGATATCCCTCCGCGATCGACGGGACCATCATTCCAAAAGTTTGTTCAGATTGTGGTTGCAAGGACAGCCCCTCCGAGATCGTAATCCCGGGACCTGACGATGACATCACTACATACGTGGAGGGGTACTCGAGTGTTTACACTTACTTCTTCACTTTCAACTTAGAACCCTCAATCGATGAGGTGATCCTGCATATGTGCAAGACATACAAATTGTTTCTTGCGCAAACTGGGCCAAATGTCTGGCAGATCGTCACATGCATCCGATTCTTGGAAAACAACGTCAAGGTTCCATTCACGCTGCACCATCTGATTCGACTTTACTCTCCCCGGATCTTTCACGGTGGGATCATGAAACTCACAAAGCATGGCAAGTACCCGATCCTTTCCAGCATAGACGAAAACAAGGATTGAGGTTGGTTAGAATGCTTTATTCAAGTCAAGACCAAGGAGATCATTCCTCGAGGGTATCTGTCATGACCCGACTAGAAGCCATGACGGGTACCCGGGGCTAACCACCGAGCACCACTCATTCTATTCAAATCATAAGAGAATCATCTTTCATTGAGAACATAAATACTTTTATATACATAAGCCTTTCGGTTATCAAAATGATAATATATATATATACAGTAGTAACATCGTGAGACCATATGACCCACACCTACGTATCTACGAGCCTCTACTAGAGTGCAAGACGTAGGGGCGGGACAGGACCCCGTCGTGTCCAAAATATACATATGTACACAAAAGAATAATCAAAAGCACCTCCAGAACAATGGAGTGCTCTCAAATCAGCAACTAGCTCGTACGAGTCTGGATCAAGATCACCTCCCTGTCTACCTGTGGGCATGAACACAGCGTCCAAAGAACGGACGTCAGTACGAACATTGTACTGAGTATGTAAGACAAAAATGAGATGACCATAATAGAAGAATCATAAGCCATAGGAGGAAGATATAACCTGCATGAGTTTCATAGGTGAATACATTTCATACATATATCGTATATTTATATAATCATAGTACATGTGTCATCATAGCGCATATATCATCGCATCATAATACTCACCGTAAACCCGTGTCCGTGTAACCATCATATGCCGCCCACTAGTGGTGATCATGTCTGGCCTTCTAGGCACGGTGGAATCATAAGCAGCCCGCCTTAGCGGTGACATGTCCGGCCATTTAGGCACGGTGGAATCATAAGCAGCCCGCCTTAGCGGTGACATGTCCGGCCATTTAGGCACGGTGGAATCATATCGTTATATACCCATCGTAACTCAACATTTTCATACATGGCATAGGCATATTATAAACTTACATTATTGATCATCTCATAGACATATCATGACTTAGCATCATTATACATTTATCATTAAAACATACATTAGAACTTGAAGGCAACTATGGCTATGTCGGGGTGACAAAAGGTCGTGAACCCCCGATTCCATTATGGAGCATTTATAAGTATTCTGCCTCACCTTGAAGGAAATAGTATAGAAGGTGAGTGTATACAATAAACGGCATCATTAACTATATAGGAACATCATATCATGAACTCTAGAATCTTTAGACTAAGCTCATCATCATCATTATTGGGCTCGTAATGTATCTCTTATCTCGTGTAGCTATTCATGAACATAGACTCTTAGCTTTCTGGGATATAGAGGATTCATGGAGAAGAAGGAAAAATAATGTCATCGGATTCATGCCATAGAAAGAAAGGACTAGTGTCACGACCCAGCCCCGTAGGCCGTGACTGGTGCCCTAATTGGACACCCATACAGACTTATTTACCAGATCAGCATATCAAAAACTTATTCAATTTTAACATACGTTAATTTGAACAGATACTGAAAACAAATATCATCTTAAGCGGTCACCCGTACAGAAATATCATACCAAAAACCGGTAGGCTGGCGGAATACACATCGCCCGAATACACATACATATACAAACATATGGGCCGTTTTGGCCATAATAGCAAACGGGGCCGCTTAAGGCACAAATCACAAACATAATCGAACAAACATGACCCATGACCCACATATATGACTACAGGCCTCTACAAACCATAACAGAAACATATGACGGGACAGGGCCCCGCCGTACCCAAATAGCCATTCATACAGAACATGTATAACAGAAGATATGTACCAAAAATATGAGCTCCGGATAAAAAGGATTACTCCAAACAGCAGAATAAGTATCCTACACTGGCGGGTCACCTGAACGAACGTCTGTACCTGCGGGCATGAAACGCAGCCCCCGAAGAAAAAGGGGTCAGTACAAAATATGTACTGAGTATGTAAAGCATGAAATACAGTGATCTGAATCATAATTCGAGTGAGAAGTACAGAAATTTGGTACAGAATTAGTATATCAAAACCTATGCTGAAAAATATAAATAATGCAAATAAAATCATGCATAGGGCTCAGGAACGTAGTCGCCACTCCGACGCTGGCGCCACAACAAATCATACTCCAGAAGGTTTCAAATCTCCGTACAATCCTCGAACATATCGTATCATCATAACATATCACAACATCAGAACATATCATATGCCATATCACATCATAACGCCGTATATATGCGGTACCCGGCCCTATAGCGAGGTCTCGGGAACTGTAACACATCATACTATCGAATATAACACAGTGTGCACGATCATAAAACCGGGCCGGGATCCGGCGAACGATATCATATTAGTATACACGAGCGGAGTAGTGAGGAAACCATATGCATATAAGTACATAAATAAATTTCAAAACTCGATGGACAAACATATTTACCGACATCTGAAGGCTCAAAATATGATTCGGGTCAATCGGAATTAGTATAAGAAAGTTACGAGCTTTTGAAGTACAGAACCTTCTAAAAATATTTCATAAGCCATACTTGGAAATTCAAGTATCATTCATATTAGAAAACTTTCGAACATCATTATGGATCGAATATTCATATTAGGAAACTTTCGAATAACATTATGGATCAAATCAAATGGAGACTTTTGGACCATATTTACATACAAAAATATTCATCAAAAATTTAGTCCTCTCGATTTTTCTTTCGAACAACATTCGGAAACATAACCACTAGAGTCTTCGAATATCACAAATATGTATCAAGCCATGTGAAATGGCTTATGGAAGTCAAAGATGTTAGCCATCCTAGTGGCTCTAAGAGTAGGATTTTCTTTATAAGCATACATATACATTTTTGTTCATTTCAAAAGGATCATGCCAAAAGAAGGAAAGGTAGGCTTTACATACCTCAATTGCTCGCTAACCAAATCACGAATCAAGTCTCGGGCTCTCCAATATCTACAATAACGTTATCAATTACCAAACATTAGCTACAAGTACTTAGAACTCCAATTCTATCTAGTACTTGTCTACAGAAATTTCGGCAGCATCTCCCCTGTAAATTCAACATCCCCGAGAATTTAACTCGGCCAAATTCATCAACAACCATACCAACAATACCAACAACCGTACCAATAACATCAAGAATCAATTTAAAGCGTATTCTAATATTAGTAACCTTCAATCTCTACGTAGCTTATCACATTCAATTCAACTACGTATTTTTAAGCCAATATCAACGCTCACATATCTATTACTAATCCAAGATCATTCAAACACAATTTAAGAACACTTTAAACAATTTGTACAATATTCAAACAATCCCACTAACACCATATTCTACCCGAAACTTCTACAAACGCAACGAAACTACGACGACGCATTTTCTTCTTTCAAATTCATCAACAACAATTCACACTTTAGCAACTCCACTCCCGTAATTACATAAAAACTATAATAAAATAACATAGTTTTCTACAACAACCAACAACCAATTTCCATGCCAACTTGAACCGTTAGTCTTCCATTTACATCACAAAGGCCACACCAACACAATTAACATACTAAATAAATTTAATTCATCTTCCTTCACTACCCATACCACACGGCCACACACACTCACACACACCCACACGGCTACACCCACAACACACAAATTTCATACTTTTAATTCATTTTCACATACTACAACATATATATAAGTCTTCCATAACATAAAAAGGACAGAATTTTTACCTTTTCTTCAATTTTCCACTTGCCACAAAAGGTATTTTCTTGCCTAAAAAACTATACCACGTTGAAGAGGGTCTTGAACTTAGTAGGAATACTAGAAAATTAAAAAATTTGGATCAAAGTTGGAAGGCTTGAAAAAAAAAAATCTCTCCTTCTCTATGGCGGAATACCCCCTTTTTTTTTTGCTCTCAACTTGTGTTTCTTGAATGTTCTTGTATAATGGCCCTTCTTACCTATTTATTTCATGTTTTTAATTTACATGGGCTTGGGCCCTTTTTATTTCCCATGGCCGGCCACCTCCAAATGTTGGGCCTCTTTTTCTCTTTTTTTTTTTTATTTTTTTTCCAAGCCCATTTAGTTAGGTTAATATTTTGTAAGTCATGAAACTAATTTCCAAAATTCCAATTTTTTCCTTAGCCTTCCTCGATATTTCCGCATCAATATTTTTCATGAACAACATATATGTTAAATAAATTCAAAATATTGCCTTATCTCTTACTAGTCACAATTATTTCAAATTTCCCGAATATGCAAAATACGGGATATAACAACTAGCCTCACATACCTTTTTCGTTTAACTAATCTATCGCTTTCTTGTTCTCCTTCAATGCCCACGTTTCTACCTTCAAGAGAATTCGCGTTAACATTAGCTAATCGATTAATTAAACGTGCTTACTAAAGCTAAAGAAAATTGGGCAACATTTCCTTTGTTTATACAACTTTTCCCATATTCTATATCAACTCCCAAACATTGATAACAACATTCACAATATCACAAGCAACAATCATCATCCATCTATGTTTTTCACATTTCACAATTTCACTCCAATTTCTCCATAATCATGGTCATAATTCGTTATTGCATTTCCTCACACATAATACTTATTCCATGTTCTAAATGTCGTTCACAACATCCTTACAATCACAACATACCAATATTCATAGTTCATCCCAAACTACTGCTCAACAATAACACTATTCACACATTCATGACCCATTTCCTACATCTTTCTACAATCCAAGTGTTTTTAACTCTCAACACCTTAAACAACAAGGAATGATCATAAAACTATCCTTAGATGATGGAAGAATAAGCCTTGAGTGGGAATTCTCTTCTTGCACAAAAATCCTAGTCCACTTCCCTTGGGATTTCTTGGCTTAGATGAACTTTGATATGTTTTCTACACTTGATTTTGTGGGTTTGATGTAGTTGATCATAGATTTCTCTGGGTTTCTTATGTATGGAGAGTGGAGAGAATTCTAGAGGTTTCTTGAAGTGAGGAGAGTGGAAATTGAAATGAATTAAATGAGAGAGAGGTCCTTATATCAACTTAAAATCTGTCCCGACCAGATTCTACGGACCAACATACGGTCCGTATAATTTATACTGGCCGTATGTCTGGCCGTAGATCTGGTCCAATGAAGGACCTCATTCTGGGAAATACATACGGATGTACATACGGTCTGTATGTTTTATACAGCCAGTATGTTTGGCTGTATAATTCCCAGTCCTCCGAAACTCGTTCTCGTCGACTCGTTTGATCTCCAATCCTTATGGAACCTTCTTGACACTTGTTTAACACCTCGATACCAATCTAAAGGACATTATCACTCTTCTCCAAGACATCAAATTCTATTTCTTACTTATCAAAACATTGTATACGTCGTGCCCTTCGCTAGCCTATTCACTGTACGTCGATGGGAAATTTTTCAAGGTGTAACATTCTTCCCCCCTTTTGGAACATTCGTCCTCGAATGTTAAACACTCGAGGATTCTACGAAAATTTCGCCAGAGTTTCCCCTGTAATATGGCACTACCATCCTGTCACAACAACCCATAATAATATTGCCTCACAGGGCCACAACACAATAGAATTATAAATTGGCCACACACGACCAAAAGCATGAAAAGAAAGAATACATACCTCATAATGTTAGTGTTTCATCTTGAATCTCTCCTGGGGGTTGGAATAAGTGCGGGTACTTGGACTTCATACTCACTTCTGCTTCTCAGGTCATTTCCTCTCGGTTGTCATTTCGCCACAAGACTTTGACTGAAGCTACTTCCTTATTTCGAAGTCTTCGTACTTGCCTGTCTAAGATGGCAATGGGTACTTCTTCATATGTTAGCTTTTCTGTCACTTGAACATCATCTATTGGGACAATCCTCGTAGGATCCCCAACACACTTGCGGAGCATCGAGACATAAAAAATTGGATATACTGATTCAAGTTCTGAAGGTAAATCCAATTCATAGGTTACATGACCCACCTTACGGATAATTTTATAAGGTCCAATGTATCGAGGACTTAATTTTCCTTTCTTGCCAAATCTCATCACCCCTTTCATTGGCGACACCTTCAAAAATACCCAGTCATCAACCTGAAATTCCAAGTCTCGCCGGCGGTTGTCCGCGTAAGATTTTTGGCGACTTTGGGCTGTCAACAATCGATCTCGGATCACCTTGACTTTTTCTACCGCTTGCTGAATCAATTCAGGGCCTATCGGTTGTACTTCTCCTATTTTAAACCATCCAATTGGGGATCTACACTTCCTTCCATATAAAGCTTCATACGGAGCCATTTGGATACTGGAATGACAGCTATTGTTGTATGTAAACTCGATTAGAGGTAAGTGATCATCCCAACTACCACCGAAATCTAGAACACATTCCCGTAGCATATCTTCCAAAGTCTAAATAGTACGTTCAACTTGTCCATCAGTCTGCGGATGAAATGTCGTGCTAAGCTTCACTTGGGTACCTAGACCTTCTTGAAAAGACTTCCATAACTTGGCTGTAAATTGCGCTCCTTTATCTGTGATAATGGATATTGGTATACCATGGAGTCGCACAATTTCTTTGAGATACAACCTTGCATAATCTTCAGCCGAGTATGTGGTTCTGATTTGAAGAAAATGAGCTGCTTTCGTCAATCTGTCCACAATCACCCATATGGAATCATACTTGCCTCGGGAACGAGGTAACCCCACAATAAAATCCATGTTGATCACTTCCCATTTCTAAGTAGGGATTTTCATTGCTTGCAATAATCCTCCTGGATTTTGATGTTCGATTTTCACTTGTTGGCAATTTGGACATTGAGCTACAAATTCTGCTATGTCTCTCTTCATGCCATACCACCAATATATCAATTTGAGATCATGATACATCTTTGTTGCACCTGGATGGATAGAATACCGAGAATAATCGGCTTCTTCTAGAATTTGACGGTGCAATTCTGCAACACTCGGAACACATAGCCTGCCTCGATATCTGAGAATTCCATCCATAGAAATTTCAAATGGGGACTTCTCTTTTTCATGAGATGTGTCTCTGTAATGGCACAAATGAGGATCTTCATACTGACGCTCTTTCACTTCCATATCCAGAGACAAAACTGTGGGATCATTAATACCGATTCCTGCACCACCTGAATCAATTAAACGTACTCTAAGATTAGCTAATTGGTGGAGCTCATGAATTAATTCTTTCTTCTCTGGAGGAACTTCGCATAGGCTACCCATCGATCGGCGGCTAAGCGCATCAGCTACTACATTTGCCTTTCTGGGGCGGTATAAAATGCTCACATCATAATCTTTCAATAGTTCTAACCACCGCCTCTGCCGCAGATTCAACTCCTTTTGTTTGAAAATGTACTGAAGACTCTTGTGATCTGTATAAATATCGACATGCACACCATACAAGTAATGTCTCCACATTTTTAATGCATGAATGACTGCAGGCAATTCGAGATCGTGAGTTGGATAGTTCTTTTCATGTTTCCGCAGCTGTCTTGAAGCATAAGCAATGACTCTACTGTGTTGCATTAACACGCATCCTAACCCAACACCGGAATCATCACAGTACACCACATAACCATCCGGCCCTTCTGGAAGTGTTAAGACTGGAGCTGAGGTTAATATGTCCTTCAACTCTTGGAAGCTGCGTTCACAAGCATCATTCCATTGAAATTTAACCGACATCTGGGTTAGCTTCATCAATGGGGATGAAATAGAGGAAAATCCCTCTACAAAACTTCTATAGTAACTTGCCAATCCCAGAAAACTACAGACTTCTGTAGGCGTCGTAGGCCTTGGCCAAGTCTTCATAGCTTCAATTTTTTGAGTGTCGACTCGAATATCATCATCTGAAATAACATGGCCCAGAAATGTCACAGAATTCAACCAAAACTCGCACTTTGAAAATTTGGCATATAATTCTCAGGTTTGAAGAATTCCAAGAACAATACGTAAATGATCTGCATGTTCTGATTCTGTGCGAGAGTATACCAGAATATCGTCAATGAATACTATCACAAATAAGTCCAAGAGTGGCCTGAATACATTATTCATCAAATTCATAAACACTGCCAGAGCATTAGTCAACCCAAACGACATCACCCGGAACTCATAATGGCCATATCTCATTCTGAAAGCTATTTTTGGGAATATCTTCTTCTCTAACTCTCACTTGATAATAACCCGACCTCAAGTCTATTTTAGAAAACCACTTGGCACCCTGTAGTTGATCAAACAAATCATCAATCCTTGGGAGAGGATATTTGTTCTTTATCGTCACCTTATTCAACTGTCTATAATCGATGCACATTCGTAAGGAACCATCTTTCTTTCTCACGAACAAGACTGGTGCTCCCCACGGTGATGAACTGGGTCTAATAAACCCCTTCTCAAGCAAATCTTTCAACTGTGTCTTTAGCTCTTTCAATTCTGTCGGAGCCATTCGGTAAGGAGGAATGGAAATAGGCTTGGTATCCGGCAGCACATCAATAGCGAAGTCAATCTCTCTTTCTGGAGGAAGGCCTGGAAGTTCATCTGGAAATACATCTGGAAATTCATTCACTACCGGAATGGATTGGAAAGTTGGCGACTTTGCCTCGGTGTCATGAACTCGGACTAAGTGATAAATGTAGCCCTTAGCTATCATCTTTCTTGCCTTAAGGTAGGAAATAAACCTACCCTTTGGAGAGGCTGTATTACCCTTCCATTCAAACACGGGCTCTCCCGAAAATTGAAATCGAACCACTTTCATTCGGCAATCAACATTAGCATAACATGAAGCCAACCAATCCATACCCATGATCACATCGAAATCTAACATTTCCAGCTCAATTAAGTCAGCTTTGGTCTGGCGATTGCATATCACAAGTACACAATTTTTATACACTTGTCTAGCTATAACGGGATCACTAACCGGAGTAGATACCTCAAAAGGCTTTATTGGCTCAAGTTTCACCCCAATACGACCAGCAACATACGAAGTAATATAAGATAGAGTAGAACTCGGGTCTATCAATGCATATACATCGTGGGAAAATATGGATAATGTACCTGTAACCACATCCGGGGAGGACTCAAGATCCTGTCGTCCGGATAAAGCGTACACACGGGCTGAATGGCACCTGAAGTAGATGCTCCCCCTCTGCCTCTACCTCAACCTACTGAAATCTGGGGAGTCTGTCCTGCCGGGCGCACTGAGGAGTAACCAGCTGCTGATCCTATGGGCTGAGCCCCACCTCTGCCATACCTCAAGGGACAATCTAGCATCAAGTGCCCAGTCTGTCCACAAACATAGCAAGCATCTGCGCCCTGGCGGTATGGCCCCGAGTGTAATTTCCTGCACTGGCTACATCGTGGAACTGGTGATCTCCTCTGACTATAATCACCCCCAAACTGAGAACCCGAAGCTCTCAAACTCTGACCCTGTCCTGAAGGAAAGGAGCGATCAAATCTCCTATCTGCAAATCATGGAGGCGCACTACTCACCGACTGGCCTGAATGTCTGGAATAAGTCTGCCTCGATCCCCCTCTATAATCGCTACCTGCCCCCATAGATCTGGCCCTCTTGCTTTGCCTTCTATCAATGTCACGATCACCCCTTGCGGATGTCGTTGTCCTTCTAAATTCTGGGCATGGGCTTGTATTCGGGAAATATCCATCCCATCTTGCAACGAAGTGATGTGGCATGATTTTACGCCACAATCGATTTTTTTCTGCTATAATTTTTTTTTTAAGAAAGTCTATGTCATTTTACATGGTTTTTAGTGTTTTTCAGGAAACGGAACAGATTCGGAATGAAAACAGTTGAAAGTGCAGATTTGGTCGTAAACTCAATTTACGGTCCATATTCTCAAACATGGGTCGTATTCCATGGGCGTATTAAAGAATAAGAGAACCAGAAAGGCAGGCTAAGGACATGGTGATTTATGAACAAAGTTTACGGACCGTATTCCACTTTACGGTCCGTATTTCAAAGCGTATTTAACCATTTGAGCATTTGGCAGAAAGTCAGGGTTTTGGAAGTTGAACGACGATTGGGCAGTTTACGGGCCGCAAACTAATTTACGGTCCGTATTTCAAGAGATTGAAGATTGCTCAAAACTGGAAGGATGACTTGGTCGTAAACTGCTTTACGGTCCGTATTTCACTTTACAGACCGTATTTCGTATCGACGGGGACCAAAGTGCAAATCTGCAGCTTTCACGTTTTCAGAACCTATAAATAGTCATTGTAGGGTTTTAATAATGATCAGTTATCATATTTTTGTCTCTTGACTTAGAACATTAAATACTCTCTAGATTTTGAAGGTTCAAACATTAATTCAAGTATTATCAATTCCTTTTTTCTTCCAAAGTAAGAAATTATGAATTCTTCAATTTCTTATTTCGTGTTCTTTGTCATGAGTAGCTAAATTCCCTTACTAGGGTTGTGAACCCAATGATGGGTGTTTTGTGATTCGGTTTGTGATTGATATACACATAATGAATTATTAGGGTTTATTTATTCTTCATTCTTCATGCATAATTAATGGTTGCAAACATTGATTAAAGCCATAAACCTTGAATTATTTGGGAAAATAATTAGGGTTGGTAAGAATAAATAACAAGGACTCAAAGCTTTAAACTTTGTTTAATAAATTCACTTAGGAATAAGAAGAATTTATTTGGCATGATTAATTGTGTTACACCTCGGAAATTTCCCCCGTGAACGTACAACGAATAGACTAACGAAGAATACGGGTATATGATGTTTCAATGAGAAGGGAACGACGTTTGACGACCTTAAGTATGATTTCAAAGGCAATGGGAACAAGAGATAGGTTATGCTCCACAATGACTAATTATAGGTTCTGAAGACAAGGAAGTTACAGATTTGCACTTTGGCCCAGTTGGTCGTAAAATGAAATACGGACCGTAAAGTAGTATACGGCCCGTAAACCACCATGTCGTATTCCAACTTACAAAACTTCAACTTTCTGTCAAATGTTCAAATGGTTAAATACGACTTGGAATACGGACCGTAAATTGAAATACGGACCGTAAATTCTCAGCATACCTTTCTGGTTTTGTTATGCTTAAATACGACCACGATATACGGCCCGTAAACTAGAATATGGACCGTAAACTGGGTTTACGACCACTGTGCACTTCAGCTACTGTTCATTCCGGATTAGATTTTAAGTCATTAAAAGGAGACCCAATCTCATTCAATTCATTTCATTTCCACGATGCCCCTCTCTAGAAACCTCTAGAATACTCTACACTCTTCATCACAAGAAAATCAAGGGAAATCCATGATCAATAACATCAAATCCATGAGACAAAATGCATGAAACCTAGCTAAAGTTCATCTCTCTCAAGAAAACCCAAAAGAAGTGAAGTAGGGTTTTGGTGCTACAGGAGTAATTCCATTCAAGGCTTGTTCAACCATCATCTAAGGTAAGTTTCATGACTAAACCATGTTTTTTAAGGTTTTGGAAGGTTAAGATACTTGAATTGTAAAAAGACATAGGAAATGGGTCATTCATGAGTGAATAGTGTTATGGTTGGATAGTAGTTGGGTTGATTATGAATGTTGGAGTGTTGTGATTATGAATATGTTATAAATGACATTTAGACCATGAAATAAGTATTATATATGAGGAAACGCGATAGTAAGCTATAACCATAAATGTGGAGAAATTGAAGAGAAATGGTGGGTTGTGGTTAATGTATATGGATGATGATTGTTGATTTCAATATTGTGAATGTTGTTGTCAGAGTTTGAAAGTTGATATAGAGTATGGGAAAAGTAGCATAAACAAAGGAAGTACTGTCCAATTTTCCCTAGAAATAGTAGCGCGTTCTTATAGTCGAATTAACTAACGTTAGTGTGAATTCTCTCTTGAAGGTAGAAACGTGATATCGAAGGAGAACAAGCAAGCGATAGCTTAGTTAAACGTCAAAGGTATGTGAGGCTAGTCCCTCCTTCTAATGGCATGAATCTCATAGCATGATTTTCCTTCCTCTTCATGAGTTCCTATATCCCGAATAGCTAAAGGCCTATACTCATAATTGGCAATGTAAGATAAAAGATATGATATGATGATTCTATAGTGCCAATGATGTTATTTATTGCTTACACTCACCTTATGTATTAATTCCTTCAAGGTGAGGCAAAATGTCCATGATTGCTCCATAATGAAATTGGGGGATCACGACCTTACGTCACCCCGATAAAGTAAAGTTGTTCATAAGCCTTAGGTATGTATTATGATAAGTATAATACGATAAGCATATTATGATGAGCATGTATGATGATGATATAACACCGCGCCTATTTGGCCGGGCAGTCACCGCTAAGGCGGGAAGTTATACGATACACCATGGCCAAATGGCATGGGCAGACACCACTAGTGGGCGGCATGAGATGATACCCCGGACGCGGGAGGCCTAGACGCAGGCTAATGTTATGATTATCACACCGATCCTATACGGACGGGCAGCTTATATGTACTTATGCATACATGACATGATGATGATTATGAGTAAGCTAGCATGCATTATTTTCCTTATACTTGACAGTCAGATGCAGATGTTACATATTGATGCTTCCTTTTATATCATTACCTTGTTTCATTGTTTATGCCTTTCATACTCAGTACAATGTTCGTACTGACGTCTATTTTCTTTGGACGTTGTGTTCATGCCCACAGGTAGACAGAGAGGAGAGCTCGACCCAGATCTGTAGTAGCTGTCAGCTGATTGAAAGCCCTCCTTTGTTCTGGAGGTGCTTGATTATTCTTTTATGTACATTCTTGTATATGTATTTTAGGCATGACGGGGTCTTGTTCCATCCTTATGTATAGCACTCCAGTAGAGGCTCGTAGATGCGCAATGTGGGTTAGATGGTCTCACGATTTATTACTATGTACATATATATATTTATATATATATATATATATATTGATGGCCGAGAGGCACATGTATATAAAAGTATTTTCATGTTTTCAAATGAAAAGATGATTTTCTTATGTCTTGAGTATAAATTGATAAAAGAGCATTAAACGAGTAAGATGAGTAGCAGAACGAGGGGTGCTCGGTGGCTAGCCCCGAGAACCCGTTGTGGCCCCTAGCTAGGTCGTGACAAATCGTTCTTCATAGTTACTTTCTTATATTTGGGAAAATCATAGAAAGAGATAATATTTATTTATTGGGAAATAGTAGAGATTCATATAGAGATTAAGTGCATTCATATAATGATCCATTAGAAGTATATCGAGATCAATACCCATGATCATACACTCTATCTAACGGGGACACAACCTTAGTTTCTTTTACCATAAATTTCCACCAAAGCAAGTAGATAGCAATTAGTTATAGAAAAACCAACTGTTATCAAAATCATCAGAGTAAGACATTAGACCTAAAACTTAGCATCCTACGACTTTAGTAACCTTTTCACACCATATTCCCTGTGGGATTCGACCCCAACCTTGTTGGGTTACTATATTTGACAACTTTCGCGTTATACCATTAATAGGTGTAATTTGAGTGTATAAAATTTTGGCGTCGTTGCCGGGGAATACGGTTTTGAAATTACTAAATAGTGTTTGCTATATTGTAGTCTTTTGCTTATTCCATCACACCTTGTTTGCTACTCTGTGTAAACCAGGTGAACATGAATCAGAATCAGCAAAATCAACGTGCTGGCAACCAGGGGAATCGGTTGAACAATCAGGCGAATGACTCAGATGATGAGAATATTTTCGCTGATCTTGTTGCAGAGAAGGACTATGCATCTGCTATTGTTCATCCTCGAGTTACAGCTGCTAGCGTGAAAATTGACTCCTCTATATAACAGTTGTTGAAGCTTAAGGGATACTTTCGGAACTCTACCGAGAATGACCCTCAACGTCATTTGCAGAATTTTATGGATGTGTGTGCTAATCACATCCAGAACAACGTTACACAAGATGCTATTCGGTTGACGTTATTCAAATATTCCTTAACCGGAGAGGAAAGAACATGGTTTGAGAAACTGCCCCGAAATTCGATTAGTTCATGGGCAGAGATGGTGACGGCTTTTCTCACAAAATGGTACCCCCCCCCCCCCTAGCAAGAAGGCTGAAATTCGTGACAACATATATGAATTCAAGCAGCGACCGGGGGAACAACTATATGAAGCCTGGGAGAGATTCAAGGAGTATTTTGCAGAAGAGCCCGAATCATAGTTTTCCGGAAAACATATTAATGGAGAAGTTCTACCGAGGGCTGGATCCAGTGACGCAGTTAGTTGCTAATAATGCAGCTGATGGTTGTTTCATGAACAAAACTTATCGACGAGTGACCAACATACTTAACAAGCTGACGACTCATAATCAGGCTTGGCACTCAAACAATGCTGATGTGGTACCGTATGGTAGTGCTATGATCCAGAATATAGTAGAGGAGAATCAAGACACCCAGCAAACATTGGCAGAACTTGCAACAAATATTTCCTTGCTAACGAAGAAGTTTGATGAATCCCAGATCAAGAAGGTAAATGTTTGTGAGGATGATACAGTTTTTCCAAAAGGGATGTACCATACTCAAGATGGTCCATTCCATGATGGGACACCTATGTAGGTTGAAGATGCTAATTATGTTAACAACTCTCAAGGGGGTTACCAAAGATAGAATTACCAAGGTGGTTATCAGAATCAAAATCAATGGAGACCTCAGCAAGGTCAAGGTTCTTATAACAACTCTGGGAACTACAACAATAATTATAGTGGTGCGAACCAAGGGAGCTACAACAACAGTAACAATTTCGGGAACAAGAGTTCCAATCCTCATATACCACCGAAAGGGCAGTCAACAGAGCAAGGTAGTTCGAAGGTTGAATCAATGCTTGAGAAGATTCTAGCCAATCAATCTAAGTCTGAAAGGACTTTATCTGGGCTGACAGAAACAGTGGGTTCCCATACAGCGGCTATTCAAAAGCTTGAGTCACAGATGAGGGATATTTCTAGACAGCAGCACCCTCCTAAAAAGGGAGGACTTCCGAGTGACACTATTCTAAATCCAAAGAATGGGGGAGGCGGTGTAGACCGTGTGTTTTCCATCACTACTAGGAGTGGTAAAATACTCCAGGGGGATGATGAGAAGGTGATTGATCTTGAGCAGATAGATGAAGAGGATGAGGTACAGTCTGAAGCACCCATTATTGCTGATGCGAATCCTACTGACAAGAAGGTTGCTGATATTCCAGAGATGGTGAAGGAAGCTGATAGCACAAGCAAGCAGGCTGTAAAAGGGGATCTCCGCCCTTTTTCGCATCTTTTCAAATCTAAACCTCCCTTTCCTCAGAGGTTGGTAAAGAAGAAGGAAGATGCTAAGTTCGAGAAGTTTTATGATCAGTTGAAGCAGTTATCTCAAAATTTTCCCTTCTTGGAAGCTGTTAAGGAGATGCCCGGTTTTGCTAAATATTTGAAGGATCTGCTGACCAAGAAGAAGACGGTTCAACATGAAACCGTGAGTTTGACTCACACTGTGAGTTCCATTATTTCAACTACAACTGTTCATAAAAAATGAGATCCTGGGGCGTTCACCATTCCTTATTCTGTTGGGCACCATGATTTTGCTCGTGCTTTGTGTTATAATAGGGCGAGTACAAATTTGATTCCTCTTACTATATACAAACAATCAGGTTTGGGGATGCCAAAGCCGACTACTATGTATGAGGATACAAATGGCTGATAGGTCTATTAAAAGACCTGTTGGGATGGGTGATGATGTACTTATGCGGGTTGGTGATTTTATGTTGCCCGCTGATTTTTTGATTCTTGACTATGCTGTTGATCGGGACATTCCTATTATTCTGGGGAGACCTTTCCTTGCTACAGGGAGAGCTCTGATGGATTCAGAGAAAAATGAAATCAAGTTCCAAGTCAACGATAAAGAAGTGACTTTTCAGGCTAGCAAAGGGATAAAGTTACCAAGTGCTTACGAGAGTTTTTCGGTAATTGATTCGCTTGATGTTGTTGATGAAGCAGTGGAGTTCAAGATGGAAGAAGAAATTTTGGGTGAAGCTCTAGCTGGTATTCTTGTTAACTTTGATGTTGAGGACATGAAAGGTTATGTGGAGACAGTTAATTCACTTGTTGGGTTAGGATCATATTCCTACCACCCAAAGAACCTGAATCTCGATCTGGAAAATAGAACAACTCCTCCAGCAAAGCCTCCGATCATTGAGCCAGCTAAGTTGGAGCTTAAACAGCTCCCATCACATCTGAAGTATGAGTTCCTTGGTCCGGATAATACATTGCCAGTGATTGTTTCAGCTTTACTGACTGAGGAGCAGATTTTACAGCTTTTGGAGGTGTTGAGAGAGTATAGGCGTGCTATTTGTTGGACCATAGCAGACATCCGAGGTATTCCATCTGGGATCTGTGAGCATAAAATCCAGTTGGAGGAGGATAGCAAACCAAGTGTAGAGCATCAGAGGCGATTGAACGAGAATATGCAAGAGGTTTTCAAGAAAGAGATCATTAAATGGTTAGATGCAGGAGTGGTTTACCCAATTGCTGATAGTAAATGGGTGAGCCCAGTCCAATGTGTTCCTAAGAAGGGCGGCATCACTGTTGTGCCGAATGCAAAGAATGAGTTGATCCCAACCAGAACTGTCACCGGATGGAGAGTATGCATGGACTATCGCAAGCTCAACACATCCACTTGCAAGGACCATTTCCCTATGCCCTTCATTGATTAGATGCTTGATAGGCTAGCGGGGTGTTCCTACTATTACTTCCTTGATGGTTATTCAAGCTACAATCAGATTAACATTGCTTTGGAAGATCAAGAGAAGACCACTTTTACTTATCCTTATGGGACGTTTGCATTTAGTTGGATGCCTTTTGGTTTGTGTAATGCACCAGCCACTTTTCAAAGGTGCATGATGTCAATCTTCTCTGACATGACAGAGGATTTCTTAGAAGTGTTCATGGATGACTTTTCTGTTGTGGGTGATTCGTTTGAAGATTGTCTTGGCCATTTGGGTCAAGTGCTAAAAAGATGTAAGGAGACAAATCTCGTGCTAAATTGGGAGAATTGCCATTTTATGGTGAAGGAAGGAATCGTCCTCGGTCACAAAATCTCTGAAAAAGGAATCGAGGTGGATCAAGCAAAAATTGATATGATTGCAAAACTTCCACGACCTATCTCGGTCAAAGGTGTCTGAAGTTTCTTGGGACATGCTGGGTTCTAAAGGAGCTTCATCAAAGATTTCTCCAAGATTTCCAACCCAATGTGCAAGCTTCTTGAAAAAGAGGCGAAGTTTGTGTTTGATGATAAGTGCCGGAAGGCGTTTGAGGAGTTAAAAGAGCGTCTCACTGCTGCTCCTATTATTGTTGCTCCTGACTGGTCCTTGCCATTTGAACTGATGTGTGATGCTAGTGGTTTTGCAATAGGTGTTGTGCTTGGGCAGAGGTACAACAAAATTATGCACCCGATCTATTATGCAAGCAGAACACTGAATGCTGCCCAGATGAATTACACAGTGACGGAGCAAGAGCTGCTTGCCATTGTGTTTGCTTTTGAGAAATTTCAGGCCTAGTTGTTAGGGTCCAAAGTAGTGGTTTTGTCACGACCCGTCTAGGGGCCGTGACGGGTACCCGGG
This sequence comes from Lycium barbarum, assembly GCF_019175385.1. NCBI lineage: Eukaryota > Viridiplantae > Streptophyta > Magnoliopsida > Solanales > Solanaceae > Lycium > Lycium barbarum. The sequence continues at coordinate 99,377,213 of NC_083337.1, read as the reverse complement.
GCTAGCCACCGAGCACCACTCGTTCTGCTACTCACCTTACCCATTTAATGCTCTTTTATCAATTCATGCTTAGGACATAAGAAAATCATCTTTTCATTTGAGAACATAAAAATACTTTTATATACATAAGCCTCTCGGCCATCAAAATAATATATACATATACATAAAATCCTCTCGTGAGACCATCTACCCACACTGCGCATCTACGAGCCTCTACTGACATACTATACATATAGGTGGAACAAGACTCCACCATGCCCAAAATATACATATACCAAGAGAATAATCATGAGCACCTCCGGACAATGGAGTGCTCGCAATCAGCTGGCAGCTACTAAGAATCTGGATCGAGCTCACCTCCCGGTCTACCTGTGGGAATGAACACAGCGTCCAAAGAAAACGGGCGTCAGTACGAATATTGTACTGAGTATGAGAGGCATGAACAATAATAATACATCAAGGAAACAAGGGAGGCATCTATATGGAGCAACTGTACCTGACTGGGAATTACATGAAAAGTAATGCATGCTGACTTACTTTTAAGCTTATCATTATCTCATGTATGCATATCATATATATATAAACTGCCCGACCATATAGGTGCGGTGTGATAATCAGTAACATTAGCCCACGTCCAGGCCTCCCGCGTCCGGGGTACCATCTCATGCCACCCACTAGTGGTGTCTGCCCATGCCAACTGGCCATGGTGTATAAGCTGCCCGCCTTAGCGGTGACTGCCCGGCCAACTAGGCGCGGTGTAATATCATCATAACATGCTCATTATAATATGCTCATCATAACCTATGCATAAAGACTCGAAGACAACCATACTTTATCGAGGTGACGTAAGGTCGTGAACCCTCGATTTCATTATGAACATTTATAAACATTCTGCCTCACCTTGAAGGAATTAGTATGTAAGGTAAGTGTAAGCAAGGAATTCCATCATATCACTACTGAACTCATGACATTGCTCTTATCTCGTATCATTATTCATGATCTTACACTCTTAGCTTTTAGGAGCATAGGAGAGTCGTGAAGAAGAAAGAAGAATCATGTCATAGGATTCATGCCATAGAAATAAAGGACTAGCCTCACATACCTTTGTCGTTTAGCTAAGCTATCGTTCACGTGTTCTCCTCCAATATCACGTCGTTACCTTCACGAGAGAGTTCGCATTAACGTTAGTTAATCGATTATGAGAACGTATCGTTATTTCTAGGAAATATTGGGCAGCATTTCCTTTGTTTTTACTACTTTTCCCACATTCTATTTCAACTCCTAAACATTTACGACAACTCTTCACAATATCGTATCAACAATCGTCATTCATATACGTTGAGCAAAATCCACCATTTTTCTCCATTTTCTCCACATTTATGGTTATAGTTCGTTATCGCGTTTTCTCACATATAATGCTTATTTCCTGGTCTAAACATCATTTACAACATATTCATAATCATGGCACATCAACGTTTATGGTTCCATTCGACTACCATTCAATTATGACACTATTCTCCCATTTAAGACCCATTTTCCATGTCTTTCTACAATTCAAGCATCTTAGCTTTCCAATACCTTAAAAAACATGATAAAGTCATGAAACTTACCTTAGATAGTGGTGGAACAAGCCTAGAGTGGAGTTCTTCCTTTAGCATTAAAACCCTACTTCACCTCTTTTGGAATTTCTTGGTTTGGATGAACTTCACTTGAGTTTCACACACTTTGTTTCATGGATTTAATGTGATTGATCTTGATCTCCCTTTGATTCTCTTAAATTCTTGTGGATGAAGTGTTTTAGATTACTCTAGAGAGTTCTTGAACCGTGTAGGTGAGAAATGAAATAAAATGAGCTTAGGGTCCCTTTTTAATAACTCAAAGTCTGATTTTTAATGAACAGCAGTCGGGGTGTACAGTGGTCGTAAACCCCACTTTACGGGCCGTATACTTGTTTACGGTCCATCCTCCACGATCGTATTTAAGCATATCAAAACCAGAAAGGTAGGCTGAAGATCATGGCAGTTTACGACTCAGTTTACGGGCCGTATTTCAATTTACGGTCCGTATTCCAAGTCGTGTTTAACCATTTGATGCATTTGACAGAACGTTGAAATTTTGGAATGTTGAAGGACAATGGTACTTTACGGTCCGTAAATCACTTTACAGGCCGTATTCCATTTTACGACCACTGGGTTGAAATGAATTTCTGCAACTTTCTTATTTCCAAAGTTCATAAATAGTCATCCCGTACTTAGTAAAACATCGCACACTCATGCCCTTCGTTGGCCTATTCATTGTTGGCTCACGAAAAATTTCCGAGGTGTAACAGGTTTACACTGATCATGTAGCCTTGAGATACCTCATGGCAAAGAAGGAAGCAAAGTCGCGACTGATCAGATAGGTGCTATTGCTGCAAGAGTTTGATTTTGAGGCGAAGGACCACAAGGGCACTGAAAACCAGGTTGCTGACCATCTCTCTCAGCTTGAAGAGGTTGGGAGACCTTCTGATGAGCTTGATATAGATGATGCTTTTACGGATGAGAGGGTGTTGGTTGTGTCAATGGAGGTGGCACCGTGGTATGCTGACATTGCCAATTATTTGGTAACAGGCATAGTTCCAGAAGATATCAAAGCCTACTAAAAGAAGAAATTCTTGCGGGATGCTCGGTAGTACTATTGGGACGAGCCTTATTTGTTCTGAACATGCGCTGACAACATCATTTGGCGTTGTGTTCCTAAAAGTGAAGTGATGGCAATTCTAAAGGCGTGCCATGACTCTCTTGTTGGGGGTCATCATAGCGGAAACCGAACTGCGGCTAAGGTACTTAAGTGCGGCTATTACTGGCCGACCATTTTTCATGATGCTAATCTATTAGTGCGGTCCTGTGATCAATGTCAAAGGCAAGGGAATAGCGGCAGAAGGCAAGAGATGCCTATGAATTTTATTATTGAGGTAGAAGTGTTCGATATATGGGGGATTGACTTTATGGGACCCTTTGTGAGTTCAGGTGGCATGAAATACATCTTGGTTGTTGTGGATTATGTGTCAAAATGGGTAGAAGCTGTGGCTTTACCTAATAACGAGGCCAAGAGTGTCATAGGGTTCCTCAAGAAGAACATATTTACTCGCTTTGGTACTCCGAGGGCTACAATCAGCGATGGTGGTTCCCACTTTTGTAATAGAGCTTTCGCAGGAATGATGGAGAAATATGGGGTCAAACATAGGGTGGCAACACCTTATCATCCTCAGACAAAGGAGCAAGTTGAAGTGTCCAATAGGGAGATTAAGAGTATTCTAGCAAAAATAGTAAATGCGAATAGAACTGATTGGGCCCGCAAGCTCGATGATGCTCTATAAGCATACCGGACTGCTTTCAAGACTCCGATTGGGACTTCACCCTTCAAGCTTGTGTTCGGAAAAGCTTGTCACTTGCCGGTTGAGCTTTAGCACAAGGCTATATGGGCGCAGAAGAAACTGAATATGGATTGGGAGAAAGCAACCAAGCTCAGGTTGTTCCAACTAAATAAGATGGATGAGTTTCGGTACCAGGCATATGAGAGTGCAGCACTATATAAAGAAAGGATGAAGAAATACCATGACAAGAAGATCCTGAAGCGAGAGTTCTACAAAGTTGATCCTGTATTGCTGTTTAACTCCCGGTTGAAGTTGCTACCTGGTAAGCTTAAATCAAGGTGGTTTGGTCCGTTTAAGGTGGTAGGTGTTTCACCCCATGGAGCGATTGAGTTAAAGTCCGGAGATGGAACTCGGACATTTAAGGTGAATGGGCAGAGATTGAAGCACTATCACGGGATGGTTTCGGAGGAAAGGATTGTTGACCGATACAGGTTGAAGCACCTCGGAACGAACAATGATCTGGTGTACGCAGATAAGGAGTGAATGGTTACCACCGTCGTGCCGCGACGTTAAATCAAGCGCTTCTTGGGAGGCAACCCAAGTGTAATATTTATTTTTCTTTTGTTTGTTTTTGATTACATATAGGGTAATGGTTGTTTTGGTGCAGGAATATATTGCAGAAAATATTGCTGAATAGCAGGTAAGTTAAGTAGTAAGAGACTGTTTCGCAACATTGCAAAATACGCCTGCAGTTTACGGACCGTATTTCACAATACGGCTCGTAAAATGGGGCGTATTTAACAATGTCACAAAACAGTAAGCACTGTAATGCAACATGAAAGTTTACGACCATGGTAGACGGACCGTATTGTGAAATACGGTCCGTAAATCTGATTGTAATCTTTCATGAGACAATACAGTGTACTGCCCACATTAACATCTCTAAATACGAGTTGTAAATCACTTTATGGACCGTATTTAGAATAATATTAATTAAAAAAAACACTTTAAATACAAGAGAGGGCAACTATTTAAATCACGGACAGAGAGAACCGTTTCATTCCATTAACTTCCCTCTCTATTAACTTCCCTCCTTAACCTCCCTCCTTCTCAACCCCCACGATTTCCCACCAAAACCCCATCATCTTCCATTTTCTAAACTCCATAAATACACAAGTCACAATCAAAAACTATCCACTCTCACAAAATTCGTAATCTCTCTGCCCTAGTTTTAAATTTGGTTGTGATTGAAGTTGTGCTCTCACAGTCTTTGTTCATTGTGATCTGTTGGTTCATCATAAAAAGGTATGATTGACACTCTCCACTTTTATTTTACAACAGTGAGTTTGAACTTGATGGTAAGTATTGAATAGGCTAGGTTTTGTGAAATTAAGTGCTTGCTTACCTTGGTTAATGATCTTGTGTGGGGATAACAATGTTGAATTCTTTTATTTCTTTTGGGAAGTTGTTAATAAAACCCAAATGGATTGGAGGGCAATCCATACTTTAAAATTCAAAATTTGAAGTTTTGGTCTGCCTACCAATAGCTTGACTCTTGAGGTATATATGTAAAATTGGTAGAAAATTAGGTGAAGTCTGAGTAACCTAATCCCCAAAACAATGTGAAACCGAGATGTGTAACGAAATCCAGAAATCAAAACATGTTCTAAGTCTGTGATGCGAAAAACGATCTCACTTTACGGACCGTATTTCAGTTTACGGTCCGTCTTTAAGCATTTCACGAAGGGACAGAAAGGTCTCCAAGAAAATGAGCAGTTTACGATCTCAGTTTACGGACCGTATTTCAATTTACAGTCCGTCTTTTGAGTTTACGGTCATAGACAGAACACAGTTTTTGTAAATAGTCAGTTTGTCTTATTGTTTGATCGGATGTTCCATGGTAGCTAATATGATGTGTCTTTTGTAGGAATGGGTCAGAAAAGGAGTGCAAGGAAAGCAGGGGCCAAAGGCACTGGCACAAGAAAGAAAGCGCGCTCGAATTCGAGGTTGATAGATGAACCCTCCAATTCGTAAGGGGAACAATCAGGATTCGAGTGCGCAGAAGTTATACCGCCACCCAAGGTCAGGGGAGCCCCCATGCAAAGCACATCGGCAAGGCCATCACAGCCCCCACCTATGACCCTGTCCAAGTCTGCGTCGAAAGCCTCCCAGTCTGAAGAGGGGGATTCTGACGCGGAAGCATCAAGCAGGGGGGCAGCCCACCAAACGGATCAGGAGAGTAACTCAGCGGGGCCAAGTGATGGTAATGATCCGGATGATGGTACGCCGCCAGAGGGTCGTAAACTGGTCGTCAGGACTAAACGGCTGGAGGAAGAAAAACTTCGATTCTCAGTCAAAGGGTCAAAGAAATTGTATGACCAATGAATGGTTGGGACAGAAACTGGAGGGCAGCCGCAGCGGAAAATATTTGAGGAACGGCGACTGATTTTCGATGGTATCTCGGCTCATCCACAGCTAGATGATACCATCAAAATGTACAAGCTGGATGTTTTCACTCATGAGCCGGGAGACTATGCTCCGCACATTGTGCGAGAATTCTATGCATCATATGGGGCTGTGTTGATGTCGATGAAGAAGTCGAGTCGTGCTTGGCATGAGATACCCATTCTAGAGAATGTGACAGTCCGGAACTCACTTGTCGATATTTCCTCCAAAGCCATCAACAGAGCCCTGTTCGGTAATGATTTTGTGGCGCCCACTGATCTGAGCCTGTTCCTAGACAAACGAGACAGGAAAGACAAGAAATTTGTAAGGGAATGGACTGCGGGGATTATCACATCTGAGCCACATAAGCAAAATGGACTAATGATGGGAGAGTTAAGATTGCTAAAGGTTGTTTGTCCACGGAAGCTAAGTTTTGGTGGACGTTGCTTCGGTACAGGATCACTCCAACCAAGGCGGATAATACCCTCGCCACCAGTCAGGAAGTCACTATTGCCTCATTGATGTCAAAGTATCCGATGAATATTGGGGAGCTCATTGCTGAGGAGCTGCATGTGCAGGCATACAAGCCCAACCAGAACATGGTATTTTCGTGTCTTATCACGGAATTGTGTAGATGAGAAAGGATATTTCAGCTGCCAGAATGGGACGGCACCATCACAGCTGCTCGTATGGGGGATTAGAGGAAGAATAAGGTAAAGGGAAACAAGGACCAAGAGGCAGATCAGTCCGGTGATGACGACGACACTCAAATAGAGTTAAGTCCGAGCCATGCTTATGGGACTGACCCAGTAGAGTCCAATATTGGTGCTCCTATTACTGAGCCTGATGCTCCCACTTCAAGTGTCCCAGATACTGTACTTTTGCAGCCAAGATAGGTGTTTCTGAGGCAAGGCCTCCACCACCACCTCCGGCCACACAGGGCCCTCCTTTGGGGTCTGCCACTGAGACAGCCGAGCCTACTGATCCAGAGCTGGAGTTGCTTCACTTCAGCCATGCTAGTTACAGCCAGATTGCAGTCAAAGCAGTGAGGGCTGAAAGGCAAGTAGGAATAATCTTGCAACAATTTAAGCCGAAAGTGGTGAAAATAGTGTAGAAAAGAACGAAGTGTATTAGGCTAGAGTGGATAGTTTTGAGTCGAAATTATTGACTCGGGAGCAGACCACACCCGGTGGGGAGTCTGTCTCATTGAGGAGTGAATTGGATAAGCTGAAGAATGAGCTTCAGGCGCTCAAAGTGCAAGGTATGGTAGCCGCACCAGTGCTAGCACCACGTGCCATTTTTCCTAATACGTTTAAGGTGCTGGATCTGATGGATTCTGAGGAGGAGGCGGAGGATGCCGAACCCTTTGTGCCCGATACAGGAAAGAGGGTCTGTGAGCCATCTGAGGACCCAGAGGAGTTGGCCAAGAGATTAAAGAAGACAGAGGAGAAGGAAATACAGCAGGAAATTTTTCAGTCGTTAGTTGAGCCGTAGCGCCAACCAGGAGAATCCATGAGTCAACCGCCGGATGCAGCGGGCCAGTCGTGAGTTTCGCACAGCACCAAGAGCACCAAGGTACCACCTCTTTCCCTCATTTTTATAAGTGATGCACTAAGACAGTGCTTGATTTTTGTTGGGGGTGTGAGTGTTGGCACTAATGTAGTGTAGATATATGTTTAGGAACCCCCTCGGGTATTCTTTGCCGGAGTTCTTTTCCTGAGGGGTGTTATTTTTGTTGAAACTGGCATGTTTAAGTTGTTTCTTAGGTTGAATAAAGTAGTTGTGACTTATTTGGTGTTACTCTATAACTGATGGCATGTTGTTATGGTTTGTTGGAAATTTTGGACCCCTCGAAAATTTGAAAAATGCATACTTAGAATAGTTATTGGTTGACATGATTGATTCTTTATATGACATTATGATTATTGGGGTATTGTGTGTGATAAACGACTACTTAGGAGGTCACAAGTGTAAAAATGATTGTCCTTATGCCAATGTGTGTGTGAGTTGTTAGTTTAATTTTGTTTAAGCATGTATAATCTAGAACTTGCCTGGTTGGTCTTGTTTGAAATCCGAAAGTTAGTTTGGTTTTGAAATGATCTTAGGCTTTCTTTGTGTAAATAGTCACTTTGCCTAAATAAGCCTTACCAAAAGCTGAAAATATCCCTAGTTTCCCTTTTTGAGCCTTTTGACCTTTTTTTTTGCTAGCCAATTATGAAACCTTACCCTTTGTGCAATTAATCCATCTTCGCACCCGTTCCCTCCTTGATGCTACTAGATAGATGAGGCAGAATGCCTAAGTTGGGGGTGAATTAAATGTGGAGTAGGTGTTAAAAACATAAGTCGGGGTTGGTAGAATTTGCTAGCGGGAATTCGATGTGGTAGTTGCATATATATAAAAAAAATAGAAAATTGTAACACAAAAATATTTGCAAGGTGGATAGGAATAAAACCACATCGAGGTCGAAAACTTGAAAGAAACTAAAAGGGGTTGGAAAGAAAAGGGGTGAATTACGGTGAAGAGATGATGTAGTGTTCAAGGAGGGGGAAGTCACTAATATCCAAAAAGTATCCTACCCGTCCCTAAGCCTACATTACAAGCCGAAACAAGTCCTAATGTGATCACAACCGAACAAGCCTAGGATGAAAACATAGAAAATAAGGGCAAGCCTATGGTATTTGCATGTGTAGATATGAATTTCTTTGTGAGTGTGAGTGTTTTTCTCTTCTCTTACGTCTTCATCTCATTCTTTTTGTATATATGTGTGTTGGGACATTCTTTAGTCTATGTGAGGAAATAAGGATGAGAATTGAGCAAAATAAAGTGACCACCTAACGTAGCGTTTGTGTGCATCATACTATGTTCGATAATGTAATGTCATGCATTGAAGCTTCATTGTTAATAATAGCGTTCTTAAGTTATGTATATTGCTTTAAAATAGAAAATTGGGGTGGTCCTTTGAAGAAAAACATGCATGCCGGTAGTTCAGAGTCAAAACCAATGTAGACATTATTATTCTATGATATCTAGGTGTTAGATTGAGTCGTTGTTTTGTATGGCTTGCTTGAGGACAAGCAAATACTTTAAGTTGGGGGTGTTGATGTGGCGTGATTTTACGCCACAATTGATGCTTTTCTGCTATAAGTTTTACTTGTTTTTAACCAAGTCTATGTGATTTTACGTGGTTTTTAGTATTTTTCAAGAAACGGAACAGATTCGGAATGAAAACAGTTGAAAGTGCAGATTTGGTCGTAAACTTAGTTTACGGTCCGTATTCTCAAACACGGGCTGTATTCCATGGGCGTATTAAAGAATAAGAGATCCAGAAAAGCAGGCTAAGGACATGGTGATTTACGAACAAAGTTTACGGACCGTATTCCACTTTACGGTCCGTATTTCAAAGCGTATTTAACCATTCGAGCATTTGGCAGAAAGTCGGAATTTTGGAAGTTGAAAGACGATTGGGCAGTTTACGGGTCGTAAACCAATTTACGGTCCGTATTTCAAGAGATTGAAGATTGCTCAAAACTGGAAGGACGACTTGGTCGTAAACTGCTTTACGGTCCGTATTTCACTTTACGGACCGTATTTCATATCGACGGGGACCAAAGTGCAAATCTGCAACTTTCACGTTTTCAGAACCTATAAATAGTCATTGTAGGGTTTTAATAATGATCAGTAATCATATTTTTGTCTCTTGACTTAGAACATTAAATACTCTCTAGATTTTGAAGGTTCAAACATCAATTCAAGTATTATCAATTCCTTTTTTCTTTCAAAGTAAGCAATTATGAATTCTTCAATTTCTTATTTCTTGTTCTTTGTCATGAATAGCTAAATTCCCTTACTAGGGTTGTGAACCCAATGATGGGTGCTTTGTGATTGGGTTTGTGATTGATATACACATAATGGATTATTAGGGTTTATTTATTCTTCATTCTTCATTCATAATTAATGGTTGCAAACATTGATTAAAGCCATAAACCTTGAATTATTTGGGAAAATAATTAGGGTTGCTAAGAATAAATAACAAGGACTCAAAGTTTTAAACTTTGTTTAATAAATTCACTTAGGAATAAGAAGAATTTACTTGGCATGATTAATCGTTCTTCATAGTTACTTTCTTATATTTGGGAAAATCATAGAAAGAGATAATATTTATTTATTGGGAAATAGTATAGATTCATATAGAGATTAAGTGCATTCATATAATGATCCATTAGAAGTATATCGAGATCAATACCCGTGATCATACACTCTATCTAACGAGGACACAACCTTAGTTTCTTTTACCATAAATTTCCACCAAAGCAAGTAGATAGCAATTAGTTATAGAAAAACCAACTGTTACCAAAATCATCGGAGTAAGACATTAGGAGCCCGTTTGGATTGGCTTATAAGCTGTTTTCAGCTTTTTTGAGTGTTTGGCTGGCCTGCTTAAAGTCATTTTGTGCTTAAATAAGCTCAAAAAAATAATTGGGTCCACTTGACTTAGCTTATCTAAAGCAGCTTATAAGCTGAAAACAACTTATAAGCCAAAAAAATCAAGTTAGACTACCCCAACTTATTTTTTTTAGCTTATAAGCTGCTCCAAACAGGCTCTAGACCTAAAACTTAGCATCCTACGACTTTAGTAACCTTTTCACACCATATTCCCTATGGGATTCGACCCCAACCTTGTTGGGTTACTATATTTGACAACGTCCGCGTTATACCATTAATAGGTGTAATTTGAGCGTATCACGAAGCCGTCAAACAATACATAAATAAATGTGGCCCTAAGCCACTCACAAACCTGTGCACTCTATCTCCCATATCGGCCACCATAGTCGGGGCATATCTAGCCAATGAATTGAATTGAAGGCTATACTCCCGAGCACTCATATTCCCTTGTTTCAAATTTAAAAATCTATCCGCTCTAACTCGGCGGACCTCGGGTGGAAAATAGTGACGGATGAAAGCATCTACAAATTCTTGCCACACGGGAGGAGGCGCATTTTATTTTCTTGATGCTAGCAAATTATTGTAGCACAATACTGCCACATCTCAGAGTCTATAAGATTCCAACTCCACATATTCAGTTTCAGAGGCATGAATAATCCTCAATGTTCTCACCATCTCATCAATAAAACCTTACGGGTCTTCATCCGGCTTTGACCCGAAAAACTCCGGAGGATTCAAACTCATAAAATCATGGGCTCTGGTACTAGCTGTCCGATCACTTGAACCCGCAGTCTGCCGCTATGCCTGGGCGGCAACTAACTGCGTCAATAAATGGATAGCCTCAGTCACTTGTTGGCCCGAAGCGATCGGTGGGGGAACTGGAGCTGAAGCTCCTCCTTGTTCTTCAACATTGGGTGGGGTGGAGGAAGTGTTAGATAGAGCCTCATTATGTGACTCGCCCTCTTCTACATTCATTGGCGGCTCTCTTTCTACCCGTCTTTTCATTGTAGTCTTGCCCTTCTGGGCGGCTGTAGCTTTTCCCTTTGGCGGCATTTCTGAAATCATAGCACACTATTAGGGAGGAGAAAATCTTATAATACAGCTCTATCGCACGATCTCTTAAGATGAAAGATGGTCATTTTTCCTAAATGCCCTGTAGCCTCCTGTTTATTAGTGTGGCGCGCAACATACCATAAGCAAGACTCTACTAGACATGGCTCGTAGACACTTCCTAGGACTGAACTTCTCTGATACCACTTTTGTCACGACCCCACTAGAAGTCGTGACGGGTACCCGGGGCTAACCACCGAGCACCACTCATTCTATTCAAACCATAAGAGAATCATCTTTCATTTGAGAACATAAATACTTTTATATACATAAGCCTTTCGGCTATCAAAATGATAATATATATATATATACAGTAGTAACATCGTGAGACCATATGACCCACACCTGCGTATCTACGAGCCTCTACTAGAGTGCTAAACTTAGGGACCCGACAGGACCCCGTCGTGTCCAAAATATACATATTTACACAAAAGAATAATCAAAAGCACCTCCGGAACAATGGAGTGCTCTCAAATCAGCTACTAGCTCCTACGAGTCTGGATTAAGATCACCTCCCTGTCTACCTGTGGGCATGAACACAGCGTCCAAAGAAAATGGACGTCAATATAAACATTGTACTGAGTATGTAAGACAAGAATGAAATGAACATAATAGAAGAATCATAAGCCATAGGAGGAATATAACCTGCATGAGTTTCATAGGTGAATACATTTCATACATATATCGTATATTTATATAATCATAGTACATGTGTCATCATAGCGCATATATCATCGCATCAGAATCTTCATCGTAAACCCGCATCCGGGTAACCATCATATGCCGCCCACTAGTGGTGATCATGTCTGACCTTCTAGGCACGGTGGAATCATAAGCAGCCTGCCTTAGCGGTGACATGTCCGACCATTTAGGCACGGTGGAATCATAAGCAGCCCGCCTTAGCGGTGACATGTCCGGCCATTTAGGCACGGTGGAATCATATCGTTATATACCTATCGTAACTCAACATTTTCATACATGGCATAGGCATATTATAAACTTACATTATTGATCATCTCATAGACATAACATGACTTAGCATCATTATACATTTATCATTAAAAACATACATTAGAACTTGAAGGCAACTATGGCTATGTCGGGGTGACATAAGGTCGTGAACCCCCGATTCCATTATAGAGCGTTTATAAGTAGTCTGCCTCACCTTGAAGGAAATAGTATATAAGGTGAGTGTATACAATAAACGACATCATTAACTCTATAGGAACATCATATCATGAACTCTAGAATCTTTAGACTTAAGCTCATCATCATAATTATTGGGCTCGTAATGTATCTCTTATCTCGTGTAGCTATTCATGAACATAGACTCTTAGCTTTCCGGGATATAGAGGATTCATGGAGAAGAAGGAAAAATCATGCCATCGGATTCAAGCCATAGAAATAAAGGACTAGCCTCACATATCTTTTTCGTTTAACTAATCTATCGCTTGCTTGTTCTCCTTCGATGCCCACGTTTCTACCTTCAAGAGAATTCGCGTTAACATTAGCTAATTGATTACTTAAACGTGCTTACTAAAGCTAAAGAAAATTGGGCAGCATTTCCTTTGTTTATACAACTTTCCCATATTCTATATCAACTCCCAAACATTGATAACAAGATTCACAATATTACAAGCAACAATCATCATCCATCTATGTTATCCACATTTCACAATTTCACTCCAATTTCTCCATAATCATGGTCATAATTCATTATTGCATTTCCTCACACATAATACTTATTCCATGTTCTAAATGTCGTTCACAACATCCTTACAATCACAACATACCAATATTCATAGTTCATCCCAAACTACTGCTCAACAATGACACTATTCACATATTCATGACCCATTTCCTACATCTGTCTACAATCCAAGTGTTTTTAACTTTCAACAACTTAAACAACAAGTAATGATCATAAAACTCACCTTAGATCATGGAAGAATAAGCCTTGAGTGGGAATTCTCTTCTTGCACAAAAACCCTAGTTCACTTCCCATCGGATTTCTTGGCTTAGATGAACTTTGATATGTTTTCTACACTTGATTTTGTGGGTTTGATGTAGTTGATCATAGATTTCTCATAGTTTCTTCTGGATGGAGAGTGGAGAGAATTCTAGAGGTTTCTTGAAGTAAGGAGAGTGGAAATTAAAATGAATTAAATGAGAGAGAGGTCCTTATATCAACTTAAAATCTGTCCCGACCAGATTCTACGGACCAACATAAGGTCCGTATAATTTATACTGGTCGTATGTCTGGCCAGTATATTTGGCCGTATAATGCCCAGTTCCCCGAAACTCGTTCTCGTCGACTCGTTTGATCTCCAATCCTTATGGAACCTTCTTGACACTTGTTTAACACCTCGATACCAATCTAAGGGATATTATCACTCTTCTTCAAGACATCATTATGCCATCATTAACTCGTCGCTCATAATTCTTACCCGACACGCAACATATCCTTTGCTTTCCTTGACAACCTTCTTCCCTTACGTCAAATGTCTTTGAATCTCGATTAGGATCATCAAATGCTATTTTTTACTTATCAAAACATCATATACGTCGTTCCCTTCGCTAGCCTATTCGCTGTACGTCGATGGAAAATTTTCCAAGGTGTAACAGTATCTTTCATTTCCCGAGCAGTGGAATAACAATTGTAAGTGCCTTCTGTCACGACCCAACCCCGTGGGCCGTGACTGGTGCCCGAGCTGGACACCTGTCACGACCTGACTCGAGGCCGCGACGAGCACCCGGTGCTAACCCACCCGAGCACCCTCTTAGTTTACTCTTATACTTACATCTAGGTGAGCCACATAATTATACATGCATTTACATTCATTCGTCAACTAGTCCCATATGGACAACCGCACATTTATATCATCATAGGCATTTATGCCACGTCAATATACATGGGCCAACGTGGCCGACAAAATGATATACAAAACATAGGCCGACAAGGCCAAACACATCTACCCACACACACACACATGTCTACGAGCCTCTAAGAGTATAACATATCACATTAGCGGGACAGGACCCCGCTACGCCCATAATTATATACACAAAAGAATGAGTACCCAAAAGATAGGGCTCCGAAGGAAATGGAGCTCTCTATGTAATCTCCGAATAGGCAGCTAAGGATCAAATCTGTCTCCCTGTGCACCTGCGGGCATGACGCAGCGTCCACAAATAAAAGGACGTCAGTACGAAGAATGTACTGAGTATGTAAAGCATGATCCACATCAATATAGAAGCATAATAGATATCATATGAAGATAGCATATGAGGGGAGACAGTAATATCATCATCATCATCATGTCGCTTACTTGCATACGTCGTCGTTCGTATCCCATAATAATACTCGTACCATACTTGTGCTCATATTCGTATACATGTCCTTATTCGTATTCTTATACATAGTCTTATCACATTCATATTCATATTATATACATAGCCATACACTTATATACATACATAGCATTTACATAGCATACCCGACCTCATAGGATCGGTGTTTCATACATACTTAGCCAACCAAGGCTCAAGATCATACATACCTGGCCCTACCAAGGCATCAGGGTTATCTGTACCTTCTGCAGAAGTGCGCGCGCGTTACGTAATCATATACATACTTTATACATAGTTATATACATATAGTCTTACCCGGCATCATAAGCTCGGGGTCTTATCATAGCCCTTCATAGGCACACATACACATATATCATAGCTCGTAAGCATCTCTAGTCTTATTTTACTCTCATCATCATTACTATCCTCATCATTATCGTTACATTTACATTATAGACTTACTCGTCATACGAGGAACGTAGTATAATCATAGTACATATCAAGGGTCGTGAGCTTAAGAGCTCGGAATGTCAACCATGTGAAGACAACATACTCATATAGAGGAATTTAGGAATTTGGCCAAGAACCATGCCTTATGAAAGAAGGGTTAGCCTTACATACCTTTCCGTCGAACTATTCTACACTTGCACGTTCCCTTCCAATGCTAGCGTTTATACCTGCATTAATATCATAACAATGGCCATTAGTCATTCACATTATCCACATTATCTAGATTCCTCAATTTGCCTCTAATCCACCCACATTCATGGTCATAACACCCATCTTCGTCCATTCGTCTAAAGTGTTTAGTTCATTATCTTAATACCATTTATAACACATTCATATCACAACACAACAACATTAATATCTCAATTCAAACTATTTCTCAAAATGTCACTATTCATCATTCATGACCTAGTTGACCACATTTTCTACAATCCATGTATTTTAATTCTCCAATACCTTAAACATCTTGTAAAAATCATGAATCTTACCTTAGAAGTTGTAGGAACAAGCTTTGGTTGGTAATACTCTTCTTTGAGCAAAACCCTAGTTTTTCTCCATTTGGATTCCTTGACTTGGATGATCCTTGATGATTCCCTTATCCTTGATTCACTTGTCTTAATGTTATTGATGGCTTATAATCCTTGAAAACTCATATAATAAATGTAGAGAGAAGTTCTAGAGAGAAGTGGTGTAATGTTGTAATGAAATAAAATAAGTCTTGATCCTCATATTTAATGAATTGGAAAATCTGTGCTGGGTGAACAGTGGTCGTCCATGGAGGTTTACGGTCTGTATTCCACTTTACGGACCCTCCTTCGTGGTCGTCTTTAAGCTTAAGCAGGTCCAGAGACTTTGGCCTGCATGCATGGGATTTACGACCATGGTTTACGGGCCGTAAATCACTTTACGGTCCGTCCACCAGGTCGTATTATACCTTTTCCTCAGCTGGCAGAAAGTTGAAGTTGGGCATGCCAGTTTACGACTTCAAGTTTACGGACCGTATTGCACTTTACGGTCCGTATTTTGCACTATACGACCACTGGGCAGTTTTGCCAACTTTTAATTTTTTTCTCATTTCTCGACTTTTCATTCTAATCATCCACATCCCTTCACATACATTTCCCATGAAACATTATACACTCGCACTCCTCGCACACATCATTAGTCCATTTACTTGCGTACCAACGGAAAATTTCCGAGGTGTAACATGCCATCCCACAAATATATCAACTTGAGATCATGATACATCTTCGCTGTACTTGGGTGAACAGAATACCGAGAATAATGGGCTTCTTCTAGAATGCGACGGCGCAATTCTGCAACATTCGGAACACTAGCCTGCCTCGGTATCTAAGAATTCTATCCATAGAAGTTTTAAATGGAGACTTCTCTTTTTCACGAAGTGCGTCTCTATAATGGCTCAACGGAGGATCTTCACATTGACGCTCTTTTACTTCCATAATCAGGGACGAAACTGTGGGATCATTAATACCAATCCCTGCATTACCTGAATCAAACAAACGTACTCCAAGATTAGCTAGTTGGTGGAGCTCATGAATTATTTCTTTCTTCTCCGGAGGAACTTCACATAGGCTTCCAATCTATCGGCGGCTAAGCGCATCAGCTACTACATTTGCCTTTCCGGGGTGGTATAAAATGCTCACATCATAATCTTTCAGTAATTCTAACCACCGCCTCTGCCGCAGATTCAACTCCTTCTGTTTGAAAATGTATTAAAGACTTTTGTGGTATGTATAGATGTCAACATGCACACCATAAAAGTAATGTCTCCACATCTTTAATGCATGAATAACTGCAGCCAATTCGAGATCATGAGTTGGGTAGTTCTTTTCATGTTTCCGCAGCTGTCTCGAAGCATAAGCAATGACTTTACCGTGCTGCATTAACACACATCCTAACCCAACATCGGAAGCATCACAATATACAACATAGCCATCTGGTCCTTCTGGGAGTGTCAAGACTGGGGCTGAGGTTAATCTGTCCTTCAACTCTTGGAAACTGCATTCACAAGCATCATTCCACTGGAACTTAGCTAACTTTTGGGTTAGTTTCGTCAATGGGGCTGAAATAGAACTTCGGAATTCATAAATACGCATCAAACCATATGAAACTACTTATGGAAATCAAGAACGTTGCCATCCTAGTGGCTCTAAGAGTAGGAATTTCATTGAAGTCATACATATAAGTCATTTGCTCATTTCATACAGATCATGCCAAAAGAAAGAAAGGGTAAGCCTTACATACCTTGCCCGCTTTCTATGCTAGTCCGAACTTAAGTCTTTCGCTTCGCAAGATCTACAACAATATTCATATGCGCCAAACATTAGCCATAGACAATTAGAGTCCAATTCTAAACCAACATTTATTCTACAGAAATTTCGGCAGCATTTCCCCTGTAAATGCAACATCCCCGAGAATTCAACTCGACCAAACATACAACAACAAATCCGAGAATTTATCTCGTCCAACTTAGCAACAACAATGCCAACAATTATTCCAACAATATCGACAATCAATTCAAAACACATTCCAACGTTCACAACTTCTTTCTACAAACTTGACGACTTTCCATTTACGTTCAATTCATAATTGCCTACATATTCAAGTACCAATCCGCAACCATTCAAACAACATCCAAGGATACTTCAACAATCTGTACAATATTCAAAACAATTCAATCAATACTCTACTTCATCTGAAACCTTCCAAATGCAACAAGAATCAATAACAACACATTTCTTTCATTCAAATTCATGAACTACTCCAACAACTTACACACTAACAACATTATCTTCCATAAATACAAGAGCACTATTTCCAATCCACATTAACTTCTAAAATAAGTCTCCAACCATTACAACTTCACTAGGATCATTAAACTTTCATTATCAACATGGAATCCATAACAACAACAACCAAAATACTAAGCAAAATTGGTCCCTTACTTTCACACACACACACGGCCACACACATACATATACACGGCTACACCTAATATTCATATTTTCATGAATTTCATTCATTTTCACATACCACAACATACAAAACCATCCATAATATATAAGTGAAGATTGAATTCTTACCTTTTCCACTTCTCTCTTCTCTTGGCTAAAGTTGCCTTTTGCAAGAATAAATATTTTTCTAGCTCCAATAATCACTTCACTTTGCTAGGGATCTCCCAATTAGTAGGAAAATATTTTTTTTGAACAATTTTTTTCCAAGGTTCTTGTTGGGGTGAGCATGGCCGAATGGCCTTCTAACTTGGGGCTTCTCCAAGTTTCTTGATTTTTCTTAAGGAAAGAAGATGAGAATAATATGACAAATAAGTCATCTTTGGACTTATTTAATTTAATTCCATATGGGCCCTGGCCCATCAAGGTGGACGGCCAAATGTCCCCTTGAGTCCAAGCCCATTTTTTGTGTTGTTTTGTTTGTATCTAATCTTGTAATTCATGAAAAATAATTTTTCCAAATTCCAAATTTGCCCTTAGCCTCCCTCCGTATTTCTATGAGTCATCTTACAAAATTATTTTTTTACCCCTAGCCTCTCTTAGTAATTCCACATCCATAACTCTCATAAACAACTTGTGTGCTAGACAAGATTAAAATATAGTCTTGCTCTTAACTCGTCGCAATTATCTTGAATCATCCGAATATGTAAAATACGGGATATAACATCCTCCCCCCCTTTAGAACATTCGTCCTCGAATGTTGAACTGGCCTCATGGCGTGTTATAATACTCCGGGGAGGTCTCCTCTTTATTATCGTTTGGCCGCAATACTTTAACTGGAACCATGTCGTTGGTATATAACTTTCTTACCTGACCATCCGTTATAGACACAGATTATTCCTTATGTAGTAGCTTCTCTATCACTTAGATATCACCCATATGAAATACTTGGGAAGGGTCACCAACACATTTGCGAAGCATAAGCACGCGGAAGATTGGGTGTACCGAGGGGGCCGGAGCTACTTCCTCCCCTCTTTTCGAGCAGGAGGATTTTGAAGATATGTTTGATGTCGTTGCTCCTACTTCTACTGCCACGACAGAACCTACGGGATTCAATCTCCCCATACCTCAAAGGCACAGAAGGCCCCTGAGGGTTACTGAGTCGGGCTCTCGAGCTAATCTAGTGGACACTTTCCCAACTCTAAGCGCCGACCCCAATGAAACGAAGTCCATTGTTTTCACTGACCCGGTGGACATGTACTTCATATCTCACCCCGTCGAAGTGGACAGTTGTCTCCAGCCTCTTGTGTTCGATGAGGACAAAGAACAAATGAATTGCATCTAGTGGCAATGCCTCTTGAACGAGAGCATGCACTCTGCCAACCGGATATGCTTAACATTTTTATTAGAGCTTTTTAATTATATCTTGTAAACTGTGTTTTACTTGACCTTTTCCTTCTTTCCTTTCTTTCTTACAGTCTGTTGTTCTGCAGCACGAAGGCTTTCTTCGGTGCAAAAAAGAAAATACCGAGCTGCGGAGCCAGATCAAAAATGTTTGGGGCCGGTTGGATACCCAAGGTCGAGAGACCGAGAAGTTCAAGATTCTTTTGCAGCAAAAAGAAAAACAGCTGCTATAAGTTGGTGACTCCTCGACTCTTAAGGACAAACTTGTTGCTGCCAAGGAAGGGAAGCTCCGAGTTGAAAATGATCTAGAGGATTTGGTTGAGAAATATACCGTCCTCATGGTGGATAGATAGAGGCTTGCATTGGAAACCGAAGTTTGTCGTAAGTTATTTGAGGACGAGGCAGCTGTCATCACCAATCTAAGGCAAAAGCTTAATACTGTCATAGTCGAGATTGCCAACCTCATTGCCGAGCGCGAATCAGAGAAAGAAGTTTTGAGGGTGGCCCAAGAGAAGGCCAATAACCGGGATAAATCTGTTGAGAACCTTACTGATCAACTCGAGGCTGCCACCCGAGATCTGAGTGCTCTATCCCAGCAGAATGCCGAGTTGATGGGCCAACTGCAGCAAGCCTTGTCCGAGCAGGATCGAATCCAGGCTTAAGCTGAAGCCGATGTCAAAGCTTTTAATGATCGTTCTACTCTGCAAGCCAAACACATGAAGTGGAAGACCTGCATGCTTACTCGCCAAGAGGTCCAGCGAGGCATGGAGGATATAGATGTGAAGATCGTCCAGGCTGAGGAAATTGAGACCCAGGCACAGAAAGCACTCCTGGGGGAAAGTTCGAAAGATGAGCCTGCTATTTCCGAGGAGTTAGATTCCTCCGAAGAGGAATAGGAATAGATAGGCCCTTGAGCCAAAAATGTACTTTGCTTTTGTCTTTGTAATTTTGCCAAGGTCGGTATTTGGCCTTCTATATATATATATATATATATATATATATATATATATATATATATATATATATATGTATATATTATGAAGTTGTTTGTTTCACCGGTGTTTTTCCAAGTCAACATTTTCATTTTTCGACGTCTTCTTGGAAGAATTAGATTCGGACCAACATCTCTTCTGAATACGAGTTAGGCTCGACCTCGGATAATCTTTGTGTGAGTATGTTATTTTAAGTGAACCATTCTCCAAGATAAGCTAGTTTGTGCACTGAGACTTTTATCTATTGGTGACTATGTATATAGGCTTTACTTTATGCTTGTGAGTTCAGACATCTCCAAATCACTTCGGGCATTTGGGTTGATATTTCCAACCTTTTAGACTTAGAATTTTCGAGTCCTTTTCTTCAGGCTTAGTCTACTTGAAACTTTTAACACCTTCGTGTACGAGTCGGGCTCAATTAACTTAGAATTTTTAAGGCCAAGCTTTTATTTTGTTCATGGATTGTGGACGACAGTCCTTAGTTTCGAGCTGCTCGTAGAGCTACTTGTGATCTTGGAGATAATTAAAAAAAGGACTTATGGATGCGAAGTGAATATTCTCACAATGTTAATATATGCAAAGTTTAAACCGAAGTGCTCTTCTCATTTCACAAACTTATATGGTACAACTGTTGAGGGGCATTCGATTCATTCTAGTCAGAGCAAATAGACTAATCGGGTATGACTCATTCGGTCGTTTGGCCCTTATTGTAAATCCTAGCACGGAAATTTCAGAAGTTTCAAAGATAAAATTGATTCAGCCTCGATAGGCTATGTGATAGTCCCCTAGTGTTTGTGTTTGAAGTATGAGAAGAGAAACACTATTGTTGATACTAGGCAGTCCCCAATCCCAGCACTTAGCTGGTCTTCGGCATTAAAGTAACACGTTGTATGTCGTTTCCTCATTAAAAACCTTACCAAAAAACCCACGTCGGGACAAAATCGAGCTAAGGGAAAAAGAGTACAACACGTGTTTTCAGGCCTAACTCTAATCTTTTTAACTTTATTTTGGCTTTGCTCCTGCAAAGATCGAAACAGATAAGATCAAAAAATTCACGAAGGGCACAAGGATCATACCTTAACAATAATATCTCTTCAAGTGTGATATATTCTAATTATTTGGCAGCTGCTGGCCATCCTCTGACTCGAGTTGGTACGAGCCCTTTCTAGTTATTCTGATTACCCTATACAGCCCTTCCCAGTTCGGACCAAGTTTCCCCTCGTAAGGGTTATTCGTGTGAAATATGACCTTTTGAAGGACCAAGTCGCCGATTTGGAATGCCGAAGGTTCGTTCTTTGGTTGTAGTATTTGCCTATTCGTTATTTCTATGCTGTAGACGGACCAGCGTGGTTTCGCGTAGTTCCTCCCCTAAGTCGATCTTTACTCCCATAGCCTCGGCGTATTGGAACCTCAAGCTCGGTTCTCTGACTTTAACTGGGATTAAGGCCTCCGCACCATATACCAGGGAAAATGGTGTCTCACCGGTGCTTGACTTCGAAGTTGTCCTGTAAGCCCAGAGCACTTCTGGCAAGATTTGTTTCCACCTGCCTTTGGATTCATCCAACTATTTCCTTAAGTTTTGAATAATACTTTTGTTTGTTGATTCTGCTTGTCCGTTCGCACTCGGTTTATACGGAGTGGACATTATCTTCTTAATTCTCAAGCCTTCAAGGAAATTATTGACTTTGTTGCCTGTGAATCGTCGGCCATTGTCACATGTGATCTCGGTTGGAATGTCGAACCGGCAAATGATGTGGTCCCATATGAAGTTGATGACCTCCTTTTCTCATACTTTTTCAAAAGCCTGTGCTTCAACCCATTTAGAAAAATAGTCAGGTATAAACAAAATAAAACGAGCCTTACCGGGTGCCCAAGGTAAAGGGAAAACTATGTCCATTCCCCATTTCATGAATGGCCATAGGGATAACACCGGATGAAGCAATTCTCCAAGTTGATGGATCATTGGGGCGTGCCTTTGACACCGATCACATTTTCAAACAAAATCCTTTGTGTCTTCTTCCATATGGTCCCAATATTAACCGGCTCGAATCAGTTTTCTAACCAATAGCTTCGCTCCGGAGTGATTACCACAGGTTCCTTTGTACACCTCGTGCATTGCGTAGTTTGTCTCAACGGGCCCCAAACATCCGGCTAAAGGATCATAAAATGAACGTCGGTATAATTTCCCTTCGACCATGCTATACCTTGCTGCCTTGGTCCTAAGAGCTCGTGATTCCTTAGGATCTGATGGTAGCTTTCCATCTACCAAATAATCGATGTATTTATTCCGCCAATCCCAAGTTAAACTCGTCATGTTGACTTCGACTTGGCTGCGTTCAACAGCGGAGTTCATCAGTTGGACCACTATAGCTGAGTTAAATCCTACTGAAGAGCCCAAGTTGGCCAATGCATCAGCTTCGGTATTTTGTTCCCTTGGCACATGCTGCATTGTCCATTCTTTGAATTGATGCAGAACCACTTAAATTTTCTCCAATCATTTCTGCATCCTATCATCTTTCACATCAAAGACCCTATTTACTTGTTTCACGACCAAGAGTGAGTCACATTTCGCCTCGATGACCTCGGCTCCCAAGTTCCTGACCTGTTCCAAACCTGTAATCATAGCCTCATACTCAGCTTTATTGTTAGTTCATTTTAAAGTTCTTATCGACTGCCGGATGATGTCACCCTCAGGGGCCTTAAGTACAATCCTAAGTCCGGACCCTTTCACGTTGGATGCTCCATCCATGTGCAAGGTCCAGATTCTCGATGTTTTACCTGAGGTTGACAGAAGTTCTCTCTCTACTTTGAGTACCATCGCGGGGGTGAAATCTGCTAAGAAGTCTACCAAGATCTGAGACTTTATAGCCGTTCGGGGTTTGTATTCGATGTCATACCCGTTGATTTCGACTGCCCATTTTGCTAACCTACCAGACAGCTCCGGTTTATGCATAATATTTTTTTAATGGATATGTTGTTACTACGCATATAAGATGACATTGAAAATAAGGCTTTAACTTTCTAGATGCACTGAATAAAGCTAAGGCCAACTTTTCTAGGTGGGGATAACGCCTCTCCGCATCCCCCAAAGTTCTACTAACATAGTAAATCAAAAATTGCATACCTTCTTCTTCTCAGACCAGTACTCCACTTACCGCAACTTCAGATACCGCCAAATATAGGTACACCTATTTCCAGGGACTTAACTAGCATATCATCAATATAAACTTCCATTGTTTTACCTATTTTTTTTTCGAACATCTTGTTAGCTAGGTGTTGGTAAGTAGCACCTGCATTTTTTAATCCAAATGGCATCACATTATAATAGTAAGTTCCATACCGAGTTATGAAAGAAGTCTTTTCTTGATCTTCCGGGTTCATCCGAATTTGGTTGTACCTGGAGTAAGCATTAAGGAAGCTTAGTATTGCATGACCAGCCGTCGTATCAATCATGCGATCGATGTTAGGCAAAGGAAGGGAATCCTTTGGGCATGCTTTGTTCAAATAGTTGTAGTCCACACACATAAATTTATTACCCTTTTTGGGTACAACCACCCCGTTAGCTAGCCAATCCGGGTATTTAACCTCCCTAATGGATCCTATTTTTAAGAACTTCGTTACCTCGTCCTTGATGAATTTGTGTTTGACCTCGGCCATTGGTCTCCGCTTCTGTTTTATCGAGGTGAACTTCTTATCAAGGCTCAGCCAATGAGTGGTCACTTCTGGTGGAATACCTGTCACACCCCGATCTTACTAGGGTGTGATGGGCACCTGACCCCATACCCGGAGCCGAGTGAACCCGCTGACTCTTATTACCCACATAGTCTCTTTTGAACTCTTAAATCAAATATAATGAAATACATAGTAAAGCTTTCAAAATCTTTCTATTCATCGTACTCAATTCAAATATAATCTATGATCGTATGGACTTTATAACATAACATAAAATGACACATAGGCTGGTGGAGCCGTTTACAATACCGACACTCTATACCCACGACTCTGTCTGCAAAGTCTCTAACATTAATCAGACATCATAGCACACATACTCTGACTCGGCAGCACTCCAGAAACAAGTGGAGCTTGCCAACTCCGCTGAAACGTCTTCTATAATAGCTTCAGCTCATCTGGGTGTACTTGCGCGGCATGAAACGCAGCCCCCCGAAGAAAGGGGGTCAGTACGAGCAAGGAACCGAGTATGTAAGGCATGAATAGTAACATAGTAAGAGATGTAATTATGAACAACAGCAGAATAAAGATATAGAGCATATCATGAGATAAAAGGGTAACCTGTACATCTGAGTGCCTCTTAGGGCGGATGCCATGCATGCTTAGCTTT
The DNA here is from genome assembly GCF_019175385.1 of Lycium barbarum. NCBI lineage: Eukaryota > Viridiplantae > Streptophyta > Magnoliopsida > Solanales > Solanaceae > Lycium > Lycium barbarum. Next base: position 99,352,294 of record NC_083337.1, on the reverse strand, counting down.
CCTTTGAAAACATTTCTTTTTCATATACATAGAAAATAGAACATGTCATAGCGCCGAGCAACGTCGGCTCCCCCACATATGTCCCGCGTCCGGGTATCTCGCGTCCGGGATGATAAATTACGCCAACTGACCAGGTGGCAATACGTCTATAGCGCAACATATGGCCCTTTTCCCCATATCCCCCATATACATATACATATATCATATAAGCAGCATGCATGACAGCCCAAAGAAAGTCATGTATCTATCAGAGTGACGTAAGGTCGGTAACCTCCGATTACATTATGGAATAACCATGGCCGCTTTGTCTCACCTTGAAGGAACAATTATTATAAGATGAGACGAGCAACGAATAACAACATACATAAACCGACACCTGAAGGCTCAGAACAAGTTTCAGGTCAATCCGATTTAGTATAAGAAAGTTATGAGCGTTTGAAGTACAGAACCTTTTACGAACATTCAGAAGTCATTTTTGGAAAATCAAAGCAATAATCACATCAAGTACCTTTCGAAAATGAAATCATTCTTATCATAGTCATCATAGAAATATTCTCATGCTCGACATCATCAATGTCATTGTAAAACATATCCATCGTTTTTGTCATAAAAGCTTACAATACCATAAACCTTTGTTTTGAAAAGATACGGACATTTTGGAAAACATTGACGGGTTGTCGGGAACACAATCATTGCCTTGGGACCATAGACTTCTAACTTTTGAAGACAAGGAAGATATGGAAACATTTATAAATTTCGTAACGTAGGAATCATGCCTTTGAAAGAAAGGGACGAGCCTTAACATACCTGTTCCACGTCCTATTCGCTACGCTTAATTGTCCAAGCTCGTTATCGCTAGTCTACATTCAAGAAGATTGACGCAATCATTAGATTCATCACCATATACTTGTCTTAATCCTGCAAATGAATTCATTTATAATCTGCCGAAATTTCGGCAGCATCTCCCCTGTAAATACACCATCCCCGAGAATCTAACTCGGCCCAAATCATCAATCAACAATCCGAGAATTCAACTCGGCCAAACTATCAACAACAATACCATCAATCATACCAACAACATCAACAATCAATTCAAGATGCATTCTAACATTAACAACCTTTGTCATACAATTTAACGATATTTCATTTATATTCAATTCAATTCACATAACATTCAAAACGACTCAATCAACATACTACTTCACCCGAAACCTTCTAATTCCAACAAGAACAATGACAACCTATTTCCTTCTTTCAAATTCAATCACAACAACCCAACTTACAATCTTCCAAACAAATGTCTCACTTCCAAATTCATGAATTCCACCAACATTTTACATTAACAACTTCATTTATACAAATATAAGAATTCATGCTAGTGTCACATTAGCTTCCACAACGACACCACAACGATTACAACTTCATTTTACATCATGGAATCCACAACACAACAATCAAACTACTAATTCATCACATCTCACCCACCTAGCTACTATTCGGCCAACACCTACACACATATATATTACATGAATTTCATCCATTTCTTCATACAATAACATGCATAAACCACCCATAACATATGTAAAAGAGGATTGAACACATACCTTTCTCACCCAACTTCTTTACTCGGCTAGGGCTTGTGAACTACACAAATAAAGGCTTTGCTTGCTCCAACAACTCCTTCATGTTAATGAGGGCCTTCAAATTAGTTGGAATGCTAGAAGTAAATAATTTTTCTTGATCAATTCCATGGACTCAAATTTTTGGCACCATGGCCGAACACTACTGTTTCTCTTCTTTCTTTTTCTTCTTCTCCAAACTTCTTGTCTTGAAAGATGATTATGTCTTATTTGCCCCCACTTGTTTATATATATACTTAGCCCTTCCAATACCAAGTGGCCACCTGCCCTTCTTCTTGAAGCTTCTTTAAATTAAAATAAAGATGACTAATGTTTTGCCTTATAAGATTTGGTCTATACACATAATTTAGCTCCACCAAATAAAAATATGGACACATATTTCCTCACATGTCACACGGCCCTAGTAACTTCATTACCATTTTTTTTTAAATTCCCCATTTGCCCCTAGCCTTCCACAATATTACCATGAACCATTTTGTGAATTTCCCTTTTTACCCTTAGCCTTTCTCAATATTTCCATTCTAATAACAACTTATACATTGAAATACTTTGGAACATAGTCTTGCCCTTAACCTTCCACGTCCACCTTGAAATATCCGAATGTACGAAATACGGGATATAACAATACCTATCATATCTAGGTGGGACCATGCAAAACAATCAGCATTATCTTAAAGAAATTTAATTAATTCATTCCTGAGCTCCGAGGTTAACCCTGTGCCCAGGTATACGTTCCTGTCTGGTAGAGGGACGAACAAAATAACTTGTTCAAGCTCTTCCACCATTGATTTTGTTGCGTCCAAATCATCCGGTAGAGAGAATCATCTAGGAACGCCGAAATCATCTTCTTCCCAATCTACCTTTTCTTCTTCCTCGAGTCTGGCCAGATCTGCATCCTGTGATTGCTAATTGGTGTCTTTATTTTCATTCACATTCTCAGCATCCTTGTGTACGGTGGTCTTCGGTGTTTAGACTGTTTATTCAACCGCGAACATTTCCTTTGCTGCTGATTGTTCTCCATGAATGATTTTTTCTCCCTCCAAAGTTGGGAATTTCAACATCGGGTGTAAGGTTGAGGGTACTTCCCTCATGATATGTAACCATAGTATTCTGAGCAAGGCATTGTACCTTATCTCTCCATCAATGACATAGAACTTTGTGTGCTGCACAACGCCGACCGCATTTATTGGTAGAGTGATCTCGCCTTTGGAAGTTTCACAAGCCATATTAAACCCGTTTAGGACCCGGGCTGCTGGCACAATCTGATCCAATAGTCCTAGCTGCTCCACTACTTTCCATCGGATAATGTTGGCCGAGCTACCTGGATCAACCAAAATGCGTTTGACATGAGTTTTATTTATAAGGACACAAATTACCAAAGCATCATTGTGTGGTTAAATGATGCCCTCCACGTCTTCGTCGCCGAAGGAGATAAATCCATCTGATACATAGTCTCTGGTCCTCTTCTCTCGAGTGATTGTGAGTTTTGTCTTCTTCATCATCAGACCTCGGGGTATTTCTACCCTACTGATGATCATGTTGATCACATGTTGGAGTTCCTCTGGTTCGGTCTTCTTGTTGGCTTCCCTGTTCTTGAAATGATTCTTTGCTCGTTCACTTAGAAACTCTCGGAGATGACCGTTCTTTAATAACTATGCTACTTCTTCCCTTAACCCTTTTACAGTTGTCGGTCCGGTGTCCATGAGTACCATGATAGTCGTATATCAGATTTGGATCCCATTGTGAAGGGTCTGTTCGAAGTGGCCTTAGCCATCTTGCGTCTTTGATGTGTCCGATAGCCGCTGCAGAGTCAACATTGAAGTTGTATTCAGATAACCTCGGGCTTTCACCGGTGTCAGACATCCCACCGGTGTTGTTCCTGAACTGTAAACCCCTGCTCCCCGAGCCACGATCACTTCATTTGTCACTTCTTATTGTATTGGGGCTAGGACTACTTCTTCCCTTATCTGACCTGAAGCTGGACCTCTCGGGCTGAGGGTATGGCTCATATCTATCTCTTGACCATTGGAACTTCATTTCCATTACCCTTTTTGATCTGTTAGAATTTTTTATTCGGCTCACCAGACCTGGTGGGAGCCCAAGCTGATTGTCCTCCTCTTGTATTTTGGATTCGTACCAGTTATGGACATCTGCCCATGTAATTTCCCCGAACTCCAATAGATATTTTTTTAGCTTAAGGGACGCATTAGAACTTCGGGGATTAAGTCCTTTCATGAAAGGTTGGGCTGCCCACTCATCAGGAACCGGAGGTAGCAACATTCTTTCCTTCTGAAACCTCGTCACGAACTCTCTAAGCCGTTCGTCATCCTTTTGGAAGATCTTGAATATGTCGGCCTTTCTTGCCTGCACCTTCCGGGCCCGGCATGAGCCTTCACGAGAGCATCTGCGAGCAACTCGAAGGAAGGAATACAGTGCTGGGGAAGCTTACAATAACATTGCATGGCTCTCTTAGTCAATATTTCACCGAACTTCTTCAACATCACCGATGCAATTTCATCATCCTCCAGATCATTGCCTGTTATGGCGCAGGTGTAAGCAGTTATATGTTCTTGTGGATCCATCGTCCCATCATATTTCGGGATATCTGGCATCTTAAATCTCTCTGGGATCAACTTCGGAGCTGCACTGGGTAGGAAAGGCCTCCGAACAATATATTTGGTTTCTGGCCCGGTCAGAGTTGGAGGCGCCCCCGGAATCTGGTCCATTCGGGAATTATAATCCCCCACCTTCTTTTCATTGGAGTCGATCCGCTTAGACAGCGCCTCAAGCATCTTTATCACTTCGGACGATTCGTTGGGAGCCGACCACTCACGATCACTACCTATCTCCACTTCTCTACGGACTGGCACTGGTACTCATTTTGGTTCCGCTACCCCGACCCTGTTGTTGTTCTTTTGGAGTTGAGATATAGCCGCCTGGTGTTGTAGCATGGTTGCCTGATGTTCCTGCAATAATTTATAAATCATACGTAAGTTAATCTCCTCTCCCGTCTTTTCGGGAGCCTTACTCACAGATGCCCTATCAGCGGGCGGATCTCCACTTTCGTTAACAACTACATTAGAGTTAACATCACTTGGATCAATAGGAGGATCGTCGACTGGATCAACCGTATGCATAATGTTCAATGGTACCCCATTGTTAAGGTTTTCATTGTGATTGTTGTTTTCAGCATTGTTCAAGTGAACAGAGTAGCTGAGATTCGACATGTCGAAGTTAGCCCTAAAATCACAAAAGACAAAAGAGCAAGTGAAGGTTAAGTTGTAAACAAACCACCGCTATTATCCTTAGCCCTACGGTGGGCGCCAAACTGTTTACCCCTTAAAAAGGTTACAATTCAATTGGTATGTGGTTTAAAGGATATGCGGTTTAATTCGTTAATTACGTAAAGGAATAACAACAATGAACAAAGATTAAGAAAGTAAACAGATAGCCTTAGTCGACTTAAAGAACAGCACAGTGACTGGTCCGGGCAGGGGTTTGAGAACTTCAAACCCGAACCAAATTGTATAGAATTATATTGCCTTTGATGTTTACAGAGCTTAAGAATTAGGGTTTATCGTATAAGTATGCAGAAAGATAAGATGGTCCCTTATAAGGGTTTACCTCTCTATTTATAATGTAGGTGTTTGTGTTCTACATGGTAACTAAATCAATCATGGGGATAATGATTACCTAAATCTCTGGTTCAGCAGCTATGTGGAGTAACGTACGGAGAGAAATTCGCAATTGGCCGGATCTCTTGAACTCTTATCAACTTGAAGCATAACTCTTCGGATCCTGCTGTGTCTGAATGATTGAGTCTGAAACGTTCCTGTCCGTCCAATCGAGCCCACGCTGACCTATTGCTCCTCATTATTATTTCGAAACTTAGGCTGTCGGGTCGAGACCTTAGACCACGATTTTCATCGTATATAGCTATATTGCAATTTTCACTATCCACGTTCTGGAAGGTAACTTTTTAACTGATGCATCTCCTTGCTAGAGCTAACCTGCTACTGATGTTCTTGATTGTGAGAGCTTTTGTAGGTGTTAGTAATAGTTTGTATATATGAAAATCAAACTGCTTATTCTGTACAGAAGATTGTACTTATATCGTGCTACGGGATAGCCAGCCAGAGTTAAATTCAACCTTTTGCTAGTTAAATTCAAATGATTTTTTAGATTATCTTTAGTTGAAGTTTTACCCTTTTTCGGCATAACTTGTTTGGATGTTAGGATATATATGTTGAAGCTAAATGCAAATTATACCGAACAAAATCTAAACTTATGCCATTTTTCAAATTATGTTGAGTGTTGAAAGTTTTACCTTGTCTAGCATAACTTGTGGGATGTTATGATACATTGCCGAAGCTAAACATAAACTATGCCGAGTGAAATCTAAGTTATACCATGCCAAAAATGCTGAAGGGCAATTTGCACCATTGCCCTTATTCGGGGGTGGTCTTTAATTTTTGCCCTTCTCGTAAAAACCAATGGGTTTCAGGTTTGGACCCCCGCTCAGTGAAAAATTTAAAAAAAAAATCGCAAGGCAGAATTTACCTGCAAAACTCTTCCTTAAGGCAGAGTTTGCTACTTCATAACACAGAGATTGCCTAAGGTAGCAAACTCTACCTTAAGGCAGAGTTTGCACTCTACCTTGTAAGGTAGAGTTTGTTACCTTAAGGCAAAATTTGCCTTATGACATAAGGCAAACTCTACCTTGAGAATTTTTGACTAAATGGGGGTTCGAACGTGAAACCCATGAGTTTTTAAGCGAAGGAAAAAAAATTAAAGACCAACAATTTAAGGGACAAAAATTAAAGACCAGTGCCTTTGAAGGACAATCCGCGCAAAAAATGAAAATTAAATACCTTAAATTTGAAGGGCAAAAATTAAAGACCACCCCCCAAATAGGGGCATTTGCGCGAAATGACCCAAACCAAAGCTATACCGACAACTGAGAGCAATTGCAGTGTGCTTTAAAACTAGTACATTGTACAGACAGGCAAAGTTTAGCATTGACATTGTATTTTTATAGTCTTTCACTAGCATCATATACATATAGAAACTTTACATGTTATCTGGCAAAAAATTATCGAGTGATGTAGAATCTGGATACATGATAATATACATATATGTTATAATAACACGCACGCATATACAAATGATAGACCTGATATTACGAGCCAAATCGATCAAAAGACCCCTTATTGAATTATTGTTAACCCCCTCAAAGATTTAGGACTGTCAGATGGTGGTTTCGTTCTTTTCAAGTTCACGCTTCCTGGCTCTTTCTATCTTTCGCTTACGCCATTACTCCGTAACTGTAAGGTTGCAGTATAAAATGAAGAAAAAATTCATTATTGAAGGAACGTGTCTAACATACAATCGTACAGAATCATGTTTTTAACTATGCATTACATTTGACCTAAAAAGGGGAACAATGTTTTCCGTCATATAGCTCAATGCATACAACTAACGAAGCAGTACTTCACAGGCAAAGTCTATTATGACAGCAGAAAACGTTGGTAAGAAGTAGATAAATAAATCCATTGCAAAATCTAGAGGAGGAATGGAGAGGTATGCTGGTCGCACATAGTTAGGATATATTTGCGATAAATCTCCCCATTCTTCCCATCTCTCAGGAAAGTGACTTGGATAGACTAAACTATCACCATTCGTTGTAAAAATTTGGGTTTGCACTCGTGTGAGTACAACCCCAGTAAATTCGTAGATAAACGACCTAGCTTGGATCAAGTCCAATGACCTAACTCCCCAACCAGTCTCTCTAGACCGAAACACCTCAAATCTGTTCCTCAAACCTTTCTGACTCACTCGATTTCGACAAGTTGGAGGACATCGACAATATGGTCCACATTCGAACACTAACGGTTTGCCTCTCAACAATATCCCATTATAATCAAAGGCAAATTGGCCACCATTTCTCATAGTACAAAAACAATTATCCCCACATCCATCAATACACTCATAGCCATTAACACTACCCACATTCTGATAGACATATGGAGGATAAACAGTCCTCACTAGATAATCAAAATAAATCGGATCGTGATTATCATCAATATCATTGAAAAGAAACACTGCCAGGTTTTTTTTCTCCTTGATACATCGAGACTAACATAACCAGTAGGCCTCGCCACTAAATGCCTAATCCTAAGATTCTGTTTAAAATGAAAAATAGCACTTCCCATTTCTTCCTGATTCCCTATCCTAACAAGCTTGCATTTAAACACTCTAAATCTAGACTTTCCAACATCAAACCAGCATTTGACGATTCTATATAATCCATCAAACATATAAACTTTACCACTAGCACTTCTACTTCCTTCATATTTAAGGCCACAAATTCCCCTTACCTCAACTCCGTAATACTTACTTCACTCTGTATATGGTAAAAATCGGGGTAAAAAACAGGTCCGAATTGGCGCGAACGTGTTCAACTCTGCTTCAACATCGAAGGTATTTTACCGGACACGGTAGACCCGAACCTAAATCAGCATATACGATGTAGGTTCGGATAATCAGTTATGGAGCGGCCACGCATCACCAAACTATTCCGCCATCTGCACTGACAACGGTACAGGTGTCAGACCATACGGACAGCCTTATCTATTTTAAGGGTTTTTTCTAGAAAGGCTTTTTTGGCATTGTATTAAGGCCCATTTATGATTACGTATAAATAGAGGGCTACCCCTTCCTTTTATAGTTTGGCTATTCATCATTCAACAACATTGTAATCAGAAAAGTGTTTGTCACGACCCTAATTACCGATCGTGCGGGCACCTACCTTATTATCACTGGTAGGCGAACCCTTACCCATTAACCCATTAATCATTAGACAACTTTAACTTCTTTAATCATTTATTAACAGTCAATAGACAAGTGAATGAATCAATAAATAAAACAAGTCATAATTAATAGATAATATAAGTGCGGAAGTCTAACTATTACACCCCCAAAATCTGAAAGTCATCGTACAATGACTCTAACCAACAACATCTAAAGAATGAAGTATATCTCAAATATAACAAATAATGCTTGGATGAAAGTATACATCGCGAAAGAGAGATCTTCAAGTGGCATGGATGGATAGAAGCTCACCCTCGGATCTGATCGAGCAAACTAGCTTCAAGCTAGAGATGTAATCTGGATGAAATCTCTGGAACATAATCTACACTCAAAAAGGGTGCAGCAAGGTATTATAGTACAAACACTATGTACCGGTAAGCATCATAGGCCGACTAAGATTAGTTCACGCGTATAAGTATAAAATCAACAAGATAAACAGATAGGCACTTAACACTCAAATCCAAGTCACAGAATATCCCATACGAGGTCACAGCTTAAGATGAAGCTTCTAAACCACAAGTCTATCAAGTTTCAATAACCTCAACTGATAATCACAGGTCCAAGTTCCTTCCCTATGTAGCGTCACTAATCCACAATTTAACTCAGTCAATGATCATATCAATACCACAATAGCCGTTTCAGCAAACACACAAAAATCAAAACTAAATAAGCCATATAATAATGCAGAATAAAATGTAATAATGTGCAATACAAAATATTATGATGTGCTATGCAATGCACTGGCCAAATACACACTGTACACACATACTACTGATGTCATAGCTCAGTAGTCATGACCTGCAGGGGACCCATGGTGTCCATGTACCACTCGTTCTGGAACACTCCTCGAACCCGAGCCATAAATCCTCTGCCCAGGAAAGAACCTCGGTCACGGATCCACATCGTGTATCACTCATTCCGGAACACTCCTCGGACTCGAGTCACTTATTGCCCTCCGCCCGAAATTTACCTCGGACTCGAGCTTAAACACCCTTCGTTCCAGAAAGAGCCTCGGACCCGGAGCCACTCGATTATACAAGAAACACTGTTACATCCCTCTTAATGAGCAATTATCAAGTAGTATATTATTTTCAACGAGAAGATCATATAGCTTCTCACCACAATTGTCATCAATTTGCATCACAAGTTCATCAAGAAGATTATATTAACTTTTGCACAATTTCACATCACAATGTATGTCTCAATGTATTTCAGTTCATTAGTATGTATGGACTATGAACAATCAGCAATATCAATGTCAAACACAAGGCATCATGCCACAAGTCTTCCAAACCATTTCCATCATGCATGAGTGTATGAATGCATAAATGAGTGTAAACGTGGTAAATCAATACAAGCTAATAAAGCAACAGTGAAGGTACAAGTCACAAAGCCACAAGTCATATCAAGACTTGGATCAACTCAGCCATGAAATGAATCATACAATCATCTCAACCAACATAATAGTCTATGTCCCTCTTTACTTCCACATGTAGCAAGTACGCCTCACAACTAAGTCTTGTATTACCAAGAAGCTCCACTTTTCTATATATTATCATCAACAACAATCATACATCAAGTTTTCATCTATGTGCTGTTATAAGTTTATATCACAATTCAAGCCTAAACTCATTATCCTTCCTTTCTCCGATAATATATGTCACAATAAGAGAGAACTGAGTATAACACGATAATTTAGGTAATAAGTCTAATCACAATAACAAGGCAATGAGCCACCATCAACAACAATCAACCCAATAGAAATCCATCCCAAAACACCACAGTATGAATATAACTACACCTCATATTTTAGTACATAAAGTAATGGCGACGAGCCCACAAGATCAGAAGTCATACCAACCTAGCTAATATCCAACCAAACACCATGTCCGAAGACCTAGTCATGCTTTCTCCTATTAATTCTACACAATATATACGTTTCGCTAATCAAAGTCTAACTAAAGTATGCCATAACCTACCTCGAATGCAGAACAGGAGCCACGAACTACTCCATACGAGCCTTCTATTTTTGAAGCGCCTCATAATGGTCAAAGTCTAACAATATGATGCTAAGTAAGCAATAAACCATGTATTTAAACAAGAAAAACAATTTGGGAAGAAGACCCACTTACTTCTACCCTTTTCAATTGGATGAAACCATCCTTCAATGGTGAATTAAGCATAACCTATATCTCTACAAATCATTAACCTTCAATTCGTGGGTTTCTAATCAATTTTACCCTTAAAACAGATTTTAGTACAAAGCTTCAATTTTTATTAGAATCCTAAGTCTCAACATGCAATTCCAACCATAAGAAATCAAATTCTCTTCCTAGAAAGTGAGAATCTATACTCCTAGGTGATTTATCCACAATAAAATCAACAACCCACCAATTATTTAAAGGTTTACTAATTCTAGGGTTCTAGGATTTTCACCCACCATTGATGGACCTCTTAGAATAATCATGGAGCTTGAAGAAGAAGGGAAAAGGAATAACTAAAGATGGGGACTTACCCTCCAAGATCCTTCCACCAAAGAATGGGATGAATTTTGCCTCTTTCTCTCTTGAAAACTGACTTTGGGGTCTTGGGGTGAATGGTTCGAAGTTGGGATATAAAAATAGAGGTTTTTGGCCACGCTGGCTGCTGCGGTAGTCTCCAGACCGCTGTAGCAGTACCGCTATAGCGGCCTCTTGGTAGCTATAGCGGTTCTGTGGGACAGGTCCACACTAAAATGGTCATAACTCCCTCATCCGGAGGCCAAACGCGTCGATTCTTTTTTCCTATAGATTCGTAATTTTGATACGGATCTAATGGCTCATACTAACTCAAAACAAAGGTCGGATTCTCAGTCTAGAGCCGTTTATATCCACAGACCTCCGGCGAAAACACCGAATACGAGCGCGACAAAACCCAAACGCATCTGAAACTCTTTGGAACCTCACAAAAACTTGTGGACAAGTTCAAAATCGTCATAATAACATGTTGGAACTTCCAAATCATTGACATGGGATCATCCTAACCCGACGTTGACTGTGGTCAACTCTAACTCGTTAACTTAACTAGTTTCTCCATAAATGACTCAATTACACTCGAACCTTGCGGAAACTAACCCAATGACTTCATTAAGTCATAGATCATACTAACGAGACTTGGGGAAAGGGTCAACAAGGTTAAATGGGTCAAAAAACTATAATGACCAAATAGGTCGTTACAGTGTTATAAAGATTTCCTTAAGCATTTAAGTCCGGATATAAGAAATATCTCCAAGCCGAACTAATCCGCTACATTGGCTGGCTCTTCCTTTCCAGTTTTTCTCATTACTATTCAATAATATTTTCTATCACTTACTAGTTCACATTATAAATATATATATGTATTCTATAGGATCTCATATCATAAAAGATTAAGTTTATCCACATATCCTAGTCACCATTTACAAATTTAATTATTACTCACAACCCGGGGTAAACACTCTCCAACGCTAAATTCCCGCATTCCAGTTTCTAATGCACACATTTTCTTGAATTCTTATCCTGTCCACCATGTCCTGCATATATAATCACATCTCCTCCATCTCGATCATTCTCGTATCCACTTGAAACAATTACACTCGTAGCAATTGGCTCCCGGTTCGGACTCTGACTCACAGATACATAATCAATATCAGCTTGAGCCTGCCCATGTAATCCAACAACACAAAGCTCCATCCTAAAGAAGAACACATCACCAATAAGCACTCCGGGGATCGCCCCCACAATGCCCTTATCACGATGCATCCACAACCCGTGTTCTCTCAATATTTTACAAGCCTTCAGATCACCTCTTCTCCTTCCATGAGGACCCAAATGCTGGCTGTTCGCGAGAATACGCAGAGAATCACACAGCATTTGGGTTTTCCGAACAGCGTCTCGGTGATAACGTTGATCTTCAGCCTTAAGATCTGTCACTCTTACCAACTCCATTATGAATTTTGTAAATAAATATAGGTTTTTAGTTGTTGAGAGAAAGCGTAGGGATTTGTAGAGATGTTGAGAGAGGTTCTGTTCATGGAAATTCAAAAAGGGACTGAGAGTATGAAGAATAAAAGTTGAAGAAGAAGGATTCATAGTAGATTATCACAATCTGATTATGCAAAAAAATCTTGGGATGAAATTTATTAAGGAGAAAATTTATTTGTGTTATAAATGGATAAATAAATTTCTATTTGTGGACAAAAATGTCCTCAACTCCTTTTTCCCGGCGTAATATATCTACAACCCCTTAAGTTTGCGCAAATTTTATTTAAACACCCGAACTATGCATTATTCCGATTGAGCACATGAACGCATGATAAAATATTCTTATGAGTCACTTTCGGCTCAAATTTTGGAATTTTTTTATGCGTGTTCTCAAGTTCTCATTACGTAGATAAGTAACCACTTAAAATATGTCATTTTCTTTAATTACTCATCTTTTAACCCCTACTTGCTCAACATTAGCAGATATGACCATTACATTTATTGTCATCAGTGTTGTCAAAGGTGCGCTTAAGCCCTGAAGCGAGGGTCAACACATGTTGAGCGCTTCGCCTTGCTTTATGTGCACTTCAATGTCATCATCAAGGCTCTAAGACACACTTTTCCTTGCCAATGAGCCTCTCTTGAAGAGGTGACACTAGATAATTGATATTTCACTTTATCGTAATGTTTTTACAATTTCTTTTGTCCATATATTTGTTATTCATGCTTATTATTATTAGTCTTGGACTAAACATATATATTTGTATTTTTGCACCATTGCGCCATATTTGTAAATTTCTAAACTATCATTGTATGTCTCGATTATGATTCATATCAACTTTGTGTCTTCGTCTAATGTTACTGTAAAAAGGACTATTGAAAACATTGGAACATCTAAGATAACGAGATGTCACCATAGAGAAAATGACTGGTCCCCATACCAATATCACTAAGATATAGATTTCATCGCCGAAGGAAAAATCTGTTGGTAGGTGCCACTTGTTATATTCTGTGAAAGTGGATCCAGATGGAAAAATTGATTGGTTGATAGCTCACCTATTGCCAAAGGTTACACTTAAATTTATGACCTTGATTAGAGTGAAACATTCTCTTTGGTTGCTAACAATTAACAACATGCATCATTGACCGCTTGGTCAGCTCGATATTAACAAAGTTTTTGTGTATGGTGAACTAGCTGAGGAGGTATATATGGAGCAACAATTAGAGTTTGCTTCTTAGGGCCAGGCTTGGAATCCATCTAAAATGTTTATTATATGGTAAATAATCCTCATTGGCATAGTTTCAAAGGTTCACTTGTGTGATCCAGTCCAACAGTTTGGGATGACTTGAACAGAAGCTGATCATTCAGTTTCTTTCATCATGGTTTTCATGATAAATGTTACACCCCGTAGTTTTACATGTTGATATTCGAGCCACCCTTTAGGAGGCATATGAGATTATACGTGTTTACCTTATGATTATGAGGGTTTAAGTTCATATAATAAGCTATGGGAGGATTTAAGGGCAAGTGAACCAAGGAAAATAAGTTTGTTGGAACTTTGCAGAAAATGTGAAAGGCAATTTTGGCCCAACTTGGAGGAAGAATATCTTTTTGTATACGAGGAGTTTTGAGGCAAAGCAAAAGCCTAAAGTAAATTTCACGAAGTCTAGTTTCCAACGCAATAAACCCCTCATCGATACGGCATCAGAGTAAGGAGATATGGGCTTTACAAGTCGGGCTGGCAGGCCAGGAAAATGGTCTGCGCGAACGCTCCAGGGAGTGGCGCGAATGTGCAGAGGACCAAGGGCCAACTTAGCGCAAACGCGCCACTAGGGGACGCGAATGCGTTGAGTAATTTTTAGGTTGGTGCAACCCAAGCCTCAGACGTTATAAAAAGGGGTTACCCCCTTATTTTCTCATCCAAAACATCCTCTAAGCCATCCCAAACCTCTGGAAACTTCCACCAACTTCCACTCACCAAATTTTAATGCAAATTGAGTATAATCCCCGAATTCTGGTCCAGACAGCATACAGTTGCGATTATAAAATCGTATAGCAACGAGTTCTGGCTCAAGTTCAAGGTGGAAAGTGAAGATATTGCAATACTAAAGGGAGTAAGGTATGAATCTCTCCCTATTAATATTAGTTTCGATTTATTTACAGAGGTAAAACTATTAAACAATCTTATAATTAGTTGGTTAGGTGAGAAAGTTGGAAAACATCGTGTGGGGTGTTATATGGATCATAATAGTGTTGGTAATGATGTTGTTGATGTTGGTATTTTTGTTGTTGTTGTTGGTTGTTGAATTGTGGTTTCGGGCTAGGCATATAAACAGGAGAGATGCTGCCCGAATTTCGACAGATTCTAAATGGAATTAAATTAAGGATTTAAGATGGGCGTATGATGGTAAGCCTAACAATAGTACGGATGATTTATATGTAGATTTACGAGCGTGGAAGGATAGAAGTTGAACCGCCAAGGAGACCAAAAGGTATGTTAAGGCTAGTCCCTTCCTTTCAAAAGGCATGATTCCTATGTTATGATTTCATACATATTTTCCATAACCTGCTTACTTCCAAAAGTTAGAAGTTCATGATTCTTAAAAGCTTCCTATGATACTAAAGATGAGATGTTTTCCATAATGTCCTTATCCTCAAAAGTTAGAGACCCATGATTCCAAGAGTTTCTTATGAAGCTAAAGATGAGAAGGTTTCTATGAAGATAATGATGATGATGATGATGATGATTCCATTTCTAGAAGTTCTAAACCTATGATTTTAATGCTATTATGAGATTATCGAGTTTATTTCATGATTTTCTTGAATTGCACATTGTTCTTAATCTCACCTTATGAATTATTCCTTCGAGGTGAGATATAGCGATGATGATCATTCCATAATACAAATCGGAGGTTACCGACCTTACGACACTCTGATAGAGTTGCGGCTTTTAATTGGGCTCTCATGCATGCTTTATATATATGTAAGTATTTTCTTTCACACCGTGCCTACATGGACGGGCAGTATAACACCGCGCCGCTCAATAGGCGGTCGGGCAGACACACCACTGCAGTAGGCAGCTTACACCCCGGACGCGGGCTAATGATGATAACACCGTGCCTAAATGGCCGGGCAGCATAACACCGTACCTATATGGTCGGGCAGTTTACTTGTATATATTTATAATGTTGTTTTAAAAGAAAAGTTAAAGTTAGCATGCATGATATCCGCCTTATGAGGCAATCAGATGTACAAGTTATCTTTATTTCATGTTATGTTTCACGTTTGTTATTATGATATTATTCATGCCTTACATACTCAGTACACTCTTCGTACTGACATCCTTTCTTGTGGACGCTGCGTTCATGCCCGCAGGATCAGGTAGTCAGCCAGACGATCCAGACAAGTAGGATCTCCCCTCAGCCGCAGTCAGTGCGCTCCATTGGTCCGGAGCTGCAGCCCTTTTTGGTATGCTATTTTGTTATGTAGATATGTGGGTATGACAGGGCCTTGTTTTGTCTTTTCTACAGTTTATATTCCATAGAGGTCTGTAGACCGTTGTATATGGTGGGACTGTCATGTAGCTGGTGGTCTCTTATTTTATGTACAGTACATGTAGTGGTCATGTCGGACTGTGGTGTCATCCTTTTCACGCATGCCTATATATATATATATATATATATATATCCATGTGGACTGTTTATGAGTTGTTGAGGTAGAGTTTGTTGCATAAATTTTACAGCAGATGCTATCATTCATATATAAGTTAGAAATGAGACACCAGATTATTCAGTTTATGGCAAGTACAGGGTTAGGGGTGCTTGGTCAATAGTGGTCAGGCACTCGTCACGGTCCATGGGGTTGGGTCGTGACAATAAATGTATTAAACTCAACTCAAGCAGTATTTGTTTAACCACCTCGAGGTAGCATAGTCCAAGATAAACAATGTCATCCTACAATGAAAGTACGCATTGGACATATTAGAGGAAACAAATCCAGGGGAACCTACAGGAAAACCCTGAATCCTGATTTCAAAACTGGTTGCTGAACGGAATTATTTCACAATTACATGACCAGACAACTCATTTGCAGTCAGTCAGTTTCTTCAAACTCCATATAGTGGTTACTGAGATGCAGTAATCCACATTCTCAGATATATCGGAAGAGCTCCAGGATAAGAATTACTGTATGAAGACCAAGATCACTCACAAATTGTTGGATATTCCCTGTGTATGATCTACTTCTGGACACTGTATTAAATCTAGTGTAGAAGTAGAATATTGAGCTATGGTCCTAGTCCTACAATATGTAACGTCATCTGATTAAAACTACTTCTCCAAGAGGCAAGAGCTAACATGCATTAAATTAAAACAGATAAAGTTGATGTGTTACAACTAACAATTAAGTTGTGCTTCATATTGCTACAGTTCATTAACTGAATTCAGAAGGAAGCAATCACTTGGGCAATTCAAAGATGTCAGAGCTGATATAACGATAAGTGTGATTCTTAGAACAGATACAATCGACTGAAGCTTGGTATGTCGTTTAATTCAGCACAAAAATTTCTGTTACTGATTCCAATAGCTGCACAAAAGTTTGAAAATTTACCTTTCACACTGCCTGAATCAGAATAGGACCGATAATTGTTCAGTCTAGATATGAGGTCTACTGCAGCTGTCTGCTTTGTATCCTTCTGTTGGGCGGGAGTTGTTTCAAAATATGCTTCTTTCTGGATTTCCTTCACCTATACCACGACAGAAGATTTTATATTCTCCAAAATTCACACAAAATAGAAAACAAAACATTACTAATACAATTGAAGCAGAACAAGGAGAAAGAGAAATGCGGTGGTACGCACTCTTTTAATTAGCTCCACAAGCAACATAGCACGGCGAATCTCTTCGGCTTCCTTCATATAACTTTCAACTGCAGTTCAAACATCACGATCCCATATTAGCCATTCTATTACCAGAATTAGATTAGGTGATCTAGTCATAGTTATTTGACTAGAAAATCTAATATCCTAGAACAACTATTTAAGAGAAAAACTGGCTATCCATACCTCCAACTTTTTAATGTGGTACACGCGATGGAAACGAGAATGTCCTCCACTTTTTGATGGCTTTTGCCATCAAGCCACCAAACTTGGGAGCAACTGAATGTCTTACCCCATCGCTTAGATCTACTATTCATCATGTTCATTCATAAGGCATCATGTTGCAGGCAACAATTACTACTACCTTAACAGATTATGGAAAAAGTGGATATCTTTGAATCGCAAGACTCTGCAAGCACAAAGCTAATGCAAATTTTGACTGGGCTAACCAATTATTCACCCAATTTTACCTCCAAACAGACAGATAAAATTAGAATCATTTCCATGGTTACTTTCAAAGGGAATTGAAGAAACTCAAAAAGGATCATATGGAAACTTGCAAAAAAGCTTATTTTGTTCTATTTAAACAAGAAATGTCACTAAATAGAGGGAATCCAAAAGAAAGACAGTAACTTTCTAAACTTTCAGTTTCTAAGCTCAATTTGATACAAAAAAAATGGTTCCAAAGTGAAAAGTTAGATCACCAGATGCAACAACTCCGAATCAAAGTAACCATTTTTACATTTCTTGATTAAATACATTTTCAATTTTCAAATGAAGCAAATTTAAAGGAAAAAGCAATCTTGAAGAGGGTGTAGAGGAAGATAAAGAAGAGAAGAAGCTGTGAAGTAGAAAAAGGGCAGCAATCATATTGAACAATGTGACAACAATGGTATAATTCTTGAACGACCACCTTAACCTCTACCTATGTTGAGCCACCTCCATTCAATTGTGGTTCTAAATGAAAGTTTATATAAATTGGAAATTACTAGTTTCAGATCTTAAGCTTTGTGAAAGAAGATCAGAGAAAACAAATCTTTCAAGAAGGGAATTATCATATTGACCTACAGAAATTTGTCCTTATACTAGCTGAAATTGCTCAATTTTGTTCTATGAATCGTTTAAACTAATAATGATCAATTATCATAAGTATTTTACTCCATTAAATCGAGAAATTTTATTAATTGAATGAGTTGTCCATTACAATTCAATTTTTAAAATTAAAGCCTTCATTGCAAAAGATTTCGAAATTGGTTCTAATTGAAATGACAATTGATTTATACATTAATTATGGCCACAATTGAAATATGTTCGTCAATATTTAAATTTCAATTGTGATTAGACCACGCCGGTCCAAAAATGAACCAGACCTGGTCCAGTCAGCCTTTAATCAACACCAAACAAACCCTTAGGTTCATTTGGTTGAGTTTCACGATTGAAAGGGTTCCCAAACCCTAGCCTCCTCACCTCTCTTTCCCTCTCGAGATGCGTCATCGGCCAAATATGGCAAAGTGACAGTGTACGTTTGCTTTAATCCAGTCTTTGTTCAACCGATTCGGGCAAAGAAATTAATGTTTTGCCCTCTCTCCACCACAACTCAACAAAACAAGGTAAAACCCCTCTTTTCTCTTACACTTTTCTGCGATTTACACTAAAGAAGGACGAAATCCCTTAATGAAATTTGTCTTTATGCTATTTTGAATCCGCGATTCTCATTGGTTCTTTGAGTTTGGAGGGGATTCAAGAGGAATCCCTCAAAAAATCCGTTGTCCCACACTGAATTGCAACAAAGAAATTTGGGTTTTGGGGTTCTACACTGTTTTACAGACACACACAAGCTTTCACAAGCAAAAAATTTAAGAGTTTTGAGTTTGTGACAAAATGACTGACTAGAATTGGATACTTTTTCTATTTCTCTAATTTTGGGATTTAGATTTAAAGTTTTCTTTTGTTTTTGTGGCTGAGTACGAGTGTGGAGGAAGATCAAGGTCTCCAAATCCATTCTCGATCAAAGTTTGCACAAGAGAAAGGTAATTCCATTTCCTTCTTATTATTTTTAGTAATTTTTTATTATTATTTTTTGTATTTTTTTTATATGTTATGTGCCTGTGTGTAATTATTTTAGTTCTAGCTAGATTAGTTTAATTGTAGTGAGCATGTGGGATTAGAGTAGAATGTTTTTATTTATTTATTTCCAGTTTGGTATAAAGTGTAACTAATAATGTGTAGCAATAATGGAATTAGATGCTTGCCCTTCAATATAATTAAGGTTCTTTGTTGTTTACTCAATAATTTAGAAAGCATGATTTAGTTATTGGTTTGCCATGGTTTGATTATAAAGAATTAGCACACCTCGTGTTTTTTAGAAATTCCTTGACGGATCAGCATGATTTTAGGTAAAGCTTGCCATATAGATAATAACTAAAACACTAGAATGACCTAAAGTATAGAATAAGATGTCTTAGCATGCTAACATCTATTGTAGGGTGGGAAAGATCTAATTTGATATAAAGGACCCTGTATGAGTTTCTGAAGTACCTTTTAGAGGAATTTTGTAAATTGAGGATACTGTCTTGAGTCTAAAGCTGGTTAGCATAAGTTCCTAGTTCACTTAGAAGAAATGAAGGTTTCAATTTCTTTATATAGAACAAAATAGAATATGTATGGGGTTTATCACTTATATGAGAGTCTTATGTGGTCATAAATGGGGAAATGTTTCTGTGCAAATGATAGGAACAGTTTGAGACAATAAACATGTTATCTTTGGGTTTCAATCAATATGTTTTTTAAAATGTGAATGTCTGTGTGACCATTTGTATGAAATTATGAGCTTTTTGTCTGTTTTTTTTTTCTTTTCGATTTACTGGCATGTTAGTCATATGTATTTAGAAATGTAAAGAAGCTATGTGGATGCTTAGATTCCACCATGTTTCATGTGGTATTCATATAAGCTGTCTATGTCTCCTAGAATTGTTTGCAACTCTGTTGAACCCTCAAATGATTTTTGATTACTCATGAGTATTGGAATTAACTATTACTGTTGATTTGGATATCCGTGAAGCATAATCCTATTCCCATTTCCTACAACATATTAGCACTTATGACATAGAGATATGTTGTTTGAGTTTGTAGGTACTAAGTGATGAGTCCTTAGTGAAAATTAGAGTCAGTTTCACTTCTATTCTGGTCTTTAAGTTGAAACAGTGACTTGAACATATGAAATAATGAAGTTAAGAAATAAGAGGAGTATGCTTGGTCTACTTTTTGTTTATGTGAAAGGGTTGTATCACTTACTTTGTGAGAAGACACTGAGTGATGTCCTAGGGACATGAGCCCAAGAAGAGGCTTTAGTACACCATACTCAACCTTATTAAGGTGTCCCTAGTTGCTGGGGTTCCTCTTGTTGGTTCATGAGGCTATTGGAACTTCCTTAATCATATTACATGTTAAATGGAGAATCTGTGGAGCTTTAAGTCCATAATGACATAGAAACTGTTCAGTAAGCTTGATGTTTAGGATGTTTTAACTTAGGTTTGGATGTTGCAATGGCATAAGACTAGTATTATTGGCATACTTTATCTTGAATTCATAAGTAGCTAAGTAAATGGATAAGTTGAAATTGCTTTCTTTGAAAGGTCTGTGTTCGGTTTAGGAGGTATAGATGTTTGAGCTTGTAGGGTTGATTTAAGTATATGGGGTGTTGGCTTTGCCAACCCCAAAATCTCTAGGAAACATGTATACTGTTTGGGCTTACATCTACTAGTGAACATGATTTTCCCTTTTTTTCCCCCTTTAGACTGCTTGTATTCAACTAAGATTGAAAATGACTGTCCTGCTACTTGCTTGTTGTGCATGAGTTTATGCAATAATTGTATGTTTTTGGTGTCATACACAAGACTCTGGAGTTGAGAGGGAAATGTATGGTTTTACCTGGCTTAATTCTGTGTGCATGCTCTCTTTGGTGGTGAATGTGTGCGTGCTCTTCTTAGTTCTGCCCTTTGATACGAAGCTCCTATCTGGACAAACCAGCTATCCTTCATGTATGTCATTTGTATGTGGTTGAGAATGACTCATTTTACTAAATCTCCTTTTGGACTGTGTACACTGATAATATAACTGAATTTAATAGCTTGATATGAGTATGGCTAGTAGAGTTTTGTTTGTGAGGAATGAAGTAATATTTGCTTAAATTCCCTTTGGGTGTCCCTTTTGATAGCTTTAAATGAAGGTTGTGTATACATTAAGTACATTAAGCGTATAAGTGCATGTATGCTTTGTCTGCTTTTAGTATACACGGTAAGTGTGTCTTTTATATGTCTTGATATAATATACTTGGTGTATATTAGGCTGGTTTGTGTTGATATACGACTTTCGTTTAAACTCTTCTTCCTCTTCTTTATCAAAAAAACTGGTATGCCATGGTATACCCAGTAATATACAGAAATATAACTTCATGTATGCCTTTGGTATACAAAGGATGTAGATCATGTATATTCGAAGTATATCACGACATATCAACTGTTTGATATTGTTGATTGGGCCAAGACTGTTTAGTTCTTTACTTCTTTTGTTGAAACTCCTCGTGTGTTAGTACATTGGGCATGAAGCCCACAAATATTGCCTCGTTTATAATCTCTTTTTTTTTTTGCGCGGATTGCCTTTCAAAGGCAATGGTCTTCAATTTTTGCCCTTCGCCTAATACACCAAAGTTTTGGGTTCGAACCCTCAGTCAAGGAAAAAAACATAATTGGCAAGGTAGAACTTGAATTCGCAAGGCAGCATTATTCAGAGGCAAAGAAGGCACTAATAACCATACGATTCATCCTAACTGTTACAAATACACATACATATTTCCATGCTGCAACATCCATGAAAGTAAACCATACGCTGCTACAAAATTTTACAATGAAAGATGAGTACTAAAGCAAGCTACAAAACTAATTACAACATAAGGACAAGAAACAAAAATGTAAAGAAGTAGAACGATATGACAGAAATTAAAGACAACATTGCATGGAGCTTACCAATAAAAGCTCAAGACCATGGAGGAGTAAGACCTTCAGGAGAAACCAAATGAAAGAAGGAAGTAGCTAGTAAGTTAAAGCTAGAGTTTGTCTTATGCCTTCAAAACTCCTCTTCGCAGGCAAAACTTTGCATTGTGAATCCAAGTTCCACCTTATGATTTTTTTTTTTTTAATTTTTGATTGAGCGGGGGTTTGACCCAGAACCTAGGAGTTTTAGGTAAAGGCCAAAAATTAAAAACCAACAATTTTAAGGGCAAAAATTAAAGTCCACCCTGAAATAAGGGCATTTCTGCCAATTGCCCGTTGATAATCTAGATATCTTGGGTTGTTTGGGTGATATAGTTGTGCACTGAGAATCTGTTTGGGCCTAATTGTTACTTATGCTTCATTGTTGGGTCCGTCATGGCCCATGACTATTTTAAATATCATTCAAGTATTTCAGCATGTGTACTAAGTGCGTAATCATGTTTAAGTTATGCATTTGTATTTAATTTCCTTGGTAAATTGTTTGTTAGGTATAGATATCTTCAAACCGTATTTCTCCTTTTCCCTATTTTCTTTGCATGAACACTTATCATGTAGGCCTATTGGGCCAAACCCTGCATTGAAGCCGCTTCCATTGGGCCGAACCCCCAACACTTCTTTTATCGAGTCCAACAACAACATGAAGGCCCAACTATGGGTGAAATGGTCCATTATTTCAGCTGGTGGGCTTAGTAAACCCACCAGCCCATTTCCCTACTTTTTATTTTGTATGTACATTGTATACTTGTATAATATTGAAACCCATTATTAGAACTTAGATGGAATAGGCAAACGATGCGAATATAGTTAGAAGGAATAGGAACCCCGTCACATTTGATTTGGAGCCAACGAAAAAATAAAGGATATCTTTCTCGCAAAATGATAAAAGAAGAAATATTTTCTCTTTTACAAGAAAAAAAAAAGGAAAAAACAGTAGCATACTTTGAAAAATTAACTTCTTTTTTCCAGCTTGAGTATTTTGATAAAAAGGGAGTTGAAAGGAATTTACTCCAAGAAATATTTATTTGGAAAGGCAAGACAAAATGATTTAAGTTGGATAAAAAATGGCTTCGGCCCTCAACCCATTTAAAGTCCAAACAAACAAAGGGAGTTTCATTTAAAGAATAAAGTTTCGGACAAAGGTTGAATAAGGAATGCGGTTGACCTATTCTAAAACAAGAAAACACACGAGTTTATTTAAAAAATATCATTTGCAAAATAAATACAAATTTTTATATCAAATGGTTGAACTCATGGCACATCAAAACAAAGGATGTATACTTGGATTTTTTTTAAAACCTATTTGGATAAGATATAATTATAACACTTTGGACAAAATTGAGTAGAACTCTACTTGAGGGAAACTTTGAGTGTGTTTTGGTCCGGAAAGTGAAATAAATTATTCTAAACCTTATTCGCATTTTTAAAAAATCCAACTCTTTTTGAAGAGAATGAAAGAACCTTACTGTAAATCATTTTTCATGTGCCATGACCTTTTTATATACATATTTCTAAATAAACCTTTTAAGAAAGTATTTACAAAAATCACACCTTTAAAACCCGAAGGTCAACCGCATTCGGCGGATTCTTAATAAGGGGGTGTCTAACACCTTTACGGGGAATCACTTGAACCCTAGATTTTTAATAAGGGGGTGTCTAACACCTTTCTAGAGAATCACCTGAACCCTTACCCGAACTCTGGTGCTAAATAAGGTTTTTTTCATAAATAATAACCTTAAAACTGGTTTTCCTAATTTCCATAAATAAATTAGGTGGCAACTCTAAAAATAGTAAATCCAAAAAGAGTCTATAATTATGAAGTAACTTTTATGCCTCGTGTAAAAGTGAATTGTAACGGGGGTGCAACAAATGTATGACATGAGAATTGGAAAAAGTTGGCCAGTTTGTATCATGTGGTTCCTGTAGATTTACAAATCAATAAAAACCTGGAGGAGGTTTCAGAACTTATGTTAAAAGTAAACTGGACTGATCAGTAGCTGCAAAAATACTTTCATGTAGATATTGTAGAATACATAAGAATATAAATACATGTTGAGGAACTAAAAGGGTATTGGGATAGACCATGATGGATGGTTACCATCATAGGCAAATTCATTGTCAACAGTGCTTGGAACATTATCAGAAACAAGTGCTCCTTCAGAACCTGCATATAGGAACATGTGGCTTAAAGGATTACCTTTCAAAATCTCACTTTTCCTATGGATGTTATGGAAACTTAGGACCGGTTTGGCCATGAGAATTTTTCACTTTTTTCGGAATTTTTTTCACTTTTTTTGAAAACTAGTGTTTGGTCACGAAAATTCCAATTACAACTTGAAGTTGTACTTGAAATTTGGAAAACAATCAAAACCTTGTTTTCACTATTTTCATTTTCTGTTTTTGACCCTTGCTTTTTGTCACGACCTATTTCAGCCTAGGTCATGCGAGCACCTACCTTTCCCACTGCGGTTGGCGAACCCTTAACTCAACATTCACAACAATAGAAAATAGCGGAAGAAAGTAAAATAACGTAAGTCTCACAATATAATATAATGATAACAAATGCGGAAGTAAATGAAATTCACCCCAGTATCTGGTCTGGTCATACAACAACATCTAAATCTGAATACTAAAGGTCTGAATAATAATACATAAGTAGTCACAAACTCGAGTGGGAGCTGAAGAGTCGATCGGCCACGAGTCAGAGAAGTAGATCCGACCTGATACTCTGCATTCATAAAGGAATGCAGCAAGTGCAGGTCAGTAGAAACAACAGTACTGGTAGGCATCGTAGGCCGGCCAAGCATAGATAACACAATTCAGAAAATAAGTAGATAGTTGGGAATCCAACAAGTATAAGCTAATAAGATCACAACCAAGTATTCGTCATCGCCTACGTAAAGCCTCTAAACCCAAGTACACCAAGTCTGAAATATGTATATATCCAATTTAATCATCACAATAAAATCATCCCGATCCATCATCATAACAGAGTCATCACAATCCAATCATCACAACATCTCAATTAAGTCAATGCAATGCAATAATGGAATGGATAAGATGTAATGCCATGCAAATGAGGTGTACACATGTATTCCAGACGAAAATATCGACGTCTTGATAGCACAACCTAGTGTGACTCGCGAACTCTAA
The DNA here is from genome assembly GCF_019175385.1 of Lycium barbarum. Lineage (NCBI taxonomy): Eukaryota > Viridiplantae > Streptophyta > Magnoliopsida > Solanales > Solanaceae > Lycium > Lycium barbarum. The sequence goes on along the minus strand of NC_083337.1, from coordinate 99,326,705 downwards.
GTGCCACCCGTCCCAGATATTTGCCCAACAGACAGACGGGACCCTGGCTAATTGCTCACACGGGGAGTCTCACCGGCACCACCCTGGGGGACCCGCAGATCCCATGCACTAACAACGATTCCGGAATAACATCGGAATTGACCATGCAACAACGATGCCGGTATAGATCGTCGGTCATCGGCCTCTCACAATCACTCAAGTAAAAGAGTCGCTCAATCAACGATACCGGATACTTATCAGCTATCGGCCATGCATCATGAATATGAGGGAATGTATGCAATGCACTTATCAACGATTCCGAAATTGAACCCCGAACATCGGCCTTCTCACAATCACTCAAGTAAAAGAGTTTATCAAACATCAGTTTCATACAATCAACGATTCCCGAATGGATCTTCGGACATCGACCTTTACAATCACTCAAATAAGGAGTTTATCAAATATCAATTTACTCAATCAACAATACCGGATCATCACTGGGTATCAGCCATGTATTATGAATGTGTGAGAATGAGTGCAATTGTACGTCAAGCATTCAATAATCAAGTTCAATGTACGCCATCAATGTATCATATCACAATACCATCAAGGGAATGCCAACAATATATCAATATTACTAGTACCAATAACGGGTACGTCAATAATGTATCACAATGCAAATACCAACAACGGTATGTCAACCATATCTCAATCAAGATAGTCACACAGATTCTGATATTCACCACTACTCGTAGCATCAACCATCAAAATGGAACAATACACACACATAACGGAGTGGCTTTTCCCAACATATATCAGGGCCCATCCTAAGGCAATATCCGACCTAACTTCATACTCGAAGGTCCGCATGCTGTCTCCGACATTATATTCTAAATATGTGATTCGCTATGCATAGTCTCACTAGAGGTAAGCCATAACCTACCTGGACTGCCAAATTGCAACACCAACAAGTCACTCTATCGCCTTGCCCTTCCTCTGAAGTTTAGAACCAAAGTAGTCTAAGCATAATCGAATTTTAAATTAGACATCATGGAGAATGATACTAATATTGCTATGATATCAATTAGGTTCATTTTAACCCTAGAAACTGGGGAAATAGGCCTACAAGGGCGAAACGGGAAATTCGCGGGCAAAATACCAAATTAAGTACTAGGGCATCCTAACCCAACAATTAATTGTTCAATTAACTCCCAAATCCGATTTCAAGTAAAAACCCCTAACTTGGGTATGAACCCTAATTCTTAAATTCGAAATTCAACGTTAAAAGTGGAATATATGGGCTTACTAAGCTTAGATTCATTACATTTTAACATTAACATTATCAATTTATCAAGTATAATCTTATAGAAAAAATCTCCCAAAACCCTCCTTCAAATTCCATTACTAAGGGATTGAAAAGGAAAGGGGAAAATCTAAGATGATTGTGATTAAAGAGGAGTAAAGGATTAGACCAAGTTTTACCTCAAAGAATTCCTTCGATTTGTCTCCAAGAACAGCTTTCTCAAGCTCAAATATCGAGATATGAAATAATGAGGGTCTAAGACTCATTTAATGAACTGTCTTTACCCGTCACCGCTGTAGCGGTACCTGGACCGCCTCAGTGGCCACCTGACCGCTTTAGCGGTCAAGCTTAAAATGGCTAGTAATGCTTCAGCGGCAAGGCCACCGCCCCAGCGGTGCTGCCAAAACGGGCACCAGACACTAGCAACTTAGCCTAAGATTTTCCTTTCGATCCAATTTTTCGGCTAACCCCCGAGGCCATCTGCTCACATACCAGACACATAGTCCCACATTAAAACGCGCTAGGAACGCCCCTGTGGCCTCAAAATTTTCAATAGAGGTCTTGTTGACCGAGTCAACCACCGATGCCTTAATTCTCATTTCCCATCCCATGTCCCAAAATGCATCCAAATGCATTGGGAATCGAACCAAATGCCCACACACGTTCTAAATGACTATCCAGACCTCTCAGAATTGATAGAATTTCGAAAAAGGTTCGATTACCCAAAAGTCAACTTTGGGTCAACCACTTTCACTTTTAAGCCTATATTTTCACCAAAATTGCCCGACTCCGGCGAAAGTGCCAAAAGAACTATAATGACCAAACGGGGTGTTACATCAGATACCAATTGAACCGTTTCTCGTCCTTGAGCAAATAAAAGAAGGAAAGTAGAAAAATGCCTGAATCAGTGAACAACTGGGGATATCGGCTACGTATATCAGACTTAGTCTCCCCAGTAGCCTCTTCCACAGGACGGTGCTTCCATTGCACTTTCACAGAAGCAATCTCCTTGGATCTCAATTTTCGAACCTGCCTATCTAGGATTACGATAGGCTCCTCCTCAGAAGTCAAATTCTCATCAAGCAACATAGAATCCCAACGGACAATGTAGGTACCGTCGGCATGGTATTTCTTCAGCATCAAAACATGAAAGACCTGCTGAACTTCCGCCAAGCCTGGCGGCAATGCTAACTCATAAGCTATATCACCTATACAATCCACGATCTCAAACAGGCCAATGTATCTAGGGCTCAACTTTCCCTTCTTATTAAACCTCATACCACCCTTCATGGGTGAAACCTTCAATAGAACCTGATCACCAATAGCAAACTTCAAATCCCGAACCTTCCGGTCCGCATACATCTTCTGTCGGCTTTGAGCCGCCATGAGTCTGGTCTGAATAACTCTCACTCTATCAAGGGACTCTCTCAATAGATCCGCGCTTCCAGGTCGAGCCTCGAACCCATCAAACCAACCAATCGGAGATCTACATCTCCTACCATATAAGGTCTCAAAAAGCGCCATACCAATACTCGAATGATAACTGCTGTTGTACGCAAACTCCACCAAGGGAAAATACTGATCCCAATGACCACCAAAGTCAATAACACACGCTCTCAACATGTCCTTGAGCACCTGAATGGTCCACTCGGACTGGCCATCGGTCTGGGGATGGAAAGTTGTACTAAAGTCCAATCGGGTACCTAACTCATCATGAAATGCTCTCCAGAATCGGGAAGTGAAGATAGTACCCTGTCAAATACAACAGAAATAGGGATCCCATGTAATCTCACAATATCTCGGATATACATCTTGGCTAACTTTTCTGCGGTATAAGAAACCTATACCGGAACAAAGTGAGTGGACTTAGTCAATCGATCCACTATCAGCCAAATAGAATCAAACTCGCCAAGGGTCTTCGGAAGACCCATGACAAAATCCATGGTAATCCTCTCCACTTCCACTAGGGAATGGGCATCCTCTGAAACGCCCCACCAGGTCGCTGATGCTCATACTTTACCTGTTGACAATTTTCACACTTAGCCATAAAATCAACTATATCCCTCTTCATACGGCAAGTCAGAACGACATATGTGGCGGAAGATTATGCAAAGCTTTATGTTAAAGAGATAGTGCGACTCCATGGTGTCCCAACATTTATTATCTCTGATAGAGGGACTCAGTTTACAGCTAATTTTTGGAAGTCCTTCCAAGAGGGTTTAGGGACCCAAGTGAGCCTTAGCACGACATTTCACCCGCAGACTGATGGACAGGCTGAACGTACCATTCAGACTCTCGAGGATATGTTACGGGCATGTATGATAGATTTTGGAGGTAATTGGGATGATCACTTACCCCTCATTGAATTTTCTTATAATAATAGTTATCATTCTAGCATTCAAATGGCACCGTATGAGGCTTTATATGGGCGAAAGTATAGATCCCCAATTGGGTGGTTCGAGGTAGGAGAAACTAAATTGATAGAGCCAGACTTGGTCCAGCAAGCCATAGATAAAGTTAAGCTCATACAAGATCGGTTATTAGCAGCCCAAAGTCGTCAAAAGTCCTATGCGGATAATCGTCGAAGGGACTTAAAGTTCTGAGTGAAAGATTGGGTATTCTTGAAAGTGTCACCAATGAAGGGTGTAATGAGATTCGGAAAAAAGGGGAAACTTAGTCCCCGATACATAAGGCCTTATGAGATTGTGCACAAAGTGGCCTATGAGTTAGATCTAACTCCTGATTTAGAGTCAGTTCACCCAGTTTTCCATGTCTCGATGCTTCGTAAATGTGTTGGAGATCCTACTAGGATCGTGCCAGTAAATGATGTTCAAGTGATAGAAAATTTGACTTATGAAGAGGTACCCATTGCCATACTAGATAGGCAAGTACGGAGGCTTAGAAACAAAGAGGTGGTCTCAGTTAAGGTTTTATGGAGAAACAATAAACGAGAAGAAATGACATGGGAAGCGGAAGAAATTATGAGATCCAAGTACCCGCATTTATTTAAGCCCCTAGAAGAAATCCAAGACGAGACATCAAGATCATAAGGTATGTATGTTTTCCTTTTTATGCTTTTGGGTCGTGTGTCGCCAAAATCTATTGCTATTATGTTGTGGCCCTGTGAGGCATTGTTATTATGGGCTGTTGTGACAGGATGGTAGTGCCATATTACAGGGGAAACTCTAGTGAATTTTTTATAGAATCCCCGAGGACTTAACATTCGAGGACGAATGTTCTTAAGGGGGGAAGAATGTTACACCTCAAAAAAATTTTCGCTAATGCACAATGAGTAGACTAATGAAGAGCACGAAGTATACGGTATTTCGACAAGTGAGAGATGACAATTTATGCCCCTAATTAAGACTTCAAAGACGTTCGAGATAGGGGAAGAAAGTTTGCCAAGAGAAGGCAAGGCATACGATAGGTATCGAGAAGGAATTACGAGTAACAAGTTAACGAGGATTTAATAATGCTTTGGAGAAGAGTTATAACATCCCTTAGATTGTTAACGAGGTGATAAACAAGTGCTAAGAAGGTTCCATAAGGATTGGAGATCAAACGAGTCGACGAGAACGAACTTTGAAAAACTGGGCATTATACGGCCAAACATACTGGCCGTATAAAACATACGGACCATATGTTTCACCGTATAATCATCCCAGAATAGCACCCCTCTCTGGACCAAATCTACGGCTAGACATACGGTCAGTATAATTTATACGGACCGTATGTTGGTCCGTAGAAACTGGTCGGGACAGTTTTGGTGTATTAATAAGGGACCAAGTTTCATTTTATTTCATTTCCCTTTCACACCCCTTCTCTCTAAAACATCTCTCTAAACTTCTCCCACAAGAATTCAAGAGATATTAGTGATCAACAACATCAAACCAAGTGAATCAAGTGTAAGAAACCCATTAAAGTTCATCCAAGGCAAGGAATCCAAGTGAAGGTGAAACTAGGGTTTTGCTCAAGTGAGGTGTTTTCACCCAAGGTTCATCCCTACACCATCTAAGGTAAGATTTATGGTATTTCCATGTTGTTTAAGGTATTTGAAAGCTGAAACACTTGGATTGTAGAAGGATATAGAAAAAAGGGTCATGAATGTGGGAATAGTATCATTGTGAGTAATAGCTTGAATTGAGTCATGATTCTTGATGTGTTGTGATATGTTTATGTTATAAATGATGTTAGGAACATGGAATAGGCATTGTATATGAATGAACGTAGTCGCGTGTTATGGCCATGGATATGGATTATTGGAAGTGAATTGAGAAATATAGATAATGTGGATGAATAAAGACTTTGTTATGATATTGTGAATGTATTATTGACGTTTGGGAGTTGATTTATGATATGGAGGAAGTCATGTAAATAAAGGAGATGCTGTCCGATTTTCTCTAGTTTCAGTCGTGTATGCTAGATATCGATTTCTAATGATAGTATAACTCTAATGAAGGTAGAAACGTGAGCATTGAAGTAGAACGTGCAAATGGTAGAATAGTTGAACGGAAAGGTATGTAAGGATAACCCTTCTTTCATAAGGCATGGTTCTTTGGCCAAATATCTATTCTTCTATGAGCCTATGATGCTCTCTAAATGATTCTATCTTTAAAAAGCTACAAGGCTTATAGTTCTTGATATGTATTACAATTGTACTAAATTCCTCATATGACGAATAATCCTATAAGGATAGATGTAATGAACGACGATAATGATGACGACGATAATGGTAATGATGATAATGATGACGACGATAATAGCGATAACGATAATGATGACGATGATAGAAGTGATAATGCTAAAGATGCCTATGAGCTTATATGTATGTGTGCCTATGTATGGCTATTATGAAACCCCGAGCTTATATGGCCGGGTAGAATATATAGATGTATATATATATATATATATATATATGACGATGCGCGCGCACCACTGCAGTTGGGTACGGATAACCTTGAAGCCTTGGTAGGGCCAGGTATGTGTAACACTGAGCCTTGGTTGGCCAGGTATGTATGATAACCGAGCCTAACCATGGTCGGGTACGTGAAACACCGAACCTTCGTGGTCGGGTATGCTATGTAAATGATATGTATATGATATGGATATGTTTATGATATGGATATGTATATGATATAGATATGAGTATGAATACGAACATGATACAAATACGAATAAGAATATGTATATGAATACGATTATGGATACGAAATGTAAATGAGTACGGATATGAATACGGATACGGATATGGATGTATGTACACAATCACGCATTAGAAATGGAATGTCCCTATGAAAGGCAAGTAAGTGCTTATGATGATGATACTACTATCTCCCATCTTATGCTATTTCTTATGTTGCTTATTATGCTTCTATATTGATATTGATCATGCTTTACATACTTAGTACATTCTTCGTACTGACGTCCTTTTGTTTGTGGACGTTGCATCATGCTCGCAGGTGGCCAGGGAGACAGACTTGATTCATAGCTACATTACTCAGGGACTACATAGCGGAGCTCCATTTCTTTCGGAGATAAAGATTTTGGTACTTATTCTTTTGTGTATATATTTATGGGCATAGCGGGGTCCTGTCCTGCCTATACGATATGATATACTCTCCTTAGAGGCTCGTAGACATGTGTATATGGTTAGATGTGTTTGGCCTTGTCGGCCTATACCTTTTGGATATCATTTTGTTAGCCTCGTCAGCTTATGTACATCGATATGGGCATAGTTGCTAATGATGATACAAATGTATTGATTGTCCAATGGGAGTAGTATGATGGATGGATAGAATGTATGATTTAATATGTGGCTCACCTAGATGTAAATGTAAAGGTACGTTAAGAGGTGCCCGGGTGGGCTAGCACCGGGTGTCCGTCGCGGCCCTCCGGTTGGGTCGTGACAGATCCGCCATGAGTCAAAGAAGTAGATCCGACCTGATACTCTGCATTCATAAAAGAATGCATCAAGTGCAGGTCAGTACAAACAACAGTACTGGTAGGCATCATCGGCCGACCAAGCATAGATAACACAATTTAAAAAATAAGTAGATAGCAAGGAATCCAACAAGTATAAGATAATAAGATCACAACCAAGTATTCGTCATCGCTTACGTAAAGCCTCCAATACCCAAGTATACCAAGTCTGAAATATGTATATATCCAATTCAATCATCACAATAAAATCATCCCGATCCATCATCATAACAGAGTCATCACAATCCAATCATCACAACATCTCAATCAAGTCAATGCAATGCAATAATGGAATGTATAAGATATAATGCCATGTAAATGAGGTGTACACATGTACTTCGGACGAAAATATCAATGTCTCAGTAGCACAACCCAATGTGACTCGCGAAGTCTAAGTGCCACCCATCCCGGATCTTTGCCCACCAGACAGAAGGGACCCTAGCTAATTTCTCACAAGTGAAGTCTCATCGGCACCACCCTAGGGGACCCACGGAGCCCATGCACTAATAACGATTTCGGAATAACATCGGAATTGACCATGCAACAACGATGCCGGTATAGATCGTCGGTCCTCGGCCTCTCACAATCACTCAAGTAAAAGAGTCGCTCAATCAACGATACCGAATACTTATCGGCTATCGGCTATGCATCATGAATATGAGGGAATGTGTGCAATGCACTTATCAACGATTCCAGAATTGAACCTCGGACATCGGAATTCTCACAATCACTTAAGTAAAAGAGTTTATCAAACATTAGTTTCATACAATCAACGATTTCGGAATGGATCTTCGGACATCGGCCTTGTTACACCTTGGATATTTCATGACGTCGCATAGTGAATGAACCAATGCGAGCTTGAGGGTAACAGGAAGTTAGTAAGACTATAAGATGGATAATTAGTGGTCTTAGAATGCGTACGTTAAGATCTTGGAGCTATATGAATTGATGGAATAAGGATTGATAAGAATAAGTGGAGTATAAGTGAGGTTTAGGAAAGGTTTCATAAAATTATTGTGTTAAGAATCATTTGGCAAGGCCTTGAGGGCTAGTTATAGGGATGTTTAGATCATTAATGAAGTATTAAACAAGTGTTAAGAAGGTTGTATAAGGATTGGAGATCAAATGAAACAACGCGGACAACTTCGGAAAAAGCTGTGAGTTCCACGACCACATCCACGGTCCGTGAAACTTTCCACGGACCGTATAATGGTCCGTAGAATACCCAGCAGAAATGATGGTTCCCTGGTGGTGAACCACGACTAGTTGTACGAGCACGGACCGTACAAGTGTCCGTGGAAGTCCCGACGAGCTGAATAAGTTCTGATTATATAAATGTGTTCCCATTTCATTAAATTCATTTCCCACATTCCTTCTTCATCTCTCAAGACCCCTAGAAGGTTCCATACATTTCATCCACAAGAATTCAAAGGAAAGTGATGATCAACTTCATCAAACCAACAAGAATCAAGAGTATGAAACCCATTAAAGTCATTTAAGCCAAGAAATTTCAAAGGAAGTGAGTTAGGGTTTTTGGTGCAAGAAGAGTATTGCTACTCAAGGCTTGTTCCTACAATATCTAAGGTAAGTTTTATGATATTTTCATGATGTTTAAGATATTGAGAAGTTGAAACACTTGGATTGTTGAAGAATATAGAAAATGGGTCATAAATGTGGGAATAGTGCTAGTGTTGAGTAGTAGTTTGGAATGAACCATGAATATGGATATGTTGTGATTGTAAGTAGATTATGAACGAAATATAGAACATGGAATGAGCATTATATGTGAATGAACGTAATAGTGAATTATGACCATGATTTTGGGGAAATTGAAGTGAAATTGTGAAATGTGGATAATGTAGGTAAATGATGATGGTTATTTATGATATTATGAACGATGTTACAGATGTTTGGGAGTTGATACGAAATATGGAGGAAATCATATAAACAAAAGAAATGCTGCCCAATTTTCTTTAGCTTCAGTAAGCACGTTCTTATAATCTCTTAGCTAATGTTAATGCGAATTCTGTTGAAGGTAAAGACGTGAGCATTAAAGGAGAACGAGCAAGCAATAGACGTGAGGCTAGTCCTTCTTTCTAAAGGCATGAATCTTTTAACTTGAATCCCTATTTCTTTCGTGAGTTCTTACATTCTAAGAAGTTAAAAGCTTATACTTATGAATGTCTATATGAGATAAGTTATACGATATGATGACACTAGAATGATGATGATGTTATTCCTTGCCTACACTCACCTTATGTACTAGTCCTTTCAAGGTGGGGCGGAATGTCCATGATGGTTTCATAATGTAATCGGGGGATCACGACCTTACGTCACCCCGATAGAGTAAAGTTGATCATGAGTATTTATATTGAGCATATCATGAGCATTTCACACCGGGACTAGTTGGCCGGGCAGACACCGCTTCGGCGGGCAGCGATACGGATACACCACGACCTACGGGCGTGGGCAGACACCACTAGTGGGCGGCATGAGATGGTACCTCGGACGCGGGAGGCCTGGACGCGGGCTAATATTATTGATTATCATACCGTTCCGACATGGACGGGCAGCTTGCATATGATGCATACATGTTATGATGACGAGTATGAGTAAGATAGCATGCATTACTTCATTTATGATTAACAGTCAGATCCATATGTCTCATGTTGATGTTATTCCCATATTACTGATGTTTCCTTTCATTATGTGCGCCTCTCATACTCGGTACAATATTCGTACTGACGTCCTTTCTTCGGACGCTGTGTTCATGCCCACAGGTAGACAGGGAGGAGAGCTTGGCCCAGGTCCTCAGTAGCTGTCAGCTGTTAGATAGCACTCTATTGTTCGGAGGTGCTTATGGCTATTCTTTTGATTTACATTCATATATGCATATTTTGGGCATGACGGAGTCTTGTTCCGTCCATGTATTCATTATGTTAGTAGAGGCTCGTAGATACGCAGTGTGGGTTAGATGGTCTCACAAGATGTTTTCATATGTATGTATATTATTTTGATGGCCAAGAGGCAAATGTATATAAAGTATTTATGTTTCGATTAAATATGATTTTCCTACAATTGGTATGTAAAATTGATAAAAAAGTATTAAATAAGCAAGATAAGCAGTAGAATGAGCGGTGCTCGGTAACTAGCTCTGGGTACCCGTCGTGGCCCCTAGCTGGGTCGTGACACTCCAGTATATCTTTAAGCAGAAGGACTTGAACTTGCGCCAGAGGCGATGGTTAGAGTGGTTGAAAGACTATGAGGTGGATATTTTGTACTATCCTGGGAAAGCTAACGTAGTAGCCGATACCCTCAGTCATAAATCTATGGGTAGCTTGTCACATGTGCCGCTAGAGAGAAGAGAAATAGTCGGTGAAGTTCATCAATTAGCTAGCTTCGGAGTTCGATTGATAGATTCAAGTGATGCAGGAGTTATTGTTCAAGATACAGCAATGTCATCTTTGGTAGCAGAAATAAAATAACGGCAATACGAAGACCCTGTCCTAGTTCATTACCGAGATACAACACCTCAGAAAGAAAGGACACCCTTTGTGATTACAGGTGATGGAGTACTCAGGTATCGAGGTAGATTATGTTTTCCTAATGTTGCAGGACTCCGTCAGCGGGTTATGGGGGAGGCATATTACTCCCGCTATTCTATTCATCCAGACTCAACAAAGATGTACCGTGATCTTAGGGAAGTTTATTAGTGGGATAGTATGAAAAGAGATATAGCTGAATTTGTTGCCCAGTGTCCAAATTGTCAACAAGTCATGATAGGGCACCAGAAGCCCGGAGGTCTATTGCAGGCTATGGAGATTCCGTCATGGAAGTGGGAGGTTGTTAATATGGATTTCATTACAGGTTTTCCCCGTACACTGCGGAATTATGATTTCATAGGGGTTGTAGTTGATAGGCTCACAAAGTCAGCCTACTTTCTGCCTCTCAGCACTACTTATGCAACTAAGGATTAGGCGAAGCTTTATATCCAGGAGATTGCACAACTTCATGATGTTCCCACAGCCATTATTTCAGATAGGGGAGCACAATTCACAGCTAAATTCTGGAAGTCTTTTCAGCAGGTATTGGGGACTTAGGTGTCACGACCCAACCCCGTGGGCCGCGACTGGTATCCTAACTGGATACCTAAACGTACCTACCTGACAGAATCGGCATACCAGACAGATAATTCACACTAGCTGTATACAGACTTAAGCCAATACAAATGCAGCGCGCGCTATAACATACACGTACCCGGACATACTGAAATTACATATAAGCCGATGAGGCTAACATAACGGATAGAGTCACAAAATCGTACGTACCTACCCGAATCGTAGCAACCCGTAACCCACATACATATCTACAGGCCTCTAGCAGACATACAGAATCATATGACGGGATAGAGCCCCGCCGTACCCAAAATTACCATACGTACAGAATATACAGATGTCAGAAGATATATACCAAAAGTACACGCTCCGGATCAAAGGAGCTCTCCAGAATAGCAGAATCTGTGCCCTAGGCTGGCGGCGTATCACCGGGTGCGTCTGTACCTGCGGGCATGTAACGCAGCCCCCGAAGAACCGGGGGTCAGTACGAAAAATGTACCGAGTATGTAAAGCGAAAATATGACAACATAATCATAGTCTGAATCAGAAGCACAAAAGTATAGCGAACAGAATCATAATCCAACGGACAGACAGAGGTATACCGGACAGAGTCATACCGGACAGAATCATAGCCCAGACGGACAGACAGAATCATAGTCCATACGGACAGACAGAAGTATGATCCAAACGGACGGACAGAATCATGCATGCAGAATCATACAGAGTCATACGCTTATATAAATGCTGACAGCACATACATACATACATACAGATCCCGGCCCTCTCATGAGGGGCGCGGTAATAGAACCCGACCCTCTTAGTACAGGACGCGGTGGACAGACAGAATCAGATCATATGCCATCCTGGCCGCCATCCCCATACACAAATCATAATATCATACAGATATAAACAGATCCTGGCCCGCACACCGAAGGACGCGGTGAACAATGCAGAGGAATATGCACGATAACAGAACCTGGCCCGGGACGCAGTGAAGGAAGCATTGAGACATCCACGAACAGATTAATAAGAAACCACATACATACAGGTCATTATACAGACTCAATCAAACTGAAGTATGCCAAACGGCGAGTCAAATCAGAGTATTCGGCTAGTATTCAGAATACGCGCCTATATCCTACTTGGGAAGGCACGACAGATTATTACCGGAATCAGATTTCCAGATGTCAAACCATTTTGTAAGATTTATATAAAAAGTAGTCATATCATGATCAGAATAATAATCCAGATGTTGTCTGTGAGAAACGGACAGAAATAGGCAATTTAGATTATACAAAAAGTGTCGGGGCCTTGTGGGCCCACCTCGGACCAACTTGAGGCGACATACGTAAATTACTGATAATAGACCTTATGAGGTCATCCATAGTCATTTGGAAGCATTCCGACCCCGTTTGGGACAATTGCATACAAAAGTTCACTTTAAAGGCAAGTTATAAGAAAAGTGACTCAATCTTACTGAAGGAATTGGAGCGGATTTCCATCTCGAATTCCGAGGAACGGAGTCGTATTTAAGGCTCGCGGCCGAGCCTACTATGTTCAGAACATGCCTAAGAATGAAGGGTTAGGCTTTACATACCTCAATTGCGCCTTATGCTCGCTTGGCTTCACTTCCAATTTCGTCCAGAATCTACAAATGGTCATGTTTACCAATTGTCAAATTCAAGCCTTTAAGAATCCAAATTTTTATTACATACTTGCCTGCCGAAATTTCGGCAACATTTCCCCTATATATATCACATCCCCGAGACTTAGCTCGACTTAATATATCAACACAGCACCCAACAACAACATCAATAACAACAACAAGTATTACAAAATACACAATATGGCACAACTAGCCATCTTTCCGACATAACATGACATCTTTCATTCCGACCTTACAATTCCAAATCAATCTTACCATTTTCATATTCATCACTCATCGAGATCATTACAACATAATTCGGAGGCATATCATATCGTTTTCACCAAATATTCATAAGGTATACACAATATACAAGCCTCCTACCAAAGTCATATTTCACCCACAACTTCTAATCTTTTAGCAAACATATTCATGACATATTTCTATCTTCCAACTTCATCAATGATAATCATAATTTGCATCTTCCTAATTTTATTTCCACATTTACATAAACTACAATAAGCTTGCATGTTTTCCTACAACAACTTAACAACCAATTTTTCCATAACAACAAGAACCATTATTCTTCCATTCATTTCACAATAACACAATTAACATACTAACGGAATTTAATTCGCATTCCATCATCAACATACACCACACGGCCACACACTATAATTTCCAACTTCCACTAATTCATTCAACTTTCATTTCTAATACAAATTCCACCATAACTACAACTAGATTACCACATAAAATTCAATTCGTATTTCCTACACATTAACACATACTCACGACTAACTTTCAAACAACACACCCACTTTACAAACTTCCATATTTTCATAAATTCTACTCATTTCTACATACCACAACATAAACCAAACTTCATAACATAAGAAAATTAATTGATCCTTACCTTTTCTTCAAGTTCTTCACTTGCCACCAAAACTACTTTCTTTCCAAAATAATTATATCACTTTGTAGAGGATCTTGCACTTAGTAATAATCCCCCAAGAAATGGATTTTTGAACCAAGGATTTAGCTCCAAGAATTCTTTTCTTTTTTTTTTCCTCTCTTTCTAGCCGTGACCTCTTCTTGCTCTCTACTCTTTCTTTTTCTTGAAACTTCTACATGATAAGGATGGTTATATAATATGATCCATATCATAATTATCACATGGTAAAATAATTTTTCTCCATGGATTTGGGCCATTATTTGGCCGGTTGGGCCTCCCAAAAAGATTTTTTTTCTTTTTTTTTTCCTCTCTTTCTAGCCGTGACCTCTTCTTGCTCTCTACTCTTTCTTTTTCTTGAAACTTCTACATAATAAGGATGGTTATATAATATGATCCATATCATAATTATCACATGGTAAAATAATTTTTCTCCATGGATTTGGGCCATTATTTGGCCGGTTGGGCCTCCCCCCTTTGGGCCTCATTCTCTAATTTCTTTTTGAGCCCAATTGGCCACAATTTGTTTTGTAATTTCCGAAATAAATTTCCAAAATTCCAATTTTGCCCCTTGGCCTCCTTTCATAATTCCACACCGATGTATTCATAGCCGACACATTCATACCAAGTAAGGTCCAAATATGGCCTCATCCATTACAAGTCAAGTTATCTCGAATTTTTCGAATATGCAAAAATGCCGGATGTAACATCCTCCCCCCCTTTAAAACATTCGTCCTCGAATGTTAAATTGACCTCATGGGGCGTCATACTACTTCGGGAGGGTTCTTTTCATAATTATCCTTTGTTGACTTTCTGATATGGATTCTTCACCAATATGATGGAGTAATTCTTCACATTACTGACTCATATGGTTTCATAACGTATTTTCTCATATCCCACACCGTCACTGGGCCATGAACTATATTCTAGTAACAGATGAATGCTTTTTGCTCTTTTCACGGACGTTATGTCCCTTCTTCCTTTCCTTCAAAGCTTTTCAAACATTATAATTAATATCACTTCTTGTCACACTCCTCGGTTCCTTACCACATTATCATAATCCCACGTCATGCCCAACAGATTCATAACTGGGATCGGACGCATAGAAGCGTATCGGACAGATTCGTAATCGGAGGCCAACGTACGAAACTATGGCGGACAGATTCATAATCAAAATTAGACGTATGGGAGTATGTCAGACAGATCCGTGATCAGAGTTAGACGTACAGAGATGTACCTGACAGATTCGTGATCAGAGTCAGATATACAGAGATGTATCAGACGGATTCGTATTCAGAGTCAATCGTACAGAGGTATATCAGACAGGAGCGTAATCGGATTCAGAAGTACAGAGGCGTAATAGGCAGAACCTCATCAAAGTTAGAAGTGCAGAAGTATAACAGATAGAGTTTTGATTAGCATCAGACCACTCCTATTAAGGCTCCAGTGATTTACAAAAATTTCCCTTTGTCGACATTTGATTGTTCACCCTGACAACTATACCACGGATTATCTCGTCGAAATCTGTTCACTCATTCACAAACTTGTTCGTCAAATTGTCATACAAATCGTCTTACGTGTCGCTTATCGACTCTTTCGAAAGTTTTGCTTAATCACATCTCTTATCCTTCATCTTTCCTACTATCCATGCTCATTTTCTTTTTCAGATATCGTCGCACTAGACTAAGTTGTAAGGTAATCGGGTTTTTCTATTCTTTGACAACATTCGTATCCTCACCTCCGCTTCGTTTCATGCATTCGGTTTAGTAAAACCTTTCGTCTATCACAACATTAGTCGCCGGGACTCAGCTCTTGATCTATATGGTCACCAGACGAAAATCATACACATACATATACATTTAATAATATCTTATTTGCGAACGTCTCCGACCGTTATTCAAATTCGCTCAATTTCTCGAGCGGTATTGCGCTTCTTCTTTTCGCCCATTTAGTCCGCCTCGGTCTGTGCGACTCCTGTAAGGGCACTAGCTATTCCACACATTCTCTTTTTCTTTAGGTTACCCCAAATTTCCATTTATATATCATACTTACATTTGTGAAAAATTTTGTATCCTTCCTAGGGGGGTCACCCATCCCAGAATTGCTCTGGCCCTAGCACGCTTAACCTCGAAACTTTCATGCGTTTTGATGCGTTAACACTAATATAATTGCGTCGACTGCCCCACACTACCTTTGTCATGTAATTTAGGGCCGATCGGGGTCTTAGTAAATTTCCGGAAAGTTTTCGTAGCGGGTCCCACCCCGGTCTAAACCATACAATTATCATATTGCCCCTCTGAATCCTCAAAGTCCATTCCTATCTGTATATTTATAGCTGTCTCAAATGGTTCTATTGGGTTGAAAATCACCTTGTTTTTTTCTAATACCCAGAAGGAGAAGATCACGTAATATATATCAGAGTATAGACCTATCCATATACATATATCTCAAGAAAAGATTAATAATATACCTGGGTCTGCACTTGCCGACGCTCCTGGGTCCTGCCGGCCGGTCAAAGCATATACGCGGTTCAAAGGACCGCCAGAACTGGAAGCTCCGCCGCGACCTCTGCCACGACTCGCTGGTGCCGGCATATCTCGCCCCGGGGGGCGCATGGCTGCTAAAGGAGAAGATGAGCCGGCAACTGACCCAGTAGGCTGGGCTGAACCTGAACCACCCTTATACGGGCACTCTCTCACAATATGATCTGGACTGCCACAATGATAACAGGCGCCCATAGCGCGATAACACTCCCCCGGATGGGGCTTCCCACAATAGGTACATCGGGGCATAGGTGGCCTAGACTGACTAGAACCTCCACTCATCTGCGGACCTGATACTCTGGAACTCTGGTTGGCCCCAGATGGACCTGCACCATCAAAACGTCTGCCGGCGGACTGTGTACCCCGGCCTGACGGAGGAAGGGATCTACCGGACTGCTGCTGAGGCCATCCACCTCGGGAATCTCCGGAATGCCCCGCGAATCTGGCCCTTTTGGGCCGTCTCCTATCATGATCACTATCCGGCTGGCGTCCTCTGTGCCGGTCCTCCATGCTCTGGGCATGGGCCTGTATACGGTCAATGTCCATCCCTGTCTGGGCTGCCATCACCGTGCAGCTGTCAACCAAATAATCATCTAGCCCAATCACATACCGGTGTACCCGGTCAGTCATATCAGCGACATAAGCGGCGCATATCTGGCCAGCGAATCGAACTCTAGGCTGTACTCCCTGACACTCCTGCCCCTCTGTCTCAATAGCAGGAATCTGTCTACTCTGGACCGCCTCACCTCCGGAGGTAGAAAATGGGCTAAGAAGGCCTCTGTAAACTCTCCCCATACGGCTGGAGGGGCACCCTCGCCTCTGGACAACATCCAAGACTCGTACCAATTAGCTGCTACATCGTGCAACCGGTACGACGCCAACTCAACCGACTCTGTCTCGGAGGCACTAATCAATCGCAGGGTACGCTGCACTTGCCGGATGAACTCCTGAGGGTCTTCTGCGGGCTTTGTCCCGGAAAACTCTGGTGGGTGACAAAGCAGAAAATCACGGGCCCTCTGGCTATCGCGCCTATCTACGCGATCATCTCCTGCTCTCTGTCTGTAAACCTGCCCTGCTACCAATTGAGTCAATAACTGGACTGCCTCTCGCAGGTCCCATCATCTGCCCCTGGCTGGGGGGCTGGAGGTACAGGTACTGGTGCTGCTGGAGCTGGCGGTGGAGCCGCCCCCTGTGCTGCAGCTGTGGCTGCTCCAAATCCCTCCGATACTGGTGGCGTAACAGAACTGGCCGTCGAAGGCACAACATCTGGCTCAATCTGGGCGCGAGCCCTAGTAGTCACCTGAGCTCAGCTGGTCTCACCTGCCGCTGTAGACTTGCCCTTCTGGGCGGCTGTTGCCTTCTTTGGAGGCATCGCTGAAAAATACAACAACCGATCAGAAAAGAGTTATCCTAATAGCACAGCTCTATCGCACGATCTACGATCCAAAGAAAAGACAACATCCTAAATGCCCTGTAGCTTCCTGTTTATAGATGTGGTGCACAACACACCGATAAACAAGACTCTACTAGACACGGCCTGTAGACATTCCGAGGACTAACCGCTCTGATACCACTTCTATCACGACCCAACTCCGTGGGCCGCGACTGGTATCCTAACTGGATACCCAAACGTACATACCTGACAGAATCGGCATACCAGACATATAATTCACACTAGCTGTATAAAGACTTAAGCCAATACAAATGCAGCGCGCGCTATAACATACACGTACCCGGACATACTGAAATTACATATAAGCCGATGAGGCTAACATAACGGACAGAGTCACAAAATCGTACGTACCTACCCAAATCGTAGCAACCCGTAACCCACATACATATCTACAGGCCTCTAGCAGACATACAGAATCATATGACGGGACAGGGCCCCGCCGTACCCAGAATTACCATACATATAGAATATACAGATGTCAGAAGATATATACCAAAAGTACACGCTCCGGATCAAAAGAGCTCTCCAGAATAGCAGAATCTGTGCCCTAGGCTGGCGGCGTATCACCGGGTGCGTCTGTACCTGCGGGCATGTAACGCAGCCCCCGAAGAACCGGGGGTCAGTACGAAAAATGTACCGAGTATGTAAAGCGAAAATATGACAACATAATCATAGTCTGAATCAGAAGCACAAAAGTATAGCGAACAGAATCATAATCCAACGGACAGACAGAGGTATACCGGACAGAGTCATACCGGACAGAATCATAGCCCAGACGGACAGACAGAATCATAGTCCATACGGACAGACAAAAGTATGATCCAAACGGACGGACAGAATCATGCATGCAGAATCATACAGAGTCATACGCTTATGTAAATGCTGACAGCACATACATACATACATACAGATCCCGACCCTCTCATGAGGGGCGCGGTAACAGAACCCGACCCTCTTAGTACAGGACGCGGTGGACAGACAGAATCAGATCATATGCCATCCTGGCCGCCATCCCCATACACAAATCATAATATCATACAGATATAAACAGATCCCGGCCCGCACACTGAGGGACGCGGTGAACAATGCAGAGGAATATGCACGATAACAGAACCTGGCCCGGGACGCAGTGAAGGAAGCATTGATACATCCAGGAACAGATTAATGAGAAACCACATACATACAAGTCATTATACAGACTCAATCAAACTGAAGTATGCCAAACGGCAAGTCAAATCATAGTATTCGGCTAGTATTCATAAGACGCGCCTATATCCTACTTGGGAAGGCACGACAGATTATTACCGGAATCAGATTTCCAGATGTCAAACCATTTTGTAAGATTTATATAAAAAGTAGTCATATCATGATCAGAATAATAATCCAGATGTTGTCTGTGAGAAACGGACAGAAATAGGCAATTTAGATTATACAAAAAGTGTCGGGGCCTTGTGGGCCCACCTCAGAACAACTTGAGGTGACATACGTAAATTACTGATAATAGACCTTATGAGGTCATCCATAGTCATTTGGAAGCATTCCGACCCCGTTTGGGACAATTGCATACAAAAGTTCACTTTAAAGGCAAGTTATAAGAAAAGTGACTCAATCTTACTAAAGGAATTGGAGCGGATTTCCATCTCGAATTTCGAGAAACGGAGTCGTATTTATGGCTCGCGACCGAGCCTACTAAGTTCAGAACATGCCTAAGAATGAAGGGTTAGGCTTTACATACCTCAATTGCGCCTTATGCTCGCTTGGCTTCACTTCCAATTTCGTCCAGAATCTACAAATGGTCATGTTTACCAATTGTCAAATTCAAGCCTTTAAGAATCCAAATTTTTATTACATACTTGCCTGCCGAAATTTCGGCAGCATTTCCGCTATATATATCACATCCCCGAGACTTAGCTCGGCTTAATATATCAACACAGCACCCAACAACAACATCAATAACAACAACAAGTATTGCAAAATACACAATATGGAACAACTAGCCATCTTTCCGACATAACATGACATCTTTCATTCCGACCTTACAATTCCAAATCAATCTTACCATTTTCATATTCATCACTCATCGAGATCATTACAACATAATTCGGAGGCATATCATATCGTTTTCACCAAATATTCATAAGGTATACACAATATACAAGCCTCCTACCAAAGTCATATTTCACCCACAACTTCTAATCTTTTAGCAAACATATTCATGACATATTTCTATCTTCCAACTTCATCAATGATAATCATAATTTGCATCTTCCTAATTTTATTTCCACATTTACATAAACTACAATAAGCTTGCATGTTTTCCTACAACAACTTAACAACCAATATTTCCATAACAACAAGAACCATTATTCTTCCATTCATTTCACAATAACACAATTAACATACTAACGGAATTTAATTCGCATTCCATCATCAACATACACCACACGGCCACACACTATAATTTCCAACTTTCACTAATTCATTCAACTTTCATTTCTAATACAAATTCCACCATAACTACAATTAGATTACCACATAAAATTCAATTCTTATTTCCTACACATTAACACATACTCACGGCTAACTTTCAAACAACACACCCACTTTACAAACTTCCATATTTTCATAAATTCTACTCATTTCTACATACCACAACATAAACCAAACTTCATAACATAAGAAAATTAATTGATCATTACCTTTTCTTCAAGTTCTTCACTTGCCACCAAAACTACTTTCTTTCCAAAATAATTATATCACTTTGTAGAGGATCTTGCACTTAGTAATAATCCCCCAAGAAATGGATTTTTGAACCAAGGATTTAGCTCCAAGAATTTTTTTCTTTTTTTTTTCCCTCTCTTTCTAGCCGTGACCTCTTCTTGCTCTCTACTCTTTCTTTTTCTTGAAACTTCTACATGATAAGGATGGTTATATAATATGATCCATATCATAATTATCACATGGTAAAATAATTTTTCTCCATGGATTTGGGCCATTATTTGGCCGGTTGGGCCTCCCAAAAAGATTTTTTTTCTTTTTTTTTTCCTCTCTTTCTAGCCGTGACCTCTTCTTGCTCTCTACTCTTTCTTTTTCTTGAAACTTCTACATAATAAGGATGGTTATATAATATGATCCATATCATAATTATCACATGGTAAAATAATTTTTCTCCATGGATTTGGGCCATTATTTGGCCGGTTGGGCCTCCTCCCTTTGGGCCTCATTCTCTAATTTCTTTTTGAGCCCAATTGGCCACAATTTGTTTTGTAATTTCCGAAATAAATTTCCAAAATTCCAATTTTGCCCCTTGGCCTCCTTTCATAATTCCACACCGATGTATTCATAACCGACACATTCATACCAAGTAAGGTCCAAATATGGACTCATCCATTACAAGTCAAGTTATCTCGAATTTTTTGAATATGCAAAAATGTCGGATGTAACATTAGGTGAGTCTTAGTACTGCTTTTCACTCGCGGACAGATGGACAGGCGGAGCGTACTATACGTGTTATACCTCGGAATTTTGGGTTGCTGAGCGGTGAATGGACTAACGTAAGTTAAGGTGTACATGTCCCTACAAGTAAGAAGGGATGCTTAATGATTCTAATTAAGATTCAATAGACATTTGAGGCAAGGGAGGAAAGTTTATCAAATGAAACTTCACTACAGTTCTGCGAAAGAGAGGTTCGACGATTGTTCTTTGTACCCTCGGACGGGTCGATGCCTCGTTGATTATGCCATAGAATTCATTTAGCACAAAGACCATTCGACGGAGCAGATCATCGCTTCGTCGATCAGTTCGACGGACCATCCTTCTCATCGTAGAATGAAAGGAAACGAAAGATTGCTCACTGGAAATTTAACGACTTCGACGGTCAGATCGACGCTCAGTTGATCTGATCAAAGCTTCATCGTTCGTACCGTATAATCCTCGTCGGGCAGCTTTTGATTTTTTTAAAAGACCCCAAGTCCTAATTTTTCATTTCACTCATTCTCCAACTCACTCTAAACCTCTAGAACCTTCTCCATACCATTTCATCATATATCCAAGGGAAATTAAGGAGTAAACACCAAGAATTAGTAGAATCTAGTGCAAAAGTACTCCTTAGGGTTTGTGGGAACCAAGAATCTCTTTGGTGTTGAAGAGGGGTTTTCTCCATGTGAAGTATTTATATCCAAAGTCCATTCCTACACCATCAAAGGTAAGTTTATGGTATTTACATGTTATTTAAGGTATTGAAAAGTTGAAACACTTGGATTGTAGAAAGATATAGGAAATGGGTCATGAATGTGTAAATAGTGTTATTGTTGAGAGAAGTAGTTTGGGGTGAACTATGAATATTGGTATGTTGTGATTATAAGTCCGCTATAAATGACATTAAGAACATGGAATAAGTATTATATGCAAGAAAATGCAATAATGAACTATGACTATGATTATGGAGAAATTGGAGTGAAATTGTGAAATGTGGATAATATAGATGGATGATGATTGTTGCTTGTGATATTGTGAATGTTGTTATCAATGTTTGGGAGTTGATATAGAATATGGGGAAAGTAGTAGAAACAAAGGAAATGCTTCCCAATTTTCCCTAGAAATAGTAACACGTTCTTGTAATCGATTAACTAACGTTAATGCAAATCCTCTTGAAGGTAAAAACGCGAGCATCGAAGGAGAACGATCAAGCGATAAAATTTTTAAACAAAAGAGGTATGTAAGGCTCGTCCCTTCTTTCTAAGGCATGACTCCTATGGTATGAATCTTCTAAATTTTCCATAACATTCCTAAATAGAGGAACTATGCGTCCATGACTGTAATGAGCTATATGTATGTATGAGATAGAGAACAGAGATATGACGAGCAAGATGATGGTGATGATAAGTTAAGTATAAAGAATCCTAGAGTAAAGTAAGATGTCCATGAAGCTAAAGATTCTAAGTATGGCCCCATTGATTCTTTTCCTTGTGTACACTCACCTTAAAATGTTAGTTCCTCCAAGGTGAGATATGGTGCTGATGATTATTCCATATTATAATCGGGGGTTCACGACCTTATGTCACCCCGACATAGCCATAGTTGCCTCCAAGTCCTATTGTATATTTTGATCATAAATGTATAGTGATGCAAAGTCATGATATGTCTATGAGATATGCAGCAATGTTAAGTTTATGAATGATTATGTGACGATACGATTTCACCGCGCCTAAATGGCCGGGCATGTCACCGCTAAGGCGGGCTGCTATGTTTACACCGTGCCTAAATAGCCGGGCATGTCACAGCTAAGGCGGGCTGCTATGTTTACACCGTGCCTAGAGGGCCGGGCATGATCACCACTAGTGGGCGGCATATGATGGTTACCCGGACGCGGGCTAACAATGATGATGTTGATGATGCGATGATATATGTGCTATGATGATACCTGTACTATGACTATATAAATATACGATATATGTATGAAATGTACTCACCTATAAAACTCATGCAGGTTATATCTTCCTCCTACGGCTTATAATTCTTCTATTATGCTCATTTCATTCATGTCTTACATACTCAGTACAATGTTCGTACTGACGTTTGTTTTCTTTAGACTCTGTGTTCATGCCCACAGGTAGATAGGGAGGTGATCTTGATCCAAACTCGTAGGAGCCAGTAGCTGATTTGAGAGCACTCCATTGTTCCGGAGGTGCCTTTGGTTATTCTTTTGTGTACATATATATATTTTGGGCACGATAGGGTCCTCTCCCGTTCCTATGTCTAGCACTCTAGTAGAGGCTCGTAGATACGCAGGTGTGGGTTATATGGTCTCACGGTGTTACTACTGTATATATATGTATTGTCATTTTGATAGCCGAAAGGCTTATGCATATAAAAGTATTTATGTTCTCAAATGAAAAATAATTTTCTTATGATTTGAGTATGATGAGTAATAGAATGAGTGTTGCTCGGTGGTTAGTCCCGAGTACCCGTCACGGCCCCTAGTCGGGTCGTGACAAAAGTTGTACCAGAGCAGTTCAGTCCTAGGAAGTGTCTACGAGCCGTGTCTAGTAGAGTCTTGTTTATGGTGTGTTGCGCGCCACACTAATAAACAGGAGGCTACGGGGCATTTAGGAAAAATGACCATCTTTCATCTTAAGAGATCGTGCGATAGAGCTGTGTTATAAGATTTTCTCCTCCCTAATAGTGTACTATTATTTCAGAAATGCCGCCAAAGGGAAAAGCTACAGCTGCCTAGAAGGGCAAGACTACGATGAAAAGGCGGGTGGAAAGAGAGCCTCCGATGAATGTAGAAAAGGGCGAATCACATAATGAGGCCCCATCTAATACTTCCTCCACCCCGCCCAATGTAGAAGAACAAGGAGGAGCTTCAGCTCCAGTTCCTCCACCGGTCGCTTCGGGTCAACAAGTGACCAAGGCTATTCACCTATTAACATAGTTAGTTCCCACCTAGGCACAGCGGCAGAATGCGGGTCCAAGTGATCGGGCAGCTAGTACCAGGGCCCGTGATTTCATGAGTTTGAATCCTCCGGAGTTTTTTGGGTCAAAGCTGGATGAAGACCCGCAAGGTTTTATTGATGAGATGCTGAGAACATTGAGGATTATTCATGCCTCCGAAACTGAATCTGTGGAGTTGGCATCTTATAGACTCCGAGATGTGGCGGTATTATGATACAATAATTGGCTAGCATCAAGAAAAGAAAATGCGCCTCCTCCCGTGTGGCCAAATTTGTAGATGCTTTCATCCATCACTATTTGCCACCCGAAGTCTGCCGAGCTAGAGCGGATAGATTTTTAAATTTAAAGCAAGGAAATATGAGTGCCCAGGAGTATAGCCTTCAATTAATTCCATGGCTAGATATGCCCCGACTATGGTGGCCGACATGGGGGATAGAGTGCATCGCTTTATGAGTGACTTAGGGCTACATTTGTTCAAGGATTGCTTGACGGCTTCGTTACAAGATGGGATGGATATTTCCCGAATACAAGCCCATGCCCAGAATTTAGAATGACAACAATATCCACAAATGGGTGATCGTGATATCGATAGAAGGCAAAGCAAGCGGACCAGATCTATGGGGGCAAGCAGTGATTATAGAGGGGGGATCAAGGCCGACCCATTCTAGACACTCAGGCCAGTCGGTGACTAGTGCACCTCTACGATTTACAGGTAGGAGATTTGATCGCTCCTTCCCTTCAGGACAGGGTCAGAGTTCGAGAGCTTCGGGTTCTCAGTTTGGGGGTTATCATAGTCAGAGGACACCACCAGTACCGCGATGTAGTCAATGTAAATTACATTCAGGGCTATGTCGCCAGGGTACATACGTTTGTTATGTTTGCGGACAGACTGGGCACTTGATGCGAGATTGTCCCTCGAGGTATGGTAGAGGTGGGGTTCAGCCCACAGGATCAGCAGCGGGTTCCTCTTCAGTGCGCCCGGTAGGGCAGACTCCCCAGATGTCAGTAGGTCGAGATAGAGGCAGAGGGGGAGCATCTACTTCAGGTGCCACTCAGCCCCGTATGTACGCTTTAGCCGGACGACAGGATCTTGAGTCCTCCCCAGATGTGGTTACAGGTACATTATCCGTATTTTCCCATAATCTCTATGGATTGATAGATCCGGGTTCTACTCTATCTTATATTACTCCGTATGTTGCTGGTCGTATTGGGGTGAAACCTGAGCCAATAAAACCTTTTGAGGTATCTACTCCGGTTAGTGATCCCGTGATAGCTAGACAAGTGTATAGAAATTGTGTAATTGTGATATGTGACCGCCAGACTAAAGCTTATTTAATTGAGCTGGGAATGTTAGATTTCGATGTGATTATGGGTATGGATTGATTGGCCTCATGTTATGCTAGTGTTGATTGTCGAATGAAAGTGGTTCGATTTAAATTTCCGGGAGAGCCCGTGCTTGAATGGAAGGGTAATACAGCATCTCCAAGAGGTAGGTTTATTTCCTACCTTAAGGCAAGAAAGATGATAGCTAAGGGTTATATTTATCACTTAGTCCGGGTTCATGACACCGAAGCAAAGTCGCCAACTTTCCAATCTGTTCCGGTAGTGAATGAATTCCCGGATGTATTTCCAGATGAACTTCCAGGTATTCCTCCGGAAAGGGCGATTGATTTCGCTATCGATGTGTTGCCGGACACCAAGCCTATTTCTATTCCTCCTTACCGAATGGCTCCGATAGAGTTTAAAGAGCTAAAGGCACAGTTGAAAGATTTGCTTGAGAAAGGGTTTATTAGACCCAGTTCATCACCGTAGGTAGCACCAATCCTATTCGTGTGAAATAAATATGGTTCCCTATGAATGTGCATCGATTATAGACAGTTGAACAAGGTGACGATAAAGAACAAATATCCTCTCCCAAGGATAGATGATTTATTTGATCAACTACAGGGTGCCAGGTGGTTTTCCAAAATAGACTTGCGGTCAGGGTATCACCAAGTGAGAGTTAGAGAAGACGATATTCCCAAAACTGCTTTCAGAACGAGATATGGCCATTATGAATTCTGAGTGATGTTGTTTGGGTTGACTAATGCTTCGGCAATGTTCATGAATTTGATGAATAATGTATTCAGGCCACTCTTGGATTTATTCGTGATAGTATTCATTGATGATATTCTGGTATACTCTCGCACTGAATCAGAACATGCCGATCATTTACGTATTGTTCTTGGCATTCTTCAAACCCGAGAATTATATGCAAAATTTTCAAAGTGCGAGTTTTGGCTGAATTTGATGACATTTCTGGGTCATGTTATTTCAAATGATGGCATTCGAGTTGATACTCAGAAAATTGAAGCTGTGAAGACTTGGCCAAGGCCTACGACGCCTACAGAAGTCCGTAGTTTTCTGGGATTGGCAGGTTACTACAGAAGGTTCGTAGAGGGATTTTCCTCTATTTCAGCCCCATTGACGAAGCTAACCCAAAAGTCAGTTAAATTTCAATGGAATGATGCTTGTGAACGCAGCTTCCAAGGGTTGAAGGATAGATTAACCTCAGCTCCGGTCTTAACACTTCCAGAAGGGTAAGATGGACATGTGGTGTATTATGATGCTTCCGGCGTTGGGTTAGGATGTGTGTTAATGTAGCACGGTAGAGTCATTGCTTATGCTTCGAGACAGCTGCGGAAACATGAAAAGAACTACCCAACTCATGATCTCGAATTAGCTACAGTCATTCATGCATTAAAAATGTGGAGACATTACTTGTATGGTGTGCATGTCGATATTTATACAGATCACAAGAGTCTTCAGTACATTTTCAAACAGAAGGAGTTGAATCTGCGGCAGAGGCGATGGCTAGAGTTATTAAAAGATTATGACGTGAGCATTTTATACCACCCCGGAAAAGCAAATGTAGTAGCTGGTGTGCTTAGCCGCCGATCAATGGGCAGCCTATGTGAAGTTCCTCCGGAAAAGAAAGAGATGATTCATGAGCTCCACCAACTAGCTAATCTTGGAGTACGTGTAATTGATTCGAGTAGTGCAGGGATTGGTATTAATGATCCCATAGTTTCATCTATGAATATAGAAGTAAAAGAGCGTCAGTGTGAAGATCCTCATTTGTGCCATTACAGAGACACATCTCATGAAAAAGAGAAGTCCCCATTTGAAATTTCCATGGATGGAATTCTTAGATACCGAGGCAGGCTATGTGTACCGAATGTCACAGAATTACGCCGACGAATCTTAGAAGAAGCCCATTATTCTCGGTATTCTATTCACCCAGGTGCAACAAAGATGTATCATGATCTCAAATTGATGTATTGGTGGGATGACACGAAGCGAGACATAGCAAAATTTGTAGCTCAGTGCCCAAATTGCCAGCAAGTGAAAATCGAACATAAAAAACCAGGAGGATTATTGCAAGCAATAGAAATCCCTAGTTGGAAGTGGGAAGTAATCAACATGGATTTTATTGTGGGGTTACCTCGTTCTCGAGGAAAGTATGATTCTATATGGGTGATTGTGGACAGATTAACAAAAGCAGCTCATTTTCTTCCAGTCAGAACCACATACTCAGCTGAAGACTATGCAAGGTTGTACCTCAAGGAGATTGTACGACTCCATGGCATTCCAATATCCATTATCACAGATAGAGGAGCACAATTTATAGCCAAGTTCGGGAAATCCTTCCAAGAAGGTCTAGGTACTCAAGTGAAGCTCAGCACGGCCTTCCATCCACAAACTGATGGGCAAGCCGAGCGTACTATTTATACTTTGGAAGATATTCTACTGGCTGCGTACTAGATTTCGGTGGTAGTTGGGATGATCACTTACCTCTAATTGAGTTCGCATACAACAATAACTATCATTCCAGTATCCAAATGGCTCCGTATGAAGCTTTATATGGAAGGAAGTGTAGATCCCCAATTGGGTGGTTTGAAATAGGTGGAGTACAACTAATAGGCCCTGAATTGATTCAGCAAGTGGTAGAAAAAGTCAAGGTGATCCGAGATCGATTTTTGACAACCCAAAGTCGCCAAAAATCTTATGCGGACAACCGCCGGCGAGACCTGGAATTTCAGGTTGATGATTGGGTGTTTTTGAAAGTGTCGCCAATGAAAGGGGTGATGAGATTTGGCAAGAAAGGAAAGTTAAGTCCTCGATACATTGGACCTTATAAAATTATCTGCAAGGTGGGTCATGTAGCCTACGAATTGGACTTATCTTTAGAACTTGAATCAGTCCACCCAGTTTTTCATGTCTCGATGCTCCGCAAGTGTGTTGGAGATCCTACGAGGATTGTCCCAATAGATGATGTTCAAGTGACAGAAAAGCTAGCATATGAAGAAGTGCCCATTGCCATTTTAGACAGGCAAGTACGAAGACTTCGAAATAAGGAAGTAGCTTCAGTCAAAGTCTTGTGGCGGAATGACAATCGAGAGGAAATGACTTGGGAAGCAGAACAGAGTATGAAGTCTAAGTACCCACACTTATTCCAACCCCCAAGAAAGATTCAAGATGAAACACTAACACTATGAGGTATGTATGCTTTCTTTTCATGCTTTTGGGTCGTGTGTGGCCAATTTATATTACTATCGTGTTGTACCCCTGTGAGGCAACATTATTATGGGTTGTTGTGACCGGATGGTAATGCCATATTACAGGGGAAACTCTGGCAAAATTTTCGTAGGATTCCCAAGTGCTTAACATTCGAGGACGAATGTTCCAAAGGGGGGGGAGAATGTTACACCTCGAAATTTTGGGTTGCTGAGCGGTGAATGGACTAACGTAAGTTAAGGTGTACATGTCCTTACAAGTAAGAAGGGATGCTTAATGATTCTAATTAAGATTCCAAAGACATTTGAGGCAAGGGAGGAAAGTTCGTCAAATGAAACTTCACTACAGTTTTGCGAAAGAGGGGTTCGACGGTCGTTCTTTGTACCCTCGGACGGGTCGATGCCTCGTCGATTGTGCCATAGAATTTATTTAGCACAAAGACCATTCGACGGAGCAGATCGACGCTCCGTCGATCAGTTCAACGGACCGTCCTTCTCACCGTAGAATGAAAGGAAAAGAAAGGTTGCTCACTGGAAATTTAACGACTTCGACGGTCAGATCGACGCTCCATTGATCTGATCAAAGCTTTGTCGTTCGTACAATATAATCCTCGTCGGGCAGCTTTTGATTTTTTTTAAGAGACCCCAAGTCCTCATTTTTTATTTCACTCATTCTCCAACTCTCTCCAAACCTCTAGAACCTTCTCCATACCATTTCAACATATATCCAAGGGAAATTAAGGAGTAAACACCAAGAATTAGTAGAATCTAGTGCAAAAGTACTCCCTAGGGTTTGTGGGAACCAAGAATCTCTTTGGTGTTGAAGTGGGGTTTTCTCTATGTGAAGTATTTACATCCAAAGTCCATTCCTACACCATCAAAGGTAAGTTTTATGGTATTTACATGTTATTTAAGGTATTGAAAAGTTGAAACACTTGGATTGTAGAAAGATATAGGAAATGGGTCATGAATGTGTGAATAGTGTTATTGTTGAGAAGTAGTTTGGGGTGAACTATGAATATTGGTATGTTGTGATTATAAGTCCGCTATAAATGACATTGAGAACATGGAATAAGTATTATATGCGAGAAAATGCAATAATGAACTATGACCATGATTATGGAGAAATTGGAGTGAAATTGTGAAATGTGGATAATATAGATGGATGATGATTGTTGCTTGTGATATTGTGAATGTTGTTATCAATGTTTGGGAGTTGATATAGAATATGGGGAAAGTAGTAGAAACAAAGGAAATGCTTCCCAATTTCCCCTAGAAATAGCAACACGTTCTTGTAATCGATTAACTAACGTTAATGCAAATCCTCTTGAAGGTAGAAACGCGAGCATCGAAGGAGAACGATCAAGCGATAAAACTGTTAAACAAAATAGGTATGTAAGGCTCGTCCCTTCTTTCTAAGGCATGACTCCTATGGTATGAATCTTCTGTATTTTCCATAACCTTCCTAATAGAGGAACTATACGTCCATGACTGTAATGAGCTATATGTATGTATGAGATAAAGAACTGAGATATGACGAGCAAGATGATGGTGATGATAAGTTAAGTATAAAGAATCCTAGAGTAAAGTAAGATGTCCATGAAGCTAAAGATTCTAAGTATGGCCCCATTGATGTTTTTCCTTGTGTACACTCACCTTAAAATGTTAGTTCCTCCAAGGTGAGATATGGTGTTGATGATTATTCCATAATATAATCGGGGGTTCACGACCTTATGTCACCCCGACATAGCCATAGTTGCCTCCAAGTCCTATTGTATATTTTGATGATAAATGTATAGTGATGCTAAGTCATGATATGTCTATGAGATATGCAGTAATGTTAAGTTTATGAATGATTATGTGACGATACGATTCCACCGCGCCTAAATGGTCAGGCATGTCACCGCTAAGGCGGGCTGCTATGTTTACACCGTGCCTAGAGGGCCGGGCATGATCACCACTGGTGGGCGGCATATGATGGTTACCCGAACGCGCGCTAACGATGATGATGATGATGATGCGATGATATATGTGCTATGATGATACCTGTACTATGATTATATAAATATATGATATATGTATGAAATGTACTCATCTATAAAACTTATGCAGGTTATATCTTCCTCCTACGGCTTATGATTCTTCTTTTATGCTCATTTCATTCATGTCTTACATACTCAGTACAATGTTCGTACTGACGTCCGTTTTCTTTGGACGCTATGTTCATGCCCACAGGTAGACATGGAGGTGATCTTGATCCAGACTCGTAGGAGCCAGTAGGTGATTTGAGAGCACTCCATTGTTCCAGAGGTGCCTTTGATTATTATTTTGTGTACATATGTATATTTTGGGCACGACGGGGTCCTGTCCCATCCCTATGTCTAGCACTCTAGTAGAGGCTCGTAGATACGCAGGTGTGGGTTATATGGTCTCACGGTGTTACTACTGTATATATATATATGTATTGTCATTTTGATAGCCGAAAGGCTTATGCATATAAAAGTATTTATGTTCTCAAATGAAAAATGATTTTCTTATGATTTGAGTATGATGAGTAATAGAATGAGTGGTGCTCGGTGGCTAGTCCCGGGTACCTGTCACGACCCCTAGTTCTGTCATGAAAATACGGACCGTTGAGGATATGCTTAGAGCATGTGTACTTGAATTTTAGGGTAGTTGGGATGATCATTTGCCTCTAATTAAGTTTGCATATAAGAACAGTTACCATTCCAGTATTCAGTTGGCTCCGTACGAGGCCTTATATGGGTGGAGATGTAGGTCACCTATAGGATGGTTTGATATCGAGGAGAATTAGTTAGTAGGCCCAGACCTAATTCAGCAGACAGTTCATAAAGTGAAAACGATCCGAGAAAGATTGCTAACAGCTCAGAGTCAACAGAAATCCTATGCGCATAATCGGCGACACAAGCTAGAGTTTGAGATAGGTGATTGGATTTTCCTGAATGTCTCACCTATGAAAGGAGTGATGAGGTTTGGCAAGAAGGGTAAGTTGACCCCTCGATATATTGGGCCATATCAGATCATTCGTACTGTGGGTAAGCTGCCCTATGAGCTAACATTGCCTTCTGAAATGGAGTCTGTACATCCCGTATTTCATGTATCTATGCTTCGTAAATGCATCGGAGATCCTTAGAGAGTTGTACCAGTAGATGATATCCAGATGACCGAGCAGTTATCATACGAAGAGGTTCCAGTGGCTATATTAGATAGACAGGTCCGTCGGCTGCGGACTAAGGATGTAGCCTCCGTTAAAGTCTTATGGAGGAATAAGAACGTTAAGGAAGTTACTTGGGAAGCAGAAGAAGCGATGAATATTAAGTACCCGCACTTGTTCCTAGCAGTACAGGAGGTGCAGTCTGAGGCATCATCTCTCCTGGGTATTATTTCATTTCAGTTATCGTGACTAGTCGTGTGAGGCCCTAGTATTGTATATAGTATATGGCTCTGTGTGGCATTATTTTGGGTTGCTGTGTGCAGGACGGATTGGTATTAGTACAGGGGAAACTCTGCCGAAATTTTTATAACCCATGACTGTTCGAACATTCGAGGACGAATGTTCCTAAGGGGGAGAGAATGTGACGCCCTTCGTTTGCATCGTAGTAGAACCCATGGTTTCCTAGTCAAGTATGCCTTAAGAATAGAGACCCGAGCCCGATTTTGGAGGTAAAAGTGTCTTGCCCCATGTACAAGGGTACCAGCAGGTATTCCTGGCAATTTGCAGTATTAGAAGTTGAGCGAATCGAATCGAATCGACGCGACCTGAGCTGCATCTGAGAAAATCTGCAGACACCAGTCATCGTCGATGGGTCATCGACGATGGTCGATGGACCGTCGTTGTGCGGCATCGATAGGGTTCCGCAGCCTTGCATCTGCAAGCGCAGGTCGACAGAGCAAGTTGACGGACCGTCAACCCGCTCGTCGATCCGCACCGCTGTAGCTTTTTATTTCCAAGTATAAATATAAGACCCATGATTTTATTTCTCATTTTCCTCCATTCCAAATCATAGAAACCCTAGTATTTTCTCTCCCAACATTTTTCCATCATTATTAGTGGAGATTTGGTAAGATCCGAGCCAGTGAACCCGTGCTTGTCAAGAAGAAGGTTGTTTCTAGGGTTTATTCAAGGTTGTGAAGCTTAGGAAGTTGGAGTTGAAGTGATTCTTGGAATCTTAGACCCCTCAAGGTATGTAAATGATTCCTACCCTTGTATTTGAGTTTATTATCAAGAGTTTTAGTATTTTAAGTAGAGAGAGGATATTTATTGATGAAGGGTAATATATTGATTTGTGATTATTTTAAGAGATGATTGGAAACGGATTTAGGTATTTTTTGATAATGTGTGTTGTCATTGTGTTGTGGGTATTGTGGTTGATGTTATATTGAATGAGAAGTCGAAGGGTTGTTGAGCTTACAAGGGAAATGTTGTCCATAATTCGTTAAGCTCTATATGTATTTAAAGATGGTTAGTAAGCGAGGCAAATAGTATAATTAAGGCCTATGTTATTTTAATTGTAGACTTGCAAGTTCGAGAGGTAGAAGTTGGACGATTGGATATACTTGAAGGTATGTTAGGGCTATCCTTTCTTTCCTTTGGCGTGATCCTATGATATAAGCCAACAAGCGAGTAAGTGAGCTTCCATATTAATCTACTCTTAGAAGCATTAGAAGTACTTCAGTCTTTGATGTTCATGTACCTTGGTTATGAGTGTTCCTTCTTTTCATGGGCCCAGTCTTATGTAGCCAGTTTTATGTATACAGTTTACTCATGCATTACATTCATTATATATTTCTGTACATTGACCCGTGACCAGAAGGCGTTATATACGCGAATATTAGATATATGTAAAGGATGAGAAAAGAGATAGGCGTTATACACGCATTACCACCATGATGATGATATGCGAATCAGGCTGCACGTACCGCAGTAATGTATATGATGATGGCTGCAGAGAAGCCAATATGATATGAGATGAGAAACAGGCATTATACACGCACATATATCATGCGTTATACACGCACGTATATATAGATGTATGACCTTCATTAATAGGCATGAGCATGCATATTTTGCACCCACAGTGGCATTGTCAGTTACACAGATTTATGCAGATACATACAGATACTAGTTCATACAAGTACATGCAGATAGTCATTTCAGTTTATGAGTTCAGATCTTATTCATGATTCTTATATATATGTTGTTCTTATGCCTTACATACTCGGTACATTATCCGTACTGACTCCCCTATTGCCTGGGGGGCTGCGTTCATGCCCGCGGGTGCAGGTAGACAGACAGGTGGTCCAACTTAGTAGGACTTTTATCCAGCAGCGTTCAGTGCACTCTATTTGATCCGGAGTTGCAGTCTATTTTGGTATGCCATTCTTTTGAGGTGTATATAGATGGGTATGGAGGGGCCCTGTCCCGTCCTTTTACGGCTTTTATTCCAGTAGAGGTCTGTTGACAGTTGTATGTATGAGTCAGATGATGTAGCCTTGTCGGCTTCTATTCTTTTGTGTACAATATATGTAGCAGCCTAGCTGACTTGCACTGTTCTTTCAGCAATTTTTATGTATATACAGAATGATCAGAGTTCATGATGTCAGCTATTTATGAGATCAGTTTATGTCATTGTATGGGCCCTTGATGTTCAGTAAGATTCAGATATTAGCATAGGGGTTCTTGGTCACTAGAGGTCAGACACTCATCACGACTCTTCGGTTTGGGTCATGACAGTCTGATGTCCGAGGTCTTTACGGGGATAGTGAGAGTGGTACATGGACTTCAGTCCCCCATGGGTTGTGCTATCGAAATGTGATGTTCCATCATTGGAGTACATGTGTACGGTGCATATGCATTGCATTCATCCTACATACATTCTTGCATTGCATCGTACATTTTGGTTTCCTGTGACATCTTTGTGATATGATTGTGATGTACTGGTTCTGATTGATTATACTGAGACTTGGCACAGTTGGGTATAGATTCTATGTAACGACCCATTTGGTCGTTATAGTTCTTTTGGCACTTTCGCCCGCTCCCGAGCACTGATTAGCTCCTTTTGACCCGAGGGAACCGTTGACACGCTTCCTGAGGTGTTTAGACTGGATTCGGGTGACTTTTGTGAAAATATAGGCTTAAAAGTGAATGTGGTTGACCCGAAGTTGACTTTTGGCAAATGAACCTTTTCGAAATTCCATCAATTCCGAGAGGTCTAGGTAGTCATTTAGAACTTGTGTGTGAATTTGGTTCGGTTCCCAATGCAATCAGATACATTCCGGGACATTGGATGGGAAATGGGAATTAAGGCATCGGTGGTTGACTCGGTCAACAAGACTTCCGTTGGGAATTTCGAGGCCACAAGCGCGTTCGTAGCGCATTTTTATGTGAAACTAGGTATCTGGTATGTGAGCAGATGGCCTCGGGAGTTAGTCAAGAAATCGGATCGAAACGAAAAACTTGGGCCAAGTTCTAGTGTCTGGTGTCCACTTTGGCTGCACCAGAAGCGGTTAGGGAGGTCCAATTACCGCTACAGCGGTGACGGGCAGTGACTGTCCATTTAATGAGTCTTAGACCCTCATTATTTCATATCTCGATATTGGGGCTTGGGAAAGATGGTCTTGGGGACAAATTGAAGGAAATCTTAGAGGTAAAACCTTATCTAATCCTTTACTTCTCTTTAATCACAATCATCTTAGACTTTTCCCTTCCCTTCTCAATCCCTTAGAAATGGAATTTGAAGGAGGGTTTTGGGAGATTTTTCTCTAAGAGTATACTTGATAAATTGATGATGTTAATGTTAAAATGTGATGAATCTAAGCTTAGTAATCATATATCTTTCACTTTTAATGTTGGATATCAGATTTGGAGAATTAGGGTACATACCTAATTTTGGGGTTTTTACTAGAAATCAGATTAGGGGATAGTTCTTGAGCTAAATCAACAATTAATGATGGGGTTATGATTACCTAGGATTTAATTTTATATTTTATCCGTGAAATTCTCGTTTCGCCCTTATGGGCCCGTTTCACCAATTTCTAGGGTTAAAATGGACTTAATTGATATCATAGCAATATTAGTATCATTATTCATGATTTCTAATTTAGAATTCGATTGTGCTTAGACTACTTTGGTTCTGAGCTTCAGATAGAGGGCAAGGCGATAGAGTGACTTGTTGGTGTTGCAGTTCGGTAGTCCAGGTAGGTTATGTTTTACCTTTGGTGAGACTCAGTATAGTGAATCACATATTTAGATTATGATGTCAGAGACAGCATGTGAACCTTCGAGTGTGAAGTTGGGATAGATATTGCCTTAGGTTGGGCCCTGATATGTGTTGGGACTAGCCACCCCGTTTATGTGTTTGATTGTTTATTTGTGTTGGCTTGATGCCATGTGTAGTTGGTAGATAGCGAATGTCACTTTTTTTCTTGATTTGGATAGGATTGACATACCCGTTGTTGGTATTTGTGCTATGATACATTATTAGCGTACCCATTGTTGGTACTGGAGTTATTGATATATATATATATATATATATATATATATATATATATATATATATATATATATATATATATATATATATATATATATATATATTGGCGTACCCACTGTTGGTACTTGAGTTATTGATATCTATTGCCATACCCACTGTTGGTATTGTGATGTGATACATTGTTGGCGTGCCCCGTTGAGGTACTTATGATATTGAGCTTGCTTGTTGATGATTAACATATGCATTACACGCATTTTCTCATATTAT
Organism: Lycium barbarum; assembly: GCF_019175385.1. Taxonomy (NCBI): domain Eukaryota; kingdom Viridiplantae; phylum Streptophyta; class Magnoliopsida; order Solanales; family Solanaceae; genus Lycium; species Lycium barbarum. The sequence goes on along the minus strand of NC_083337.1, from coordinate 99,289,943 downwards.
CATACATGGCCGATATCCGGTGATGATCCGGTATTGTTGATTGAGCAAAACTGATATTTGATAAACTCTTTTACTTGAGTGATTGTGAAAAAGGCCGATGTCCGAAAATCCATTCCGAAATCGTTGTTTATATGAAACTGATACTTGATAAACTCTTTTACTTGAGTGATTGTCAGGAGGCTGATGTCCGAGGTTCAATTCCAGAATCGTTGATTTATGAAACTGATATTTGACAACTCTTTTGAGTGATTGTGAGGAGGCCAATGTCCGATGGTTATATTCGGGCATCGTTATTGCATGGACGATTCCAATGTTATTTCAAAATCGATTGTAGTGCAAGGGCTCCGCGAGTCCCCCCTGAGTGGTGCCAGTGAGACTCCCCCTGTGAGCAATTAGCCAGGGTCCCGTCTGTCTATTTGGCAAAGATCTGTGACGGGTGGCACTCAGACTTCGCGAGTCACACTGGGTTGTACTGCCGAGACGTCGATATTTTCGTCCGGAGTACATGTGTACATCTCATTTGCATTGCATGGCATGGCATCACATTCATACCATTATTGCATTGCATTGCATTATGACTTGAGTAAAATGTCGTGATGACTGTGTTGTGACGATTGTGTTGTTGATTCTATTGTGTTGATTGTTCCAGGATTATATATACTCAGACTTATTATATTAGGGTTAGATACTTACATATGTGTTGATGGATACTCGGTTAAGATTATATTGTTCCATGCACAATTGGTTTACTTGTTTATCTACGTTTTTTCTGAATTGTGTTAACAATGCTTAGTCGGCCTATGATGCCTACCAGTACTGTTGTTTGTACTGACCTGCACTTGCTGCATTATTTTATGAATGCAGAGTATCAGGCCGGATCTACTTCTCTAACTCGTGGTTGATCGACTCCTCAGCTTCTACTTGAGTTTTCTAGGATGAGCATGGCGTCCGCTGACCTCGAAGACTCTTCTATTGCTTATGTCTTACTTTTCTTTCAAGACATGATTTGAGACATTTATGTATTATTATTACTCAGACCTTGGTATTCGGATTTAGATGCTCTTGTATGACCAGACCAGATACTGGGGTGGATTCATTTACTTCCGCACTTATTTATATTATATTATATTGTGAGACTTACGTCATTTAACTTCTTCCGCTATTATTTTATTGACTGTGAATGTTGAGTTAAGGGTTCGCCTACCGAGGTGGGAAAGGTAAGTGCCCGCATGACCTAGGCTAAAATGGGTCGTGACATGCTCTAACATAATTGATGACTTGTACCGTGGGTATGGATCCGTGTTAGACTTGTACCTTGTTGGTTTACGTGTTTATCTTGCTTTGTTATCTTTGTATATGTCAGCTAGTCTTAGTCGGCCTATGATACCTACAAGTACTCATTGTTTGTACTGACCTGAACTTGCTGCATTCTTTTATGAATGCGTAGTACCAGGTGGGATCTACTTCTACTCCTCGTGGCTGATATTCGAGGATTGTTGATTCGAATCTTTTAGGGTGAGCATGAGGACTTTCGCTGCCTGAAGACTCTTCCTATTATTATGTCTTTATTTCCATTCTAAGACATGATTTTGAGACTATTTATGTATCATTATTCAGACTTATAGTAGTTAGTTAGATGCTCTTGTATGACCAGACCACATGCTGGGGTTTGATTTCATTTACTTCCGCATTTTCTTATATTATTATCGTAAGACTTACGTGATTCTATCTTCTTCCGCTTTATTTATATTTTTATGATTGTTGGGATAAGGGTTCTCTTACCGAGGTGGGAAAGGTAGGTGCCCACACGACTTAGTGAAAATAGGTCGTGATACCAGTTTGGTGGTTGTGATGACTTCTCTGAGAGAATAGAGCTCATTGATTATGGAGGTGAATTTGGTGTGCATCTCATGAATGGATTCACTCTCTTTCATTTTGAATATCTCGTACTCCGTGATGAGCATGTCAATCTTGGAGTTTTTTACCTGTGTTGTTCCTTCATGGGTAGTTTGAAGAGCTTCCCCGATTTCTTTGGCTGATGAACAAGCTGAGACTCAATTGTACTCATCTGGTCCCATTCCACACACGAGAATATTCTTGGCTTTATAGTTTTTTTCAATCCTTTTTATGTCAGCTTCATTGTATTCCTTTCTCATTTTGACAGTGGTCTCTTTACCGTCTTCACTTGTGTGAACTGGAATGTAGGGACCATCACATATGACATCCCATAGCTCTGAGACTTCAGCCATGATGAAATCGTGCATCCTAGTCTTCCACCGCCCATAGTACTTTCCATTAAATCTAGAAGGTCTGGTGAATGACTGTCCCTCTTCCATATTTGGTGGGGCTGCCATTTCACAGATCCTTTCTAGGTGTTAACCTTTTAGAAAGCACCCGCTCTGATACCAATTGTTGAAGGCTGTGTGTCCACCAAATAATGTATGGGGGACCTGATTGTGTACCAGTTCCTTATGCAATGCAGTATGTAAAGGACACAGGATGTTACCGTGGAAAACTCCTTGCTCAAGGGATCAAAAACCACGACCTACCCCCGTATAATTTCAACTCCACTACACGAGTAATTTCTGATTACAACCTATTGCAAACTAGGAATCAACTCTCATAATCCCTCACCCTTACAATAGTTGCAACCTAAGAACTAACTTTCATGGTCCCTCTACCCTTACAATACATCGATTGTAATCACCTCCATTTGACTAACTCTAGCCAAGGAAACTAATACACCTAAACTAAATCTAGCCTCATGTACCACTCAAAAGCTTGTGGAAAGACACTTCCAACAAGCACACTTTGAGAATTTAAAACACCTACAAACAACTTCTAAAACAAAAAGAGTAGGTTTATAGTTTAAGCACAAACAAACAAAGACTTACAACAACATAAAGAATTTAGACTAAATTTGTGTTTGGATAGGGTTCTTCAGTTTTGCAAGTGACTTATTCTTGAGAGAACTTGAGAACTTGTGACGGCAAGGATGTGCTCGATTTTGATTAGGTTTTCAAGTCTAATCAATATGTTGCCATCATGTTGTATATATAGTAGGAGCATGTGGGATGGATAGAGACCACTTATTCATTTTGACCTAAAGCATAGGCCAACTTACAGCTGTACTTGTGTGCAGTAAGTGGCTCGGCTTTATAGCTGTTCTCTACTGACGGTGCTAGGTCCACACAGAGCATATTACAGACCAGGTCTCTATCTGGTTCTGAAATAGTTTGACAAGAATGTACTTGGAACTATCAACCCTCAATTTTAGTAAGATGTTAAGCTCACTTTAGTCGGTCTGGGAATTTACCTTCCATTCGTTGTAGCTCAGTAGATGACTAGGTTTTTCTTGACTAAGTAAGATTTATAAGCTCACTTAATCAGCTGTAGGGACTTACCTTCCACTCTTTACAACCCTATAGATGGTTAGATTTTTTAACCCGATCATGTCTATATGTCTTCTCCAAAAAACATTCTCCCGTATGTCTTTTTTGAAAACATATTTTTAGTGATATGTTTAAGGATCAAGTTCTTTTTAGTGATATGTTTAAGGATCAAGTTTTTTCTTCAGTTTCTCAGGACAATCTTCTTTTTAGCTTCCCCTTGTCTTTTATCCACTGCTTCTAAGTAGAACTGGTTCCTTCATAACTAAGAACCAGTTCTTTACAATGAATTCTGAGTATAGCAACTGGATATTTGTGTAGCCTTCTTTCTTATAATGTCTTTGCAACTGACTTCTTTCATCTTCTCCCTTTCAATGTTTGTGCCTGATATCTGATAATGGCACATTAACTATATGAACTGAATCTTTTTCTTTCCCCTTTTGGCATCATCGAAAAGCAAATGTATCATCAATTCTACTCTATCAATATCAAACTCATGGCCACTGGGGCTACGCTATCATGAACATGATACAAATGCTCAAATAAACTTTTCAAGTTAAAACCTTAAGAGGATTTTTGCATGCAATACATTTTTTCATAAGACCCAAACCAAAGGATTACTGCATAACATTCTAATAGTGCTAATGATAGTATAAAAAAATTACATTGGGATATGGAAGGATTAAGTTTTCATTTTTGTTAGGAAGGTATAGGGACCAAGTTCTTTGTTTCTACTCAATTGGTTTATATGAGTCAATGTAGTCTTGTCAAGTGAGTATTGGTATTAATCTGAACTCTTCTTCTGCATATTCTCATCATTCAAGATCATGTCTTCCCCTTCTCAGCCATCCTTATCTGCTTCTTTCTTCGAACCCATGGATTCTTGTAGAAGTTAGTCTTGTTATTCACTGAACCTGGAATTTCTAATATTACCACTTGGAAGAATTGGAGCATATTATTTTAATGTCAGGTCCATGATATGACATTCTTGATTGTGAAGTTTTTTCTTATCAATCCCTTTAGTCATCAACTAAGAAAACAATTTCCTTATCAATATTAGATCTCTTTGTCACGAACTCCTTTATGTATCTTCATGATTAGCTTCCTTCTCTTATTCTTCTTCAAAATATCGATGTATCTTTGCATCTGAATCACTGCTTGTTATTCTTTTAACTTTGATTAAGAGTTTTCTTAATGTCACAGCCCAATTAGCCATAAGTGGCACCCACACTAATTCTTCTAGTGGGCGAACCGTCCCCTTAATCAATTACTTACTCATTTAAACAATCATAAATCAATAACCAGAGTTAAGTCATAAATCAATACTAATTTCCTTCTTTCTTGCTTCTATTGGTTCCCTTGCTACATTCTAACTTTTTATGCAGAAGAGAAGGTATATTCGAGATCTTTTATTTATATATAAGTCAACTCTGATATTATATTATTTTCTTCAAATCTTTCAGAGTCTGCTTGGCATGTCTTCTCTCTTTTGGAGGTCTGATGAGGATATTTTGAGTCTCCTGCTCGTTAAAGCGAGAACCTGTTTCTCGAGATCTTCACTTCCTCTTATCAGGTTCTCCATTTATTTTTCTAAGCTTGTATGACTTCTTCTGAGGATGTTGTAACCCTGCATCTATTCATTTTTTTATTGTAGAGGTTTTCCAACATGTTGGGGATAGTTTGCGTCATTCTTTTCAGTTTTGTTTCTAGAATAAGTGCAAACTTCTTCTCTTACTTCTTAAAAGTATTTTTGATCGATGTCCTTATCCTCCTCATATTCGTTACTGTATCTGATATTTCTTGGGGGAGGTGATAGATTGTGGTCATTCGCCATAGATATGGGATATTCCTGATTATGCAATAGTAGGATTTCCATTGGATCTTGATCTTCATCTGTGCTGGCCATTAATGCGAGACCTTCCATGTCGCAGAGGGATAGTCATCATATTTATGATGAGTGTTTGATGTTTCTTCCTCTTCCTTGTTGTCTAATGCATTCCTGCCATGCTGATGATTTTTCTAGCAATTAGTTTTTCGACGATTTCTGGGGATGAGTCTTCGTCAGAGATTTCCTTCACCTTCTTACGCCATGGGATGCTCTCACTTTTTTGGTGTTTGTTTTTGTACTTCCACCACCCATAGTATTGGTAGTTGTGGTATGGTGGTCATGGATATCAGATATGTAGCCATCTTCCAAGTGCTAGCCTTTATAGAAAGATCAAGCTTTGATACCACTTGTTAGGATCGGGCTACTTCTATGCACTCTAAGAATCAGGTTCTTTAAGCAACTACGCAAGAAGGTAACACAGCGAAAATATTTTTTAAACTTCGAAAAATCCTTGCTCAAGGGAGGAGAAAACCATGACCTAACTCTGCTGGACTTTTCTCAATCTTCACTAAACTCGAGCAGTTTAAAGGTTTACAAACTTCCTTGTAACACTTAAAGGAATTGTTCCTCTAACAGTCCTGCCTCTACCCACTTATATTATAATCTATCTCAAGACTCTATCCAGTCAAGAGATCCCTTAAAACTCGATAACCAACAAAACACCTATTACACTATACTTGCAAAGGTAAATAGATAAAACCATAACAAAACCTAACTATTACAACTAAAGAACTTAATGATAAATCTTTATATGCTCGGGTTCTTTGTCGATATGCATTTGGCTCTTTTAGAGACTATATATTGGTTGTGCTCTCTCTAGCTCACATTGAAATGTTATGATTGTGGTTAATCCCCAAAGATTGTTCGTGTTGTGTATATATAGAAGTAGTTGCCGCCCTTGGATGTTGAATCCAACCAAGTTTTGGTTTAATAATTGTACTCAAAAACCAAACCTTGTTTGACTTGGATCTTCCTTTATTTCCTTGTATGTGTGTCGGCTTCCTCTTTCCTACTTTAATGCTAATTCCATGTTCATCAACTTATGGTAATATTTTTCATAATTTGAAATCCAACCTTTCATCAAGTAGGAATCAGTCAATACTCTGTTTCTCTTAGTTGGCGTAAAATAGCTTTTCAATCTCTAGTGATACGTGATAATAAGGACCGGCTCCTTTGTGGATTTGACTGCTTCATTGAATCCTTTGGAGATCTGTTTGGGTATCTGGTTCCTCAAATGCCTTTCTTATATCTCCCTTGATTGTTATTGGGAACATTGTTTGTCAAATAATTAAAACTTCATTATAAGCTCAGCATCTATCTAGAGTCAAAAGCTACTCAACACACCTTATCCTTGTCAGCATGTAGATTCTCTAGTGCTACCAATACTGTGTGAGCCATAATGACTAGCTTCCTCTTAGAGTAAGTGTGGATGACATCGTTGATTTCTACGAAGTTCACCTCAACTTCATTATTCACCTCAACGTTTGAGTTTGATTGAGCTGTAAGTGTCATATATTTCTCTTCGTTTTTTGTGGGCTGAAGGTTTTCGTTTTTACCGCAGTAATACTGATTTTGTGTGGTCCGTAAATGTTGATCCTCTGTCTCCATAGTTGTATTTAATTTGCAGGGATACAAGTGGAGATTTACTGTACTCATTGGGACCAATGCAACATAGGAGAATCCTTTTTGCTTTGGCATGTGTCTGAATGCTCGTTTTTTATGATCTTTGTTCAGGAACCTTTGGGGCTATTTTGAATAATGTTCCATATCTTTGGATCTTCACCAACTAAGATCTCATGCATCCTTGCTTCCATCATCTATAATATTTTAATTTAAAGCATGGCGACCTTATGATTAATTGTTCTTATTGTACTTCTGTAGGTACAACCATCCTTAGTCTTTTAAGGTGTTAGCCTTTTATTGAAAGATCTGGATCTGATACGAATTGGTAGTTTTGCTGCGACCTATGCCTTCAAGGAACCAGGTTCTTTGAGCAGCTATAGAAGAAGGTAAAGTATGAAATATGTAAATCAAAATAATAATTTTCACGTGGAAAACTCATTGTTCAAGGGAAGAAAGGAAAAACCACGACCTACCTCTTGTAGGATTTTCCCGAACTCCACTAAACACGAGCAATTTTAAGATTACAACTCATTCCCGACAGTTCTTTCCCCTCTTCTCAACAATTTTCACAATTGTTGGGTCTCTCACCTAACACTTCAATGACTCTACCTAGTCAATGAAGTCCCTTAAAACACAAAACAACACCTACTACAATCCATAAGAATGTAATCAAGATCTTGTCTTGAAACCACAAGAACCTAACTATTACAACTCAAGAACAATATAGAGAAACTTGATAGGAACGAGTTCTCTTGTTGTAGCTGTTGCTTCTTCTTCGTGACTTTGTGTAGACTCTGCTTTCACTCTGATGTCTCTATCTTTGGTTGTGGGTAAGCTCCAAAGCTTTATAAAATGTTGTATTTATAGGAATAAGATAGCCGTTTGTAGTTCTCCAGATCCAACTAGGACTTGGTTTCATTAATTGTTCGAAAACAATCCTTGTTTGACTAGGATTTAAACTTCATGCGTATACAATTAAATTATCCTTATTCCAAGCTAATTACATGTGTTCAATTAATAGTAGTGTTTTCATATCTTGAGCTCAAGTTCCTTGCAGAATTGAATTAAGCTTTAATACCAATTCTCCAAGGTTTCCTTTTACGCATATGGAACAGTTTTTTCAAACAGTCTCCAGCTCTTGTTCATAAGGACCAGTTTCTTCCAAAACTTCCTCCTCAGTATTGCCTGCTTTACCAGTTCCTTTTGGAGATCTATTAAGGATCTGGTTCTTATACATCTTTGTCCTTATTCTTCTGTGTACATTGATTGTCACTTGTTCATAGTTTGTCAATCATCAAAACTTCATATGCCCTTGAACTATTATTAAGATCAGATCTCAGCAAACACTTTCATCCTCTACAAAATGTTAGTTTTCTTTTCTTTTTGGACGTTTAAACAACCAAAGAGGCCACACCATATATATCCAATAATATTACTCTCTTCATTTCACTTTATTTGTCTTACTTTCCTTTTTAGTTTGTTTAAAAAAGAATGTCATTTTCTATATTTAGTAATTATTTACACGCAACATCATACATGACACATTTAAGACCACAAGATTCAAAGAGGATTTTCTTAAACTCCTGCCTAGTCAACCTAAGAAAAACTAATTAAAATGGGGAAAGTATATTTTTATCCAACATTTCTTTTCCATTACCTGAGAACATAACTTACCTAATTCATCGTACATGCATAAAGCAATCTAGTCTAGAAAAGGACTCCATACTTTGGAAATATACTGCTGATGGATCCCTTAGTGTTAATTCATCTTATAGAATTGTCTCACCTTGTTACAATAATAAATCATAACCAAAACTATAAATGGCTATGGAAACTAAAAACTTCATCTGGCTAGCTTTTCATGATAGAGGTTTTACTCCAAATGCATTATGCCATACTTGCAAGTTGCAACATCATATTGAAACCATTGACCATATCTTTATACACTGTCCAGCTGCTTCTAACTTCTGCATCAAATCAGATGCCGTCCTTGATCCTACAGAAACCATACTTACAAATGGATTAAGAATGAATGTATTAGCAACAATAGTAACCGTGCAAAAAATAACCGAGCACTCTTTTTTCATTTAGTCTTTGGCATAATTAGGGCTAAACAGAAATAACAGAGCTCCCAGCAATAATAATAATTTATCACCACAAGTTGTCAAAATGAGAGCAAAACCGTTCAATGCCAAGACAATAATAACAAAAGAGAAAAGAGAGGTCTATATTAAGTTTATTCATTAGCTAGCCGATCAGGAAAAAAAGATTTATAAGCTAAACACAGATGGATTTATTGTAACCAGGGGCGGAGCTACACTACAATAGGGGGTTATGACGAACCCAGTAGCTTTTGTGTAGACCCTGTATTAGTACTAGAAAATCCAGTGAATGAATATCAAAATATTATGTGAATACCCACTAAGAAATGTTGTGGATGGTTCAGCGGTGCGAAGAGGCTAGTAAAGCGCTGTTCCCTATGAGATTTGGGTTCGAAACCAAGCTCCAACATTTCTTTCCTGTTTTTTGCTATGTGCTCTCTTTCTAAAAAAATATATAAAAGACTTTTCACTCACTCGTGCCGTCCTCCATCAGTGGGTAGTATTTCCTTTTTCTTATAATGTAGATTTTTTTTTAGTTAATTTTAATAAAACAAAACATAAAATTGATAAGTGAAGAAAACTAAAAGAGCACGTTCCACTAACAAGAGATCTAACTACGGACTATCGGTTTCTTTACGAAGGCCCACAGCCTCAAAATTCTGGTTCTCCCTGTGGTTGAAGTCGTTGTCCTGTATTAAAATGTCGAACCCACAAACCTCCAATCTTGGCTCCGCCTCTGATTGCAACCACAAATGTTGGGGAATCAGTAGCGTAATTTAACATAAGACAGTAACTGGATTATAGGAAAGGTATGCATATACAACTAGCATTTTTGCAGAATCCTCGGCACTCTACAATGGAATGGAAGTTGCGTGCCTTGCAAAAAGACTTAATGCCATTGTAAATGGAAAATGCTACTAAGGATGTGATCAATGTGATTCTACATGGGAATAACTCATTGACAATGTGAAGCATATATAAAGGGAAGGAAATAAGGTAGCTGATAAGCCAGCAAATTATGGAAGTAGGATATATGAAATATTTTGAGATCTTAATGTTGTATGACACAATCTACTTTTGAAACTGACTACTTGGGGGCTATGTATCCTAGACAGGTCAAACTATATGCTATTGCTAATGTTAAGTTTTTACCAAAAAACCTTTTTCTTCTGTCTATTTTCAGTAAGTAAATTACTGATACAAATGTTTAAATATTTACTTAGCTGGCATAGTTACTTAAGGGAGAGTAAAAATGGTATTTTTCTAGACCATCCGGCCTAATTTAAGTATGTAATTTACTTTATTTTTTTAAAAAGGGGCTAAATAGTAAAGAACAAAAGGCGAAGTGAGATATGTAGTCTTATTCATAATCCTACATTACACAGAAGCTTAACAAATTTTTTCATCCACGCACTCTCATCCTCAAACAGTAGCTTTATATTTACAAAGAAAACTTCCCACTAACACGTAATTAAGAAGATCGTCAAAAAAATACTACAACAACATACCTAGAGTAATTCCACAAGTGGGGTCTGGGGAAGGTAGAGTGTATGCAGACCTTATCCTAGCTTGGGAGGTAGAGAGGTTGTTTCCAATAGATCGTCAAGAAAATAATACACAATAAGAACCAGAAATAGTTTTAAAAACCTGAAAGCAAAGATCAGGAGGAGGACATGCAGCAGCCTCCTCTGCCACCAGAATCTGATTCCTGGCCAGGAACTATGATCCTTGTTCCCTTTAGAGATTGTGACTTTGCGTACTCTGCACCTTCATCTGCAGTAAGAGTTTTCTTGCCAACAATTTGATAAATTTCTTTTAATATTCCCATAAATGCAGTCTCAACGTTGGTGGATTCAAGGGCTGATGTTTCCATGAAGAACAGATTCTCCCGTTCTGCGAATTCTTGAGCATCTTCAATGGGTACTGCTCGAAGACTCCCTAGATCACATTTGTTCCCAATCAGCATTATAACTATGTTCTTACCGGCATGACCCCTTAGTTCCTCCAACCATCTAGCCATATGATCAAATGATTGACGTTTTGTCAAGTCGTACACTAACATTGCACCAACTGCACCTCGATAGTATGCACTAGTTACAGCTCTATACCTGAGAAAATTTACTCTTAGAATTATGTCGACAATGTATCATGTAACTGCAAATAATGAGAAGAAATTATTTGGTAAATTTATAGTTTAAACTACAATTAGCACTAAGCCTTTACCTCATATCATCATTTGTCGATTTTTTTCCTTTTTAAGATGTCCTAGAATGTCGTTACCTTTTCGATAAAGTAACTTTTATTCCAAAACTACCCTTTATGTAAGGTTATTTAAGACTCGTACCACCTTGCGCTTCATTTAGTGATTACTTGTAAAACAACAATGGTATATAAAGTGTAAAATAAGATATACAGCCAGCCCAATCACCATATCAACATATACAAGTCAAATTTCTAAAGTAGCATTTCTCAGACTGTCTCTAATCTCTAACATTGCTACCCTTTGATACAAAATCAATGAAGATTAGCATACAGAAAATATAAATTGTCTGAATTTCTATGATGCACAAAGAGGGAATAAATAACTAGTCAGTTGGTATCAGAAGGTTCAATCTTGATTTATTCTTTCCTCTAGAAAAGACAACATTCCAAGAAGTAAACTAATAGATTATTAAAAAACATGATAAAAGAAAAGCAATTAGTGTTAAATAGGTCTCACTTCGTGCCAGGCACAACAAGAGTGTCTGGAATACAACAACAACATACCTAGTGTAATCTCACAAGTGGGGTATCTGGAATAGGGACCCCAAATTGATTTATAAATGAAAAAGAAAGGGGACCACAAGACAGACTTATGTGCTTCATGTAGTGTTTTTCAGTATGGCTAAATAGAAGCGCATTATGTTATGGTACTTTAGAGTATCAATTAATCAAGAAAATGCTAGACTGGTATCAACTATCAACCTAGTAAGGATTACTTTTCAGGAAGACCACTGTGGTAAAATAACTAGTTTGTAACTTAGGTCAGCCCATAAAACGGATTTAATTCTCGATATAGCCAAGGCATTGCAAATTTGTAAAATAATGCACCACATGCATGTATTAAGAAGTTTCTCAATGAAGAAACGATGCTTTTGAGAAAAGTGACTTCCATATAATGGCCGAAGAAGAAAACTCTAAGAAAGATTAATTGAAGTGATATTTTCATTACAGATGTAGATCAGATGGGATCCATTAAGAAGTCACAATTTGGCATGACATTCTACAATTCAAAACTGAAGCTCAAAACATGTATTATTATGAACAATACCCTCAAGCACAAACTAAGAAGAATAATAGTGAACAACAACTGTCCATATAGACGGGAAGTCTAATTAGTCATTTGGAGTAATACTCTAGTTGTTAATACACTGAAAATTTAATCCACTAGGTGCCTACAGAGTACCAATTCTAAGTAGCCATACTGTTTCTTTTCGCATTACCCCCAACAAATAAACGATTTCAAATTCTTTTATAGTCACTAAATTGTCGAGACTTTTTAATTGACTCATTGAAAAAGTGCTCACTAATGAAAATATGAATTTTCTCTCGGTAAAAACTTACCCATAGGCGTTGTTTACACCAAACCAATAAATGCAAGGCATGTCTCTTCCATACACATATTTATCACTTAACCATGGTTAAGTGATATGTATTCTCACTTTAATATTTAACTGCTAAGGTTAGATTGCTTAGATTGGTGTAAACACCAAGCGTTGGCAAGTATTTTTGGCCTTCAGGTCATCATTTGACAAATTTAGTATAAATTACAGAACTTGTAAGGCCAGTCGGAGAACAATATGAATGACCCTAAAGGGGCAGCCCAAAGCACAAAGCATGTTGCGTTAGCAGAGTCAAGGAAGGGCCGCACCCCAAGTGTGATGTAGATAGCCTACCCTAATGCAAGTATTAGTAGCTACTTCCACAGCACACCAAATAGGTCACACGGAGATAACTTCACCGTTGCTCGAACGTTCTCCTTCAAACAATATGATTGAACTTGAATCTATAATTCCAAAAAGATTTTAAAAGAAAAAAAGGAGCGAAATTCAGACCTTTCTTGGCCAGCGGTGTCCCAAATTTGTGCCTTGACGGTCTTGTGATCAATAGTCAGAGTCTTAGTCTGGAATTCGACTCCAATTGTAGCTTTTGAATCCAAGCTGAATTCATTCCTAGCAAATCTAGCCAGAAGCTGTGATTTCCCTACTGCAGAATCTCCAATCAATACAATCTTGAATACATAATCAATCTTTTGATTGTAATCTCCATATAAATTTGACATTGTTTACCAAAATTCCCCCCTTTCCGAAAAAAAAATTATTTTACCTCAACCAACATCTTTTAAATCTTTAGATTTTAGCATATGATTGAGGCTAATAATGTGGATCCAAATTTAATAGAACAAAATCCCAGTCAGTGAATATATGGCAATTGAAGATGCAAATTTCTCATGAAATTCAAGAGAGACATGAAGGGGTTCAATAAATTTGATTTCTAGATTAGGCTTAAGCTTAGGGTTTGAGAAAAATGATGAGAGGATGGTGCTTTTGGTTGAAATATTTGGCTTCCTGCATGCAGATTCCTATGTTGGAGAAGAGAGAACTTGGGAAAGACCAACGGTTAGTGCGGGACCATCAACTGTCTTGTTGAGTGCAAAGCAAAATTAACAAAAAGAAATCTTTCAAGAAAAAATAAAAAAATATAACTATTCGGAAGAGCATATTTGGGAGCGCGTTACAAAAGTTGTCAGGGATAAAGTCATAAAAGAAATTTGATTAAAAAGTGTATATATAAGTATAAAAAGTAGTCATTAGGTAGGATGTACCCAACTTTTGACATAATTAATTTTGTCAATAATAGATGTCCGTTGACATTCCGGTCTTTCATGACTTACGACAGATGGGGTGCACCCGCAAATGACTTCACTCTATAATGCGATTTAGTCATCCACAATCCACATATATCAACAAAAAGAAAGACTTACTCCATTTATGTATTATATTAAGTAATTTAATTATTCTAATGTTGTTTGCTGCAATCAGGAGTGGAGGTAAGTGGAGATATGGGGTTCAATTGGATTACTGTCCAAATAGGTCAAAATAAAAAATTTATTATATATAAACCATTGAATTTCCTACAAAAGTTTATAGTGTAGAGGCGTAAAGAGTTCAAAATTGCTCTAGGTTGCAAGTTTAATTTGTTTGTGTGACATTCTGATACTTTTTGGAACCACGTGTATGAATTTTTAATTCAGTGACGGTCCAAATATGTTTCACTTTGTCCACATTATTCAGTAACCTCTCTAATTCCAATTGTGCTTTTGTTCCCTCTTATTTTAATTGCAAATTGATGGATCTTAAATACAATATCTTAGTATTATTTTCTTAGTATTATTTTTAATAGTGAGTAAAATATCTCATTTCCAGATTTACTAAGTCATTCAGAATCGCATCAATATGACTGCAATTCAAATCCTTGGGGAGTAATACAATTTTATTATTCAATGACAATTTTGTATTCATGCAATCAAAAGACTTGTCACATGTACGTCGGATTAAATGAATATCCGCATACAGTTATGTGGGATCTTATATCTCGCTTGGGATCTATAATCAAAGGTTGGCTGCCTAGTAGGAGGTTGACCCACTCACGAAATCACCGCCCTTTTTTAAAGCCAACATACCACTAGGCAAGCTGCCTAGTAGCTAATATTATATAGATCAAAAGATGAAAAAGGTCTTACAACAAAAGAAAATAATTGGGAAAGAAAACTAGAACTATGAGCTAACAACTAAGTAGCTAACAGGAACTAAACTGTTGCACTATGGTTGTTGCCTGCCTACTCCTTCGGCTAATATCATTTAGAAGCATCTCTAAACTTTCACCAGATACTATGAATCTTAAGACAATATGAGTATCCCTCAACGAGTACATAAAGCTTTAACTACCACCATTCACAAGCAGAAATACAATTCCAATAAGCCTAATAAGTGTTAATTATCTTCTGAAAGAAACTGGGACTTGTGCTTTGTACTTCTATCCTATGCCTTTTGAGTAAATCTGGATGCTAACGAATGAAGATGTACAAGAACCATATCCGTACAGGCAACACTGAAGAGAAACTGCTGAAAGGAACTGGTCCTTTGAACAAGAGCTGGAGACTGATTGAAGATGTTGTTCTATATGCGTAAAGGGAAACCTTGGAGAATTGGTATTAAAGCTTAACCCAATTCTGCAAGGAACTGGAGTTCAAGATATGAAAACATTACATAAATTATTGGACACATGGAATTAAGAGAAATTAGTCGTAGACACGTGAAGTTCAAATACTAGTCAAATAAGGATTGGTTTTGAACAATTAATGGAACTAAGTCTTGATTGAATTTGGAGAACTATGAGGCTATTTTACTCCTATAAATACATCATGTCATAAAGCTTTGGAGCTTCACCACAACCAAAGAGAGAGACATCAGAGTGAGAGTAGATTCTACACAAAGACTCAAGAAGAAGAAGAAGCAACTGCTACAACGAGAGAACCTGTTCCAATCAAGTTTTATCTATACTGTTTTTGAGTTTTAATAGTTAGGATATTGTCTTCATTACATTCTTATAGATTTTAGTAGGTGTTATTTTGTGTTGTAAGCGACTTCATTGACTGGGTAGAGTCATTGAAGAGTGAGGTGAGAGAGCCAACGATAGAGAAAATTATTGAGGAGAAGGGCAGGTACTGGTTGAAACAGTTCCTTAGGTGTACATAAATTTGTGACCTTAAAACTACTCGTTCTACAAGAGATATGTTGTGGTTTCTTTCTCCTTTGTGCAAGTAGTTTTTCATGTGAAAATTCTTGTGTTTGCACTTTACCTTCTTGTATAGCTGCTCAAAGAACCAGGTTCTTTGAGTACTTAGATCGCCAACAAAACTAACATATCTCCTTGATCATTTCTCACACAAAATCCAATTAATCTAGGTCTAGAATTGCCTATTGATGCTCTATCAGTATTACATTTATACCATCCTTCATATGGACTCTGCCAGGCAACTCCTTTTGTGATAATAGCAGGTTTATAGTCTTCCAAATATTTAACCATATCAGGCCATAGATAAGGGATGTTATGTAGCCATGGATAAGTCACATTTTCCAGATAGTATAGGTTATTATTAACCTCATGTACTACTCTCGTGAAGCTCATTTTTTCTCTATACTTATGTGGGTTCCTCATTTTCCATAATTCCCAGAGTATCACTACTGGAACTGCTTTAAAATTGGTTTAGGTTTTGAGCAACACTTAGCTTCCCACCATTCTGTGATTACCTGATGTACTTGAATCAATTTTTTTTGTGTAATCCTGTAGCAGATATAAGCACTTTCCATACTTCATTTTCAAAGGAACTAGTCAGGAAAAGAAGATGGATAGTGTCTTGTTGTATCTGCCTATAGCACCAACACCTAGAAACTACTAAAATGCCAATGTTCCATAACTGATCATTTGTAGATATTTTAAGTAGGCGTTGGTCATAGAACAAAAAAAAACATTCATTTTATTTGGACTTTTTGAAGTTGGAGTTGTGTTTAGTTATAGTTTTTGCAAATAATATTTGGTTGTTTGAATGTAGTTTTTCTAAAAATCATGAAATATGATTTATACTCCCAATTTTTAAAAACTAGCAAAACCACCCAAAACAATTCATAAACATAACCGGTTGGTTTAATCAGAACAATCGATTGCACAATTACATCAAAACAACTGACACATTAGTGAAAACAACTTTCAGCATAATGAAACTTCAAATTCACATACCACAATCCTTCCACTGACCCATTAGCCCCCACCTCTAAAAAAAATGAAACCAAAACACCTTTGGAGGAAGATGAAATGGTAAAAACCTACCCGCACATGGTGTTTACACCCATCTCAGTTAAGTTAACCATAGATAATAAACTAAGGTCTAGATAATAAACTTACCTGTCCTGTTTTTCATTACCAAAATCATCTTTGTTATTGCAGATTTCTGGTTATTATATCATCTATCACATCTGTAGTCTTAACTAAGTAACATTAATTAAGATATTGGAGGTGAAATAGAAGTATAATAAATGAATATGATGATCAATTTGTAAAACTAACTAATCTAAGAATAGGCTAATATTTTCATGATCATACTGCTAATGGAACGTAAAAATAGTTATGGCCTTTGGGATGTGATTAATTACCGACATAGAAGTGTTAAGAAATTACAGTCAATCTACTTATTATTTAGTAGATAATCGAAATAGCGTGAGTATATTTTATATTATTAATTAAGATCATCTGCAAAATACTTGGTGAACTATGGTTAAATATTAATATTTTCTATTAAATAATATAACAAATGTCATTTATTTACTTGTTGGGTGTACATACTCGGTGCGGTAAGTTTTACCCATACGAAACCCAACAAGAACTAAAACAAATAGTTGTAAATACTACCAATACTAGAATAAACGGGGTTAAGTTTATAAAAATAAAAAATTTAGGGTAAAATTTGAAAAAGGAAAAATAAAAGGGTAACGACCCGTTTGGTCGTTATAGTTCTTTTGTCACTTTCGCCCGCTCCCGAGCATTGATTAGCTCCCTTTTAATCCAAGGGGACCGTTGACACGCTTCCCGAGGTGTATAGCCCGGAGTCGGGCAATTTTGGTGAAAATATAGGCTTAACAGTGAAAGTGGTTGACCCAAAGTGTACTTTTGGGCAAACGAACCTTTGTCGGAATTCCCTAAATTTCGAGAGGTCCAGATAGTCATTTAGAACTTGTGTGTGCGTTTGGTTTGGTTCCAAATGCATTTTGATGCATTTCGGAACATGGGATGGGAAATGAAAATTAAGGCATCGGTGGTTGACTCGGTCAATGAGACCTCCCTTGAATATTTTGAGGCCACAGGTGCGATCGTAGCACGTTTTTATGTGGTACTATGTGTTTGGTATGTGAGCAGATGGCCTCGGGAGTTAGTCGAAAAATCGGATCGAAAGGAAAATCTTGGGCTAAGTTGCTGGTGTCTAGTGCCCGTTTTGGCAGCATCAGCACCGTAGCGGCAGCACCGCTAGGACGGTGTCCTTGCCACTGAAGCGGTATTAGCTATTTTAGGCTTGGCCGCTAAAGCGGTCAGGTGGCCGCTAGGGCGGTCCAGGTACCGCTACAGTGGTGATGGGCAGTGACTGTTCATTAAATGAGTCTTAGACCCTTATTATTTCATATCTCAATATTGGAGCTTGGGAAAGCTGTTCTTGGAGAAAAATTGAAGGAATTCTTGGAGGTAAAACTTTGTCTAATCCTTCACTCCTCTTTAATCACAATCATGTTAGATTTTCCCCTTCCCTTTTCATTCCCTTAGTAATGATTTGAAGGAGGGTTTTGGGAGATTTTTTCTCTAAGATTATACTTGATAAATTGATAATGTTAATGTTAAAATGTGATGAATCTAAGCTTAGTAAGCCCATATATTCCACTTTTAACGTTGAATTTCAGATTTGGAGAATTAGGGTTCATACC
Organism: Lycium barbarum; assembly: GCF_019175385.1. NCBI lineage: Eukaryota > Viridiplantae > Streptophyta > Magnoliopsida > Solanales > Solanaceae > Lycium > Lycium barbarum. The sequence goes on along the minus strand of NC_083337.1, from coordinate 99,271,372 downwards.
CAATTTGGGGGGTTTTTACTTGAAATCAGATTTGGGACATTTCTTGAGTTAATTCAACAATTAATGGTTGGGTTAGGATGCCCTAGTACTTAATTTGGTATTTTGCCCGCGAATTTCTCGTTTCACCCTCGTAGGCCCGTTTCCCTAATTTCTAAGGTTACAATGGACCTAGTTAATATCATAGCAATATTAGTATTATTCTCCATGATTTCTAATTTAGAATTCGATTATGCTTAGACTACTTTGGTTCTGAACTTCAGAGGAAGGGCAAGGCGATAGAGTGACTTGTTGGTGTTGCGGTTCGGCAGTCCAGGTAGGTTATAGCTTACCTATAGTGAGACTATGCATAGCGAATCACATATTTAGAATATAAAGTCAGAGACAGCATGCGAACCTTCGGGTATGAAGTTGGGTTGGATATTTCCTTAGGAAGGTCCCTGATATGTGTTGGGACTCGTCACCCCATTATGTGCATGTGTTGTTCCATTTTGATAGTTGATGCTACGAGTAGTGGCGAATATCAGAATCCGTGTGACTATCTTGATTGAGATATGGTTGACATACCGTTGTTGGTATTTGCATTGTGATACATTGTTGACGTACCCATTATTGGTACTAGTAATATTGACATATTGTTGGCATACCCTTGATGGTATTGTGATATGATACATTGATGGCGTACCCCTTTGTGGTACTTGAGATATTGAACTTGATTGTTGAATACTTGATGTACGCATTGCACTCATTCTCACACATTCATGATGCATGGCCGATACCCAGTGATGATCCGATATCATTGATTGAGTAAATTGATATTTGATAAACTCCTTATTTGAGTGATTGTAAAGGCCTGTCACGACCCGACTAGGGGCCGTGACGGGTACCCGGGGCTAACCGCCGAGCACCACTCGTTCTGCTACTTATCATGCTCATTAAACATTCTTTTATCAAACTTATACTCAAATCATAAAAGAAATCATTTTTCTTTGAGAACATAAATTCTTTTATAGATACATAAGCCTTTCGGCCATCAAAATAATATATATACATACATACATACATAATAGCAACCTCGTGAGACCATATAACCCACACTGCGTATCTACGAGCCTCTACTAGAGTACTAGACATATGGACTGGACAGGATCCCGTCGTGCCCAAACACACATATACATATATACCAAAAGAATAATCAATGGCACCTCCGGAAAATGGAGTGCTCTTCAAATCAGCTAATAGCTCGTACGAGTCTGGATCGCCTCCCTGTCTACCTGTGGGCATGAACACAGCGTCCAAAGAAAACAGACATCAGTACGAACATTGTACTAAGTATGTAAGGAATAAGCAATAATGAAACATCAATGAAATGAGGAGGCATCAAATGAGGAGCAATCTGTAACTGACTGTGAATCATAAAAGAAATAATGCATGCTGGCTTACTTTCATAATCATCATCATCTCATGTATGCGTAAATATATATAAGCTTCCCGACCATATAGGTATGGTGTGATAATCAATAACACTAGCCTGCGTCCAGGCCTCCCGCGTCTGGGGTATACATACATACATACATAATAGCAACCTCGTGAGACCATATAACCCACACTGCGTATCTACGAGCCTCTACTAGAGTACTAGACATATGGACTGGACAGGATCCCGTCGTGCCCAAACACACATATACATATATACCAAAAGAATAATCAATGGCACCTCCGGAAAATGGAGTGATCTTCAAATCAGCTAATAGCTCCTACGAGTCTGGATCGCCTCCCTGTCTACCTGTGGGCATGAACACAGCGTCCAAAGAAAACAGACATCAGTACGAACATTGTACTAAGTATGTAAGGAATAAGCAATAATGAAACATCAATGAAATGAGGAGGCATCAAATGAGGAGCAATCTGTAACTGACTGTGAATCATAAAAGAAATAATGCATGCTGGCTTACTTTCATAATCATCATCATCTCATGTATGCGTAAATATATATAAGCTTCCCGACCATATAGGTATGGTGTGATAATCAATAACACTAGCCTGCGTCCAGGCCTCCCGCGTCCGGGGTACCATCTCATGCCGCCCACTAGTGGTGTCTGCCCATGCCGTCTGGCCATGGTGTATACGCTGCCCGCCTTAGTGGTGACTGCCCGGCCATATAGGCGCGGTGTTATATCATAATCATAATATGCTCATCATAACATGCTCATCATAGTATGCTCATCATAGTACATGCATAAAGACTCAAGGACAACTATACTTTATCGGGGTGACTGTCACGACCCAAACCCCGTGGGCCGCGACTAGTACCCTAACTGGGTACCCATACGTACCTACCTGATCGAATTCGAACCATACAGATTTTTTTTTTTTTTTTTTTTTAAACAGAAGTACGGAAGTAGGCCGATACAAATACGGCGTGCGCGTAACATACATATATATACATATACCTGAACACACAGACATTTACAGATAAGCCGATAAGGCTAACATACAGACGGAACCCGTAACCCACACATCTATCTACAGGCCTCTATAGACATACAGAATCATATGACGGGACAGGGCCCCGCCGTACCCGGAATATACATACATACGGAATACACAGACGACAGAAAATATATACCAAAGATATGCTCCGGGTCAAAGGAGCTCTTCAGATAGCAGAGTCGGAAACCTACGCTGGCGGCGTCTCACCTAGTGCGTCTGTACCTGCGGGCATGTAGCGCAGCCCCCGAAGGACGGGGGTCAGTACGGAAAATGTACCGAGTATGTAAAGCAGCAACGTAACAGATATAAACATAGTCCGAACTAGAGTCACAGTAATATAACGGGCAAAATCATAAGTCAAACTGACGGACAGAGTTATGATCCAGACGGACATACAGAATCGTGTTACACACAAATGGACAGAATTATAGTTCGGACAGACAGACGGAATCATAATACAGACCGACGAGCAGAATCTGAATCCATACGGACATACCGAAGCAGAAGCCATACGGACATGCAGAATTAGTCGTAACACAGACGGACAGACAGACAGTAGCATGACGGACAAAATTAAGCATGCAGAGTAGCACAGAGTCATACAAAATCATACAAAGGCGTGTGCTTTATAAATACAGATGGCACACGCATATATTCATACAAATCCCGGCCCTGTCTGGGGGCGCGGTAACAGAACCCGGCCCTCTTAGTACGGGACGCGGTGGACAGACAGAATCAAATCGGATCATATGCCATCCTGGCCGCCATCCCCATACACAGATCATACAGACATACAGATCCCGACCCGTACGCCGAGGGACGCGGTGAACAATGCAGAGAAAATATGCACGATAACAGAACCTGGCCCGGGTCGCAGTGAAAGAATGCATTGAGACAGACACGAATCGATAAATGAGAAAACACCTACCTACAGACTCAACATACAGACTCGATCAATCGGAAGGGTGCCAAACGGCGAGCCAAAATCAGAATATCCAGATAGTATGCATAGCACGCGCTCATATCCTAATTAGGAAGGCACGACAGATTATCAGAATGGGATGCTCGGATGTTCAGAAATAATATTGTATAAATTACACAAAAATATCCATAATATTCACAAAATAATAGTTCAGAAGTTTTTGGAGAAGATCGGACCAAAACAGAAGTATTTTAAAAATCGTACCGGAAGTATCGGGCCTTGTGGGCCCACCTCGGACCAACCCGAGGCTACATACGTAAATTACTGATGATTGACCTTATGAGGTCACCCATACTCATTCGGAAGTGTTCCGACTCCGTTTGGGGAAGTTTTGTACAAAATCTCACTTTAAGGGCAATTTGCAATAAAATAGTTTCAATTGAATTGAAGGAATTGGAGCGGTTTTCCGTCTCGAATTCCGGGGAACGGAGTCGGACCTAGGGCTCGCGGCCGAGCCTACCACATCCAGAACATGCCTAGGAGCGTATAGAAGTGCTTCACATACCTCGATGGCGCCTTATGCTCGCTCGGCGTCAATCCAAATTTCGTCCAAAATCTGGAAATGGTCAAGTTTACCATTGGGTTAGTTTCATTCTTTCAATACTCTATCTTTACACATAATTGCCTACCGAAATTTCGGCAGCATTTCCTCTGTATATACGACATCCCCGAGACTTAGCTCGGCTCAATTCCTCAACACAACAGCCCAGAGAAAACATCCAAACAACAACAAACATCAATAAACACTAATTCATACACTATGGCATTATTAGCCATCTTTCGACACAACGAGTTATTTTTCGTTTTAAACTTGCATTTCCAACCAAACTTATTATTTTCATATCCATTATCCATCAAAATCATTACGACACACATCGGAGGCATCCATACCATATTCACATAACATTCATAAGTTACTCAAACATTCAACTTCCTATCAAATCACTACCTTCCCAATCTTTCCTAACTTCCAACATACAAGTTCATAAACACATTTTCATATTCCAAGTTCGTTATCGTCAATCACAATTTCAAGACATTAGGCTAACGCAACATACTTTCCGACAACGACTTAACAAACAATTCTTCGTTTTGGCTTAACCATTATCCTTCAATCTACTTCACAAAGCCATAACACAATTAACATACAACCAAAATCAAATTCACATCCCATATTACACATAGTACCATACGGCCAACATACTATATTTTCCAACTCTCACTAATTCATCCCACTTTCCTTTCTAATACAATTTCCACCATACTACAACTAACTTACACAAGAATTCAAACCATTACAATCATGCAATACATATATATGCATTCGGCCACCACCCATATATTTTTTCAACATACAAAATTTCCATGTTTTTCCTTCATTCACACATACTACAACATACCTATATCATTTTTAACACAACAAAAGCATGGAATCCTTACCTTTCTTCAAGTTCTTCACTTGGGGTTGAAGTTGTTTTCTTGCCAAAATCTTTACATCAACTTGTAGATAATCTTGTGCTTAGTAATAATCTCTCAAGAGAGGAACTTTTTAAACCCAAGAATTGGCTCCAAAATTTTTTCTTTCTTTTCCTTTTCTTTCTCCTCTCACCCGAAACCCTCTCCTTTTGTTCCTTATTTCTTGCTTTGTATTTTTTTTTTCTTGAAAGTTCTAAGGATAATGATGGATATATAATGCCACATGGAAAATTAATCCATGGGCTTGGATCATGGTATGGCCGGTTGGGCCATCCCATTTGGGCCTAATTTTTTTCCTATCATTTTTGAGCCCAAAATTGTTGTCTAAAGATGGTAATTTATGGAGCAAATTTCCAAAATTCCCTTGGCCACCTTTCGTAATTCCACACCATTAAATTCATAACCTACACATGCATACAAAGTAAGGTCCAATTGTGGCCTTATTCATCACAAGTCAACCCACCTTGAATTTTTCGAATAAACAAAAATGTCGGATGTAACATCCTTCCCCCCTTTAGAAACATTCGTCCTCGAATGTTAAATTGACCTTATGGGGTGTCATACTACTTCGGGAGGGTCCTCTTTGTGGTTGTCCTTCACCGACTTTTCGACATGGCTTCTTTACCATCATTATGGGGTGAAAATTTTTCATCATTGATTCAGATGCCTTCATAATATATCTTCTTGCACCCCACGCAATCGCCGAACCATAAGCTATATTCTTGTAACTGACAAACGCTTTCCAGACGTCATAGTCCGTATCATTTCTTGTTACCCTCCGGAGATTTCTACCACATCAATATAATCCCACTTCATACCAGACACTTCTTACCAACAGGTTCAGGACTGGAACCGGACGCGTAGAGGCATATCAGACGGATTTGAAATCAGAATCAGACTTACAGAAATGTATCATACAGAGTCGTACTTAGAATCAGACATGCGAAGATGTATCAGACAGATGCGTGATCAAAATTAGGCGTACAGAGGCACACCAGACGGATTTATATCCAGAGTCAGACATACAGAGGTGTGTCAGACAGAGTCGTAATCGGAGTTAATTGTACAGAGATATGTCAGACAGGAACGTATTCAGAATCAATCATACAAATCGTCTTGGGTGTCGCTTATTGACTTTTTCAAAGATTCTTCTTATTTGCCCTTTTTATCTCTCTTCTTCCCTACTATCCATACACTCTTTCCTTTTACAACCATCGCCATACCAGACTAACTTATGATGTAATTGGGAGTTTTCTATCCCCTGATAACATTCGGGTCGTTGCTGACTATTATCCAGATTCGCTAAATTTTCCGAGTGGTATCGCACCCTTTGCTTTTTGCCCATTTAATCCGCGTCGGACTATGTGGTGTCTGTAAAGGCGCTAATTACTCCATACATTCTCTTTTCCTTTAAATTACCCCAAATTTTCATTTATATCAGTCATACCTGCACTTGTGCAAAACTTTGCATTACTTCCCAGGGGGTCACCCATCCCAGAATTGCTCTGGCTTGAGCACGCTTAACTCCGAAACTTTCATGCATTTTGACGCGTTAGGGCTAATATAATATCGCCGATTGCCCCTCACGACCTTTGTCACGAAATTTTAGAGTAAATCTGGGTCTTCGCAGATTTTCGGAAAAATTTTGGTAGCGGGTCCCACCCCCGGCTAAGTCATACCATTACCATATTGCCTTTCTGAATCTCGGTATCTACCAAATTAACATTTATCTTACTATTTCTAATACCCAGAAGTATGAGATCACGTGATTCAACAAAATACAAAATTATCCATACATACATTTCTCAAAAAGGATTGGCTGGCGTACCTGGGCGTGCACTCGAAGACGCTCCTGGATCCTGCCGGCCGGTTAAAGCAAACACGCGGTTCGAAGGACCGCTGTAACCAGAAGCTGCACCTCGTCCTCTGCCACGACCCGCTGGCGCTGGTGCTGGTGCTGGTGCTCCTCGCCCCGCAGAGCGCATGGCTGCTGAAGGAGAAGATGAGCCTGCAACGGACCCAGCAGGCCGGGCTGAACCCGAACTGCCCTTAAGTGGGCACTCTCTGACTCGATGGTCTGGGCTCCCACAAAAATAACAAGCGCCCGTAGCGCGATAACACTCCCCCGGGTGGGGTCTCCCACAGTAAGAACACGGGGGTATGGGTGGCCTCGACTGTCCGGGACCTCTGGAGCTCTGTCCTGCGAACTGTGGGGGCGTACTGTAGGCTGGCTGGGACGAGTACCTGTTACCCTGCCGCTGGGAAGGCTCGCCCTGGAACCCCTCTGAATACCCAGCCGATCTGGCCCTCTTAGGCCGGCCCCTGTCGTAACTCCTATCAGGCCGACGTTCCCTACGTCGGTCCTCCATGCCCTGGGCGTGTGCCTGTACCCGGGCTACATGCATCCCTGGCTGAGCAGCCACAGCCAAACAACCATCAATAAGATAAGAGTCCAGTCCCATCACATACCTGTGCACCCGGTCGGCCATCTCAGCTACTATGGTTGGTGCATACCTAGCCAGTGAGTCGAACTCTAGGCTGTACTCGCGAACACTTCTACCATTCTGTCTCAAATTCAAGAACCGATCAACCCTAGCTCTTCGTAGCTCTGGTGGTAGAAAATGGTCAAGAAAGGCCTTAGTAAATTCGGCCCATACTGCTGCTGGCGCATCGGCACCCCTGGAGAGCTGCCAAGACTCATACCAATTTGCTGCCACCTCATACAATCGATACGAAGCCAACTCCACAGACTCAGTCGGCGAAGCCTTAATCAATCGCAGTGTGCTCTCCATCTTTCTAATGAACTCCTGGGGGTCCTCCTCAGATTTTGTCCCGGAGAATTCTGGAGGACTACATGTCAAAAACTCGCGAGCCCTGGAGCTCTCATACCTGTCCGCACGACCACCCCCAAATCCATGCCTGCGAACCTGCTCCGCCATTAATGTGGTCAATAGCTGAATCGTATCTCGCATGGCCCCACCCTCCGCCCCTGCCTGTGGAGCTGGAGGCTCGGGCGCTGGAACCTCAGGAGCTTGCGGTGGAGCCGTCTCCCGATTAGCAGCTCCTGCTGCTCTGATATCCTCTCGCGAGGGGGGTGTAACAGACCCAGACAACGGGGGCACATCCTCGAGTGCAGGCTGTACACTGGCCCTGGTAACCCTCGGGGCCTGGCTATTCTCTCCTGCTTCAATCCTCGCCTTGCCCTTCTGGGCGGCTGTTGCCTTCCTCGGAGGCATCGCTGAAACATAGCAGATCGTTAGGAGAGGATCATCCTACTAATACAGTTCTATCGCACGGTCTAAGAATCCAAAGAAGGGTAACATCCTAAATGCCCTGTAGCTTCCTGTTTATAGATGTGGTGCACAACACATCGATAACCAGAACTCTACTAGACACGGCCTGTAGACATACCGAGGACTAACCGCTCTGATACCACTTTTGTCACGACCCAAACCTCGTGGGCCGCGACTAGTACCCTAACTGGGTACCCATACGTACCTACCTGATCGAATTCGAACCATACAGATTTTTTTTTTTTTTTTTTTTTAAAACAGAAGTACGGAAGTAGGCCGATACAAATACGGCGTGCGCGTAACATACATATATATACATATACCTGAACACACAGACATTTACAGATAAGCCGATAAGGCTAACATACAGACGGAACCCGTAACCCACACATCTATCTACAGGCCTCTATAGACATACAGAATCATATGACGGGACAGGGCCCCGCCGTACCCGGAATATACATACATACGGAATACACAGACGACAGAAAATATATACCAAAGATATGCTCCGGGTCAAAGGAGCTCTTCAGATAGCAGAGTCGGAAACCTACGCTGGCGGCGTCTCACCTGGTGCGTCTGTACCTGCGGGCATGTAGCGCAGCCCCCAAAGGACGGGGCTCAGTACGGAAAATGTACCGAGTATGTAAAGCAGCAACGTAACAGATATAAACATAGTCCGAACTAGAGTCACAGTAATATAACGGGCAAAATCATAAGTCAAACTGACGGACAGAGTTATGATCCAGACGGACATACAGAATCGTGTTACACACAAATGGACAGAATTATAGTTCGGACAGACAGACGGAATCATAATACAGACCGACGAGCAGAATCTGAATCCATACGGACATACCGAAGCAGAAGCCATACGGACATGCAGAATTAGTCGTAACACAGACGGACAGACAGACAGTAGCATGACGGACAGAATTATGCATGCAGAGTAGCACAGAGTCATACAAAATCATACAAAGGCGTGTGCTTTATAAATACATATGGCACACGCATATATTCATACAAATCCCGGCCCTGTCTGGGGGCGCGGTAACAGAACCCGGCCCTCTTAGTACGGGACGCGGTGGACAGACAGAATCAAATCGGATCATATGCCATCCTGGCCGCCATCCCCATACACAGATCATACAGACATACAGATCCCGGCCCGTACGCCGAGGGACGCGGTGAACAATGCAGAGAAAATATGCACGATAACAGAACCTGGCCCGGGTCGCAGTGAAAGAATGCATTGAGACAGACACGAATCGATAAATGAGAAACCACCTACCTACAGACTCAACATACAGACTCGATCAATCGGAAGGGTGCCAAACGGCGAGCCAAAATCAGAATATCCAGATAGTATGCATAGCACGCGCTCATATCCTAATTAGGAAGGCACGACAGATTATCAGAATGGGATGCTCGGATGTTCAGAAATAATATTGTATAAATTACACAAAAATATCCATAATATTCACAAAATAATAGTTCAGAAGTTTTTGGAGAAGATCGGACCAAAACAGAAGTATTTTAAAAATCGTACCGGAAGTATCGGGCCTTGTGGGCCCACCTCAGACCAACCCGAGGCTACATACGTAAATTACTGATGATTGACCTTATGAGGTCACCCATACTCATTCGGAAGTGTTCCGACTCCGTTTGGGGAAGTTTTGTACAAAATCTCACTTTAAGGGCAATTTGCAATAAAATAGTTTCAATTGAATTGAAGGAATTGGAGCGGTTTTCCGTCTCGAATTCCGGGGAACGGAGTCGGACCTAGGGCTCGCGGCCGAGCCTACCACATCCAGAACATGCCTAGGAGCGTATAGAAGTGCTTCACATACCTCGATGGCGCCTTATGCTCGCTCGGCGTCAATCCAAATTTCGTCCAAAATCTGGAAATGGTCAAGTTTACCATTGGGTTAGTTTCATTCTTTCAATACTCTATCTTTACACATAATTGCCTACCGAAATTTCGGCAGCATTTCCTCTGTATATACGACATCCCCGAGACTTAGCTCGGCTCAATTCCTCAACACAACAGCCCAGAGAAAACATCCAAACAACAACAAACATCAATAAACACTAATTCATACACTATGGCATTATTAGCCATCTTTCGACACAACGAGTTATTTTTCGTTTTAAACTTGCATTTCCAACCAAACTTATTATTTTCATATCCATTATCCATCAAAATCATTACGACACACATCGGAGGTATCCATACCATATTCACATAACATTCATAAGTTACTCAAACATTCAACTTCCTATCAAATCACTACCTTCCCAATCTTTCCTAACTTCCAACATACAAGTTCATAAACACATTTTCATATTCCAAGTTCGTTATCGTCAATCACAATTTCAAGACATTAGGCTAACGCAACATACTTTCCGACAACGACTTAACAAACAATTCTTCGTTTTGGCTTAACCATTATCCTTCAATCTACTTCACAAAGCCATAACACAATTAACATACAACCAAAATCAAATTCACATCCCATATTACACATAGTACCATACGGCCAACATACTATATTTTCCAACTCTCACTAATTCATCCCACTTTCCTTTCTAATACAATTTCCACCATACTACAACTAACTTACACAAGAATTCAAACCATTACAATCATGCAATACATATATATGCATTCGGCCACCACCCATATTTTTTTTCAACATACAAAATTTCCATGTTTTTCCTTCATTCACACATACTACAACATACCTATATCATTTTTAACACAACAAAAGCATGGAATCCTTACCTTTCTTCAAGTTCTTCACTTGGGGTTGAAGTTGTTTTCTTGCCAAAATCTTTACATCAACTTGTAGTTAATCTTGTGCTTAGTAATAATCTCTCAAGAGAGGAACTTTTTAAACCCAAGAATTGGCTCCAAAAATTTTTCTTTCTTTTCCTTTTCTTTCTCCTCTCACCCGAAACCCTCTCCTTTTGTTCCTTCTTTCTTGCTTTGTATTTTTTTTTTGCTTGAAAGTTCTAAGGATAATGATGGATATATAATGCCACATGGAAAATTAATCCATGGGCTTGGATCATGGTATGGCCGGTTGGGCCATCCCATTTGGGCCTAATTTTTTTCCTATCATTTTTGAGCCCAAAATTGTTGTCTAAAGATGGTAATTTATGGAGCAAATTTCCAAAATTCCCTTGGCCACCTTTCGTAATTCCACACCATTAAATTCATAACCTACACATGCATACAAAGTAAGGTCCAATTGTGGCCTTATTCATCACAAGTCAACCCACCTTGAATTTTTCGAATAAACAAAAATGTCGGATGTAACAGTGACGTAAGGTCGTGATCCCCCGATTTCATTATGGAGCATTCATTGACATTCTGCCTCACCTTGAAGGAATTATCATATAAGGTGAGTGTATACAATAACGACATCAATAGGTTATAGATAGCATCATTAGCTTTATAGGATCATCATATCATGGATTCTAGATTCTTTAGACTCAAACTTATCATCATCGATATCGTACACATAGTGTATCTCTTATTTCATATGGCTATTTATGAACAAGGGCTCTTAGTTTTCTTGAAGATGAGAAATTCATGAAGAAGGAGCAAATTCATGCCATAAGATGCATTCCTTAAAAAGAAAGGACTAGCCTCACATAACTTTGTCGTTTAACTACTCTATTGCTTGCTCGTTCTCCTTTAATGCTCACGTCTTTACCTTCAACAGAATTCGCATTAACATTAGCTAAGAGATTATAAGAACGTCCTTACTGAAGCTAAAGAAAATTGGGCAGCATTTCTTTTGTTTATATGATTTCCTCCATATTTCGTATCAACTCCCAAACATCTGTAACATCGTTCATAATATCATAAATAACCATCATCATTTACCTACATTATCCACATTTCACAATTTCACTTCAATTTCCCCATAAACATGGTCATAATTCACTATTACGTTCTTTCACATATAATGCTCATTCCATGTTCTAAATTTCTTTCATAATCTACTTACAATCACAACATATCCATATTCATGGTTCATTCCAAACTACTACTCAACACTAGCACTATTCCCACATTTATGACCCATTTTCTATATTCTTCAACAATCCAAGTGTTTCAACTTCTCAATATCTTAAACATCATGAAAATATCATAAAACTTACCTTAGATATTGTACGAACAAGCCTTGAGTAGCAATACTCTTCTTGCACCAAAAATCCTAACTCACTTCCTTTGAAATTTCTTGGCTTAAATGACTTTAATGGGTTTCATACTCTTGATTCTTGTTGGTTTGATGAAGTTGATCATCACTTTCCTTTGAATTCTTGTGGATGAAATGTATGGAACCTTCTAGGGGTCTTGAGAGATGAAGAAGGAATGTGGGAAATGAATTTAATGAAGTGGGAACACATTTATATAATCAAAACTTATTCAGCTCGTCGGGACTTCCACGGACACTTGTACGGTCCGTGCTCGTACAACTAGTCGTGGTTCACCACCAGGGAACCATCATCTCTGCTGGGTATTCTACGGACCATTATACGGTCCGTGGAAAGTTTCACGGCCCGTGGATGTGGTCGTGGAACTCACAGCTTTTTCCGAAGTTGTCCGCGTCGTTTCGTTTGATCTCCAATCCTTATACAACCTTCTTAACACTTGTTTAATACTTCATTAATGATCTAAACATCCCTATAACTAGCCCTCAAGGCCTTGCCAAATGATTCTTAACGCAATAATTTTATGAAACCTTTCCTAAACCTCACTTATACTCCACTTATTCTTATCAATCCTTATTCCATCAATTCATATAGCTCCAAGATCTTAACGTACGCATTCTAAGACCACTAATTATCCATCTTATAATCTTACTAACTTCCTGTTACCCTCAAGATCGCATTGGTTCATTCACTATGCGACGTCATGAAATTTCCAAGTTGTAACAAGGCCGATGTCCGAAGATCCATTCCGAAATCGTTGATTGTATGAAACTAATGTTTGATAAACTCTTTTACTTAAGTGATTGTGAGAATGCCGATGTCCGAGGTTCAATTCTGGAATCGTTGATAAGTGCATTGCACACATTCCCTCATATTCATGATGCATAGCCGATAGCCGATAAGAATCCTGTATCGTTGATTGAGCGACTCTTTTACTTGAGTGATTGTGAGAGGCCGAGGACCGACGACCTATACCGGCATCGTTGTTGCATGGTCAATTCCGATGTTATTCCGAAATCGTTATTAGTGCATGGGCTCCGTGGGTCCCCCAGGGTGGTGCCGGTGAGACTTCACTTGTGAGAAATTAGCTAGGGTCCCTTCTGTCTGGTGGGCAAAGATCTGGGATGGGTGGCACTTAGACTTCGCGAGTCACATTGGGTTGTGCTACTGAGACATTGATATTTTCGTCCGGAGTACATGTGTACACCTCATTTACATGGCATTATATCTTATCCATTCCATTATTGCATTGCATTGACTTGATTGAGATGTTGTGATGATTGGATTGTGATGACTTTATCATGATGATGGATCGGGATGATTCTATTGTGATGATTGAATTGGATATATACATATTTCAGACTTGGTATACTTGGGTTTTGGAGGCTTTACGTAGGCGATGACGAATACTTGGTTGTGATCTTATTATCTTATACTTGTTGGATTCCTTGCTATCTACTTATTTTCTAAATTGTGTTATCTATGCTTGGTCAGCCGATGATGCCTACCAGTACTGTTGTTTGTACTGACCTGCACTTGATGCATTCTTTTATGAATGCAGAGTATCAGGTCGAATCTACTTCTCTGACTCATGGCGGATCTGTCACGACCCAACCGGAGGGCCGCGACGGACACCCGGTGCTAGCCCACCCGGGCACCTCTTAACGTACCTTTACATTTACATCTAGGTGAGCCACATATTAAATCATACATTCTATCCATCCATCATACTACTCCCATTGGACAATCAATACATTTGTATCATCATTAGCAACTATGCCCATATCGATGTACATAAGCCGACGAGGCTAACAAAATGATATCCAAAAGGTATAGGCCGACAAGGCCAAACACATCTAACCATATACACATGTCTACGAGACTCTAAGGAGAGTATATCATATCGTATAGGCAGGACAGGACCCCGCTATGCCCATAAATATATACACAAAAGAATAAGTACCAAAAGCTTTAGCTCCGAAAGAAATGGAGCTCCGCTATGTAGTCCCTGAGTAATGTAGCTATGAATCAAGTCTGTCTCCCTGGCCACCTGCGGGCATGATGCAGCGTCCACAAACAAAAGGACGTCAGTACGAAGAATGTACTAAGTATGTAAAGCATGATCAATATCAATATAGAAGCATAATAAGCAACATAAGAAATAACATAAGATGGGAGATAGTAGTATCATCATCATAAGCACTTACTTGCCTTTCATAGGGACATTCCATTTCTAATGCGTGATTGTGTACATACATCCATATCCGTATCCGTATTCATATCCGTACTCATTTACATTTCGTATCCATAATCGTATTCATATACATATTCTTATTCGTATTTGTATCATGTTCGTATTCATACTCATATCTATATCATATACATATCCATATCATAAACATATCCATATCATATACATATCATTTACATAGCATACCCGACCACGAAGGTTCGGTGTTTCACGTACCCGACCATGGTTAGGCTCGGTTATCATACATACCTAGCCAACCAAGGCTCAGTGTTACACATACCTGGCCCTACCAAGGCTTCAAGGTTATCCGTACCCAACTGCAGTGGTGCGCGCGCATCGTCATATATATATATATATATATATATATACATCTATATATTCTACCCGGCCATATAAGCTCGGGGTTTCATAATAGCCATACATAGGCACACATACATATAAGCTCATAGGCATCTTAGCATTATCACTTCTATCATCGTCATCATTATCGTTATCGCTATTATCGTCGTCATCATTATCATCATTACCATTATCGTCGTCATCATTATCGTCGTTCATTACATCTATCCTTATAGGATTATTCGTCATATGAGGAATTTAGTACAATTGTAATACATATCAAGAATTATAAGCCTTGTAGCTTTTTGAAGATAGAATCATTTGGAGAGCATCATAAGCTCATAGAAGAATAGATATTTGGCCAAAGAACCATGCCTTATGAAAGAAGGGTTATCCTTACATACCTTTCCGTTCAACTATTCTACCATTTGCACGTTCTACTTCAATGCTCACGTTTCTACCTTCATTAGAGTTATACTATCATTAGAAATCGATATCTAGCATACACGACTGAAACTAGAGAAAATCGGACAACATCTCCTTTATTTACATGACTTCCTCCATATCATAAATCAACTGCCAAACGTCAATAATACATTCACAATATCATAACAATAGTCTTTATTCATCCACATTATCTATATTTCTCAATTCACTTCCAATAATCCATATCCATGGTCATAACACGCGACTACGTTCATTCATATACAATGCCTATTCCATGTTCCTAACATCATTTATAACATAAACATATCACAACACATCAAGAATCATGACTCAATTCAAGCTATTACTCACAATGATACTATTCCCACATTCATGACCCATTTTTCTATATCCTTCTACAATCCAAGTGTTTCAACTTTCAAATACCTTAAACAACATGGAAATACCATAAAGCTTACCTTAGATGGTGTAGGGATGAACCTTGGGTGAAAACACCTCACTTGAGCAAAACCCTAGTTTCACCTTCACTTGGATTCCTTGCCTTGGATGAACTTTAATGGGTTTCTTACACTTGATTCACTTGGTTTGATATTGTTGATCACTAATATCTCTTGAATTCTTGTGGGAGAAGTTTAGAGAGATGTTTTAGAGAGAAGGGGTGTGAAAGGGAAATGAAATAAAATGAAACTTGATCCCTTATTAATACACCAAAACTGTCCCGACCAGTTTCTACAGACCAACATACGGTCCGTATAAATTATACTGACCGTATGTCTGGCCGTAGATTTGGTCCAGAGAGGGGTGCTATTCTGGGATGATTATACGGTGAAACATACGGTCCGTATATTTTATACGGCCAGTATGTTTGGCCGTATAATGCCCAGTTTTTCAAAGTTCGTTCTCGTCAACTCGTTTGATCTCCAATCCTTATGGAACCTTCTTAGCACTTGTTTATTACCTCGTTAACAATCTAAGGGACGTTATAACTCTTCTCCAAAGCATTATTAAATCCTCGTTAACTTGTTACTCGTAATTCCTTCTCGATACCTATCGTATGCCTTGCCTTCTCTTGGCAAACTTTCTTCCCCTATCTCGAACGTCTTTGAAGTCTTAATTAGGGGCATCAATTGTCATCTTTCACTTGTCGAAATACCGTATACTTCGTGCTCTTCATTAGTCTACTCACTGTGCATCAGCGAAAATTTTTCCGAGGTGTAACATTCTTCCCCCCTTAAGAACATTCGTCCTCGAATGTTAAGTCCTCGGAGATTCTATAAAAATTTCACTAGAGTTTCCCCTGTAATATGGCACTACCATCCTGTCACAACAGCCCATAATAACAATGCCTCACAGGGCCACAACATAATAGCAATAGAGTTTGGCGACACACGACCCAAAAGCATAAAAAGGAAAACATACATACCTTATGATCTTGATGTCTCGTCTTGGATTTCTTCTAGGGGCTTAAATAAATGTGGGTACTTGGATCTCATAATTTCTTCCGCTTCCCATGTCATTTCTTCTCGTTTATTGTTTCTCCATAAAACCTTAACTGAGACCACCTCTTTGTTTCTAAGCCTCCGTACTTGCCTATCTAGTATGACAATGGGTACCTCTTCATAAGTCAAATTTTCTATCACTTGAACATCATTTACTGGCACGATCCTAGTAGGATCTCCAACACATTTACGAAGCATCGCGACATGGAAAACTGGGTGAACTGACTCTAAATCAGGAGGTAGATCTAACCCATAGGCCACTTTGTGCACAATCTCATAAGGCCTTATGTATCGGGGACTAAGTTTCCCTTTTTTTCCAAATCTCATTACACCCTTCATTGGTGACACTTTCAAGAATACCCAATCTTTCACTCAGAACTTTAAGTCCCTTCGACGATTATCCGCATAGGACTTTTGACGACTTTGGGATGCTAATAACCGATCTTGTATGAGGTTAACTTTATCTATGGCTTGCTGGACCAAGTCTGGCACTATCAATTTAGTTTCTCCTACCTCGAACCACCCAATTGGGGATCTATACTTTCGCCCATATAAAGCCTCAGACGGTGCCATTTGAATGCTAGAATGATAACTATTATTATAAGCAAATTCAATGAGGGGTAAGTGATCATCCCAATTACCTCCAAAATCTATCGTACATGCCTGTAACATATCCTCGAGAGTCTGAATGGTACGTTCAGCCTGTCCATCAGTCTGCGGGTGAAATGTCGTGCTAAGGCTCACTTGGGTCCCTAAACCCTCTTGGAAGGACTTCCAAAAATTAGCTGTAAACTGAGTCCCTCTATCAGAGATAATAAATGTTGGGACACCATGGAGTCGCAGTATCTCTTTAACATAAAGCTTTGCATAATCTTCCGCCACATATGTCGTTCTGACTGGTAAGCATCTCTAATCTCATTTTACTCTCATCATCATTACTATTCTCATCATTATCGTTACATCTACATTATAGACTTACTCGTCATACGAGGAACATAGTATTATCATAGTACATATCAAGGGTTGTGAGCTTATGAGCTCGGAATGTCAACCATGTGAAGACAACATACTCATATAGAGGAATTAGGAATTTGGCCAAGAACCATGACTTATGAAAGAAGGGTTAGCCTTACATACCTTTCCGTCGAACTATTCTACACTTGCACGTTCCATTCCAATGCTAGCGTTTATACCTTCATTAATATCGTAACAATGACCATTAGTCATTCACATTATCCACATTGTCTAGATTTCCTCAATATGCCTCTAATTCACCCACATTCATGGTCATAACACCCAACTTCGTCCATTCGTCTAAAGTGTCTAGTTCATGATCTTAATACCATTTATAACACATTCATATCACAACACAACAACATTCATAACTCAATTCAAACTATTTCTCAAAATGTCACTATTCATCATTCATGACCTAGTTGACCATATTTTCTAAAATCCATGTACTTTAATTCTCCAATACCTTAAACATCATGTAAAAATCATGAATCTTACTTTAGAAGTTGTAGGAACAAGCTTTGGTTGATAATACTCCTCTTTGAGCAAAACCCTAGTTTTTCTTCATTTGGATTTTTTTGACTTGGATGATCCTTGATGATTCCCTTATCCTTGATTCACTTGTCTTAATGTTATTGATGGCTTATAATCCTTGAAAACTCATATAATAAATGTAGAGAGAAGTTTTAGAGAGAAGTGGTGTAATGTTGTAATGAAATAAAATAAGTCTTGATCCTCATATTTAATGAATTGGAAAATCTGTGCTGGGTGAACAGTGGTCGTCCATGGAGGTTTACGGTCCATATTTCAGTTTACGGACCGTCCTTCGTGGTCGTCTTTAAGCTTAAGCAGGACCAGAAACTTTGGCCTGCATGCATGGTGATTTACGAACATGGTTTACGGGCCGTAAATCACTTTACGGTCCGTCCACCAGGTCGTGTTTAGCCATTTCCTCGGCTGGCAGAAAGTTGAAGTTGGGCATGCCAGTTTACGACTTCAAGTTTACGGACAGTATTGCACTTTACGGTCCGTATTTTGCACTATACGACCACTGGGCAGTTTTGCCAACTTTCAATTTTTCTCATTTCTAGACTTTTCATTCTAATCATCCACATCCCTTTACATACATTTCCCATGAAACATTATACACTCGCACTCCTCGCACACATCATTAGTTCATTTACTTGCGTACCAACGGGAAATATTCCGAGGTGTAACATTCTACCCCCCTTAGGAACATTCGTCCTCGAATGTTAAAGGCTTGGGGAATTCTATAAAAATTTCGCCTGAGTTCCCTCTGTAATGTGGCATTACCATCCTGCCATAACAACCCACAATAACAATGCCTCACAGGGCAATAATACAACATCACTAGAAATTTGGCCCCACACGACCTGAATGTATAAAAGGAAAAACATGCATACCTTATGATTTTGACGTCTCATCTTGGACTTCTTCCAAGGGCCGAAATAAATGTGGGTATTTAGATCGCATATTCTCTTCCGCTTCCCATGTCATTTCCTCTCGATTGTTATTTCTCCACAAAACTTTAATTGAGGCCACTTCTTTGTTTCTAAGCCTCCGTACTTGCCTATCTAATATGGAAATGGGTATTTTATCATAAGTTAACTTTTCTGTCACTTGAATATCATTCACTGGGACGATCCTCGTAGGATCTCCAACACACTTCCGAAGCATCGAGACGTGAAATACTGGATGGACTGACTCCAAATCTGGAGGTAGATCTAGCTCATAGGCCACTTTGCCTATTTTGTGCACAATTTCGTATGGCCCAATATACCGGGGACTGAGCTTCCCCTTTTTGCCAAATCTTATCATGCCCTTCATCGGCGACACTTTCAAGAATACCCAATCTTTCACTTCGAACTCTAAGTCTCTTCGACGATTATCCGCATAGGACTTCTGACGACTTTGAGCCGCTAGCAACCGATCTTGTATGAGCTTAACTTTCTCTATTGCTTGGTGGACCAAGTCTGGCCCTATCAACTTAGCTTCTCCGGTTTCAAACCACCCAATTGGGGATCTACACTTTCGCCCATATAGAGCTTCATATGGTGCCATTTGAATGCTAGAATGATAACTGTTATTGTAAGCAAACTCAATGAGTGGCAAATGGTCATCCCAATTTCCTCCAAAATCTATCATACATGCCCGTAACATATCTTCAAGAGTCTGAATAGTATGTTCAGCTTGCCCATCGGTCTGTGGGTGAAATGCCGTGCTTAAGCGCACTTGGGTCCCTACACCTTCTTGGAAAGACCCCCAAAACTTGGCTATAAACTGAGTTCCTCTATCGGAGATAAAAGATACCGGAACGCCATGGAGTCTCACTATCTCTTTAAGATAAAGCTTGTCATAATCTTCTGCCATATAGGTCGTTCTGACCAGTAAGAAATGCGCTGACTTTGTGAGTCTATCCACGATCACCCATATAGAATCATATTTACGTCGAGAACGGGGTAACCCTGTAATGAAATCCATATTAATCACTTCCCACTTCCAAGTTGGGATTTCTATAGCTTGCAATAAGCCACCCGACTTTTGGTGTTCTATCTTCACTTGTTGGCAATTAGGACACTGAGCTACGAATTCCGCTAAGTCTTTCTTTGTCCCATTCCACCAATATATAGTCTTAAGATCATGATACATTTTCGTCGCTCCGGGGTGAACGGAGTAACGGGAACAATGAGCTTCTCTCAAAATCTGATGGTGTAGACCTGCCACATCGGGAACACATAACCTGCCTCGACATCGGAGAACTCCGTCTTCCGAAATGTCAAATGATGACTCCTGCTTCTGAGGGAGTGTATCTCTGTACTGCATTAGCATGGGATCCTCATATTGTTGCTCTTTTACTTCCGCTACTAACCATGAAACTGCTGAATTCTGAATAGTAGCTCCGCTGCTATCTGAGTCCACCACTCGGACTCCTAGGCTAGCTAGCTGCTGAAGATCACGGGCCATCTCTTTCTTTTCTGGTCGTACGTCACTTAGACTTCCCATCGACCTACGGCTAAGAGCATCAGCCACAACATTTGCCTTTCCGGGGTGGTACAGGATTTCAATATCATAGTCTTTTAGCAACTCTAGCCATCGTCGTTGCCGCAAATTCAACTCTTTCTGCTTGAAGATTTACTGGATGGAGACTCTTATGATCTGTATAAATATCCACGTGGACACCATATAAGTAATGTCTCCATATCTTTAAAGCATGGACCACCGCGGCCAATTCTAAGTCATGGGTAGGATAATTCTGCTCATGTTTCCGTAATTATCTAGAAGCATACGCAATCACCTTACCATTTTGCATCAATACACAGCCTAGCCCGACGCCTGAAGCATCACAATAAATAACATATCCTTCCCTCTGGAAGTGTCAAGACTGGGGCTGAAGTCAGTCGGTCTTTCAACTCTTGGAAACTACGCTCGCAAGCATCTGTCCATTGAAATTTAGCTGACTTCTGCGTCAACTTGGTGAGCGGTGCAGAAATAGAAGAAAAGCCCTCAACAAATCTTCTGTAATAACCGGCTAAGCCCAAAAAGCTACGAACCTCCGTAGGGGTCGTGGGCCTTGGCTAAGTCTTCACTGCCTCAATATTTTGGCTATCCACTAGAATACCGTCAGCTGCAACAATATGGCCCAGAAATGCCACTGAGTTCAACCAAAACTCGCATTTGGAAAACCTCGCGAATAACTCTCGGGTTCGATGAACTCCAAGGACAATACGCAAGTGATCCACATGTTCTGCCTCAGATCTAGAATACACTAGGATATCATCGATGAATACAATCACGAATAGATCCAGAAAAGGCCTTGAATACATTGTTCATTAAGTCCATAAACACTGCCGGTGCATTAGTTAGCCCTAACGACATTACTCGAAACTCGAAATGGCCATATCTTGTTCTGAAAGCTGTCTTAGGGATATCTTTCTCCCTAACTCTTACTTGGTGATACCCGGACCTCAAATCAATCTTTGAAAACCATTTGGCACCTTGAAATTGATCAAATAAATCATTAATCCTTGGGAGGGGATACTTGTTCTTAATTGTCACTTTATTCAATTGCCGATAATCAATGCACATTCTCAAGGAGCCATCCTTCTTCCGGACGAACAATACGGGTGCTCCCCACGGGGATGAACTAGGCCTAATGAAGCCTTTTTCAAGAAAGTCTTTTAATTGCTCCTTCAACTCTTTCAACTCTGCGAGTGCCATCCTATAGGGAGGAATAGATATGGGATTAGTGTCTGGCAACACATCAATCGCAAAATCGATCTCTCGCTCAGGAGGAAGGCCTGGAAGCTCTTCCGGGAACACATCCGGAAATTTGTTCACTACCGGAACTGACTGAAGAGTCGACGACTCAGCTTCTACATCTTGAACTCGTACTAGATGATAAATGCACCTTTTCATGATCATCTTCCTTGCCTTTAGATAGAAAATAAACCTACCTTTTGGTGACGCCATATTTCCTTTCCATTCTAAGACTGGTTTTCCCGGAAACTGGAAACGAACCATCTTCATTCGGCAATCAACATTGGCATAATAAGAAGCCAACCAATCCATGCCCATAATGACATCAAAATCTACCATCTTTAGTTCATGCAAGTCAGCTATAGTACGGTGGTCACATATCACGACTACACAATCTCTATACACTCGGCTAGCTATCACCGATTCGCCAATGGGCGTAGACACCTCGAAAGGTTTGATGGACTCCGGCTCGACTATAAACCGACCGGCAATATATGGAATAACATAAGACAATGTGGAGCCCGGGTCAATCAAAGCATATACATTATGAGAGAATACCGATAATATACCTGTGACTACGTCAGGAGAAGACTCAAGATCTTGGCGTCCAGCCAAAGCATAAATACGGTGCTAAGAACCGCTAGTACTGGGAGCTCTCCCTCTGCCTCTACCATGGCCAGCTGGCGCATGTGAACCTGGCCCCGTAGGGCGTACAGATGCCGAAGATCCGGCTACCGACCCTGATGGCTGGGTCCTACCTCTACCATGTACTGAGGGGTAATCACGCATAATATGGCCTAACCGACCACATGAATAGCAATCATTTGAACCAAATCGGCATCGACCCCAATGCATCTTCCCACACTGGGAACACGGTGGTACGGGTGGCCTTGACTGACCCAAATCACCTCTGAACTGAGGTCCTGTATAACTCGGACTCGGCCCTGAACGAGCAGATCTATCAAGGCCCTGGCCTGAAAACCGTGGAGGTGGACTGGTCATAGAATAGCCTGAATGGCTGGGAAGCTGCTGTCTGTGTCCACCCATGGACTCGCTCCTCGAACCTGAAGGTCTAGCTCTCTTGCTATGTCCCCTATCTTGCTCACGTTCATTTCTCCGCTGCTGTAGGTGTTCCTCTAATTCCTGAGCATGTGCCTGAATGCGTGCAATATCCATGCCATCCTGAAGGGACGCAGTTAAGCATTTATCCATCAAGTGTGGCCCTAGGCCTTTCACAAACCGGTGCACCCGATCGCCCATATCCGCTACCATGGCCGAAGCATACCTAGCCAAGGAATTGAAGCGGAGACTATACTCTGTAGCACTCATGCTACCTTGCCTCAGATTCAAGAATATATCGGCCCTAGCTCGCCAAACTTCTGGGGGCATATAATGACGGAGAAAAGCGTCAACAAACTCTTGCCATACCGGTGGAGGTGCATTGGCTCCCCGCGAAGCCATCCAAACCGTATACCACTGGATTAAGACATCCCTCAATCTATATGATGCTAGCTCCACCGATTCGGTGTCTGAAGCATGTATCAACCGGAGCGTCCTTAGCATACCATCAATAAAGTCTTAGGGATCCTCCTCCAGTTTCGACCCAAAGAATTCCGGGGGTTTCAAAGCAATGAAGTCACGGGCCCTTGCACTAACAGCCCTGTCACCTTGCCCTGCGCTTGGCCTCTGAGTCTGGGCCGCAACCAACTGAGTCAAAAAATTAATGGCCTCTCTCACGTCTTAGCCCGAAGCATTCGGTGGAGGAGCTGGAGCTGGGGCTGAGGCTCCCACGTGCTCCTCGGTAATAGGCACTGTCTGGGAGGACTGAGATTGAGCCGCACTCTGGGACTCATCTTCCTCTACTACCGGTGGCGGTGCTCTTTCAGCCCGCTTTTCTGTCACCGTCTTGCCCTTTTGGGCTGCTGTAGCCTTTTTCTTTTTAGGCATCTCTGAAATACACAACACACGATTTAGGAACAAGAATTTCTTACATCATAGCTCTATCGCACGATTCTTATGAAGAAAGAAGGTCATATATTCCTAAAATGTCCGCAACTTCTCGTTTATAAGTGTGGTGCGCAACACACCCATAACCAAGACTCTACTAGACATGGCTCGTAGACACATCCTAGGACTGAACTGCTTTGATACCACTTTTGTCACGACCCGGCAAGGGGGCCGCGACGAGCACCCGGTGCTACCCCACCTGAGCACCCCCTTATCGTACATAACATAACATCTAGGTGAACCATAAGTCAATTCGTGCTTTTCTTATCGTTAATCATATTGATCCCATTAGACGACCATCATCATTTAACATATCATAGGCATCTATGCCACATCATAAGTACAAGGCCGACGTGGCTAACAAAAGATATACAAAACATGGGCCGACATGGCCGAACATCTCTACCCACATACATATGACTACGAGCCTCTAAGAGTATGACATATCGTATGAGCGGGACAGGACCCCACTATGCCCATAATTATATACACAAAAGAATAAGTACCCAAAAGCTACGGCTCCGAAAGAAATGGAGCTCTGCTATGCAATCTCTGAATAAGCAGCTATGGATCAAGTCTGTCTCCCTGTGCACCTGCGGGCATGACGCAGCGTCCACAAACAAAAGGACGTCAGTACGAAGAATGTACTGAGTATGTAAAGCATGATCAACATCAATATAGAAGAATAATACATATCATATGAAATAGCATAGGAGGGGAGACAGTAATATCATCATCATCATGTCGCTTACTTGCATACATCGTCGTTCGTATCCCATAATAATAGCCGTACCACCTTGTGTTCATATTCGTATACATGCCCTTACTAAGTCTTATCACACTCATATTCATATTATATACATGGTCATATCATATACATAGTATTTACATAGCATACCCAACCTCGTAGGATCGGTGTGTCATACATACTTGGCCAACCAAGGCTCAAGATCATACATACCTGGCCCTACCAAGGCGTCAGGGTTATCCGTACCATCTGCAGAGGTGTGCGCGCGTTTCGTAATCGTATACATACTTTATACATAGTCATATACATATAGTCTTACCCGGCATCATAAGCTCGGGGTCTTATCATAGCCCTTCATAGGCATACATATACATATATCATAGCTCGTAAGCATCTCTAATCTCATTTTACTCTCATCATCATTACTATCCTCATCATTATCGTTACATCTACATTATAGACTTACTCGTCATACGAAGAACATAGTATAATCATAGTACATATCAAGGGTCGTGAGCTTATGAGCTCGGAATGTCAACCATGTGAAGACAACATACTCATATAGAGGAATTAGGAATTTGGCTAAGAACCATGCCTTATGAAAGAAGGGTTAGCCTTACATACCTTTCCGTCGAACTATTCTACACTTGCACATTCCCATCCAATGCTAGCGTTTATACCTTCATTAATATCATAACAATGGCCATTAGTCATTCACATTATCCACATTGTCTAGATTTCCTCAATTTGCCTCTAATTCACCCACATTCATGGTCATGACACCCAACTTCGTCTATTCGTCTAAAGTGTCTAGTTCATGATCTTAATACCATTTATAACACATTCATATCACAACACAACAACATTCATAACTCAATTCAAACTATTTCTCAAAATGTCACTATTCATCATTCATGACCTAGTTGACTATATTTTCTACAATCCATGTACTTTAATTCTCCAATACCTTAAACATCATGTAAAAATCATGAATCTTACCTTAGAAGTTGTAGGAACAAGCTTTGGTTGATAATACTCCTTTTTGAGCAAAACCCTAGTTTTTCTCCATTTGAATTTTTTTGACTTGGAGGATCCTTGATGATTCCCTTATCCTTGATTCACTTGTCTTAATGTTATTGATGGCTTATAATCCTTGAAAACTCATATAATAAATGTAGAGAGAAGTTTTAGAGAGAAGTGGTGTAATGTTGTAATGAAATAAAATAAGTCTTGATCCTCATATTTAATGAATTGGAAAATCTGTGCTGGGTGAACAGTGGTCGTCCATGGAGGTTGACGGTCCGTATTTCAGTTTACGGACCGTCCCTCGTGGTCGTCTTTAAGCTTAAGCAGGACCAGAAACTTTGGCCTGCATGCATGGTGATTTACGACCATGGTTTACGGGCCGTAAATCACTTTACGGTCCGTCCACCAGGTCGTGTTTAGCCATTTCCTCGGCTGGCAGAAAGTTGAAGTTGGGCATGCCAGTTTACGACTTCAAGTTTACGGACCGTATTGCACTTTACGGTCCGTATTTTGCACTATACGACTACTGGGCAGTTTTGCCAACTTTCAATTTTTCTCATTTCTCGACTTTTCATTCTAATCATCCACATCCCTTTACATACATTTCCCATGAAACATTATACACTCGCACTCCTCGCACACATCATTAGTTCATTTACTTGCGTACCAACGGGAAATTTTCCGAGGTGTAACACTTGTACAAGTTCAAACACATGTATAAGAGACTTAATCTTACCTTAAACAACAAAGATAACTCCAAATCTCAAATTACTTCACTTTGAAGAATTCCTTAAATCAACAACAAGAAGGAGAAGAACAATCTAACAAACACCATAGTATTCCCGACATTTGATTCACGTTGTTTGCCTGAAGTTTTGTTCTTGGATGCTATGTCGACTTTTAAAGAGAGTTTATAGGTGCTTATGGTCTAGAGGATGTAAGGGATGAAGTCAAAATGAAGAGCCACCGATTTATACATCAAAACACAACTTCCATCGCCTCAATTTCACGCTACCGTCTAGGGGCCGTAATTCCTATTCATGGTCCATAGATGTGGCCTTAAATGTTGTCTGCACTGCGGCGTTTTCTTTAAACGTACATACCTTTTTGTGCGGACCTCATATTGACGAACAGTTTGATGCGTTGAAAACTAGACTAGATGATTGAATTTGGATAGGTAATTCACCCCATAAATCCTCATATACATGGAGATATACCCATGGAAATTTGGTTCAAATCCTTTCGTAACTCTTGACGAAAACGTAGGAATTTGACGAAACTTAATCCTTTTGATTCGTTTAACCTCTAATCTTCACGACACTTACTTAACACTTGTTAAATATGGTTTAAGCACTCGTAACCTTAATGATAACCTTGTTCTTCGAGCTTATGCCGACTAACTTACGATACAACTTAGTATATGAAAATACTGGATGTAACAACAAATAGACTGACAATGAACATAAAATATAGCCATTTCTCTAGGAATGCTCTCAGTGTAAGTTAGCTCACCCTGCTAACATGCACAGTGACCATATCCATGGCTAAGAGAGGAAGAGCCAGGAAGGACACGACCTTTGTGATGAAAGGAATTGCTCGTGCTGCTACTGGGAAGCGTGATAAGGCAGCAATTACAACTCTAATTACGACTATTAGAGGTGGTAAAGGAGGTCAAGAAAATGAAACAATATCAGTACAAGCTAGCAGCTCAAAACCAAAAACCCTTGTGACGTGGTAATGATCTTATGCAAGGAGGTAACAATAGAATTACTGAGCTCAGGGAAAACTAAGCAATTAGTACTAGCTAGGAGTGGGTCAACGAACCCATCAATTGCAACTGTACCAGCAAAATTACCTGAAGAACAACCAGTTAAGAAGGAGACCATAGAGAAGAAACAGTGGCCACTGGAGCAAATTGAAGCTGATAAAGGTACGAAAAAACTCTAGTCGGGATTATTCTCAGAGAATGAGGTGACTAGCAATGGTATGCCCCTCACCTTTGTAGCTCTATATTTTATTGAGCGAAAGCCAGTTGTGGTTATTGAACACGAGGAGATTAAGGAACAGACAAAAGAATGGAAAAATGCCCTAGTTGTGTATGTAATAGGGGATACTCCTAGTTTCACTTATATGAGTAACTACATTAATTTTCATTGGAATTCTGTGGCTATGCCGAATATTTATTTACATGACAATGGTTTCTATATATTGAAATTTCAGTCGGACGATGATAGGGATGAAATCTTATATTAGGGACAGTACGCCAAGTAGCATGCCTTTGATATTGATGGTTTGGATTCCTGAATTTGATTTTAAACAAGAAATGCCTCGAATTATGCCATTATGGGTACGTCTACTAAACTCACCCCTTAACTGTTTGGGTGTTAGAATTCTCAGCAAAGTAGCAAGTAGATTGGGTACACCTTACTTTGCTGATTCTTGCACAGCAATGCAAACTAAAGTTTCTTATGCTATAGTGCTTGCAGATATTGGTGTTAATAGACTCTGAAGGTAGATGGATTTCCCAAGATGTGGATTATGAATGGATACCAAAATTTTGTAAAACTTGTGTCAAGTTTGGTCATGATTGTGCCACTAAAACATCACTATCAGTCCCAGTTCTGGCCAAACCAGTCCAAGCAATGCCACCAACCCAACCACAAGCTAAACCTGTCTAAAGGAACAAGGAACCAAGAAAGCATATGGTTCAAAAATGGGTAGGGAAACAGGCTCAAAATACAGGAGCTGGAACATCCACTAGGGCTAACCAAGCAAATGTTTTATGGAAGGATAATGGAAAGAAGGAAAATACTTCTCACATACATAGGGCTAGCAAAGCACATAATGCTGATGGAATTAGAAGGTTCCTACTATACAAGAACCTAGTAGCCAAATGACTATTTCTATTAGGCAGATAGCAGGATCTCTGACTTATGCTGCGTTGGTTCAACAGGGTTCTAGTCCACCATTGGTACAAAAAGGGAGTGTGCAAACTTTAAACACCTTGTCTCCCTTGGAAAGTGGATTATTGGCAGAGCAGCGCCTGGGAAGCCCCCAGATAGGGGAACACAATAGCTCTAATGCATTGTCTTGTTTGGAATGTAGGGAGCATTAATAAGCTCTTCAAACAGAAGGAAATGAGGGAATATCTCGTAAAACACAAAATAAACTTTACAAGGCTGGTATAAACTAAAGTCAAGGAGCAGATAACAGCTTCATGTTTGGGAAATTTTACAGATGGATGGAGATCAATACATAACTACTCTCAAGCTGCTAATCAGAGAATATGAATAATATGGAAGGATGCTGACATTCATATACAGACCCATGAGGTGCATGATCAATATATATCTATGCCAAGTTATAGACAGGAGAACAAATTTCTAATGCATGATGACAGTAATCTATGGGAATAATACCATTCAGGAAAGGAAGAGCACGTGGAAGGGAATATAAAAGAGCAGTTCATTGATCGCTTTACCTTGGTGCGTATGTGGGGATTTTAACACTCCACTAGGCTCTAATGACAGAATAAATAGGTGGACAACCAGTAGCAAGTCCTAAAACCATAGATTTTCAATAGCTACTGGACAATCTCAACTTAGTAGGGATGAACGCTACAGGGAGAACATATAATTGGTCCAATGGACGTGTATGGAGCAGAATTGATAGAGCATTAGATAATGCTAATTGGAACTTGACATATGGTGTAGTAACAACCCAATTTAGAGAAAATTCCTTCTTAGACCATTCACCTATTCATATAGAGATATTTAATGATTTAGCTTGAAAGAGGAAGCCTTTTACGTTTCTAAATATATTAACTGAAGATGAGAAATTCCTAGGCACTATTGAAACTGTTTCAAGGCAAAAAGTCCACGGCAGTTGCATGTTCCAAGTGTGGCAGAAACGTAAGAATTGTAAGGATCCAATTAAGCAGTTGATGAGTACAAAAATTGGTAGTTTGGAAGCCAGAATACAAGGAGCTAGAGATAGATTGCAGGAAATCCAAGCTCTACTTACAATAACCATTAAGGATGGCCTTATTCTGCAGGAAAGGGAAGTTGTGAAGAACTCAATTGGTAGTATGATGTACAGGAGAAGGTGCTCAAATAGAAGTTCAACACCTATTGGGTTAATGTGGATAACGGGAACAACAAATATTTCTTTGCTTGTATGAAGGCTGGAGCCAATTCCAACAACATTTCTGTATTGAAGAATGAGCAGGGGCACGCATTGTTGACTCATCCTTAAATACAACAAGATATTCTTGGATTCTACAGAGGATTATTAGGCTCAGCTGCTACAAGACTACCATGTATTGACCTTTTTATCATGTGGCAAGCACCCTCATTGTTAGTTGATCAACAGAGAAAATTAACTTTAGAGATTACTGAAGAAGAAATACAGAATGCCCTATTTGCAATTGATGATAATAAGGCTCCAGGTATAGATGGATTTAATGCTCATTTTTTCTAGAAAACCTGGCCTACAATCAAGGGTGATGTATGTAAAGCAGTTCAAGATCACTTCGGGAAAACTAGAATGTTAAAAGCTATCAACAATACTATGGTGACTCTAATTCCAAAGTCCTCACATCTTGAGACTAGTAAGGACTTTAGGCCTATTGCTTGTTGCTCAACACTTTACAAGATTATTTACAAGCTGATATCCAACAGAATCAGGATAATAATTGATAGACTTGTGGGACAGTCACAATTTCATTCTTGGCAGAATTATTTCAGATAATAAATTACTAATTCATGAGTTGGTAAATGAGTGTACAAAGAAGTAGGTGTCACCTAGGTGCATGATTATAGTGGACTTATGTCACGACCCAACCCCGTAGGCCATGACTAGTGCCCGATCTGGGCACTAAAACTTATTCTAGTATATGGCAGAAGCCGACAAGGCTTCATTTCAAATTTAGCTAATTTTTAGAAAAATTTTGGCAGAGTTTCCTTTGTTTTATGGACTATCCCAAAAATCCTGCACGCAGAAAATACCAACAAAGGCCACACAGGGCCAACAAAGCAACATCTAAATATATGCGGACCGGCCGCCGCGGCGAATGGGATCGCCCAAACACAACATAAGCACCCAACTGTACAGAAAGATCCCAACCCACAACATGTCCACAGACCTCTAACAAACCGACAGAATCCTATGACGGGACAGGGCCCCGCCGTACCCATGAACGAGAATATACATATATAGAAGTGACAGACTATACCAAAAGATGGCTCTGAATAAAAGAGCGCTCCAAAAATAGCAGAATGAGATCCTAAGCAGACGGATCAGCAAACCTGTCGTCGGTACCTGCGCGGCATGAAAACGCAACCCCCGAAGAAAAGGGGGTCAGTACGAAATATGTACTGAATATGTAAAGCCTGAGTTGCAGAAACAAAATCATAACTGGTGCAGAACATACGGAAAGTAAATGGAAAATCCAAAGTATCAGATACATATTTCCAAAACATGCAGAGTGTGTACAGAACATATGTCATATCAAATCCGGCCCCTGCCAAGGGACTCGGCCGACAGAACGTGGCCACCCTCCCGACGCTGGTGCCACAACACAGAGGAATCAGAATAGGGGCATAACCCCATGACATAACATATCATAGCAGATGGCCATAGTAAATCATATCAGAACAAGCGTACATGGCACAGCATACTCCACAAACCCATGTACGCGTATACCTGCCCCCTCACATCGAGGCACGGCGAACAATGCAGAGGATCACGCTTGACAACATATCCTGGCCCGGGCTCAGTGTGGGAAACATTGGGGTATCCACGAATAGAGTCGTGAGAAACTAATGCAAGTAAAATATCATAAATGTTTCCATAGACTCGATGAGGCATATCAAAGACAAACCGATCCGATGAAGTCGGAAGGAATCATAGTAAATGAGTTTCGAGTATCAAAACAATTTAGCAGACTTAATGGAATATTTAAAACCATATTAGTTAGGTAATTAAAAGGGTAGTCGAAACATTTCTTTCAAAAATCGTTCAAAGAGGGGACTTTAGTACATTAAGGGCAAAACCGGGAATAGCGGGCCCACCTCGGAACAAGCAAGGCGGTGGGCTCAAATTACGCCCTTTGAGCTTATGGGGTCACCTATAAAGGTTCTACGGACATTCTATAGCTTTTCAAGGAGTCTAGAGAAAGTCTACATACTTTCAGGAAAAGCATATCAAAATGGTTCAATTCTACTGAGGGAAAAACTGAGATTTTCTCTTGCGGATTCCGATGGCCAAGAAGGTCTGTTGAGGCCCGAATCCGATCCTAAAACACTTAGACATGCCAAAAGAAGGATCGGGGTAGCTTTACATACCTTTTGAGCTTTTTAAGCCTATCCAAGCTCACTCTCCGTTTCGTCGAAAATCTGCAAATGGTCACATTTACCAATTGTAAGTTATAGATGCTACAAATTCAATTCAACTCTTATTTGTCTACCAAAATTTCGGCAGCATTTCCCCTATACATATAGCACCCCCGAGAATTCAACTCGGCCAAATCAATCAACAACAACCCAACAACAACACCCACAACAACCACAATCAATACAAAACACAATATGACATAACTAGTTCTACTTGCCGACATAATGCCATAACCTTCACTTTAACCTTAACTTTCAAACTAAGCTCAACGATTTCACATTCATTATCAATCTAGATCACCACAACATAGTTTAAAAGCATTTCATAGC
Source organism: Lycium barbarum (assembly GCF_019175385.1). Lineage (NCBI taxonomy): Eukaryota > Viridiplantae > Streptophyta > Magnoliopsida > Solanales > Solanaceae > Lycium > Lycium barbarum. Next base: position 99,238,573 of record NC_083337.1, on the reverse strand, counting down.
ATTTCCACAAAATATTCATACGATATACATAATATACAAACTTCCCGCTAAAGTCATAACTCGTCCGAAACTTCTAATCTTTAACAAACATACTCATAATATGTTTCTAGCTTCCAACTTCATCAATACTCATCATAATTTGCAACTTAATAACTTTATTTTCATAATGTCATAAAATCATTCTAAAACGACATAAGCCACTACATTCCATTTCAATGCAAACTTACATCATTTTACCTTCATCTACATTGCAAGGATCACAACAACACCACTAACATATTAAACAACATTAATTCATTCCCATTTCTTCAAGAAGTGCCACACGGCCAAGTGCCCATTTTACAAGTTCAACCAAATTAATTTAACTTCCACTTCCAATATAATTCCCACCATAACCACAATTAGAATACAACATAAAATTCAACTCATTTTTGCCTACACCACATTGCACACACACGGCTACATATATATCTATATACCCACTTGGCAAACTTCCATATTTCCATACTTTCTACTCATCCCTACATACTACAACACAAACAAACCTTCATAACATAATAAAAAGGGATGAGTTCTTACCTTTTTCTCCAATCTTCTTCACTTGAGTGAGTTGTCAATTTGAAGAAACAAGTCCTCTTCCTTCCAAACCAACTACACCAAGTTGTAAAGGACACTTAATTTAGTAGACAAACCACAAGATAATAATTTTTGGAGGAAGATTTTTGAAGGTGAATTTGTGAGGGTTTGGCCGAATTCCCTTCAATTTTTGCTCTTCTTTTGTTTTGTTCTTTCTTTTCTATGCTTCTTGAATATTCCAATAGATAAGGGATTCATATATTAATTCCAACACATGGAAAATATTCATTAAATTGGTGGGTTTTGGGCCTACATGGCCGGCCATCCCTTAAGTGTTGGGCCTAAATTTTTCATTCAATTATTTTGGCCCAATGACTTATAGATCCCATTTGTAATTCCCGAAACTAATTTCCGAAATTCCAATTTTTGCCCTTGGCCTTCTTCAACACTTCCACATTAATATTCTTTCATGAACAACTCATGGGTTACATAAATTCAATATGACCTTATTTCCTACAAGTCCAAATTATTTCCAATTTTCCAAAGGTGTGAAAACACGGGATATAACATCCTCCCCCCCTTTAGAACATTCGTCCTCGAATGTAAAATTAATCTTATAGGGTTTGAAAACACTTTGGGGGAGTTCATGGTTACAAACAACACATATGACATACGATTGGCATTGAAATGAAATTAAGTAGGGATTCAAGGTTACCTGTGGGCATAGGGAACAGATGAGGATATTTCTTCTTCATTTCTTCCTCGGACTCCCAGGTCATTTCCTCCCGATTCTCGTTCCGCCACAGTACCTTAACAGAGGCTACATCCTTATTACGGAGCCTCCGTACCTGACGGTCCAAAATAGCTACGGGCTGCTCCTCATAAGATAACTGCTCCGTCACCTGAATATCATCCGCAGGAAATATTCTGGAGGGATCACCAATGCATTTGCGGAGCATAGACACATGGAATACCGGATGTACCGCTTCCAAATCAGATGGCAAATCTAACTCATAGGCGACATTCCCAATTTTTCTAATAATCTGATAAGGCCCAATATAACGCGGACTAAGCTTACCCTTTCTGCCGAATCGCATTACGCCTTTCATAGGCGATACCTTTAGAAATACCCAATCACCAACCTGGAATTCCAAAGGACGACGCCGTTTATCAGCGTATGATTTCTGTCGACTCTGGGCTGCCAATAGTCGCTCTCGGATAAGTTTCACCTTATCAACTGCCTGCTGGACCATATCTGGGCCGATTAATTCTGTCTCGCCAATATCAAACCAGCCAATAGGTGACCTGCATTTCCTACCATATAAAGCCTCGTACGGAGCCATCTGGATGCTGGAATGGTAGCTGTTATTATAAGAAAATTCAATCAATGGCAAGTGATCCTCCCAGCTACCTCTGAAATCAATAACGCAGGCTCGCAACATATCTTCAAGCGTCTGGATAGTGCGCTCAGCCTGTCCGTCACTCTGAGGATGGAAAGCTGTGCTCAGGCTCAGCCGAGTCCCTAATCCTTCCTGAAAAGATCTCCAGAAGTTCGCCGTGAACTGAGCACCTCTGTCAGTGATAATAGATATAGGAACTCCATGAAGCTTCACTATCTCTTTAATATAAAGCCTGGCATAATCCTCGGCGGAATAAGTAGTCCTGACGGGGAGAAAATGGGCTGATTTTGTCAGCCTATCAACAATAACCCAGATGGAATCATACTTCCGTGGAGTGCGAGGCAACCCTGTAATGAAGTCCATATTAATGATCTCCCACTTCCACGTCGGAATTTCCATTTCCTGCAACAGTCCACCCGGCTTCTGGTGTTCAATCTTGACCTGCTGACAATTGGGACACTGGGCGACGAACTCTGCGATGTCCCGTTTCATGCCATCCCACCAGTATAAGCATCGGAGATCATGGTACATCTTCGTAGACCCAGGATGGACCGAATAGCGAGCATAATGTGCCTCGCTCATAACCTGCTGCCGAAGGCCTGCAATATCAGGTACACACAACCTGCCCCTAAATAATAAAGTCCCGTCCGGAGTGAACTCGAACGGAGTCTTCTCCTTATCATAGGCTGTGTCTCTGTACTGTGCCAAAACAGGATCTTCATATTGATGCCGTTTGATATCTTCCTTAATAGATGATTCAGAAACCCCTCGGACAGAAATCTGTGTACCTCCAGAATCGACCAGACGAACCCCAAGGTTAGCCAACTGATGAATGTCACGTACTATCTCTCTCCTGTCTGGCTGTAAATCGACCAAGATGCCCATAGATTTCCGGCTAAGCGCATCTGCAACAACATTAGCCTTGCCCGGATGATACAGAATATCCACATCATAGTCTTTCAGGAGCTCCAGCCACCTTCGCTGCCGCAAATTAAGCTCTTTCTGCCTGAAAATATATTGGAGACTCTTATGATCTGTATAGATATCAACATGAACGCCATATAAATAATGTCTCCATATCTTCAGGGCATGGATCACCGCCGCAAGCTCCAGATCGTGAGTAGGGTAATTCCTTTCATGCTTTTTCAATTGCCGAGAAGCATAAGCTATAACTCTACCGTGCTGCATCAATACACAGCCCAATCCCACGCCAGAAGCGTCACAATAAATAACATATCCATCGGGTCCCTCTGGAAGAGTCAGAACTGGGGCTGTGGTCAGCTTCTCTTTCAGCAACTGGAAGCTTCGTTCACAAGCATCAGTCCACTGGAACCTGGCTCCCTTCTGAGTTAGCCTTGTCAAAGGCGCTGAAATCGAAGCAAACTTTTCCACAAATCTTCTGTAATAGCCTGCTAACCCCAGGAAACTACGTACCTCTGTGGGCGTCGTGGGTCTGGGCCAATTTTTCACGGCATCAATCTTCTGTGTATCCACCCGGACACCATCAGCTGCAATAATATGGCCCAGGAATGCCACTGAAGCCAGCCAGAATTCACATTTAGAAAATTTGGCATATAATTTCTGATGCCGAAGTACCCCTAATACCGCTCTCAGATGATCTGCGTGCTCTGCCTCGGACCGAGAATAGACCAGAATGTCATCGATAAATACAATTACGAACATATCCAAGAATGGCCTGAATACCCGGTTCATTAAATCCATGAATACCGCAGGAGCATTAGTCAGCCCAAAAGACATAACTCTGAATTCATAATGCCCGTATCTGGTCCGGAATGCTGTCTTAGGAATATCGGCCTCCCGTACCCGTACCTGATGATAGCCAGACCGAAGATCTATCTTCGAAAAATACTTGGCGCCCTGCAACTGATCAAACAAATCGTCAATTCTGGGGAGGGGGTATTTATTCTTTATGGTTACCTTATTCAGCTGTCGATAATCAATACACATACGCAACGACCCGTCTTTCTTACGCACAAATAATACCGGGGCTCCCCAAGGCGAAGTGCTGGGTCTAATGAAGCCTTTTTCTAACAGATCCTTCAACTGCTCTTTCAGTTCTTTCAATTCTGCCGGTGCCATCCTGTACGGGGGAATAGATATCGGCTGAGTATCTGGAAGCAAATCAATAGTAAAATCTATCTCCCGCTCTGGAGGAAGGCCTGGAAGCTCTTCTGGGAACACATCTGGAAATTCATTAACCACGGGAACTGACTGAAGAGTCGGCGTTTCTGCTGTCAAGTCTTGTACCCGAACCAGATGATAAAAATAACCCTTTCTGATCATTTTCTTTGCCTTAAGGTATGAAATAAACTTACCTTTCGGCGATGCTGTATTACCGGCCCATTCTATAACTGGCTCCCCAGGAAACTGGAAACGAACTACCTTATTTTGGCAATCAACATTTGCATAACAGGAGGCTAGCCAGTCCATTCCCATAATAACATCGAACTCGACCATATCTAACTCCACCAGATCTGCCTTAGTATCACGGCCACATACAATTACAGAACAGTTCTTATATACCTGCTTTGCTACAATAAAGTCCCCAATCGGTGTGGCTACCTCAAACGGCTCTATAGGTTCAGACGTTATACCAATTTTACTAGCAACCAGAGGCGAAATATATGACAAGGTCGAACCTGGATCAATCAATGCATACACAGACCTAGAGAAAACTGATAATGTACCTGTAACGACATTAGGCGATGCCTCCTGATCCTGGCGGCTGGACAGAGCATAGATGCGGTTCGAAGGACCGCTAGTACCCGAAGCTCCACCACGGCCTCTGCCGCGACCCACTGGTGCTGAAGTACCTGGCCCCGTAGGGCGCATAGCCACTGATGAAGATGAAGACCCGGTGGCTGATCCGGTAGGCTGCGCTGCACCACCCGAACTACCCTTATATGGGCAATCTCTCACAGAATGGCCCTGACGGCCACAAGAAAAACATGCACCGGTGGCTCTGTAGCACTCCCCAGGATGGTATCTGCCACAGTAAGAACACTGAGGCCTAGGTGGCCTCGTCTGACCCGAACCCCTGTCTGTCCGCGAACCCGAAGCCCTGGAGCTCTGACCTGCTCCTGAATAACCTGGGCTGTCAAATCTGCGACCTGTAGGCTGTGGAGGTGCGCTCTGTGCCGGCTGGGATGGATGTCTGCTAGGCTGCTGCGGCTGCTGAGGCTGCCTGCCCCGAAAATCTCCAGAATACCCAGATGATCTGACCCTCTTGGGCTGTCTCCGATCCTGGCCTCTATCAGGCTGACGCTCCCTATGCCGGTCCTTCATGCCCTGGGCGTGGGCCTGAATCCGGGCAATATCCATGCCGGGCTGAGCAGCCAATACCAAACAGCTGTCGACAAAATAACGGTCCAGCCCCATAATGTACCTGTGCATCCTGTCAGCCATAGTAGCTACCACAGCGGGTGCGTATCGGGCCAATGAGTCGAACTCCATACTATACTCTCGAACACTGCGACCCCTCTGTCTTAGCAATAAGAATCTGTCAGCCTTGGCTCGCCGTAGCTCCGGAGGCAGAAAGTGGCTAAGAAAAGCCTGAGAAGAATCATCCCAAACTGCTGGGGGAGCGCCGTCGCCTCTGGATAACTCCCATGACTCGTACCAATTTGCCGCTACATCATATAACCGGTACGAAGCCAATGCAACTGACTCTGTCTCGGAAGCATTAATAAACTGTAAGGTGCGCCGCATCTTCCTGATGAACTCCTCGGGATCCTCCTCGGGCTTTGTCCCGAAGAACTCTGGAGGGCCACAAGTCAAGAACTCACGGGCTCTCGAACTGTCACGCCTGTAAGCCCGGTCACCTCCCTGTCCATGCCCCTGAACCTGTCCTGCCACAAGTCTAGTCAATAGCTGGACTGCCTCTCTCATAGTCTGATCCTCAGTCCCTGGCCGTGGAGCTGGAGGCTCAGGTACTGGAATCTCGGGAGCTGGCGGTGGAGCCGCCCCTCGACCTGCAGCCGCTGCTGCTCCAATATCCTCTACGTGTGGCGGGGTGGAAGAGCCCTCTGCCGGGGGCAAAATATCAGGAGCAATATGAGCATGGGCCCTGGTAACCCTCTGGGCCTGACTAGTCTCTCCCACAGCTGCTGCCTTGGCCTTTTGGGCCGCTGTCGCCTTCTTTGGAGGCATAACTGCAAATGTAACAATTCGTTAGGGAGGAATCATCCTGATAACACAGCTCTATCGCACGATCTAAGACAGAAAGAAGGGTAGTATCCTAAATGCCGTGTAGCCTCCTGTTTATAGGTGTGGTGCACAACACACCGATAAACAAGACTCTACTAGACACGGTCTGTAGACATTCCGAGGACGAACCGCTTTGATACCACTTTTGTCACGACCCAACCCCGTAGGCCATGACTAGTGCCCGATCTGGGCACTAAAACTTATTCTAGTATATGGCAGAAGCCGACAAGGCTTCATTTCAAATTTAGCTAATTTTTAGAAAAGTTTTGGCAGAGTTTCCTTTATTTTATGGACTATCCCAAAAATCCTGCACGCAGAAAATACCAACAAAGGCCACACAGGGCCAACAAAGCAACATCTAAATATATGCGGACCGGCCGCCGCGGCGAATGGGATCGCCCAAACACAACATAAGCACCCAACTGTACAGAAAGATCCCAACCCACAACATGTCCACAGACCTCTAACAAACCGACAGAATCCTATGACGGGACAGGGCCCCGCCGTACCCATGAACGAGAATATACATATATAGAAGTGACAGACTATACCAAAAGATGGCTCTGAATAAAAGAGCGCTCCAAAAATAGCAGAATGAGATCCTAAGCAGACGGATCAGCAAACCTGTCGTCGGTACCTGCGCGGCATGAAAACGCAACCCCCGAAGAAAAGGGGGTCAGTACGAAATATGTACTGAATATGTAAAGCCTGAGTTGCAGAAACAAAATCATAACTGGTGCAGAACATACGGAAAGTAAATGGAAAATCCAAAGTATCAGATACATATTTCCAAAACATGCAGAGTGTGTACAGAACATATGTCATATCAAATCCGGCCCCTGCCAAGGGACTCGGCCGACAGAACGTGGCCACCCTCCCGACGCTGGTGCCACAACACAGAGGAATCAGAATAGGGGCATAACCCCATGACATAACATATCATAGCAGATGGCCATAGTAAATCATATCAGAACAAGCGTACATGGCACAGCATACTCCACAAACCCATGTACGCGTATACCTGCCCCCTCACATCGAGGCACGGCGAACAATGCAGAGGATCACGCTTGACAACATATCCTGGCCCGGGCTCAGTGTGGGAAACATTGGGGTATCCACGAATAGAGTCGTGAGAAACTAATGCAAGTAAAATATCATAAATGTTTCCATAGACTCGATGAGGCATATCAAAGACAAACCGATCCGATGAAGTCGGAAGGAATCATAGTAAATGAGTTTCGAGTATCAAAACAATTTAGCAGACTTAATGGAATATTTAAAACCATATTAGTTAGGTAATTAAAAGGGTAGTCGAAACATTTCTTTCAAAAATCGTTCAAAGAGGGGACTTTAGTACATTAAGGGCAAAACCGGGAATAGCGGGCCCACCTCGGAACAAGCAAGGCGGTGGGCTCAAATTACGCCCTTTGAGCTTATGGGGTCACCTATAAAGGTTCTACGGACATTCTATAGCTTTTCAAGGAGTCTAGAGAAAGTCTACATACTTTCAGGAAAAGCATATCAAAATGGTTCAATTCTACTGAGGGAAAAACTGAGATTTTCTCTTGCGGATTCCGATGGCCAAGAAGGTCTGTTGAGGCCCGAATCCGATCCTAAAACACTTAGACATGCCAAAAGAAGGATCGGGGTAGCTTTACATACCTTTTGAGCTTTTTAAGCCTATCCAAGCTCACTCTCCGTTTCGTCGAAAATCTGCAAATGGTCACATTTACCAATTGTAAGTTATAGATGCTACAAATTCAATTCAACTCTTATTTGTCTACCAAAATTTCGGCAGCATTTCCCCTATACATATAGCACCCCCGAGAATTCAACTCGGCCAAATCAATCAACAACAACCCAACAACAACACCCACAACAACCACAATCAATACAAAACACAATATGACATAACTAGTTCTACTTGCCGACATAATGCCATAACCTTCACTTTAACCTTAACTTTCAAACTAAGCTCAACGATTTCACATTCATTATCAATCTAGATCACCACAACATAGTTTAAAAGCATTTCATAGCATTTCCACAAAATATTCATACGATATACATAATATACAAACTTCCCGCTAAAGTCATAACTCGTCCGAAACTTCTAATCTTTAACAAACATACTCATAATATGTTTCTAGCTTCCAACTTCATCAATACTCATCATAATTTGCAACTTAATAACTTTATTTTCATAATGTCATAAAATCATTCTAAAACGACATAAGCCACTACATTCCATTTCAATGCAAACTTACATCATTTTACCTTCATCTACATTGCAAGGATCACAACAACACCACTAACATATTAAACAACATTAATTCATTCCCATTTCTTCAAGAAGTGCCACACGGCCAAGTGCCCATTTTACAAGTTCAACCAAATTAATTTAACTTCCACTTCCAATATAATTCCCACCATAACCACAATTAGAATACAACATAAAATTCAACTCATTTTTGCCTACACCACATTGCACACACACGGCTACATATATATCTATATACCCACTTGGCAAACTTCCATATTTCCATACTTTCTACTCATCCCTACATACTACAACACAAACAAACCTTCATAACATAATAAAAAGGGATGAGTTCTTACCTTTTTCTCCAATCTTCTTCACTTGAGTGAGTTGTCAATTTGAAGAAACAAGTCCTCTTCCTTCCAAACCAACTACACCAAGTTGTAAAGGACACTTAATTTAGTAGACAAACCACAAGATAATAATTTTTGGAGGAAGATTTTTGAAGGTGAATTTGTGAGGGTTTGGCCGAATTCCCTTCAATTTTTGCTCTTCTTTTGTTTTGTTCTTTCTTTTCTATGCTTCTTGAATATTCCAATAGATAAGGGATTCATATATTAATTCCAACACATGGAAAATATTCATTAAATTGGTGGGTTTTGGGCCTACATGGCCGGCCATCCCTTAAGTGTTGGGCCTAAATTTTTCATTCAATTATTTTGGCCCAATGACTTATAGATCCCATTTGTAATTCCCGAAACTAATTTCCGAAATTCCAATTTTTGCCCTTGGCCTTCTTCAACACTTCCACATTAATATTCTTTCATGAACAACTCATGGGTTACATAAATTCAATATGACCTTATTTCCTACAAGTCCAAATTATTTCCAATTTTCCAAAGGTGTGAAAACACGGGATATAACAACTTACATAAGGCATATGGCTTAGTTGAGGGGCTATTCATAGAGTAGATAATCCAGGAACATGAATTCCCTAGAGTGATGGTCTGTTGGATTATCCAATCTATCACCACAGTAAGCTATACTTTTATGATGATTGGAGGATTATCTGATACCATACAAGCTAGAAGAGGGCCCAAACAAGGGAACCTAATGTCCCCCCTACATTTTTGTGCTGCTAATGGAATACCTCAATAGATGCTTGAATACACTGAAGGATATACTATATTACAACTTCCACCCTAGATGCCAAAAGTTAGGTATTAATCATATGTGTTTTGCAGATGACCTGCTTATGTTCTCTATGGGGTATATTTCTGCAGTGAGGCTGGTACAATAGAAATTTCAACTATTCTCAGAAGAATCTATACTCAAAGCTAATTTACACTAGAGCAAAGTCTACTTTAGTGGTGTGGATACATAAGTAAAGAAGGAAATTTTACAAACACTTGGATATGACGAAGGTGCATTACTATTTAAATACCTTGGAGTACCCTTATCTACCGGTCACGACCCACAAAGAGGGTCATGACAGGTACCCGGTACCAGCTACCGAGCACCCCTTATCATACTATCTATCACTCAACCTGTGCAATCATCGTTTCCAACAGACTTGTGGTGAAATGATCACTAAATACCTTCCCAAAACATGCATATACACATAAGCTCTCGAGGTGTCAAATGTGATATACAAAAATATACACTGAGGTGATCATAAGACACCTATTACCCACACATATGTATCTACGAGCCTCTAACTAGAATACTGAACATTAGGACGGGACAGGACCCCGCCGTGCCCCAAATATGTACATAAAAGAATATACCGATAAGCGGCAACTCCGGAGTAGTGGAGTGCTTCTGCAAGGCTGCTAACAAGGCTCCTAGGGGTCTGTACCGCCTCCCCGTCTACCTGTAGGAATGAACACAGTGTCTGCAAGAAAGGACCTCAGTACGAGTAATATACCAAGTATGTAAGGCTTGGACAGTAATGTAATAAAACCTATGGAATATAACATGAGATAGGGGAATAACATGTACATCTGGATGCCTCTTAGGGAGAATACCATGCATGCTTAGCTTTCTTTGAAAAACATTTCTTGTTCATGTATACATAAAATAGAACATATCATATTGTCGAGGAACGCCGGCTCCGATTCATATAAACCACATATACCCCGTGTCCGGGATGATATCATATTACACCAACTGATCAAGTGGCCATGTGTCTATAGCGCGTCGCCCTTTTTCCTATATTCCTCATATACATATACATATGTCATATACATATATCATATAAGCAGCATGCAAGAGAGCCCAAAAAACGCTATATTTCTATCGGAGTGACGTAAGGTCGGTGACCTCCAATTGTATTATGGAGTAGTCATCATCGCTCTATCTTACCTTGAAGGAAAAATTATTATAAGGTGAGACCAACAACAATGAATAAAATTGAGAAAGGTCAAAAGATAGCTCAATATTCTCATATCGTCATTGAAATCATAAACTTAGAACCTTTAAACACAGAATCATCATCCTCATCATAATTGTCATAGAAAAATATTCTCATCTTTGATATCATCTTTATCATTGTGAAAACAGGTTCGTCGTTGTTATCATAAGAGCTTACGGAGCCATAAATCTTTGATTTAGAAAATACGGACATTTGGAAAACATTTATGAATTATTAGGAAAGGAGTTATGCCTTGGGATCATAAACATTGAACTTTGAAAGCAAGGAAGCTAGGAAAACATTTATGGAATAATAATCATTGGAATCATGCCTTTGAAAGAAAGGGACGAGCCTTAACATACCTGCTCGACCTCCTATTAGCTACGCCTATGCGTCTGAGCTCGTAAATCTACATTCGATAGGATTCATACTAATGTTAGACTCATTATCATACACTTGTCCTAGTGTTCAAACTAAACTATTTTATATTCTGCCAAAAATCGGGCAGCATCTCTCCTGTTTATATGCCTAGCCCGAATTCTTAATCCAACAACCAACAACAACAATAACAATACCAACATCCATAACATCATTTCTCATACCAAAGTATTATATAAAACAGCCCACACACTATTTTCCAACTTCCATAACTACTCAACTCACTATACAATCATTTTACTGCTCTATTTTCGTGAATAAGCCAGTATTAACATAAATAGGAAGAGATCCATACCTTTATCCCTTTAATATTGCTGTATCTCCACTTTTCCACCCTAAGTTTAGGCCACAACACACCGCTATATGATTTTACAACAATAACTATACGCTATCCGGGGCGGAATTTGAAATTTATACCTGGTTTTGGCTTAAAAGTGGGTGTGGGAAGGTTGGGGAATTTTCCAGAGCATTTGAGAGGTTTTTGGGTATGCTTGGCTGGAAATGGGGAATAACCCCCTTTTTATAACGGTCCAGGTTCTGCCCGGACCGACTTAAAATTCCTTTAGCGCGATCGCACCCCCTTTGGGCGCGTTCGCGCTGACTTAGTTTTTCTGCCTGCGCCTTCGTTCAGTAAAAAGGTCATAACTCTTGATCCCGATATCGTGTGAGGGACCACGACCCATGGTTGGAAATATATTTCAATTATATACAACTTTCATTCTTTATGTTTTTCAAAATTCCAAACTTATAATGTGTCGTTTTGGCCCCTCCAAGTCAGATCATCCAAAAATGTTTCCTTAAATTGTCCTTTTGGAGGGCTTATGCCCATATTTGGCTTAAGGGTCCTTCTTAGGACTTGCTCAACTTTCCATGTACTACTCATATATCTCTTCATATGTCCTTTATAAAACCCCAGCATGTGGGCCCCACTTAGCTTACAGTAACGGGGGCTTTCCTCAAGCAACGTACTACCTGATTTATATCATATGGTCCCGAAATGTCATATGTATATTATTATTGCATTCTTATAATATAACCTTCATCCCAAACCCGGGCCTCAAAATTGTTTAGCGCATTCGCGCCTTGTAGTGGCGCGTTCGCGCTGTGTTGGCCCTTGGCCTTCTGCGCGTTCGCGCCACTCCCTGGCGCGTTCGTGCAGACCATTTTCCTGGTCTATCAGCCCGACTTGTAATGTCTATATCTTCTTACCCCGATGTCCTATTGAGGAGCGGTTTGTTGCGTTGGAAACTAGACCTCCCGAACTTCACTTTAGACTTTTGTTCCACTTCAAAACTCTTAATATACTAAAAGATATTCTTTCTCCCATTTAGATCAACCTTTTCGTACCAAACCTTGCCCAACTTTCCTTCAAAGCCTCGGAAGCTTAATCTCCTTAGTTCACTTGTTTTCCAATCCTTCTATTACCTGTTACGCGAACTCGGACTCTTGTAATTGTAAAAGGAGCACTTATAATCTTGCATCTTCTCGACAATAACTCTGATGTCTGCAATTGCATAGCTAACACCGAGCGAATCTCAACGTACAGAAACTACGGTGTGTAACACTACCAAAAGGCTCACTGTCATGCAATGTAAGCCTTTGGTGGATAAGATTACAACCATAATTAGTTTATGGATGGCCAGGAGTCTCTCCTATGCTAGAAGACTCCAACTCATTAGGGTTGTGATACTAGGTATTCAAGCCTACTGGTCACAAATGTTTCCACTACCACAGAAAGTGATCGAACTAATTAAAGGTACATGTAGGAGCTACCTCTGGACTGGATAAGCTACTATCTCTAAAAGAGATCTTGTAGCTTGGGAGAAAGTGTGCTTACCCAAAGGGGCAAGTGGCTTGAATATCATCAATATGAAGCTATGAAGTCAAGCTGCAATCAGTAAGTTGCTATTGGCACTGAATATCTTTCCTTATACATACTCACTTCTTTAAAAAACCTTCTTATCCTCATAAAAAAGGCTATTCTGATCATGGCCTTTCCTAACTGTGACGACCCAGCCGGAGGGCTATGACGGGTACCCGGTGCTAACCCACCCGGGCACCTCTTAACGTACATACACATATGGATCTAGGTGGGCCACATAGCCAAATAACACTTTTCATTCATCATTCATGATATTCCCATTGGGCAACAATACACTTCTACCACCATCAATGACTATGCCCATATCCATATACATAAGTCGACGAGGCTAACAAAATGATATACAAAAGATAAGTCGACAAATACATCTAACCATATACATATGTCTACGAGCCTCTAAGAAGAGTATGTCATATCATATAGGCGGGAAAGGACCCCTCTATGCCCATAAGTATGTACACAAAAGAATAGATACCAAAACGATTAAAACGTAGTAAGAATCGTGAATACGATTAAGCAGTGTTACGTTATAGGATGGATTACGAACAGGATGTAATGTGCACACCATAAGGATTGCTAGAGAAATGAGTAAAGCCTAGCAAGGAAGTAACTAGAGAATACAATGTGATTAGTGTGAACGGAAAAGCAAGTGTAGAACGAATAAGAAAGACTTACAAAGTTCTATAGGGAAAGTTTAGAATAAAAATCAAGTGGTAACGAAAGTGAAAGCGAGCACAGGAAGAGGAGGAGTTAATAGAAGGAAAAAGATAAGAAGAAAACGAGTGGGATTACAGTTTAGCGATGCGTTATGACATGTATAGCTTGGAAAACGAGTAATATAAGTGACAGGATTGTGAAAGACCAACCTAAAGGAAAATGAGCAACGAGATAGAATGAATGCCAGAAATGACTGAGAAGGAAAATGAGCAACGAGATAGAATGAATGCCAGAAATGACTGAGAAGGAAAATGAGCAACGAGATAGGATTATGTAGAAGTTGTGTTTTTTGAAAGATACGGGAATAGCATGAGATTCCTCGTGCACAAAATAAAAGATGGACATAGACTGGAGAAATGAAAGGAATACTAAAGGAAGCGCTCAAGACGGACGTAATAAATTGAGTACGAGTATAGGATAAAAGGAAATATATAGCTATGAACGTAAGATATAGTAAGACGAGAAGGTGATAAGACAAGACCATTACTAAGATGAATTTGATATGATTTCGAGCAAGTTAGAAGTTAGCGCTGAGTAAACGAGTCAGCGCTGAGCAAGTTAGAAGTTGGAGATTAAGGATTAATTAGCCATGATTATATTGTTAAGTGGGGATTAACGATTAACTAAGCTAATTAAACTGCTAAGTGGGCCCCACTACACATGGCGGAATTCGATTGGCGATTAAATACGAAGTGGACACATGTCACAAATGTGGACACATGTCCACTTTATAGAAAGCATATAAAATCTAGAGTTGATGACTAATGTTATCATTGTTCACTTGGAAAAAATTCAACTAAAGGAAAGAATTCTTAGGCTAGGGAGAGAAAAAAGAAGCCATGGCAGCCACCAAGGTAACTCTCGGCCAGCTTTCTCCTCCCTCTCCTACACGGTTAATTTGAGGTTTCAAGATCAAGTGGAGGAGAGAAAGATGAAGATCATGGCAGCCATGGCAACTCACGGCCATGGCTGTTCTTGAAAGAGGTGCACGTTGATAATAAAGGCTTGCCTCTAAGGTAAGATCTAATCTTTTTTTTTTACATGGTTTGAAGATAATTTAAACTTGTAAAACTTGATAAATGGGTGTTGAAAATAAATGAATACATATGTTGATATTGGAGTATGAGTTGATCCGTGTAATGAGGCTGTTTTGCTTAAAGATGGTGAGTTGATTTTAAGTAACATTATGGTTGTTGTTATCATAAACGGTATCATAAAATAATGAAGAAATGAGATAGTTGAAATTAAAGTTGTGTTGATCATGTTGTTATCCTTATGGAATTAAAGGAATTGAAGATATGATTATGTCCATATGTTGTTGTTGGTATTTCTGTGTCAACAGGAGAGCAATTGGAAATTCGGGATAGGCGAATGTATAGGGGAAGTGCTGCCCGATTTTCGTTAAGTCTTTAGCTAATAGAAAACCCTAAATGAGAATACATAAGCTGAAATATAGGTTCTATAAGAAATGGGCTATAGATTTGTGGACTAGAAAATATAGTTACTAACGATAACATTACTTTTATATAAATAGGCTAAAAGAGCGACGAGGCGAAAAGGATTCACGAATAGTCGCTGACAGGTATGTAAAGCTGTCCTTTCTTTCTTTTGGCATGTCCTAGACGTAAGTGGTGAATGACATGAGCTTTGGGGTAATTCCATTCATAAGTTCCGAATATGATTCATGATTCTTATTCACTTCTTGATGTTAGAGCTTTTAAAGTAGTTAAGCTACTGCCCTCGAGCTTTCTATATGTTGGATAGTATAATCGTATGTATAAGTTTCTATTCCTAAAGGCTCTATAATGACTAATGTCCTTAACTTTCATGAGCTATCTCATATTGATTTGATACCCGTCCATGATCCCTGAGACTTTATTTGATATAGTTCTTAATGATATTCAAAGAGCACTGAATATGACTATCATCCTGAACTCAAGCGTTGATTAGTCTACTTATCTATTGAGTCTCAAAAGATGATTTATATGCATATGGTTACTCACTACTTTACTCGTGCATACTGTTGTTACATCTTTCACCGAGTCCCGGGCCGGGTATGTTATCGTGCACAGTGTCATTGCATTATTCACCGAGTCCCTTACTAAAGGGCCGGGTACGGTATATGATGATATGATGATATGATTATGACACCGAGTCCCCTGATGGGCCGGGTACGGCATACGTGTACACGACTTTATCCACCGAGTCCCTTATTAGAGGGCCGGGTACGGTATATTTATATGATGATATGATGGCATATGATGACTTTATTCACCGAGTCCCTCACTAGAGGGCCAGGTACGGTATACATATGTATAGGATGATATGATTAGGGCACCGAGTCCCATAATGGGCCGGGTACGGTATATGATAATGATATGTATGATTTGGTTTCGTAAGGCACAGGTACAGTGATTTATTGATTATCATACTTGTCTCCTGGAATCTCTATTTCAGTTATGATCCTTTTTACTGTATTTCATGCTTTATATACTCAGTACATATTCCGTACTGACCCCCTTTCCTCGGGGGGCTGCGTTTCATGCCCGCAGGTACAGATAGCCAGTTGGTGACCCCTCAGCATAGGACTCCTACTCAGCTGTTTTGGGAGAGCTCCGTTGTTCTGGAGCCCAGATTTTGGTACAGAACCTTTTGTTGTATATATGTGTTTTGTCCAGGGGTACGGCGGGGCCCTGTCCCTTCATATGCTATTGTTGTTACTCTTAGAGGTCTGTAGACATGTGTGTGGGTTATATGTATGTCACACCCTAATCTCGCTAGGGTGTGATGGGCACCCGACCCTTACTTAGGGCCGAGCGAACCCTCTGACTCTTGGTACACACATGATCTCCTTGGACCTTTAAATCAAATAAGCATGAAATACATAGTAAAGGCTTTCAGAAACCCTTTTTTTTCATCGTGCTCAAATCAAGTAGAATCTGTCATCAATGAAACTTGTAACATAAAACATAATGACACATCGGCTGGTGGAGCCGCTTACAATACTGACATTCTATTCCCACGACTCTGTCTGCAAAGTCTCTAGCATCTATCAGAAGTCATAACATATATACTCTGACTCGGCAACACTCCGGAAGGAAGTGGAGCTCGTCTAGCAATGTCCTTTACTCATCTGGGTGTACCTGCGTGGCATGAAACGCAGCCCCCGAAGAAAGGGGGTCAGTACAGAATATGTACTGAGCATGTAAGGCATGAAATGTAGTAAAGAGGATCATAGCTGAGACAGAGATTTACCAGAACAAACATGACTTTTAAAACATCAATACACTTGCCTTTTTAAATGAAAATCACGCATATCCACATCATATATCATGTATACATATAACGTGTCCTGGCCCTCCAGTGAGGGACTCAGTGGATAAAATCATACATGTACACATCATATATCATATATGCGTAACGTGTCCTGGCCCTCAAGTGAGGGACTCGGTGGATAAAATCATGCATGTCAACATCATATATCTTATATGCATATAACGTGTCCCGACCCTCTATTGCGGGTCTTGGTGAATGAAGTCATCATATGCCATCCTGGCCGCCATCCCCGTATCATCATATACATATACATATAACGTGACCCGGCCCGCAAGTGAGAGGGACTCGGTGAACAATGCAGGTGAGTACGCACGAGAAAGTATCCTGGCCCGGGACTCAGTGAAAGTTACATTGAGGCATGCACGAGCAGAGTAGTGAGAAACTATATGCACATAAATCAAGACTCGATAGATAAGTACACAAATCGACGCTTGAGGATCATAAACACGTTTCAAGTCAATCCGGTTTAGTATGAGAAAGTTATGGATACTTTTACCACAGAACCTCTACGAACGTTTCCAAAGCAATCCGAGACTGTATGCAAAAGTTAGAGACATTAATACTTACAGAACCCTTTTAGGGACATGAACTCTTTATACTTTACTCGTTATTCAACCATACAGTAAGCTCAACTATACCGCACGTACTCGTGTCAAGAAGTGAGTGAGAATCATAGACAAACTCTGAAACATATCAAATAGAGCTTCGAAAATCATAGATACGTATCAAAACCATATGAAGTAGCTTATAGAAATCAAGAATATTAGCCATCCTAGTGGCTCTAAGAATAGGAGTTTCTTTGAAATCATACATATACTTTGTCTGTTTGTTTCTCAAGGATCATGCCAAAAGAAAGAAAGGGTAAGCCTTACATACCTGCTCCACGTCCTATTGGCTACGCTTAATTGTCCAAGCTTGCTATCGCTAGTCTACATTCAAGAAGATTTACACAATCATCAAACACATCATCACACACTTGTCTTAGTCTTTCAAATAAATTCGTTTATAATCTGCCGAAATTTCGGCAGCATTTCCCCTGTAAATACACCATCCCCGAGAATCTAACTCGGCCAAATTATCAACAACAATACCCACAATAATATTTCCAACTTCAACAATTAATTCAAAATGCATTCTAATACTAGCAATCTTTTCTACACAATTCGACAACATTCCCTTTTCCATTCAAACCAACCACATACGATCAAGCCAACACCAATGCTCACTCATTTAAGTACTAATCCAAAACCATTCAAACAAGACTTAAAAACATTTCATACAATCCGCACAATGTTCAAAATAGCCCAACTAATATACCATTCCACCCGAAACTTCCCAACACCACCAAGAACAACAACAACACATTCTTTCCTTCCAAATTCATGAACCTCACCAACAATTTACATGCTAGCAACATTACTTTACATATATACAAGAAATGGTTTTAAAATCACATTAGCTTCTAAAACAACTCTCCAACACTTACAACTTCAACTAGAATCATTAAACTTTCATGTTCATCATAGAATCCATTACAACAACAACCAAAATACTAAGTAAAATCGATTCATTTTCTTCTACAACACACAACACCTACACGGCCACACACTACATACACACGGCCATAACATAACATCCATATTTTCATGAATTTTATCCATTTCTACATACTACAACATACACAACCATCCATAACATATAGAAAGAGGATTGAACCTTACCTTTTTCCACTTGTCTTCTTAACTTGGATAGGGTTGCTCCTTGCAAGAATGGATGGTTTACTTGCCCCAACAACTACTCCACGTTTAAGAGGACCTTCCAATTGGTGGGATTGCTAGAAGAAAATATATTTTTTTTTATCAAGATTTCAAGGTTCAATTTTTGTCACCTATGGCCGAATGGCCTTGTTCTTCTTTTTCTCTCCAAGTTTCTTGAAATTTCTAAGGTGAAGATGATAAATATGACTAATAAGTCATATATATATATATACATACATAATTCATCCATGTGGGCCAAGGCCCACCTCCATTTGGACGGCCACATGGCCCCTTTCATGAACTTTCTTGAAGTTTTGTGAAATTCCCATTTTGCCCCTAGCCTTCCACTATATTACCATGAACCACTTTGTGAATTTCCCTTTTTACCCTTAGCCTTTCTCAATATTTCCATACTAATAAACAAATTGTACATTAAAATAATTTTGGAAAATAGTCTTACCCTTAACTTACCACGACTACCTTGAAATATTCGAATGTATAAAATACGAGCTATAACAATGTATATATGTTGTCCAGCTGTGTTAGTAAGACTGATGTTTTGGGACGTTCCCACTCATAGTGGCAGCCTCGTCGGTTTGTATATATATATATATATATATATATATATATGTTTTGGGATGTTGTGTGTAGTGGCAGCCTTGCCGGCTTGCGTATATATATAGTTGGGACGTTCCCACATGCTATGACAGCCTTGTCGGCTTATATAATGTGTTATCTGTTGATAGTTGGGACTCCTCATGAGACAAGTTGCTTGATATATATATATATATATATATATATATATATATATATATTTGTGGGACAGTTCTGAGACTGTGTTGATCCTATGGGTTCCATATTATGTTTGGTTCTGGATCGATCATATAGCTAACAGGGGTGTATACGTATGTCCAGCTCGGGCACTAGTCACGGCCTACGGGATTGGGTCGTGACAACCATGTCCTCAGCCTGACTTTCTGGTTCTATTATGCTTAAATACGTCCATGAAATACGACCCGTATTTTACTATACGGACCGTAAACTGGGTTTACGACCACTGTGCACTTCAACTACTGTTCATTTCGGATAAGATTTTAAGTCATTAAAAAGGAGACCCAAGCTCATTAATTCATTTCATTTCCACGTTACTTCTCTCTAGAAACCTCTAGAATATTCTCCACTCTTCATCTACACGAAAACAAAGGAAATCAAAGATCAATATCAAGAATATAAGTGAATCAAGTGTATGACACCCATCAAAGTTCATCCAAGTTAAGAAATTTCAAGAGAAGTAAACTAAGGTTTTGGTTCAAGAAGAGTAATACCACTCAAGGCTTGTTCCTACAATATCTAAGGTAAGTTTTATGGAATTTACATATTATTTAGGGTATGGAAGAGTTGGAACACTTGGATTATGGAAGGATGTAAGAAATAGGTCATGAAAGTGTGAATAGTCGCACTGTTGAGTAAAGGTTTGAATTGAGCCATGATCATTTATAATCTGTGATTATGAAAATGTTATGAATGACATTTAGAACATGGAATAAGTATCCTCTGTGAGAAAAATGCAACGATGAACCATTGCCATGATTATGGAGAAATTGAAGACAAATTATGAAATACAAATATTGTAAACGAACGATGAGTGTTGTCTATCATATTGAGAATGTTGTTATGAACGTTTGAGAGTTGATATAGAATATGGGAAGAGTTGTATAAACGAAGGAAATGCTGTCCAATTTTCTCTAGCGTTAGTAAGCCGTTCTTATAATTGTTAGCTAATGTCGATATGAATTCTTTTGAAGGTAGAACATATGCACTAAAGGAGGACAAGCAAGCGATAGATTAGTAAAGGACAAAGGTATGTGAGGCTAGTCCTTTCTTTCTAATGGCATGAATCCTAAAGCATGATTTCCTATTTTCTTCATGAGTTCCTACATTTCGGAAAGCAAAAAGTCTATGTCCATGAATAGCTATACAAGATAAGAGATATACTATGAGTCCTATAATGATGATGATGAGTTAAAGTATAGAGATTCTAAAATGTATGATATGATGATCCTATAATGTTAACGACATCATTTATTGCTTACACTCACCTTATCTACTAATTCCTTCAAGGTGAGGCCAAATATCAATGAATACTCCATAATGAAATCGGGGGATCACGACCTTACGTCACCCCGATAAAGTATAGTTGTTCTTGAGCCTTATAAATGTACTATGATAAGCATATCATGACGAGCATACCATGATGAGCATATTATAATGATGATATACACCACACCTATATGGCCGGGCAGTCACCGCTAAGGCGGGCAACGTATACACCATGGCAAGATGGCATGGGCAGACACCACTAGTGGGCGGCATGAGATGATACCCCGGACGCGGGAGGCCTGGACGCAGGCTAATGTTATGATTATCACACCGTTCCGATATGGACGAGCAGCTTATACATTATAACACCATACTTATATGGACGGGAAACTTATATATACTTATGCATACATGACACGATGATGATTATGAGTAAGCCAGCATGCATTATTTCCCTTATACCTGACAGTCAGATACAGGTGTTCCATATTGATACTTCTTTTATATCATTGTCTTATTTTATTGTTTATGCCTCTCATACTCAGTACAATATTCGTACTGACGTCTGTTTTCTTTGGACGCTGTGTTCATTCCCACAGGTAGATAGGGAGGAGAGCTTGACCCAGATCCGTAGTAGCTGCTAGCTGATTGAAAGCACTCATTTGTTCCGGAGGTGCTTGATTATTCTTTTGTGTATATTCATGTACATATATTTTTGGGCATGACGGGGTATTGTCCCATCCTTGTGTTTAGCACTCCAGTAGAGGCTCGTAGATACGCAGTGTGGGTTAGATGGTCACACGAGATGTTATTATGTATAAATATTATTTTGATGGCCGAGAGGCATATGTACATAAAGTATTTATGTTTCCATATGAAATATGATTTTCCTACAATTTGAGTATAAATGTAATAAAAGAGCACTAACTGAGCATGATGAGGAATAGAACGAGTGATGCTCGGTGGTTAGCCCCGGGTACCCGTCGCGGCCCCTAGCTGGGTCGTGACAAAAGTTGTATCAGAGCGGTTCAGTCCTAGGAAGTGTCTACGAGCCGTGTCTAGTAGAGTCTTGTTTATGGTGTGTTGCGCGCCACATCAATAAACAAGAGGCTACAGGGCATTTAGGAAAAATTACCATCTTTCTTCCTATGAGATCGTGTGATAGAGCCATGTATAAGATTTTATCCTCCCTAATAGTGTGTTGTGATTCCAGAAATGCCGCCAAAGGGAAAAGCTACAGCCGCCCAGAAGGGCAAGACTACGACAAAGAGGCGGGTGGAAAGAGAGCCTCTGATGAATGTAGAAGAGGGAGAGTCACATAATGAGGCCCTATCTAATACTTCTTCCGCCCCACCTAATGTGGAAGGACAAGGAGGAGCTCCATCTCCAATTCCTCCACCAGTTGCTTCGGGTCAACAAGTGATCGAGGCCATTCAGTTATTGACACAGTTGGTTGCCGCCCAGGCATAACGGCAAAATGCGGGCCCAAGTGATCAGTCAGCCAGTACTAGAGCTCGTGATTTCATGACTGTAAATCCTCCGGAGTTCTTCAGGTCGAAGCCGGATGAAAATCCACAAGGCTTTATTGATGAGATGTTGAGGACCCTAAGGATTATTCATGCCTCTGAGACTGAATCCGTGGAGTTGGCATCTTATAGACTCCGGGACGTGGTAGTCTTATGGTATAATAACTGGGTATTATCGAGAGGAGAAAATGCGCCTCCTCCGGTTTGGCAAGAATTTGTAGATGCTTTCATTCGTCATTACTTGCCACCCGAGGTCCACCGAGCTAGAGCGGATAGATTCCTAAATTTGAGGCAAGGAAACATGAGTGCCCGGGAGTATAGCCTTCTTTAATTCATTGGCTAGGCATGCCCCGACTATGGTGGCCGACATGGGAGACCCGGTACATAGATTCGTGAGTGGCTTAGGGCCACATTTATTCAAAGATTGCTTGACAGCTTCGCTACAAGATGGGATGGATATTTTCCGGATACAGGCTCATGCTCATAATTTAGAGGGGCGACAACAACCACAAACAAGTGATCGTGATAGTGATAGAAGACAAATCAAGAGGGCCAGATCTATGGGAATAGGCAGTGATTATAGAGGGGGATCAAGGCAGACATATTCTAGGCACTCAGGCCAGTCGGTGACGAGTGCACCCCCTCGAATCGCAGGTAGGAGATTTGATCGCTCCTTCCGTTCAGGACAGGGCCAGAGTTCGAGGGCCTCAGATTCCCAGTTCAGGGAAGATTATAGATAGAGGAGACCCCCCATACCGCGATGCAGCCAGTGCGGTAGATTACATTCCGGACAGTGTCGCCAGGGTTAGGATGCTTGCTATGCTTGTGGCCAGGTTGGGCACATGATAAGGGATTGCCCGTCGTTGGGTGGTAGAGTTGGTATTCAGCCCACAGGTTCAGCAGCTGGTTCATCCTCAGTGCGCCCGGTGGGGCATACTCCCCAGATGTCACCAAGTCGAGGTAGAGGCAGAGGGGCAGCATCTACTTCAGGTGCCACTCAGCCCCGTGTATGTGCTTTAGCCGGACGACAGGATCTTGAGTCCTCCCCGGATGTGGTTACAGGTACATTGTCTATATTCTCCCGTGACATATATTCACTAATTGATCCGGGTTCTACTCTTTCTTATATTACTCAATATGTTGCCGGTTGTATTGGGGTGAAACCTGAGCCAATTAAACCTTTTGAGGTATCTGCTCCGGTTGGTGATCCTGTGATAGCAAAATGAGTGTATAAAAGTTGTGTAATTGTGATATGTGATCGCCAGACTAAAGATGATTTAATTGAACTCGAAATGTTGGATTTCGATGTAATTATAGGTATGGATTGGTTGGCATCATGTTATGCTAATGTTGGTTGCCGAACGAAAGCGGTTCGATTCCAATTTCCGGGAGAGCCCGTGCGTGAATGGAAGGGTAATACAGCATCTCCAAAGGGTAGGTTTATTTCCTACCTTAAGGAAAGAAAGATGGTAGCAAAAGGCTATATTTATCATCTAGTCCGAGTACATGACACCAAGGCAAATTCGCCAACTTTTCAATCTGTTCCGGTAGTGAGTGAATTTCCGGATGTATTTCCAGATGAGCTTCTAGGTCTTCCTCCAGAAAGAGAGATTGACTTTGCCATTGATGTGTTGCCGGACACCAAGCCTATTTCTATTCCTCCTTATCGAATGGCTCCGGCAGAATTGAACGAGCTAAAGGTGCAGTTGAAAGATTTGCTTGAAAAGGGGTTTATCAGACCCAGTTCGTCTCCGTGGGGAGCACCAGTCTTGTTTGTGAGAAATAAAGACGGATCCCTACGAATGTGCATCAATTATAGGCAATTAAACAAGATGACCATAAAGAACAAATATCCTCTTCCGAGGATTGATGATTTATTTGATCAGCTACAGGGTGCCAAATGGTTTTCAAAAATAGATTTGAGATCGGGTTATCATCAAGTGAGAGTTAGAGAAGCGGCTATTCCTAAAACAACCTTTAGAACGAGATATGGCCACTATGAGTTCCGGGTGATGTCGTTTGGATTAACTAATACTCCGGTCGTGTTCATGAATTTAATGAACAACGTATTCAGGCCTCTCTTGGATTTGTTTGTGATAGTATTTATTGATGATATTTTGGTGTATTCTCGCATAGAATCAGAACATGCAGATCATTTGCAAATTGTTCTTGGAATTCTTCGAGCCCGGGAATTATATGCAAAATTTTCAAAGTGCGAGTTTTGGCTGAATTCTGTAACATTTCTGGGCCATGTTATTTCAGATGATGGAATTCGAGTCGACACTCAGAAAATTGAAGCTGTGAAGACTTGGCCAAGGCCTACGACGCCTACAGAAGTTCGTAGTTTTCTGGGATTGGCAGGTTATTATAGGAGATTCGTAGAGGGATTTTCATCTATTTCAGCCCCATTGACGAAGCTAACCCATAAGTCAGCTAAATTCCAATGGAGCGATGCTTGTGAACGCAGCTTCCAAGAGTTGAAAGACAGATTGACCTCAACACTGGTCTTAACACTTCCAGAAGGGTCAGATGGCTATGTTGTGTATTGTGATGCTTCCAGTGTTGGACTAGGATGTGTATTGATGCAACATGGTAGGGTTGTTGCATATGCTTCGAGGAAACTGCGGAAATATTAAAAGAACTATCCAACTCATGACCTAGAATTGGCTGCGGTTATTCATGCCTTAAAAATGTGGAGAAATGACTTGTATGGTGTGCACGTTGATATATATACAGATCACAAAAGTCTTCAGTACATTTTCAAGCAAAAGGAGTTGAACCTGCGGCAAAGGCGGTGGTTAGAATTACTGAAAGATTATGATGTTAGCATTTTATACCACCCCGGAAAAGCGAATGTAGTAGCTGATGCGCTTAGCCGCCGATCAATGGGCAGTATGTGCGAAGTTCCTCCAAAAAAGAAAGAGATGGTTCGTGAGCTCTGTCAACTAGCTAATCTTGGAGTGCGTGTAATCGATTCGGGTAATGTGGGGATTAGTATCAATGATCCCACAATTTCGTCCTTGGATATAGAAGTGAAAGAACCGCAATATGAAGATCCTCAATTGTGTCATTACAGAGACACATCTCATGGAAAAGAGAAGTCTTCATTTGAAGTTTCTATGGATGGAATTCTTCGATACCGAGGCAGGTTATGTGTGCCGAGTGTAGCAGAATTGCGCCGACGAATTCTAGAAGAAGCACATTGTTCTCGGTATTCTATTCACCCAGGTGCAGCCAAAATGTATCATGATCTCAAGATGATGTATTGGTGGGATGGCATGAAGAGAGAAATAGCAGAATTTGTAGCACAATGTCCAAATTGCCAACAAGTAAAGATCGAGCATAAAAAACCAGGAGGCTTATTGCAAGCAATGGAAATCCCTACTTGGAAATGGGAAGTAATCAACATGGATTTTATCATGGGGTTACCTCGTTCCCGTGGCAAGTATGATTGTATATGGGTGATCGTGGATAGATTGACGAAAGAAGCCCATTTTCTTCCAGTTAGAACCATGTACTCAGCAGAAGACTATGCCAGGTTGTATCTCAAAGAAATTGTGCGACTCCATGGTATACCATTATCTATTATCACAGATAGAGGAGCACAGTTTACAGCCAAATTCTGGAAGTCCTTTCAAGAAGGTCTGGGCACTCAAGTGAAGCTTAGCACGGCATTTCATCCACAGACTGATGGACAAGCCGAACGTACTATTCAGACCTTGGAAGATATGCTACGAGCATGTGTGCTGGATTTCGGTGGTAGTTGGGATGATTATTTACCGTTAATCGAATTTGCATACAACAATAGCTACCATTCCAGCATTCAAATGGCCCCATACGAAGCTTTATATGGGAGGAAATGTAGGTCTCCAATTGGATGGTTCGAAACAGGAGAAGTGCAATGGGTAGGCCCTGAATTGATTCAGCAAGCGGTGGAAAAAGTTAAGGTGATTCGAGATCGACTGCTGACAGCCCAAAGTCGCCAGAAGTCTTATGCGGACAATCGCCGACGAGACTTGGAATTCCAGGCTGATGATTGGGTATTTTTGAAAGTATCGTCAATAAAAGGGGTGATGAGATTTGGCAAGAGAGGGAAGTTCAGTCCTAGATATATTGGACCCTATAAAATTATCCGCAAGGCGGGTCATGTCGCCTATGAATTGGACTTGCCTTCGGAGCTTGAATCAGTCCATCCAGTCTTCCATGTTTCGATGCTCTGCAAGTGTGTTGGAGATCCCACAAAGATTGTCCCGATAGATGATGTGAAAGTAACAGAAAAGCTAACCTATGAAGAAGTGCCTATTGCTATTCTAGACAGGCAACTGCGGAGACTTTGAAAAAAAGGAGTAGCTTCAGTGAAACTCTTGTGGCGAAACAACAACCGAGAAGAAATGACTTGGGAAGCGGAAGAGAGTATGAAGTCCAAGTACCCGCATTTATTCCAACCCCCAGAAGAGATTTAAAGTGAGACACTAACACTATGAGGTATGTATGCTTCCTTTCTATGCTTATGGGTCGTATGTGGCCAATTTATGTGCTATTGTGTTGTGGCTTTGTGAGGCAATAATATTATGAGTTGTTGTGACAGGATGGTAGTGTCATATTAAAGGGGAAACTCTGGCGAAATTTTTCTAGAATCCCCAATGACTTAACATTCGAGGACGAATGCTCCAAAAGGGGGGAAGAATGTTACACCTCGAAAATTTCCCCGTGAATGTACAGTGAATAGACTAACGAAAAATATGAGTATACGATGTTTTAATAAGAAGAGAACGACGTTTGTCGACCCTAAGCAAGATTTCAGAGGCAATTGCAATAAGAGATAGGTTATGCTCCACAATGACTAATTATAGGTTCTGAAGACGTGAAAGTTGCAGATTTGCACTTCGGCCCAGTCGATCGTAAAATGAAATACGGACCGTAAAGTAGTTTACGGGCCATAAACTTCCATGTCATATTTCAACTTCAAAAACTTCGACTTTCTGTCAAATGCTCGAATGGTTAAAGACGACTTGAAATACGGACCGTAAACTAGAATATGGACCGTAAACTGAGTTCATAAATCACCATGTCCTCAGCCTGACTTTCTGGTTCTATTATGCTTAAATACGTCCATGAAATATGGCCCGTATTTTACTATACGGACCGTAAAATGGGTTTACGACCACTGTGCACTTCAACTCCTGTTCATTTCGAATCAGATTTTAAGTCATTAAAAAGGAGACCCAACTCATTAATTCATTTCATTTCCACGTTACGTCTCTCTAGAAACCTCTAGAATATTCTCCACTCTTCATCTACAAGAAAACAAAGGAAATCAAAGATCAATTTGAAGAATTTAAGTGAATCAAGTGTATGACACCCATCAAAGTTCATCCAAGTTAAGAAATTTCAAGAGAAGTAAACTAGGGTTTTGGTGCAAGAAGAGTAATACCACTCAAGGCCTGTTCCTACAACATCTAAGGTACGTTTTATGGAATTTACATGTTATTTAGGGTATGGAAGAGTTGGAACACTTGGATTATGGAAGGATGTAAGAAATGGGTCATGAAAGTGAATAGTAGCACTGTTGAGTAAAGGTTTGAATTGAGCCATGATCATTGATAATCTGTGATTATGAAAATGTTATGAATGACATTTAGAACATGGAATAAGTATCCTGTGTGAGAAAAATGCAACGATGAACCATTTCCATGATTATGGAGAAATTGAAGACAAATTATGAAATACGGATATTGTAAACGAACGATGAGTGTTATCTATCATATTGAGAATGTTGTTATGAACGTTTGAGAGTTGATATAGAATATGGGAAGAGTTGAATAAACAAAGGAAATGCTGTCCAATTTTCTCTAGAGTTAGTAAACCGTTCTTATAATTGTTAGCTAATGTCGATACAAATTCTTTTGAAGGTAGAACTGTCACGACCCAAACCCCGTGGGCCGCGACTGGTACCCTACCTGGGTACCCATACGTACCTACCTGATCGAATTCGAACCATACAGATTTTTTTTTTCAAAACAGAAGTACAGAGGTAGGCCGATACAAATACGGCACGCGCGTAACATACGTATATATACATATATACCTGAACATACAGACATTTACAAGTAAGCCGGCAAGGCTAACATACAGACGAAACCCGTAACCCACACATCTATCTACAGGCCTCTACAGACATACAGAATCATATGACGGGACAGGGCCCCGCCGTACCCAGAATATACAGACATACGGAGTACACAAAGACAGAAGGTATATACCAAAGATATATGCTCCGAGTCAAAGGAGCTCTTCAAGTAGCAGAGTCGGAACCCTACGCGGGCGGCGTATCACCTGGTGCGTCTGTACCTGCGGGCATGTAGCGCAGCCCCCGAAGAACGGGGGTCAGTACGAAAAATGTACCGAGTATGTAAAGCAGAAACATAACAGATATAACATAGTCCGAACCGGAGTCACAGAAATATAACGGACAGAACCATAAATCAGACTGACGGACAGAATTGTGATCCAGACAGACATACAGAATCGTGTTCCATACAAATAAACAGAATTATAGTTCGGACAGACAGACGGAATCATAATATAGACAGACGAGCAGAATCTGAATCCATACGGACATACAGAATCAGAAGCCATACGGACAGACAGCAATAGTCATAGCACAGACGGACAGACAGTAGTGTGTCGGATAGAATTATGCATGCAGAGTAGCACAGAGTCATACAAAATCATACAGAGGCGTGTGATTTACCAATACAGATAGCACACGCATATATTTTCATACAGATCCCGGCCCTGTCTGGGGGCGCGGTAACAGAACCCGGCCCTCTTAGTACGGGACGCGGTGGACAGACAGAATCAAATCAGATCATATGCCATCCTGGCCGCCATCCCCATACACAGATCATACAGACATACAGATCCCGGCCCGTACGCCGAGGGACGCGGTGAACAATGCAGAGAAAATATGCACGATAACAGAACCTGGCCCGGGTCGCAGTGAAAGAATGCATTGAGACAGACACGAATCGATAAATGAGAAACCACCTACCTACAGACTCAACATACAGACTCGATCAATCAGAAGGGTGCCAAACGGCGAGCCAAAATCAGAATATCCAGATAGTATGCATAGCACGCGCTCATACCCTAGTTAGGAAGGCACGACAGATTATCAGAATGGGATGCTCGGATGTTCAGAAATCATAATATATAAATTACACAAAATTATCCATAACATTCACAAAATAATAGTTCAGAAGTTTTTAGAGAAAATCGGACCCATAACAGAAGTATTTAAAACCGTACCGGACGTATCGGGCCTTGTGGGCCCACCTCGGACCAACCCGAGGCTACATACGTAAATTATCGATGATTGACCTTATGAGGTCGCCCATACTCATTCGGAAGTGTTCCGACTCCGTTTGGGGAAGTTTTGCACAAAAATCTTACTTTAAGGGCAATTTGCAAGAAAAAGGGTTCAATTGAATTGAAGGAATTGGAGCGGTTTTCCGTCTCGAATTCCGGAAAACGGAGTCGGACCTAAGGCTCGCGGCCAAGCCTATCACATCCAGAACATGCCTAGGAACGCAAAGAAATGCTTCACATACCTCGATGGCTCCTTATGCTCGCTTGGCGTTACTCCAAATTTCGTCCAAAATCTGGAAATGGTCAAGTTTACCATTTGGTTAGTTTCATTCTTTCAATACTCCAAACTTAAACATACTTGCCTACCGAAATTTCGGCAGCATTTCCTCTGTATATATGACATCCCCAAAAGTTATAACACAGCCAAACAACCAACACAACCCAAAAACAATAGTCATAACAACAACAAGTAGTTCGAAACACATAATAGGGCACAATTTGCCAACTTTCCTTATAACTTAACACCTTTCATTCCGACCTCATATTTCCAAACCAAACTTATTATTTTCGTATTCATTACCTACCAAAGTCATTCCAACATACGTCGGAGGCATATCTTATCATTTTCACACGATATACAAACTTTCCATTAAAGCCACTACTTATCCAATTTTTTTTTCCGACCTTCAACATACAAGTTCATCAACACATTTTTACATTCCAAATTCATTATCCTTGATTATACTTTCAAGAAATCACGCTAACGCGACATACATTCCGACGACAACCTAACCAACAGCTTCTTTGTTTTCCCTTAACCATTATCCTTTAATCTACTTCACAAAGCCGTAACACAATTAGCATACACACAAAGATCAAATTCATGGCCATACTTAATACCATACCACACGGCCTACATACTACATTTTCCAATTCTCTCTAATTCATCCCACTTTCCTTTCTAATACAATTTCCACCATACTACAACTAACTTACACAAGAATTCAAACCATTCAAGACATGCAATACATATATATGCATTCGGCCACACCCACATTTCTCAACATACAAAATTTTCCATGTTTTTCCTTCATTCACACATACTACAACACACATATATCATTTTAAACATAACCAAAGCATGGAATCCTTACCTTTCTTCAAGTTCTTCACTTGGGGTTGAAGTTGTTTTCTTGCCAAAATATTTATATCAACTTGTAGATAATCTTGTGCTTAGCAATAATCTCTCAAGAGAGGAACTTTTTAAACCCAAGAATTGGCTCCAAAAATTTTTTCTTTCTTTTCCTTTTCTTTCTCTCTTCCACCCGAATTGGCTCTCTCTCTCTCTCTTTCTATTTCTTTGTTCTTGCTAAATGTTTCTTGAACCTTCTCAATAATTATCCAATGCATATATAATTTCCCATGGAATTTAATTATTCCATGGGCTTGGACTTAGGGTGGCCGGTTGGGCCCCTTAAGTTGGGCCTTTTGCTTCATTTTTTTTTTTTTGAGCCCAATGGCTAAATTTTTTTATTCTTTTTTTTTTTTGTAATTCATGGAACAAGTTTCAAAAATTCCAATTGTTGCCCTTGGCCACCTTTCGTAATTCCACACCATTGTGTTCATACCCTACACATCCATACCAAGAAATGTCCAATTGTGGCCTTATTCATCACAAGTCCATTTATCTTGAATTTTTCGAATAAACCAAAAATGTCGGATGTAACATTCTCCCCCCCTTTAGAACATTCGTCCTCGAATGTTAAATTAACCTTGTGGGGCGCTATACTACTCCGGGAGGGTTCTCTTTATAGTCGTCCTTTGCTGACTTTCCGACATGGCTTGTTTACCAATATTATGAGGTAACTTTTCACATCACAGATTCAGATGCCTTCATAATATATCTTCTCGTGCCCCACGCAATCGTCGAACCATAAGCTATATTCTTGCAACTGACGAACGCTTTCCAGACGTCATAGTCCGTATCATTTCTTGTTACACTCTGGAGATTTCTACCACATCGATATAATCCCACTTCATTCCAGACACTTCTTACCAACAGATTCAGGACCGGAACCGAACGCGTAGAAGCATATCGGACGGATTCGTAGTCAAGGTCAGGGGCCCGGAAGTATGTCAGACAGACCTGAGATCGGAGTCAGACGTATAAAAAGGTATCGGACGGGTTTCGAAATCGGAATCAGGCTTACAGAAATGTATCATACAGAGTCGCACTTAGAATCAGACATGCGGAGATATATCAGACAGACATGCGATCGAAATTAGACGTACAGAGGCACACCAGACGGATTTATATCCAGAGTCAGACATACAGAGGTGTGTCAGACAGATTCGTAATCGGAGTTAATCGTACAGAGATACGTCAGACAGGCACATATTCAGAATCAATCATACAAATCGTCTTGGGTGTCGCTTATCGACTTTTTCAAGGATTCTGCTTATTTGCCCTTCTTATCTCTCTTCTTCCCTACTATCCATACACTCTTTCCTTTTACAACCATCGTCATACCAAACTAACTTATGAGGTCATTGGGCTTTCTCTATCCCCTAACAACATTCGGGTCGTTGCTGACTGTTACCCAGATTCGCTCAATTTCGAGCGGTATCGCCCCTTTTCTTTTTGCCCATTTAATCCGCGTCGGACTGTGTGGTTGTTGTAAAGGCACTAATTACCCCACACATTCTCCTTTACTTTAGATTACCCCAAATTTTCATTTATGTCCACCACACCTACACTTGTGCAGAACTTTGCATTACTTCCCAGGGGGTTACCCATCTCAGAATTGCTCTGGCCTGAGCACGCTTAACTCTGAAACTTTCATGCATTTCGACACGTTAGGGCTAATATAATTTCGTCGATCGCCCCTCACGACCTTTGTCACGAAATTTTTGAGTAACTCTGGGTCTTCGCAGATTTTCGGAAAAATTTTGGTAGCGGGTCCCACCCCCGGCTAAGTCATACCATCACCATATTGCTTTTCTGAATCTCGGTATCCACCAAATTAACATCTATCTTACTATTTCTAGTACCCAGAAGTGTAAGATCACGTAATTCAGCAAAACACAAAATTATCCATACATACATTTCTCAAAAGGGATTTGCTGGCGTACCTGGGCGTGCACTCGAAGACGCTCCTGGGTCTTGCCGGCCGGTTAAAGCAAACACGCGGTTCGAAGGACCGCTGTAACCAGAAGCTGCACCTCGTCCTCTGCCACGACCCGCTGGCGCTGGTGCTGGTGCCGGTGCTCCTCGCCCCGCAGGGCGCATGGCTGCTGAAGGAGAAGATGAGCCTGCAACGGACCCAGCAGGCCGGGCTGAACCCGAACTGCCCTTAAGTGGGCACTCTCTGACTCGATGGTCTGGGCTCCCACAAAAATAACAAGCGCCCGTAGCGCGGTAGCACTCCCCCGGGTGGGATCTCCCACAGTAAGAACACGGGGGTATGGGTGGCCTCGACTGACCGGTGCCTCTAGAGCTCTGTCCTGCGAACTGTGGGGGCGTACTGTAGGCTGGCTGGGACGAGTACCTGTTACCCTGCCGCTGGGAAGGCTCGACCTGGAACCCCTCTGAATACCCAGCCGATCTGGCCCTCTTAGGCCGGCCCCTGTCGTAACTCCTATCAGGCCGACGTTCCCTACGTCGGTCCTCCATGCCCTGGGCGTGTGCCTGCACCCGGGCTACATGCATCCCTGGCTGAGCAGCCACAGCCAAACAACCATCAATCAGATAAGAGTCCAGTCCCATCACAGACCTGTGCACCCTGTCGGCCATCTCAGCTACTATGGTGGGTGCATACCTAGCCAGTGAATCAAACTCTAGGCTGTACTCGCGAACACTTCTACCATTCTGCCTCAAATTCAAGAACCGATCAACCCTAGCTCTTCGTAGCTCTGGTGGTAGAAAATGGTCAAGAAAGGCCTTAGCAAATTCGGCCCATACTGCTGGGGGCGCATCGTCGCCCCTGGAGAGCTGCCAAGACTCATACCAATTTGCTGCCACCTCATACAATCGATACGAAGCCAACTCCACAGACTCAGTCGGCGATGCCTTAATCAATCGCAGTGTGCTCTCCATCTTTCTGATGAACTCCTGGGGGTCCTCCTCAGATTTTGTCCCGGAGAATTCTGGAGGACTACATGTCAAAAACTCGCGAGCCCTGGAGCTCTCATACCTGTCCGCACGACCACCCCCTAATCCATGCCTACGAACCTGCTCCGCCATTAGTGTGGTCAATAACTGAACCGCATCTCGCATGGCCCTACTCTCCGCCCCTGCCGGTGGAGCTGGAGGCTCGGGCGCTGGAACCTCAGGAGCCTGCGGTGGAGCCGTCTCCCGATTAGCAGCTCCTGCTGCTCTGATATCCTCTCGCGAGGGGGGTGTAATAGACCCAGACGACGGGGGCACATCCTCGAGTGCAGGCTGACCACTGGCCCTGGTAACCCTCGGGGCCTGGCTAGTCTCTCCTGCTTCAATCCTCGCCTTGCCCTTCTGGGCGGCTGTTGCCTTCCTCGGAGGCATCGCTGAAACATGGCAGATCGTTAGGAGAGGATCATCCTATTAATACAGTTCTATTGCACGATCTAAGAATCCAAAGAAGGGTAACATCCTAAATGCCCTGTAGCTTCCTGTTTATAGATGTGGTGCACAACACATCGATAAACAAGACTCTACTAGACACGGCCTGTAGACATACCGAGGACTAACCGCTCTGATACCACTTTTGTCACGACCCAAACCCCGTGGGCCGCGACTGGTACCCTACCTGGGTACCCATACGTACCTACCTGATCGAATTCGAACCATACAGATTTTTTTTTCAAAACAGAAGTACAGAGGTAGGCCGATACAAATACGGCACGCGCGTAACATACGTATATATACATATATACCTGAACATACAGACATTTACAAGTAAGCCGGCAAGGCTAACATACAGACGAAACCCGTAACCCACACATCTATCTACAGGCCTCTACAGACATACAGAATCATATGACGGGACAGGGCCCCGCCGTACCCAGAATATACAGACATACGGAGTACACAAAGACAGAAGGTATATACCAAAGATATATGCTCCGAGTCAAAGGAGCTCTTCAAGTAGCAGAGTCGGAACCCTACGCGGGCGGCGTATCACCTGGTGCGTCTGTACCTGCGGGCATGTAGCGCAGCCCCCGAAGAACGGGGGTCAGTACGAAAAATGTACCGAGTATGTAAAGCAGAAACATAACAGATATAACATAGTCCGAACCGGAGTCACAGAAATATAACGGACAGAACCATAAATCAGACTGACGGACAGAATTGTGATCCAGACAGACATACAGAATCGTGTTCCATACAAATAAACAGAATTATAGTTCGGACAGACAGACGGAATCATAATATAGACAGACGAGCAGAATCTGAATCCATACGGACATACAGAATCAGAAGCCATACGGACAGACAGCAATAGTCATAGCACAGACGGACAGACAGTAGTGTGTCGGACAGAATTATGCATGCAGAGTAGCACAGAGTCATACAAAATCATACAGAGGCGTGTGATTTACCAATACAGATAGCACACGCATATATTTTCATACAGATCCCGGCCCTGTCTGGGGGCGCGGTAACAGAACCCGGCCCTCTTAGTACGGGACGCGGTGGACAGACAGAATCAAATCAGATCATATGCCATCCTGGCCGCCATCCCCATACACAGATCATACAGACATACAGATCCCGGCCCGTACGCCGAGGGACGCGGTGAACAATGCAGAGAAAATATGCACGATAATAGAACCTGGCCCGGGTCGCAGTGAAAGAATGCATTGAGACAGACACGAATCGATAAATGAGAAACCACCTACCTACAGACTCAACATACAGACTCGATCAATCAGAAGGGTGCCAAACGGCGAGCCAAAATCAGAATATCCAGATAGTATGCATAGCACGCGCTCATACCCTAGTTAGGAAGGCACGACAGATTATCAGAATGGGATGCTCGGATGTTCAGAAATCATAATATATAAATTACACAAAATTATCCATAACATTCACAAAATAATAGTTCAGAAGTTTTTAGAGAAAATCGGACCCAAAACAGAAGTATTTAAAACCGTACCGGACGTATCGGGCCTTGTGGACCCACCTCGGACCAACCCGAGGCTACATACGTAAATTATCGATGATTGACCTTATGAGGTCGCCCATACTCATTCGGAAGTGTTCCGACTCCGTTTGGGGAAGTTTTGCACAAAAATCTTACTTTAAGGGCAATTTGAAAGAAAAAGGGTTCAATTGAATTGAAGGAATTGGAGCGGTTTTCCGTCTCGAATTCCGGAAAACGGAGTCGGACCTAAGGCTCGCGGCCAAGCCTATCACATCCAGAACATGCCTAGGAACGCAAAGAAATGCTTCACATACCTCGATGGCTCCTTATGCTCGCTTGGCGTTACTCCAAATTTCGTCCAAAATCTGGAAATGGTCAAGTTTACCATTTGGTTAGTTTCATTCTTTCAATACTCCAAACTTAAACATACTTGCCTACCGAAATTTCGGCAGCATTTCCTCTGTATATATGACATCCCCAAAAGTTATAACACAGCCAAACAACCAACACAACCCAAAAACAATAGTCATAACAACAACAAGTAGTTCGAAACACATAATAGGGCACAATTTGCCAACTTTCCTTATAACTTAACACCTTTCATTCCGACCTCATATTTCCAAACCAAACTTATTATTTTCGTATTCATTACCTACCAAAGTCATTCCAACATACGTCGGAGGCATATCTTATCATTTTCACACGATATACAAACTTTCCATTAAAGCCACTACTTATCCAATTTTTTTTTCCGACCTTCAACATACAAGTTCATCAACACATTTTTACATTCCAAATTCATTATCCTTGATTATACTTTCAAGAAATCACGCTAACGCGACATACATTGCGACGACAACCTAACCAACAGCTTCTTTGTTTTCCCTTAACCATTATCCTTTAATCTACTTCACAAAGCCGTAACACAATTAGCATACACACAAAGATCAAATTCATGGCCATACTTAATACCATACCACACGGCCTACATACTACATTTTCCAATTCTCTCTAATTCATCCCACTTTCCTTTCTAATACAATTTCCACCATACTACAACTAACTTACACAAGAATTCAAACCATTCAAGACATGCAATACATATATATGCATTCGGCCACACCCACATTTCTCAACATACAAAATTTTCCATGTTTTTCCTTCATTCACACATACTACAACACACATATATCATTTTAAACATAACCAAAGCATGGAATCCTTACCTTTCTTCAAGTTCTTCACTTGGGGTTGAAGTTGTTTTCTTGCCAAAATATTTATATCAACTTGTAGATAATCTTGTGCTTAGCAATAATCTCTCAAGAGAGGAACTTTTTAAACCCAAGAATTGGCTCCAAAAATTTTTTCTTTCTTTTCCTTTTCTTTCTCTCTTCCACCCGAATTGGCTCTCTCTCTCTCTCTTTCTATTTCTTTGTTCTTGCTAAATGTTTCTTGAACCTTCTCAATAATTATCCAATGCATATATAATTTCCCATGGAATTTAATTATTCCATGGGCTTGGACTTAGGGTGGCCGGTTGGGCCCCTTAAGTTGGGCCTTTTGCTTCATTTTTTTTTTGAGCCCAATGGCTAAATTTTTTTATTCTTTTTTTTTTTTGTAATTCATGGAACAAGTTTCAAAAATTCCAATTGTTGCCCTTGGCCACCTTTCGTAATTCCACACCATTGTGTTCATACCCTACACATCCATACCAAGAAATGTCCAATTGTGGCCTTATTCATCACAAGTCCATTTATCTTGAATTTTTCGAATAAACCAAAAATGTCGGATGTAACAAGAACGTATGCACTAAAGGAGGACAAGCAAGCGATAGATTAGTAAACTACAAAGGTATGTGAGGCTAGTCCTTTCTTTCTAATGGAATGAATCCTAAAGCATGATTTCCTATTTTCTTCATGAGTTCCTACATTCCGGAAAGCAAAAAGTCTATGTCCATGAATAGCTATACAAGATAAGAGATATGCTATGAGTCCTATAATGATGATGATGAGTTAAAGTATAGAGATTCTAAAATGTATGATATGATGATCCTATAATGTTAAAGACATCATTTATTGCTTACACTCACCTTATCTACTAATTCCTTCAAGGTGCGGTAGAATGTCAATGAATGCTCCATAATGAAATCGGGGGATCACGACCTTACGTCACCCCGATAAAGTATAGTTGTTCTTGAGCCTTATACATGTACTATGATAAGCATATCATGACGAGCATACTATGATGAGCATATTATAATGATGATATACACCGCACCTATATGGCCAGGCAGTCACCGCTAAGGCGGGCAGCGTATACACCATAGCCAGATGGCATGGGCAGACACCACTAGTGGGCGGCATGAGATGATACCACGGACGCGGGAGGCCTGGACGCAGGCTAATGTTATGATTATCACACCGTTCCGATATGGACGGGTAGCATATACATTATCCCACCGTACTTATATGGACGGGCATCTTATATATACTTACGCATACATGACACGATGATGATTATGAGTAAGCCAGCATGAATTATTTCCCTTATACCTGACAGTCAGATATAGGTGTTCCATATTGATACTTCTTTTATATCATTGTCTTATTTTATTGTTTATGCCTGTCATACTCAGTACAATATTCGTACTGATGTCTGTTTTCTTTGGACGCTGTGTTCATGCCCACAGGTAGACAGGGAGGAGAGCTTGACCCAGATCCGTAGTAGCTACTAGCTGATTGAAAGCACTCCTTTGTTCCGGAGGTTCTTGGTTATTCTTTTGTGTATATTCATGTACATATATTTTTGGGCATGACGGGGTCTTTTCCCGTCCTTGTGTTTAGCACTCCAGTAGAGGCTCGTAGATACGCAGTGTGGGTTAGATGGTCACACGAGATGTTATTATGTATAAATATTATTTTGATGGCCGAGAGGCATATGTACATAAAGTATTTATGTTTCCATATGAAATATGATTGTTCTACAATTTGAGTATAAATGTAATAAAAGAGCACTAACTGAGCATGATGAGGAAGAGAACGAGCGGTACTCGGTGGTTAGCCTCGGGTACCCTTCGCGGCCCCTAGCTGGGTCGTGACAGATGTGCTGGGCAAGGGGAGGAACTAGAAGATTGATATGTGATAATATTGTTGCAATTTCTGTCTTCCAGTTGAAATTAGTATTATGTTGCTAACATGTTGTAGGTGCCTTGACAATGATGGTCTGCTTCGCAGGGGGAACAAGCGGGAAGCTGATTCTCAGGGGGTACATCAGTCTATGAGTTTGTCATCATCAAAAAGAGAGAAATTGATAGTTCCAAGTACATTCGTGTTTTGATGATTGTCAAACTGTTTCAGAACCAGATAGAGACCTGGTCTGTAATCTGCTCTCTGTGGACCAAGCACCGCTAGTAGAGAACAGCTGTAAAGCCGAGCCACTTATTGCACATAAGTACAACTGTGAGTTGGCCCATGCTTTAGGTCAAAATGAATAAGTGGTCTCTATCCATCCCACATGATCCTACTATATATACACATGATGACAATGTATTGAGTAGACTTGAAAACCTAGTCAAAATCGAGCACATCCTTGCCGTCACAAGTTCTCAAGTTCTTTCAAGAACAAGTCACTTGCAAAACTGAAGAACTCTATCCAAACACCGATTTAGTCTAAGTTCTTTATGTTGTTGTAAGTCTTTGTTCGTTTGTGCTTAAACTGTAAACCTACTCTTCTTGTGTTAGAAGCTGTTTGTAGGTGTTTTAAATTCTCAAAGTGTGCTTGTTGGAAGTGTGTTTCCACAAGCTTTTGAGTGATGCACTAGGCTAGATTTAGTCTTGGTGTATTAGTTTCCTTGGATAGAGTTAGTCAAATAGAGGTGCTTACAATATGGATTATGGGAGTTAATTCCTAGTTTGCAGTAGGTTGTAATCGGAAGTTACTCGTGTAGTGGAGTTGAAATTCTATTGGGGTAAGTCGTGATTTTTAATCCCTTGAGCAAGGAGTTTTCCACGGTAACATCTTGTGTCCTTTACATACTGCATTCCATAAGGGAACTGGTACACAACCAGGTCCCTCATACATTATTTTGTGGACGCATAAGCTTCAACAAGGGTGACTGAAGCAAGCTTAACATCTTCTTGAAGTTTCTCTAAATTAGAATTGTATCAACATGAAACTGTAGTGTGGAAAAACATAGAGCTAGTTCTTAGGGGGAATATTGTCAACGTAGTAGCTATGACTAAGGAGAAAGATGCTCATCAATAGCTTATGAAGATTGATGAAGCTAATCAAGTGTACATGAAGATGTATGAAGCTGTTATGAGTTTCTCATAATCAAAAATGGGGAAATTGTTGAGATTTTGTAGACTCAATAATAGTTCAAGAGCTTAAATGAAGTTTTGATGATTGAAAAACTATGTACAAGGGATAATCGAGTAAAAGGAAGAATGAAGAAAGAAATAGAAGAATCAGATCCTTAACAAATATGCAAAAAAATTGGTAAAGTAGTCAGAACTAAAGAGGAACTGCTCAAAGGAACTGGTCCTTTGGAAGACCAATTGAAGATTGTTTGAAGAAGTTATTTCATACAGACTTGGTGAATTGGAAGTTTGAATTATTACAATTCTACA
The DNA here is from genome assembly GCF_019175385.1 of Lycium barbarum. Taxonomy (NCBI): domain Eukaryota; kingdom Viridiplantae; phylum Streptophyta; class Magnoliopsida; order Solanales; family Solanaceae; genus Lycium; species Lycium barbarum. The sequence continues at coordinate 99,197,820 of NC_083337.1, read as the reverse complement.
AGGAACTGGAGTTGAACCTATGAAAACATTACCCTAAATTGAACACATGGAACTAGCTTTGAAATAGGAGAAAGAAATTGTATGCACGTGAAAAATGAAATTCATGTCAAACAAGGATTAGTTTCGTACAATTAGTGGAACCAGGACTTGGATGGATTTGGAGAATTGAAGGCAGTCATTCACTCCTATAAATAAAGCATGTCATAAAGCTTTATAACTTAACCACAACAAAGAGAGAGACATCTAGAGTGAGAGCAGAGTCAACACCTAGAGTCTCGAAGGAGCCAACTACAACAACGTCAAAAAACATGTTACTATAAAAGATTTATCATACTGTTCTAGAGTTATAATAATTAGGTTCTTGTGGTTCACAAAGAAAAAGATATTATTTAATTTCTTAATGATTGTAGTAGGTATTGTTTTGAGTCTATAAAGGATTTCATTGACTGAGTACAGTCATTGAAAAAGAGAATAGAGAGAGCCAATAATTATGGAATTATTGAAAATGAGAGATATTATTGCAGAAGAGATAGTTGGGGTAGTTAATAGCGAGCATGAGGAAGGGAAGATCTCAACACACAGGATTATATATCAAGTAACAGTTACTATTAAGAGATTGCTACAAGTCAGAAGACCATCAGCAATACAGGTTCCTTCCAAATTGGTTGATATATTGATGATGTTGGAAAATTAAACTCCTAGAGTAAAGGTGACAAGAGTTCTGTAGGAAATACCACTAGTAGGATGGGTGAAATATAATACAGATGGAGCATTAAGGGGGAACCCAAGTAGGATTTCATATGCTTTTTGTGTTAGAAATCCAGTTGGGAGATCTAGTGTATGAAAAAGCTGAAGAACTAGAAGAAACTAAAAAAATTGAAGCTGAAGCTAGAGTTGTATTTGAGGCCTGCAGACGTTGCTAGCATGCTCAATATTCATATATGAGCTTACAAACAGATTCTTTGTTTCTGGAGAATATGTAATTGAAGGCATTTGGAAACCACCATGGAATATAGTAGAATCGGTATAGGAAATCAAGCATATTCTTTCCACAAGGCAGACAAAGGTGGTACATATCCTAAGAGAAGGCAACAAATTAAATTAGCAGATTACTTGGCTTACTATGCACTAGATAATGGAGAGAACACTTACAATTCATTCCAGAAGTTGGAAAATGAAGGTAGGAGGATCCTAAATAGTGATAAGTGGCAATGTCCATATCTCATAATGAAAGCAACAAAAAGGTTGTGTTGAGTTGCTGCTGGCTCAATGATCATGTGCTTTACATTGGAGTTTTGATGATTTAACAAACAATGTACCCAAGATAATCAGAAGAACTACTCAAAGGGATGGTTCCTTACGCAACTAGAGACTCAAGCTATTCTATGACCGACTTAGGAATATTTACTAATTCTCATTTCAATAAAGAGTTGGATTTCAGTTATGGTAATATTCTATAATATATCATAAGTTGAATAACACGAAAATTAGCATTAAAGTAGGACAAGGAAGTCAACCGAAAACATAAAAAGGAAGGAGGATCCAAGTCAAATAAGGTTTGGTTTGGGAGTACAATTAATAAAACCAAAACCTTTAAGGATTCATGAATTGAAGGTAGCGACCACTACTATATATACACAACACGAAGGAGCTTTGGAAGTGGACCACAAATCAAAATACAACTACAAACATCCAATGAGAGGGAAGCGTGAGCGCAACCAACACCTTCATCTCAGAAAGATCTACCTGTCCATCAACAAAGAACTCGATCTTATCAAGAATTTATTCATCTAGTTCTTTTGTTGTAATAGTTAGGTTCTGATTGTGGTTCCACTTATTTACCTTTGTAAATATTAGTGATAAGTGTTTTTTTGTAATGTATAGCATCTTAAATGAACTATTGAAGAAACAGGTCCCTCAGGTTGACAAGAAGATTGTAAACCTGTTTATCCACTCGATTATAGTGAAGACTTTGGGAAAATCCTATAGAAAGATAGGTTGTGGTTTTTTACTCCCTTGATTAAGAAGTGTTCCACATGAAAATTCTTGTGTTGATTTATATATTTCTGTTGCATACGCAATGTTCCAAGAAATAGATTCTTGGAGCGCATAGGAGCAGCCTCATCCTAACAAGTTGAATATGCATCAGTTCATAATATACTGGAGACTCAACATGATGATGCTAGTCATATGTATGCTGTGCAACATTGAAAATGAAGTGCATTCAAAATCAATATAAGATAGAATGTGCAGCTTTCAAAAGTACAGGAACAACAAAATAGGGAATCATATAAATATTTTTTTAATTTGTAGTATCAGCTTGGAGTACTCTATAAATTCGAAGTTGATCTTGCTAGTTACTTTTTTTCAAGTTCTTATTTCATTCACAATGTAAGGATTGGAGACAGATGATTTATGAATAAAAAACCAATTGTTTTATTTATAAAGTTGGGGTAGTGACTGTTTAGAATAGTTCCTTAGGTGTACAAGTCATTGTCACCTTAAAAGTTGCTCGAGTTTAGTGGAGAGTTTAAAAAATTCCTACAGAGGTAGGTCATGATTTTTCTCCCTTGGGCAAGGAGTTTCCACATGAAAATTCTTATGTTGATTTACATATTCCGTAGTTTACCTTCTTGTATAGTTGCTCACATAACTTGATTCCTTGAGAACATAGGTCGCTGCAAAACTAACAGACCTATATCTGGCCTCAATCCTGTTAAGGAATAGGTCACTAGGAGAGGTAAGCGCGAACCTTTGGAAAGGCTGCTTGTTTTAAGGTCCATAACATTGGTAGCGTAGGACCTGATTCTCAACACATTTCCCAAAATTTAAATTTTTCTTCACCATAAATGATTTTACATCATTTCAACCCATGAATACCATCATTCAAATGATACGAATGGCATTATACGCTAATTTTATCAATATAGTAGTAGATAGCAAGAAAATTACCTTGAATATTAATCTCAAAAACATAGATCTTGGACTAGATGAACTCTATTAATTCTTAATGAAACATAGAATTTTGGATTAGATAGGCATTAATCGATGTTACTCTAATGTTTTGAACTTGAATCCATGATACAAATTTTACCTTGGGTGGATTGGTTAAGCCCTATGTCATTCTCCCAACTGTGGCTCCCCAAAAACTTAGCCAACTACTGAAAATGGCACAAGAATCACATTCTAGGAGTATTTATAGGCCTAGGGCAACTATGGCCCATGATTGGACACTCCAGTCCAAATATTTAATTTGTCACGGTTGGCATGACTGCTTTATTTGTTACATCCGACATTTTTGCTAATTCGAAAAATTCAAGGTAAATTGACTTGTAATGAATAAGGCCACAATTGGACCTTACTCGGTATGAGTGTGTTGGCTATGAATACATTGGCGTGGAATTACGAAAGGAGGCCAAGGGCAAAATTGGAATTTTGGAAACTTGCTTCATGAATTATAAAATGTAGCCATCAATTTGGGGCACAAAATAATAAGAAAGTGAGGCCCAAATTCAATAGGCCCAACCGGCCATGTTAAGCCCAAAACCATGGTTTAAAATTGTCATGTGCAAATTAATTATAAAAGGATCATTAGCCTAGAAACTTCAAGAAAATTTAGAGAAACCAAGAACAAAAAAAAAGAAGAGGCAATTCGGCCTAGGAGAAAAAGAGAAAGGAAAAAGAAGAAAAATTTCTTGGAGCTTGATTCTTGGTTCAAAAATCCATCCCTTTTGGAATTTCTACTTAGCTCAAGATTCTCTTCAAGGTGATACAATTATTTTGGCAAGAAACTACCAATTGTGGCAAGTGGAAGAGTTGAGAAAAGGTAAGAATTTTATCATTTTTAAGCCATGGAATATATGTATATATGTTGTAGTGTGTGGGAATGAATGAAAAACATGAAAATTTTCTGTGTTGTGGTTATATGTATGTTGGCCGAATATAAGCATATATAGTGCATGATTATGGTGACTTGAATTCATGTTGAAATTTAGTTGTAGTGTGGTAGAAATTGTATTAGAAATGAAAGTGGAATGAATTGTGGAAGTTGGAGAAACATAGGTTGTAGCCGTGTGGTGTTGTGTGGTGATGGAATATGAATTTAATCTTGTTAATATGTTAAGTGTGTTATGGTGAAATGAATGGAAAAATAATAGTCTTTGTTGTCATGGAAAAATGGTTACTAAGTTGTTGAAGGAAATTATGCAACCTTGTTATAGCTTATGTAAAAATGGAAAGGGAAGTGTTAAGAGGCAAATTACGAGTAATGTTGATGAATTTGGAAGATGGAATCGTATAATGAACTTGTATGTTGAAGGTTAGGAGAATTGGATAAATTGTGGCTTTGATGGAAAGTTTGTAAGTTTGCATATCTTATGTATATCTTGTGAGAATGGTGTGATATGCCTCCAAATCGTGTTGTAATGAATTTGATGGGTAATGAACATCAAAATAATAAGTTTGGTTTGGAAGTGTAAGGTCGGAACGGAAAATGTTAAGTTATGACGGAAAGTTGGCAAATTGTGCCTTATTATGTATTTTGAGCTACTTGTCGTTATTATGAATATTGTTGTTGGGTTGTGTTGATTGTTTGGCTGTGTTTAACTTTTGGGGATGTCATATATACAGAGGAAATGCTGCCGAAATTTAGGTAGGCAAGTATGTGTTAAGTTGGACTATTGAAAAGTTGAAACTAACAAATGGTAAACTTGACCATTTCTAGATTTTGGACGAAATTGAAGTCGACGCCAAGCGAGCGTAAGGCGCTATCGAGGTATGTGAAGCATTTCCCTTTGTTCCTAGGCATGTTCTGGATGTGATAGGCTCGGCCGCGAGCCTTAAGTGCGACTCCGTTCCCCGGAATTCGAGACGGAAAACCGCTCCAATTCCTTCAATCCAATTGAAGCTATTTTCTTACAATTGCCTTTAAAATGAATTTTTGTATGAAACTTCCCTAAACGGAGTCAGAACACTTCCAAACGATTACGGATGACCTCATAAGGTCTATTATCGGTAAATTACATATGTTGCCTCGAGTTGGTCCGAGGCGGGCCCATAAGGCCCGATATCTTCTGTAATACTTTAAATACTTCCATTTTGTCCGATTTTCTCAGAAAACAATTGAACTATTATTTTGATTATGATACAACTATTGTTATGAAATTCTTACAAAATGACTTCTGAACATCTGAGAATTCGATTCTGATAACGATCTGTCGTGCCTTCGCAAGTAGAATGTAGGCGCGTACTATGCATACTATCTGGATACTCTGATTTTGGCTCGTCATTTGGCACCCTTCAGTCTGATTGAGTCGGTATGTTAGTCTGTATGTATGTGGTTTCTCATGGATCTGGTCGTGGCTGGCTCAATGCATTCCTTCACTGCGTCCCGGGCCAGGTTCTGTTATCGTGCATATTCCTCTGCATTGTTCACCGCGTCCCTCGGTGTGCGGGCCGGGATCTGTTATATCTGTATGATTATGATATATTGATCTGTGTATGGGGATGGCGGCCAGGATGGCATCTGATATGATCTGATTCTGTCTGTCCACCGCGTCCCGTACTAAGAGGGCCGGGTTCTGTTACCGCGCCCCCAGACAGGGCCGGAATCTGTATGTCTGTATGCATGTGCCATCAGTATCTATATAAGCACATGCCTCTGTATGATTCTGTATGATTCTGTATGGTTCAGTATGACTCTGCACTACTCTGCATGCATAATTCTGTCTGTCCGTCTGAATTACGACTATGTCTGTATGTCCGTATGGCTTCTGATTCTATATGTCCGTATTGATTCTGATTCTGTATGTCTGTATGGATTCTGATTCTGTATGTCCGTATGGATTCTGATTCTGCTCGTCTGTCCGGATTATGATTCCGTCGGTCTGTCCGAACCATGATTCTGTTTATCTGTATGGACCACGATTATGTATGTCTGTCTGGATCATGACTCTGCCCGTCTGTCTGATGTATGGTTCTGTCTGTTATGTTTTTGTGACTCCGGTTCGGACTATGATTGTATCTGTTATGTTTCTGCTTTACATACTCGGTACATTTTTCGTACTGACCCCCGTTCTTCGGGGGCTGCGCTACATGCCCGCAGGTACAGATGCACCAGGTGATACGCCGCCAGCGTAGGTTTCTGACTCTGCTGTTTGAAGAGCTCCTTTGATCCGGAGCGTACACTTTTGGTATATATCTTCTGTTTTCCGCATATCCTGTATGTATGGAAATTCTGGGTACGGCGGGGCCCTGTCCCGTCATATGATTCTGTATGTCTGTAGAGGCCTGTAGATAGATGTGTGGGTTGCGGGTTTCGTCTGTATGTTAGCCTTATCGGCTTATCTGTAAATGTCTGCTTGTCCAGGTATATATATATATATATATATATATATATATATATATATATATATATGTTTGCGCGCGTGCCGTATCTGTATCGACCTACTTCTGTAACATCTGTTTGAAAGAAAAAAAACCTGTATGATACGAAATTCGGTCAGGTAGGTATGTACGGGTACCCAGTTAGGGTACCAGTCGCGGCCCACGGGGTTGGGTCGTGACAGAAGTGGTATCAGAGCGGTTAGTCCTCGGTATGTCTACAGGCCGTGTCTAGTAGAGTCTTGTTTATCGGTGTGTTGTGCACCACATCTATAAACAGGAGGCTACAGGGCATCTAGGATGTTACCCTTCTTTGAATCTTAGATCGTGCGATAGAACTGTATTAGTAGGATCATCCCCTCCTGACGATTTGTTATGTTTTCAGCGATGCCTCCGAAGAAGGCAACAGCTGCCCAGAAGGGCAAAGCGGGGGTCGAGGTAGGAGAAACCAGCCGGGCCCAGAGAGTTACCAGGGCCAGTGCGCGGTTAGCGCTTGAGGATGAGCCCCTGTCAGCCGGCTCTGTTACACCGCCCTTATCAGAGGAGATTGGAGCAGCAGCTGCTGATCAGAGAGCGGCTCCACTGCGAGCTCCCGGAGTTCCAGTGCCCGAGCCTCCAGCTCCACAGCCAGGGGCGGAGGACAGGGCCATGCGAGATGCGGTTCAGTTATTGACCACACTAATGACAGAGCAGGTTCGCAGGCATGGATTTGGGGGTGGTCGTGCGGACAGATATGAAAGATCCAGGGCTCGTGAGTTTTTGACATGTAATCCTCCAGAATTCTCCGGGACAAAACCCGAAGAGGACCCCCAGGAGTTCATTAGAAAGATGGAGAGTACGATACGGTTGATTAAGGCTTCACCGACTGAGTCCGTCGAGTTGGCTTCGTATCGGTTATATGAGGTAGCGGCGAACTGGTATGAGTCCTGGCAGCTATCCAGGGGTGACGATGCTCCCCCAGCAGTATGGGCCGAGTTTACTAAGGCCTTTCTTGATCATTTTCTACCTCCAGAGCTGCGGAGAGCTAGGGTTGATCGATTCTTGAACTTGAGACAGAATGGTAGAAGTGTTCGAAAGTATAACCTAGAGTTTGACTCACTGGCTAGGTATGCACCCGCTATAGTAGCTGAGATGGCCGACAGGGTGCACCGGTACGTGATGGGGCTGGACCCTTATTTGATTGATAGTTGTTTGGCGGTGGCTTCTCAACCAGGGATGCATATTGCCCGGGTACAGGCGCACGCCCAGGGTGTGGAGGACCGACGTAGGGAACGTCGGCCTGATAGGGGTCACGACAGGGGCCGGCCTAAGAGAGCCAGATCGGTCGGGTATTCAGGGGGATTTCAGAGCGAGTTTTCTCAGCGGCAGGGTAACAGGTATTCGTCCCAGCCAGCACGCAGTATGCCCCCACAGTTCTCACGACGGAGCTCCAGAGTTCCAAGCTCACAGGTGAGCAGAGGTCCCGGTCAATCGAGGCCACCCATACCCCCATGTTCCTACTGTGGGAGACCCCACCCGGGGGAGTGTTATCGCACTACGGGCGCTTGTTATTTTTGTGGTAGCCCAGATCATCGTGTCAGAGAGTGCCCGCATAAGGGTGGTTCAGGTTCAGTCCAGCCTGTTGGGTCAGTTGCTGGCTCATCTTCTCCTTCGACAGCCATACGCCCCACGGGGCGAGGAGCACCAGCACCAGCACCAGCGCCAGCGAGTCGTGGCAGAGGTCGTGGTGCAGCCTCTGGTTACAGCGGTCCTTCGAACCGCGTATTTGCTTTGACCGGCCAGCAGGACCCAGAAGCGTCTTCAAGCGCACAGCCAAGTATGTTAGTGATCTTTTCTTGAGGGATATGTGTATGAATGGGTCTATACTTTATCATATTATGTGATTTCCTTCTTCTGGGTATTAATAAGAGCAAGGTAATTGTTAACCTGATAGATATTGAGAATTCGGAAGGGCGATATGGAAATTGTATGGTTTAGCCCGGGGTGGGACCCACTATGAGAATTTCCCGAAAATTTATTAAGACCCCGATCTGCCCTAAATTACGTGACAAAGGTCGTGCGGGGCAATCGACGAAATTATATTAGCCCTAACGCGTCAAAATGCATGAAAGTTTCGGAGTTAAGCGTGCTCAAGCCAGAGCAATTCTGGGATGGGTGACCCCCCTGGGAAGTAATGCAAAGTTTTGCACAAGTGTAAGTATGATAGATATAAATGAAAATTTGGGGTAATCTAAGGGAAAAGAGAATGTGTGGAGAAATTAGTGCCCTTACAGGAGCCGCACAGACCGACGCGGACTAAATGGGCGAAGATAGAAAGCGCAATACCGCTCGGAAATTGAGCAAATTCGAATAACAGTCGGAGACGCTCGCCAGTAAGATATTAGTAAATGTATCTATATGTGTGTATGTGTGTGTGTATGATTTTTGTCTGGTGCCCATATGGATCAAGAGCCGAGTCCCGGCGACTAGTATTGTGATAGACGGAAGGTTTTACTAAATTGAATACATGAAGCGAAGCGGGGACGACGATCCGAATGTTGTCAAGGGATAGAAAAGCCCGGGTTACATTATAATTTAGTCTGGTATGACGATGTCTGAAAAAGAAAATGAGTATGGATGGTAGGAAGGATGAAAGATAAGAAGTGTGAATAAGCGGAATCTCTGGAAGAGTCGATAAGCGACACGCAAGATGATTCGTATGACCACTTGGCGAAAAAGTTTACAAATAAAGGGAAAATTTCATAAATCACTGGAGCCTTACTAAGAGTGATCTGATTCTAATTCAGATTCTATCTGTTATATTTCTGCACTCCCGATTCTGATAAGGCTCTGCCTATTACGCCTCTGTATTTCTGGACTCGATTATGTTCCAATCTGATAAATCTTTGTACATCCGATTCTGAATCTGTTTCTGGTTGACATACTTCTGTATGATTAACTCTAATTGTAAATCTGTCTGACACACCTCTGTATGTCTGACTCTGGATATGAATCCGTCTGATATGCCTCCGTACGTCTGATTTTGATCACGCGTCTGTCTGATACACCTCCGTATGTCTGATTCTAATTACGACTTTGTCTGACACATTTCTGTCTGTCTGACTTGATCACGACTCAGTATGATACATTTCTGTACGTCTGATTCTGATTTCGAATCTGTCTGATACCTCTCTGTACGTCTGATTCCGATCTCAGATTTGTCTGACATACTTCCGTCCATCTGACTTCGACTACGAATCCGTCCGCCATAGTTTAGTACGTCTGCCTCCGATTACGAATCCGTCCGATATGCTTCTACGCGTCCGGTCCTAGTTCTGAATCTGCTGGTATGAAGTGTCTGGTATGAAGGGGGATTACGATAATGTGGTAGGGAACTCAGCAGTGTAACAAGAAATGATATTGACTATGATGTCTGGAAAAGCGTTCGTCTGTTACGAGAAAATAGTTTATGGTCCGACAATTTTGTGGGGTATGAGAAAGTATATCATGAAGGCATTTGAATCAGTGATGTGAAGAATTACCCCATCATGGTGGTGAAGAAGCTATGTCGGAAAGTCCACGAAGGAAAATTATAAAGAGAACCCTCCCGAAGTAGTATGGCGCCCCATAAGGTCAATTTAACATTCGAGGACGAATGTTTTAAAGGGGGGGAGGATGTTACATCCGACATTTTTGCTTATTCGAAAAATTCAAGGTAAATTGACTTGTAATGAATAAGGCCACAATTGGACCTTACTCGGTATGAGTGTGTTGGCTATGAATACATTGGCGTGGAATTACGAAAGGAGGCCAAGGGCAAAATTGGAATTTTGGAAACTTGCTTCATGAATTATAAAATGTAGCCATCAATTTGGGGCACAAAATAATAAGAAAGTGAGGCCCAAATTCAACAGGCCCAACCGGCCATGTTAAGCCCAAAACCATGGTTTAAAATTGTCACGTGCCAATTAATTATAAAAGGATCATTAGCCTAGAAACTTCAAGAAAATTTAGAGAAACCAAGAACAAAAAAAAAAAAAAAGAGGCAATTCGGCCTAGGAGAAAGAGAGAAAGGAAAAAGAAGAAAAATTTCTTGGAGCTTGATTCTTGGTTCAAAAATCCATCCCTTTTGGAATTTCTACTTAGCTCAAGATTCTCTTCAAGGTGATACAATTATTTTGGCAAGAAACTACCAATTGTGGCAAGTGGAAGAGTTGAGAAAAGGTAAGAATTTTATCATTTTTAAGCCATGGAATATATGTATATATGTTGTAGTGTGTGGGAATGAATGAAAAACATGACAATTTTGTGTGTTGTGGTTATATGTATGTTGGCCGAATATAAGCATATATATTGCATGATTATGGTGACTTGAATTCATGTTGAAATTTAGTTGTAGTGTGGTAGAAATTGTATTAGAAATGAAAGTGGAATGAATTGTGGAAGTTGGAGAAACATAGGTTGTAGCCGTGTGGTGTTGTGTGGTGATGGAATATGAATTTAATCTTGTTCATATGTTAAGTGTGTTATGGTGAAATGAATGGAAAAATAATAGTCTTTGTTGTCATGGAAAAATGGTTACTAAGTTGTTGAAGGAAATTATGCAACCTTGTTATAGCTTATGTAAAAATGGAAAGGGAAGTGTTAAGAGGCAAATTACGAGTAATGTTGATGAATTTGGAAGATGGAATTGTATAATGAACTTGTATGTTGAAGGTTAGGAGAATTGGATAAATTGTGGCTTTGATGGAAAGTTTGTAAGTTTGCATATCTTATGTATATCTTGTGAGAATGGTGTGATATGACTCCAAATCGTGTTGTAATGAATTTGATGGGTAATGAACATCAAAATAATAAGTTTGGTTTGGAAGTGTAAGGTCGGAACGGAAAATGTTAAATTATGACGGAAAGTTGGCAAATTGTGCCTTATTATGTATTTTGAGCTACTTGTCGTTATTATGAATATTGTTGTTGGGTTGTGTTGATTGTTTGGCTGTGTTTAACTTTTGGGGATGTCATATATACAGAGGAAATGCTGCCGAAATTTCGGTAGGCAAGTATGCGTTAAGTTGGACTATTGAAAAGTTGAAACTAACAAATGGTAAACTTGATCATTTCTAGATTTTGGACGAAATTGAAGTCGACGCCAAGCGAGCGTAAGGCGCTATCGAGGTATGTGTAGCATTTTCCTTTGTTCCTAGGCATGTTCTGGATGTGATAGGATCGGCCGCGAGCCTTAAGTACGACTCCGTTCCCCGGAATTCGAGACGGAAAACCACTCCAATTCCTTCAATCCAATTGAAGCTATTTTCTTACAATTGCCTTTAAAATGAATTTTTGTATGAAACTTCCCTAAACGGAGTCGGAACAATTCCAAACGATTACGGATGACCTCATAAGGTCTATTGTCGGTAAATTACATATGTTGCCTCGGGTTGGTCTGAGGCGGGCCCACAAGGCCCGATATCTTCTGTAATACTTTAAATACTTCCATTTTGTCCGATTTTCTCAGTAAACAATTGAACTACTATTTTGATTATGATACAACTATTGTTATGAAATTCTTACAAAATGACTTCTGAACATCTGAGAATTCGAATCTGATAACGATCTGTCGTGCCTTCCCAAGTAGAATGTAGGTGCGTACTATGCATACTATCTGGATACTCTGATTTTGGCTCGCCATTTGGCACACTTCAGTCTGATTGAGTCGGTATGTTAGTCTGTATGTATGTGGTTTCTCATGGATCTGGTCGTGGCTGTCTCAATGCATTCCTTCACTGCGTCCCGGGCGAGGTTCTGTTATCGTGCATATTCCTCTGCATTGTTCACCACGTCCCTCGGTGTGCGGGCCGGGATCTGTTATATCTGTATGATTATGATATATTGATCTGTGTATGGGGATGGCGGCCAGGATGGCATCTGATATGATCTGATCTGATCTGATTCTGTCTGTCCACCGCGTCCCGTACTAAGAGGGCCGGGTTCTGTTACCGCGCCCCCAGACAGGGCCGGAATCTGTATGTCTGTATGTATGTGCCATCAGTATCTATATAAGCACATGCCTCTGTATGATTCTGTATGATTCTGTATGGTTCAGTATGACTCTGCACTACTCTGCATGCATAATTTTGTCTGTCCGTCTGAATTATGACTATGTTTGTATGTCCGTATGGCTTCTGATTCTATATGTCCGTATTGATTCTGATTCTGTATGTCCGTATGGATTCTGATTCTGTATGTCCGTATGGATTCTGATTCTGCTCGTCTGTCCGGATTATGATTCCGTCAGTCTGTCCGAACCATGATTCTGTTTATCTGTATGGACCACGATTCTGTATGTCTGTCTGGATCATGACTCTGCCCGTCTGTCTGATGTATGGTTCTGTCCGTTATGTTTCTGTGACTCCGGTTCGGACTATGATTGTATCTGTTATGTTTCTGCTTTGCATACTCGGTACATTTTTCGTACTGACCCCCGTTCTTCGGGGGCTGCGCTACATGCCCGCAGGTACAGATGCACCAGGTGATACGCCGCCAGCGTAGGTGTCTGACTCTGCTGTTTGAAGAGCTCCTTTGATCCGGAGCGTACACTTTTGGTATATATCTTCTGTTTTCCGCATAGCCTGTATGTATGGAAATTTTGGGTACGGTGGGGCTCTGTCCCGTCATATGATTCTGTATGTCTGTAGAGGCCTGTAGATAGATGTGTGGGTTACGGGTTTCGTCTGTATGTTAGCCTTATCGGCTTATCTGTAAATGTCTGCTTGTCCAGGTATATATATATATATATATGTTTGCGCGCGTGCCGTATCTGTATCGGCCTACTTCTGTAACATCTGTTTGAAAAAAAAAAAAAACCTGTATGATACGAAATTCGGTCAGGTAGGTATGTACGGGTACCCAGTTAGGGTACCAGTCGCGGCCCACGGGGTTGGGTCGTGACATTATTACCCTTCAGTAAAATTGTTACACCCCAAAATTTTTCGCATCGTTTGTGTTGTAAGTAAACTAACGAAGGCTTGGAGGGGTCATGGAACCCTTATAAGGTTAAGGAACACTCTTAAAAATTGTTAAGTAAGTGTCTAAAGGTTCCGGGATCAAGAAAATTAAAGAAAATAAGTTTGTCAAAAATTTGGAAAACAATTGGCAGAATTTTGGACAGAAGTTTTGGGTCAACTTTAGAGGGGTATATGTGCAAGTATATCAGGAGTTTTATGTGAAAAAAAGAGCCTAAATTGAAGTTTAGGAAGTCTAGTTTCCAACGCAACAAACCGTCCGCCAATACGACATCAGAGTAGGGAATTATGGGCATTCTAAGATAAGCCTCTAAGCTGCCAAATGGCTTCCCTGCGGGCCTCACTTGGAAAGTCGGTCCAAAGGGTATAAATACTCTATTATTACCCTTTTTTCATGATTTACACTTCTTGTGAGTTCTAGACACATCCATACACTTCTCTTAAAAACTTATAACCCCTTAAATCAAGAATTCAACAAGATTACACCAAACTAGTTCATGAAAAGTGATTGTTCTTGTTTCTACTTGATGTTGTGGTGAGTTTGGTCTTGAAGAAAGTTGGTGTGGCTAAAGTTCTTCGAGTATAAGGTATGTTATTCATTCTATCTCTTATGTTGAGTTAATTTGAGGGTTTACCAAGTCTTAAAAGTGAAAATAGTTATGGAGGAAAGGTCATAAAGTGTTGTGTTATAGTTGTTGAGTTTATGGACTATTTTGAGCATGTTGTAGCCTTGTTGTTGGGATAATTTCCATGTATATGGATGGTATCTAATGTTGGTGTGTTGATGAGATTATGCTCTTTGATTGGGAAGAAAGGAAGTGTATATTGTTATTGTACGTTGATAAACATCGTGTGAAATGTTTTATGGAATATTTTGGTATTGATGATGATGCTGTTGGTGTTAGCGTTGTTTTTGTTGTGTTGGTTGTTGGTATTGTGATTTCGGGCTAGGGATATAAACAGGGGAGATGCTGCCCGAATTTTGGTAGATTCTAAAGGGGTTTAATTTGAAGGTTTAAGATCAGCATATTACGATAAGCCTAACAATAATATGAATTCTCTTAAATGTAGATTTACGAGGTTGGGAGGATAAGCGTTAAGTAGTTAAGGAAGACCTAAAAGGTATGTTAAGGCTAAACCCTTTCTTTCTAAAGGCATGATTCTTTTCTTATGAATCCATACATGCTTTCAATAACATCCTTATTCCCAAAAAACTAGAGGTTCATTATTCTCAAAATTCTTATGATGCCAAAGATAGATGTTTTCCATGATGATAATGATGATGATGATGATGATGATTCCATTTTTAGAGATTCCAAAGCTTATGGATTTGACGCTATTATGAGATTATTGAACTTATTTCACGATTTCCTTAATCTTACTTATTGTTGTTGATCTCACCTTATGATAGTTGTCCCTTCAAGGTGAGATATAGCGATGATGATTGATCCATAATATAATCGGAGGCTACCGACCGTACGTCAATACGATAGGGTTGTGGCTTTTAAATGGGCTGTCATGCATGCTGTATATATATGTAAGTATTTTCTTTCACACCACGCCTTAATGGCCTGGCAAGATACTATATATATATATATATATATATATATATATATATATATATATAACACCGTGCCTACATGGCCGGGCAAGATCACACCGTGCCTAAATGGCCGGGCAGACACCACTAGTGGGTGGCGTGAGATGATTACCCCGGACGCGGGCTAATGATGATAACACCCTTCCTATATGGCCGGGCAGCATAACACCATACCTATATGGTCAGGAAGTTTATATATATATATATATATATATATATATATATATATATATATATATATATATATATATATATCACGACCCAGCTAGGGGCCGCGACGGGTACCCGAGGCTAACCACCGAGCACCGCTCGCTCTATTACTCACTTTACTCGATTAATGCCCTTTTTATTTCTTTTAACTCAAAGCATGGAAAAGTCATAGTTTATAGGGAAACATAAATACTTTTACATATATAGGGATCTTTAGTATATCAAAAATAATAAGTACACATATACGTGAAAAATGTGAGACCATACTACCCACACTGCGCATCTACGAGCCTCTACTGACATGTTGCACATATAGACGGAACAAGACTCCGTCGTGCCCAAAATGTATATACACCAAAGGAATAATCATAAGCACCTCCGAACAATGGAGTGCTTTCAGTCCGCTGACAGCTCCTAAGAATCTGGATCAAGCTCGCCTCCCTGTCTACCTGTGGGCATGAACACAGCGTCCAAAGAAAAGGACGTCAGTACGAATATTGTACCGAGTATGAGAGGCATAAACAATGAAGAAGGACAAAAATAATATAATGAGAGCATCAATGTGAACATCTGATTCTTAACGATAATCATGAAAAAAGTGATACAGGCTGTCTTACTCATACTCATCATCAAATCATGTATGCATGATATGCAAGCTGCCCGTCCTTACCGGAATGGTGTGATAATCAATAATATAAGCCCGCGTCAAGGCCTCCCGCGTCCGGGGCACCATCTCATGCCGCCCACTAGTGGTGTCTACCCACGCCCGAAGGTCGTGGTGTATCCGTATTGCTGCCCGCCGTAGGGTGACTGCCCGGCCAACTAGGCGCGGTGTGATGCAATCATGACATGCTCATTATAAAATACTTATAATAATATGATTATCAAAATATGCTTATCTTAACATAATACATGCATAAGGCTCAAGATCATACATACTCTATCGGGGTGACGTAAGGTCGTGATCCCCCGATTTCATTATGGAGCAATTATTGACATTCTGCCTCAACTTGAAGGAATTAGTACATAAGGTGAGTGTAAGCAATCCAGGACATCATTGTCAATATGGCATCATCATATCATATCTCTTATCTTATGTAGATGTATAGGAATATAGGCTTTTAGCTTTTCGGGATACATGAACTCATGAATGGGAAAGAACTTATACCATAGGATTCATGCCATTGGAAAGAAAGGACTAGCCTCACATACCTTTATCGTCTAGCTAGGATATCATTCACTTGTATTCCTTCGTTGTCACGTCGTTACCTTCACGAGAGAATTTAGACTAGCGTTAGATAATAGATTACGAAAACGCATCGTTATTTCTAAGGAAAACTAGGCGGCATTTCCTTTGTTTCTACTACCTTTCTACCCATTATATTTCAACTCCTAAACATTTGCAACAACACTCGTGATATTGTAAGCAACAATCCTCATTTGTATACTTTAAGCAAAATCCACCATTTTCCTCCAATTTCTCCACATTTATGGTTTTAGCCCGTTATCGCATTTCCTTGAGTTTAACACTTATATCATGACCTATACACCATTTATAACGTATTCATAATCATAACATGTCAACTTCCATGATTCCATCTAGCTACCACCCAACTATGACACCCTTTTACTCAATAATGGCCCATTTTCTATGTTCTTCTACATTTCAACCATCTAAGCCTTCCAATACCTTGAATCACATGGTATAGTCATGAAACATACCTTAGATGATGGTTGTACAAGCCTTGAATGGGAATACTCCTCTAGCACTAAAACCCTTCTTCACCTCTTTTGGAATTTCTTGAAGAAGATGACCCCCCAACTAGGTTTCATACACTGTGTTGCTTAGATTTGGTGTTGATGATGTTAGTTTCCCTTTGATTCTCTTGAATTATTATGGAGGAAGTGTTTGGAGAGTTCTAGAGCATTCTTGAGTTGTGTGGATGAATAATGAAATAAAATGAGGCTTGAGTCCCTTTTAATGATCACAAAAGCTAATTTTTAATGAACAATCGTCGGGGTGAACAGTGGTCGTAAACCACAGTTTACGGACCGTATAGTGTGGTCGTATTTAAGCATGTCCAAAACAGAAAGGTTGGCTGATGATATGGTGATTTACGATCAAGGTTTACGGTCCGTAAACCAGTTTACGGGCCGTATACCAAGTCGTTTTTTACCATTTTCGCACTCAACAGAAAGTTGAAGTTTTTGAAGGGCTGGAGGACGATGGTGATTTACGGTCCGTAAATCACTTTATGGGCCGTAAATCACTTTACCACCACTGGGCTGGATAAAATTCTACCACTTTCTTATTTCCAAAAATTCATGAATCATCACCCCTTACTTAGTAAAACACCACACACTCATACCCTTCGTTGGTCTATTCCTTGTACATGTACGGGGACTTTTCCGAGGTGTAACAATATATATATATATATATATATATATATATATTCATAATGTTGATTTAAAAAGTTAAAGTTAGCATGCATGGTATTCGCCTTATGAGGCAGTCAGATGTACAGGTCATTCTGATCTCATGTTATGTTGTTATTCATGCCTTACATACTCAGTAAATTATTCGTACTAACGTCGTTTTGTTTGTGGACGCTGCGCTCATGCCCACAGGTAGGCAGGGAGACGAATCAAATCTATAGGTGCTTTATCAGCGGATTCTCAGGAGCACTCCACTTACTTCAGAGCTGCATTCTATTTGGTATTGGTCCTTATGGTCGTTTGTATTCTATGTAGAGACTCGTAGACATGTGTGTATAGTTAGACGTTTCATACCCTACCGGTTCATATTATTGTATAACATTTTAGTAGCCTTGTCAGTTGGTGATGATGGGCATAATTGTTGAAGATTATACAGAGATGTGCCGTTATGTTGTGACATATGTCCTTACAGATTATGCTATCCATGAGTTATCTTTATGGTCCACCCATAAATGATTATGAGATGTATGCTTAGAGGGGCTCGGTATGTTAGTTCCGGGTGCCCGTCATGGCCTTCTGTTTGGGTCGTGACAAAAGTAGGTCATAACTTTTTGTAGGAGTCGGAATTACAAACGGTTTGAAATTTCAGAAACTAAAATCATAGATCTTTATTTGAAACATAGTTCATATATAGCTCAATCCATTACAAGCTGAGAGATATGATCGTTTGAAGTTATGACTGTCACGACCTAACTAGGGGGCCACGACGGGTACCCGGAGCTGACTATCGAGTACCACTTATCATGCTAACTATCATACTCAACCTGGACATATATCATTTTCCACAGAAACTTATCATAGAACGACCTCCGAATATCTCCCGAAACATGTGTGCATATATAGGCCCATAAGGCTACAAAATGATGTACAGAGTATACACTGAAGAAGTCTCATAACATGTACTACCCACACATAAGTATCTACGAGCCTCTAACTGGAATACTGAAATCACAAGGACGGGGCAAGACCCCGCCATGCCACAATATACATATACACAAAAGAATATGCCAATAGGCTGCACCTCTGGAGTAGTGGGGTGCTCCTGTACAACTGCCGACAAGCTCCTAATCGTCTGTGCTGTCCCATTGTCTACCAGTGAGCATAAACACAGCGTCCATAAAAGAAAAGGATGTGAGTACAAAAAATGTACTGAGTGTGTAGGGCATGTACAATAACATAATCAAGAAATAAGAGAGCATAAATAAATTGCCCGACCATATAGGTATAGTGTGACCATCATTAGCCTGCGTCTGGGGTAGACATCTCAAGCCGCCCTCTGCCTGGCCATATAGGCACGGTGTAATCATCATCATAGCTGCCCACTACGCCCATCATAGTGGTGACTGCTCGGCCATATAGGTGCGGTGTAATCATATATGTACATAACCTGAAACACGCATGAGAGCTCAAGTAAAAGCTGTAACTCTATCGGAGTGACGTAAGGTCGGGAACCTCTGATTACATTATGGAATAATCCTCTTTAATGCATCTCACCTTGAAGGAACTAATATCATGAGGTGAGGTAAAAACAAGAAATACATCAACGAAATCATAAGGATAAGATCAAGACTATCATAGCATCATTATCATGGAACATATCTCATTTTTGTCTCATAAGAAGCTCTTAAGAATCTTTAACTTTCATCTTTTGGGATGTAGGAAGGTCATGGAAATATAGGAAGGAAATCACAATATGGAAGTCATTCCTTTAAAAGAAGGGGACTAGCCTTACATACCTTTACGTCTCCTTAACGACTAAGCGTTCTCCTTCCCAGCTCACAACTCTGCATTCAAGAGATTTCGTACTACATTAGATCATTAGAAACATGCTTAAGGCTAAGCTAAGGCGACTTAGAGCTAATGAAAATTGAGCAGCATTTCCTTTGTTTCTAAAACTTTTTCCATATAATAAACAACTCCCAAACATGATTAACAACACCCAAGACATCACAATGAATAAACTTCTTCAAGTTTAACATTATTCAATCCTTACAATGCCCTTCCAATGTCATCCATAACCAAAACTATGACATAACACCACAATCATTCTCCTATAATGCTTCTTTAACATCATTTGCATTATTTACCACAAGGTTATGCCCATCTAATACTAAGAATCATGACTCAACCCAACTTATTGCTTAAAATACCATTATTCCCCATATTTGAGCTCATATTCTTCTTTCTTATCTAATCCAAATCTTTCGACCACTCAATACTTTCATAACATGAAATAGATGTAAAACTCACCTTTTGTTATGTAGGAATGATCCTTGGATGAAGATATTCCACTTGAGAATAACCCCAACTTCAGTTCCAAATGAATTTCTAGCTTCCCTTAACCCTAATGGGCATCCATACATTTGATTTCCCTTGATTATTGGTGATTAATCCTTGATTTCTCTTACTAATATGATATGGGGAATATTCTAGAGGTTTCTAGAGTTCAAGAGAAAGTGAAATCTGAAAATTACGAACAAGGGCCGTTTATTTATAGCTGGAACAAGAAAATTCCAGAGAGACGGTTTGACGGTCGGGTCGACGGTCCGTCGACTTGTCCCGTCGATTAGCGCCTGCAGATTTCAATTTACAGAAATATGTTGATGGTGCACAGTGACGGTCCGTCGACATGTCAACGGCCCGTCGACAGTGACTGATGTATGCAGAATTTCCTGAATGTGTTCCGATTGCGTCGATTTGATTCGTTCAGCGTCTAACTCCATAATTTACCCAGAATACCTGCTGGTACATTTGTGTACAGGGTAAGACACTCTCTACCTTAACTTTCTCCAACAAGATTTCTTCTCTCTCCTCAAATGTCTTTGGAATCTTAATTAGAATCATTAAGTATCCCTTCTTACTTGAAGGGACATCATATACACCTTAACTTGCATCAGTCTATTCACTGTACAACAACCCAAAATTTCGGGATGTAACATTCTCCCCCCTTAGGAATATTCGTCCTCGAATGTTACGTTCTCGGGAATTCTGCAGAAATTTCGCTAGAGTTTCCCCTGTAATATGGCACTACCATTATGTCACAACAGCCTAAAATAACATCGCCACACTAGGATACAACATCAACAATAAGAGACATAGCTACACACGACCCCAAAACAATAAAAGAAGCATTTCATACCTGGGGATAATGGCGTTTCATCTTGAATCTCTTCCGGGGGTGGTAATAAATGTGGATATCTGATCTTCATATCCTCTTCTGCTTCCCAAGTCATCTCTTCTCTATTGTTATTCTTCCACAAAACCTTAACCGAGGTGACATCTTTAGTTCGGAGTCTTCGCACTTGCCTATCTAGGATAGCCGTAGGCACTTCTTCATAAGCCAACTTTTCAGTGATTTGGACATCATCTACAGGTACGACTCTGGAAGGATCTCCAATACATTTAACGAGCATTGACACATGAAAAATTAGATGGACTGATTCATGCTCTTGAGGTAAATCTAGCTCATAAGCTACTTGGCCCACCTTGCGCACAATCTTATATAGTCCAATATATCGTGGACTAAGCTTGCCGTTTTTGCCGAATCACATTAAACCTTTCATCGGCGACACTTTTAAGAACACCCAATCATTGATTTGGAATTCCAAGTCCCGTCGGCGATTGTCCACATAGGAATTTTGGCGACTTTGGGCTCTCAACAATCGGTCTCTGATAAGCTTGATATTTTCCACCGCTTGCTGAATCAATTCTGGACCTATCAATTGTGTCTCCCTGACTTCAAACCTTCTAATTGGCGACCTGCATTTCCTTCTATACAGAGCTTCATACGGATCCATCTAGATACTAGAATGATAGTTGTTATTATAGGCAAGTTCAATAAGTGGCAAATGATCATCGCAATTGCCTTTGAAATCCAATACACATGCCCAGAACATATCTTCCAAGGTTTGAATAGTGCGTTCAGCTTGTCCATCAGTCTGTGAGTGAAATGCTATGCTGAGTCTCACTTGCGTTCCCAAATCTTCTTGGAATGATTTCCAGAATTTGGCTGTGAATTGCGCTCCTCTATCAGTGATAATAGATACAGGAATACCATGAAGTCACACTATTTCTTTAAGATGGAGCCTTGCATAATTTTCTGCTGAATATGTAGTTTTGACCGGAAGGAAATGGGCTTTTTTCGTAAGTCTATCAACAATTACCCATATGGAGTCGTACTTACGCCGAGAACGAGGTAAGCCTACAGTAAATCTATATTGATCACTTCCCATTTCCAGGTTGGAATTCCCATAGCTTGCAACAATCCTCCTGGCTTCTGATGCTCAATTTTCACTTGTTGACAATTTAGGCATTGAGCTACAAACTCTGATATATCCTTCATCATTCCATCCCACCAATATATTGACTTAAGATCATGATACATCTTTTTTGCTCCTGGATGAATAGAATAATGGGATTAATGAGCTTCTTCTAGAATCTGACGACGTAGTTCTCTAACATCCGGGACACATAGCCTGCGTTGGTACCTAAGAATCCCATCTGCCGAAATCTCAAATGGTGACTTCTCTTTCTGAGGAAGTTTATCTCTATAGTAACTGAACTGGGGATCTTAATATTAGCGCCTTTTCACTTCCAGTTCCAGGAATGAAACTGATGGATTATGAACAAAAACTCATGCATTGCTTGAATCCATTAAACGAATTCCTAGACTAGCTAGCTGGTGGAGCTCACGAACTAATTCCTTCTTCTCTGGTTGAATTTCACATAAACTGCCCATGGATTTCTGGCTAAGAGCATCGGCCACCACATTTTCTTTCCCAGGATGATATAAGATACTTATATCATAGTCCTTCAATAGCTCTAGCCATCGCCTCTGCCGCAGATTCAACTCATTCTGCTTGAAGATATACTGGTGACTCTTATGATCTGTATAGATATCAACATGTACATCATACAAATAATGTATCCATATCATTAGCGCATGAATAACCGTAGCTAATTCAAGATCATGGGTCAGGTAATTCTTCTCATGTTTCCTCAACTGTCTGGAAGCATAGGGTATAACCTTCCCGTGTTGCATCAATACACAGCCCAATCCGACACCGGAGGCATCACAATGAATAATATAACCTTTTAATCCTTCCGGAAGCGTCAGGACTAAGGCTGAAGTCAACCTATCTTTTAATTTCTGGATGCTACGCTCACCAGCATCGGTATACTGAAATTTTACTGATTTCTGAGTTAGCTTCGTTAATGGTGCCGAAATAAAAGAAAATCCTTCCACAAATCTTCTATAATAACCTACTAAACCCAAAAAGCTACGGACCTCTATAGGTGCTGTAGGCCTTGGCCAAGTCTTCACATCTTCAATTTTCCGAGTATCGACCTGAATGCCGTCAGCTGAGATAATATGGCCCAGAAAAGTTACAGAATTTAACCAGAACCCACATTTTGAAAATTTGGCATATAAGTCACGAGTCCGAAGAATTCCAAGGACAGTACGTAGATGATCTACATACTCTGCTTCTGATCGAGAGTATACTAGAATATCATTAATAAACACGATCTCAAATAGATCTAGAAAAGGCCTGAATACATTATTCGTCAAATTCATAAACACTGCCGGAGCGTTAGTCAACCCAAATAACACCACCTGAAATTCATAATGGCCATATCTAGTTCTGAAAGCCGTTTTCGGAATATCTTCTTCTCTAACTCTCACTTGATGATATCCCGGTCTCAGATCAATCTTGAAAAACCACTTAGCACTCTGCAGTTGATCAAACAAATCGTCGATTCTTGGGAGCGGATACTTATTATTTATCGTCACCTTGTTCAACTTCCTATAACCAATACACATTCGCAAAGAACCGTCTTTCTTTCTTATAAACAAGACGGGTGCTCCCCATGGCAATGAACTGGGTCTAATAAATCCCTTCTCAAGCAAGTCCTTCAGTTGTGCCTTTAGCTCTTTCAATTCTACAGGAGCCATTCGGTAAGGAGGAATAGATATTGGTTCGGTATCCGGCAGTATATCAATAGTAAAATCAATCTCCCGCTCTGGTGAAAGACCAGGAAGTTCATCCGGAAATACGTCCGGAATCTCCTTTACTATCGGGACGCATTGAAAAGTCGGCAGCTTTACTTCGGTGTCGTGAAACCGGACTAGATGATAAATATAGCCTTTAGCAATCATCTTCCTCGCTTTGAGATAGGAAATAAACCTACCCCTTGGAGATGCTGTATTACCTTTCCTGTCAAGCACTGGTTCTCCCGGGAATTGGAATCGAACCATTTTCGTTCTTCAATCCACATTAGCATAGCAAGAAGCCAGCCAATCCATGCCCATAATAACATCGAAGTCCAACATTTCTAGCTCAATCAAATCAGCTATATTCTGACGATCACATACCCCAATCACACAATTTCTGTATACTTGTCTAGCTATTACTAGATCACCAACTGGGGTAGATATTTCAAAAGGTTTGATCGGCTCGAGTTTCACCCTAATATGACCGGCAATATAAGGAGTGATATATGACAAGGTACAACCCAAAACAATCAATGTATAAACATTATGAGAGAATATGGATAGTATACCTGTGACAACGTCAGGGGAGGACTCAAGATCCTAGCATCGGCTAAGGTGTAAATATGGGGCTCAGAGCCGCCTGAACTGGATGCTACCCCTCTGCCCCAGCCACGGCCTGCTGCAGCCTGGGGAATCTGCCCTATGGGGTGCACGGACAAAGAAGAACCAGCTACTGATCATGTAGGCTAGGCCCTGACTCTACCACCCATCGATGGACAATCGCACATCATATGCCCAACCTGACCGTAAGCATATACAACATCTGAACCTCGGCGACACGGACCCAAATGTAATCTACCAAACTGGCTACATCGTGGTAATGGTGGTCTCCTCTGACTGGGATCACCTCCAAACTGGGAACCCGAAACTCTCTAGCTCTGACCCTGTCCTGAATAAATGAGACAGTCAAATCTCCTGCCCGAGAACCGAGGAGGTGCACTAGTCGCAGACTGGCCTAAATATCTAGAATATAACTGTCTCTGACCCTATCTATACTCGCTACTAGAACCGGTAGATCTAGCTCTCTTACTATGCCCTCTGTCCACATCACGCTCACCCCTTTGCCGCTGCTGTTGCTCTTTAAAATTTTGAGCGTGAGCTTGCATACGGGAAATGTCCATCCTCTCCTGTAGTGAAGCTGTCAAACAATCTTTAATCAAAAATGGCCCTAAGCCACTCACAAATCGATGTACTCGATCTCCTATATCGGCCACCATGGTCGGAACATACCAGGCCAATGAATTGAAATGAAGACTATACTCCTAAGCACTCATATTTCCCTACTTTAGATTCAAAAACCTGTCAGCTCGGGCACTTTGAATCTCGGGTGGCAAATAATGGTGAATGAAAGCATCTACGAATTTCTGCCAAACCGGAGGAGGTGCATTTTCCTCTCTCGAAGATATCCAGTTATTATACCACAGAACGGTGACATCCCGTAATCTATAGGACGCCAACTCCACTGACTTAGTATCTGAAGCATGTATAATCCTCAGTGTCCTCAACATCTCGTCAATAAAACCCTACGGGTCTTTGTTCGGCTTTGACGCAAAAAATTCTAGTGGGTTCAAACTCATAAAATTACGGGCTCCGGCACTAGTGGCTCTGTCATCTGGACCCGTATTCTGTCGCTGAGCTTGAGCAGGAACTAGATAAGTCAATAGCTGAATAGCCTCGGTCATCTGCTGGCTCGAAGCAACCGGTGGGGCAACTGGAGGCATCGGGGCTGGAGTTGAGGCCCCGTCATGCTCCTCTAAAACAGGTGAAGTGTGAGAGGTTTGAGATGAAGCCTCATTATGGGACTTACCCTCTTCTATATTTACCGCTGGCTCCTGATCAATCCGCCTTCCTATCATAGCCTTGCCTTTCTGGGTGGCTATTGCTTTCCTCTTTACCGGCATCGTTGAAATCATAACGCACAATTAAGGGAAAAAAAGAATTCTTATAACATGGCTCTATTGCACGATCTATGAAGAAGAAAGACGGTAATTATCCCTAAATGCCCCGCAGCCACTTGTTTATAAGTGTGGCGCGCTTCACACCCATAAACAAGACTCTACTGGACACGGCTCGTAGACACACCCTAGGACGGAACTACTCTAATACCACTTTTGTCACGACCTAACTACGGGGCCATGACGGGTACCCGGAGCTGACTGCCAAGTACCACTTATCATGCTAACTATCATACTCAACTTGGGCATATATCATTTTCAATACAAACTTATCATATGATGACCTCCGAATATCTCCCGAAATATGTGTGCATACATAGGCCCATAAGGTTACAAAATGATGTACAGAGTTTACATTGAAGAAATCTCATAACATGTACTACCCACACATAAGTATCTACGAGCCTCTAACTGGAATACTGAAATCACAAGGACTGGACAGGACCCCGCCATGCCCCAATATATATACACACAGAAGAATATGCCTCCGGAGTAGTGGGGTGCCCTTGTACAACTGCCGACAAGCTCCTAAGCGTTTGCGCTGTCCCCCTGTCTACCTGTAGGCATGAACACAGCTTCCATAAAAGAAAAGGATGTCAGTACGAACAATGTACTAATTGTGTAAGGCATGTACAATAACATAATAAAGAAACAAGAGAGCATAAGAAGAAAAAATAACCTGCAGCTGATTGCCTCGTAAGGCGGAATCATGCATGCTAACAAGAGAAAACATCACATCATGTATATATATATATATATATATATATATATATATATATATATATATATATATATATATATATAAACTGTCTGACCATATAGGCACGATGTGACCATCATTAGCCCGCATCCGGGGTAAACATCTCAAGCCGCCCACTAGTGGTGTTTTCCCGGGCATATAGGCACGGTGTAATCATCATCATAGCTGCCCACTACGCCCATCATAGTGGTGACTGCCCGTCCATATAGGCGCGGTGTAATCATACATATACATAACCCGAAACATGCATGAAAGCTCAAGTAAAAGTTGTAACTCTATTGGAGTAACGTAAGGTCGGGAACCTCCGATTACATTATGGAATAATCCTCATCACTGTGTCTCATCTTGAAGGAACTAATATCATGAGGTGAGGTAAAAACAAGAAATGCATTAACAAAATCATAAGGATAAGAATATCAAGACTATCATAGCATCATTATCATGGAAAATATCTCATTTTTGTCTCATAAGAAGCTCTTAAGAATCTTTAACTTTCATATTTTGGGATGTAGGAAGGTCATGGAAATATAGGAAGGAAATCACAACATATAAGTCATGCCTTTGAAAGAAGGGGACTAGCCTTACATACCTTTATGTCTCCTTAACGACTAAGCGTTCTCTTTCCCAACTCACAACTCTACATTTAATAGAATTCGTACTACATTAGATCATTAGAAACATGCTTAAGGCTAAGCTAAGGCGACTAAGAGCTAATGAAAATTGGGCAGCATTTCCTTTGTTTTTACAACTTTCTCCATATAATAAACAACTCCCAAACATCATTAACAACACCTAAGATATCATAATCAATAAACTTCTTCAAGTTAAACATTAGTCAAACCTTATAATGCCCTTCCAATGTAATCCATAACCAAAACTATGACATAACACCACAATCATTCTCCTATAATGCTTCTTTAACATCATTTTCATTATTTACCATAATACTATGCCCATCTCATACTAAGAATCATGACTCAACCCAACTTATTGCTTAAAATACCATTATTCCCCATATTTGAGCTTATATTCTACTTTCTTATCTAATACAAATCTTTCAACCACTCAATACATTCAATAACATGAATTAGATGTGGAGCCTTGCATAATCTTCTGCTGAATAAGTAGTTTTGACCGGAAGGAAATGGGCTGATTTCGTAATCTATCAACAATTACCCATATGGAGTCGTACTTATGCCGAGAACGAGGTAAGCCTACAGTAAAATCTATATTGATCACTTCCTATTTCCAGGTTTGAATTCCTATAGCTTGCAACAATCCTCCTAGCTTTTGATGCTCAATTTTCACTTGTTGACAATTTGGGCATTGAGCTACAAACTATGATATATCCTTCTTCATTCCATCCCACCAATATATTGACTTAAGATCATGATACATGTTTGTTGCTCCTGGATGAATAGAATAACGGGATTAATGAGCTTCTTCTAGAATCTGACGACGTAGGTCTCTAACATTCGGGACACATAGCCTGTTTCGGTACCTGAGAATCCCATCTGCCGAAATCTCAAATGGTCACTTCTCTTTCCGAGGAAGTGTATCTCTATAGTGATTGAACTGGGGATCTTAATTGGCTCCATTTCACTTCCAGTTCCAGGAATGAAACAGATGGATTATGAACAACAACTCCTGCATTGCCTTAATCCATTAAACGAATTCCTAGGCTAGCTAGCTGATGGAGCTCACGAACTAATTCCTTCTTCTCCGGTTGAATTTCGCATAAACTGCCCATGGATTTCCGGCGAAGAGCATCGGCCACCACATTTGCTATCCTAGGATGATATAAGATACTTACATCATAGTCCTTCAATAGCTCTAGCCATCGCCTCTGCCGCAGATTCAACTCCTTCTGCTTGAAGATATACTGGAGACTTTTATGATCTGTATAGATATCAACATGCACACCATACAAATAATGTATCCATATCATTAGCGCATGAATAACCACAGCTAATTCAAGATCATGGGTCAGGTAATTCTTCTCATGTTTCCTCAACTGTCTGGAAGCATAGGGTATAACCTTCCCGTGCTGCATCAATACACAGCCCAATCCGAAACCTGAGGCATCACAATAAATAATATAACCTTTTGATCCTTTCAGAAGCATCAGGACTAGGGCTGAAGTCAATTTCTGGATGCTACGCTAACAAGCATCGGTATACTGAAATTTTGCTGATTTCTGAGTTAGCTTCGTTAATGGTGCCGAAATAGAAGAAAATCCTTCCACAAATCTTCTATAATAACCTACTAAACTCAAAAAGCTACGGACCTCTATAGGTGCTGTAGGCCTTGGCCAAGTTTTCACATCTTCAATTTTCTGAGTATCGACCCGAATGCCGTCAGCTGAGATAATATGGCCTAGAAAAGTTACAGAATTTAACCAGAACCCACATTTTGAAAATTTGGCATATAAGTCACGAGTCCGAAGAATTCCAAGGACAGTATGTAGATGATCTGCATGCCCTGCTTCTGACCGAGAGTATACTAGAATATCATCGATAAACACGATCACAAATAGATCTACAAAAGGACTGAATACATTATTCATCAAATTCATAAACACTGTCAGAGCGTATCCCTTATTACTTGTAGGGACATCATATACCCCTTAACTTGCGTTAGTCTATTCACCGCACAACAACCCAAAATTCTGAGGTGTAACAATGGCATATGTAGATAGAGTCTTTTTTTTATCTCTTAAATGATTCTGGTTTATTCAAAAATACTTCTCCCATAATTTAAACGTTCATACTACCTCTCAAACATAATATTTAGGTATTATACACATTCATATCTTTTTTGAAACACCTATGTGTACAACTTTTAAGGCCTGAGTGAAGACATAATACTTAATGAAAAAATTTCGGGGCATTACATATTTTCATACTCTTCTTCGAAAATTTGAAAGTAATATGTTCTTGCTGTCATGTTCTTTTCTCTCAATGGAGAAAACAAGATTTTGTTTTACTGAATGACATGGAATGATATGATTTTTTATAGTGCATTAAAGACTTGTTCCACCATAAAAGGATATGGTGCAACAAATGTTGCTGCTCCTCCGTTAACTAGTGGTTTCGAGTTCGAGTCCTGGATATGAAAAACTTCTTGGTAGGGAGCGCTTTCCATGAATGGATCGTACACGGTGCGAATTCGAATTTAGTCGAGCTCCGATGCCGATATCAAACACCAGATGGGAACAAACAAAAAAGATTAGTTCAAACTTCCCAGTAGTCCCAACCAAACGACATACAAAAATTTAACGAATCTTGATAATAAAGCGTCCAACATAATCAGGATTTAATGGATCATGGAATAAACATTCAAAATAATTGGAATTTACAGGAAGCTTTATTTTGATACAACATTCTCTATGCATTATTATTCTAAGAACGCAAAGTAGTCTATTTTTGATGCCACATGCCCTCGCGCACGGCCAGTTTACATATAAAAAAGGGGAAATTTCATAAATGTACAATTCGCTGACTTACATTGCAAAAATATAGCCTAAAACTTACATTGCAAAAATATAGCCCAAAAACACTTTTATACAATGTTATACACTTATATACAAAAGACAGGTACATCATTTATATAGGTGTATGAAAGTGTATAATGTGTAAGTATATACACTAAGATATAATTATACAATATTATACATGAAAATACGCACATATACACATTTATACACAATTATGCAAAATTGTATAAGTGGGTATAAACATAGATCTGGACTAGTTTTGAATAAGAATTGCACTTTTATACAAGACAGGTACAATTTTATATAGGTGTATCAAAATGTATAATAGTGTGTAAGGGGTGTGTACATGGGTGTATACATACCTCTTATACACTATTATACACTATTATACATTATTATACAAAAAACTAACTCCAACACCACCAACGACGGAGCAGCAGTAGATCTGAGTGGCGACGAAGCAGCAACGGATCTAAGTGGATTTTTCGGTGATCACGCTACCAATGGTGGAGCAGCAATGACTTGGAAAACCACCAAAGAGATGTAACGACCTGTTTAGTCGTTACCGTAATTTCGAAAGATTCGCAATTTTGACATCCTCGACTTATTCGATTAGTTACATATCCCTAGTGAACATCTACCCTAACTGGATCCATCGTGCGAATAGAAATTAAAATATCAAATTTCGGCCCTTGGACCCAGTCAGGCCGCCCCAGCGCTAGGCTAACTACCATAGCCTCAGCAACCCATGCCCCGCTGAAGCGAAGGCGGGAAAGATTTCATCAGACTGCTTCTACGGTCTTGAGGCCGCTGAAGCGGTATCCCAACCACTGAAGCGTTAGACGACTAGTGGTTCACCTACTTAAAGCCCCACTTATTGACTTGACCTAATATTTCATTTCCCCAAGTTACAGCCGCCACCTGAGGATATTTCAGCTTCTTGAGACTTGAATGTTGGGAAGGTAACCTCCTTAAATCCCTCATTTCATATTCCTTTAATTTCGTCTTTCTTCTTACACCAGTTATGGTTATGGAAAAGCATTAAATGTGGGTTCTTTCTCAAAATTCTTATGAGACTATTGGGTAAAAGTGGTATTGTTGACCTAGAGTAATTAGTAACTCAAGGATGGCTTATTACTTCAAGACCTAGATTAATAACTAGTTCTAAGCCTAAATCCTTTCTATTTCTCAAATGGGTTAACTTGTTAAGTGTTAATAATGAGGAATGTAAATTTTGTAGCACCCAGTAAATCTGAGTTAGGAATGAATGTGTAAAAACTAGTATTGAGATGATAATTTAGCTATATGAATCCATTCGAGATGAATTCGGGTGATAAACTGTCGTTTTGAAGTCAAACTAAAAAGTGGAATTCTTAAGGGCTTCTAAATTCGTATAAATCTGAGACGGTCTGCACTTATGGCCAGTTTCAGGGCATATGCATTGGGAAATTGAGAAAACCTATAATAATGAAAGTTGTAGGCTTCTGAAATACCTTTCCAACCATATAAAGTGGGGCTCAAACGGAGTTACGTATAGGTATTTATTATCATTTTACTGAGCGAATATCGATTGTAGAAAAATAAATGTGCTAGGCGTGCGTCGCGGACCCCACGGAAAAATACAGCTGCAGACCAAAAAAAATGATCAAGTGCTGGACCCGTGAAGCGGGCTCAGCACAGAGTGGGGAATATTTTCTGTTTTCGAATTGTCTTTAAGTCCTACTTCGTTATGTTATTTCCCACTTCGTTTTAAATCAATGTTTCTGAGGAAAAGAACCCTAGAAAAGTCTCTCTAACCCTAAGGTGTGTTCTCACTCAATCTTGATCATTCCCACACCATATCCATCTCCTCTTGATAGTAAATCATTTCTCTAAAACCCTAAGTTCTTGAATTCTCAAGAAGAAGAAGATAGGGGCGTGTGAAATTCATCTAAGAGGTAAAGTTTATGAATTTTCCTAGTATTAATCAAGTAATGGGTTAGAGTAGAAGTTCTACAAGGTTGGAATCCATTAGTGATTCATGATAGGGTTCAAGAATCAGTTTATAAGGCAAATGAAAAAACCCTGGTTTTCGAAATTCCAAGAAAACTTCAAGAAACGATTCAAGTTCTAATCTTTATCATCTAAAACCATTGTAGTGTGATTGTTGAACCTTGGGAATTTTGTTTGGTATCTTTTTAGCGGGATTAAGGTATGTCTCTCTGTTGAAAGCTGGCTTTGAATGTATGTATCATTTTGAAACTAATCCTGGAAGTATAAATTTCATTTAAGGGATTTTTATTGAATAAAAAGGTGAAATTTTCATGATTTGAAACTCTATTTCCTGCTTTTATTGTGGTTAATGTGCGTGAGGGGACAAGCCCACATTAAACCTAGTTTGTATCATGCTCTACATACGTATCTAAGTTTATAAATGTGTTTCCTCTATAAGAGATAATCAATAATGATGGCTAAGGGTTGGTAATGATGTTTTCATGTTGAATTATGACATTGAAATCTTGGTTAAAGAAGCGTAAATGTTTTCAAGACATTCTTTGAAATGATTTATCTGTACGATATAGCATAATGAACCTTAATGACCATTGACAATGTGACTACCTTGAAACGAATACAGAATTGGCTTCTATGCTATGAAAGTGGTTGTTGTATTGGCCTAGCTACTTGGGAGGAAGGGTAGTCACTATCGATCCTAGTGTGGTAATGCCTAGCCATTCGAGAGGAATAGTGGCCACTGCTGGGTTCACCACCCAGGGTGCGATTTATGCCTAGCTATTCGGAAGGAAGGATAGCTATCGAGAATTACATATTCCAGTGTGGTGCGCTATGTTTAGGGAACCTCTAAGGTCATCCCTTCGATGTTATTGATTCTTGGGCCTGTATTGGCAAGTGTGATATCCTTATCCTTTTACGGAATTGTTGTTGATAATCATGATCAATTTAAAAAGTATATTCGAAAGTTGTAACTTGACAAAAGGCTTTATAATCAGTTTTGATAATTCTTATTGAGATACACGAGCTGAATAGCGGATTTCACGTTGTTTCATACTATCCTCAGAACTGATTTCTTTAAGTATTATTGTACTTTATTTTCATATTACTTGTAGTCCCCGAGGCACCCACTGAGTACGAAGTAATCAGGCATACCATTTTTGTTTTTGATGGTATGTTAGGTAACGGAGAAGATCAGGTTCTTGATACTCAAAACGCTTAGGAAGGACTTGCTGTTGCTGCTGACTTGGTGAGTCCACATGTTCATTCGTGGGACACCCCTTATCATATTTATTTACTATTCTAGTTTTGTTTGGTCTGCGTCCTGATATGTCAGACAATTACACTTTTATCATAGAAGCTTCATAGACAGTTATCGAATTGTGGGTAGTGTGTTGGAGCCTTGTGTGACTCATTAAGCATTTTGCCATGTTTATTTACTAAGTTTCTGATTTGACTTCCGCTAGATTATCTCCTAGTATGATCGTTCTTTAATCCAATTTATTAATGACTGGTTTTCGTATTTATTAAAAGATTATTGAAAGATATTAGACGTTTATTGATTTTTATAAGGTGCTTTCGGTGTTGTTCATAGCATCGGATGCCTGTTACGCCTAGGGTGGGTTTTGGGGCGTGACAGAATTAGTGAGGTAAGTTTGACTTAGGTAAACCTTGACTTCTATAAAAGAGGTGAAATAGCAATAAATCGAGAATCTAGAATGATTATTTGAGAAATGACGGTTTTACCCCTATGACCCCCAATACCTAAATTTTTGCTTACTCGAATGTATCCATCGTTCCTAGACCTCTCAGATCTACAATTTCACTTTAAAGATCGAAGATGGAGTCCAAGTGGATGTTTGTGCACCTGTTCAGCCTTGAGGTAGGTTACTGTTTCCCTGTCTTGGTAGACTCGGGTTAGACTTTCATACACGCGTGTTAGCTTGTCACGCCCCAAAACCCACCTTGGACATAACAGGCATCCGATGCTATGAACAACACCGGAAGCACCTTATGCATTAATAACAACAAGTCCCTTTTTAATAATATTTTATTATTTAATTAAATAAGTTATAAATAACTAATTAAATCGTGATCACAATTATGAAATTAATCCAGCGGAAGTCTAATATAAATAAATAGTCGTAAACGTGGCAAAACGCCCAACAAGTCATATGAGACTTCGACAATCGACCCACAATTCTGAGATCTATCTATGGAGCTTGTAAGAGACATATAAGACGCAACCCGAAACTAAAAGCAATACCTAAAATATAGGGTGTCCCACGAATGAAGGTGTGGGCTCACCAAAAGTCTGGAAGCAGCAAGTACTCCTAATCCGCGAGATCTGTCTGTACCTGCTCTTCTTCGTTACCTAACATACCATCGAAAACAATAATGGTATGCCTGAGTACTGAGTACTTAGTAAGTGTCTCGGGGACAATAAGTAATATAACAAAATAGAACAATAATGATTAGTGAAAACTGTTCCAATAGAATAATCTGAAATCAAAGACAAGATCAATCGTACTACTCAAAAGCATCAATAGAACACCATCACGACAACTATATATATATTTTTTGCTTCAGTATACCTTTTATTACCATTTGAGCCTTTTCAATTCGAGATCAATATCATCAACAAGCCACTCACAGGCGAACAAGTTCATTATCATCAAGCCACTCACAATAAATCAAAGTAATACATGCCTAAATCAATATAACAAAGGGATAACCATTTAAGGTTCCCTAAACCAGCTAAGCAGCACCACATCGGGGTTGTCACCCTCGAAGGCTATCCTTCCTCCCGAATAGCTAGGCAAAACCACATCAGGGTTATGAACCCTCGATGACCACTCTTCCTCCCGAATGTCTAGGCATGAACCACACAGGGGCTATTGACCCTCGATGGCCACTCTTCCTCCCGAATGGCTAGGCAAACACCACTAGGATCCATAGTAACTACCCTTCCTCTCGAGTAGCTAAGCAAAACACAAATAATAGAAATCATGGCATAATAGCCAAAGTCATAGCATAGAAGCCGAATAACTCATTATGGATTATGTTCATCATCCCAATAATAGGGGTATCTCAAATCATTAATAGGCTTAGAAACCAAGTTCAATTCATTATATACATTTCAAGCTCAACACAATCCGTTCATAAAGCGAAACACATGAAATATCCAAGCCTTTCCAAAATCAAGTTTAAGCATCCCTTATGGGGTAATTCATGTTCAAATCCAAAGCTTTATATCTCGATTTTCAATAATCTTTTAGAGAGGAAAACAATCATGAATACGTATATGTAATATAATACAAACACGGTTTAATGTGGGCTTGTCCCTCACGCACACAAACCACAACCAAAGATTTCATAAAAGTTATTCGAAAGAGTACGTTCAAAAAGAGACATACAAATCACCTTCACAGTTAAAAAGGATTTTTAAAAAAAGACATACCTCAAATCCCGCTAAAAGCTAGCAAAACGGAATTCCCAAGGTTCAAAAATCAATCTTTTACACGAATTCCACACGCCTCTTGTCACACCCCAACCTTACTAGGGTGTGATGGGCACCCGACCCCATATTCGGAGCCGAGTAAACCCGCTGACTCTTATTACATACATAATCTCTTCGGACCTTTAAATCAAATAAGAATGAAATACATAGTAAAGCCTTCAGAAACTTTTCTTTCATCGTACTCAATCAAGCAAAATATGTGGTCATGTGGAGTCTGTAACATAAAATATAAAGACACATCGGTTGGTGAAGCCGCTTTCAAGACTGATGTACTACACCCACGACTCTGTCTGCAAAGTCTCTAACTTCGAACAAGACATCATAGCACAGTCCTTTGACCCGACAACACTCCAGGGCCAAGTGGAGCTTGCCAACTTCGCTGGAACATCTTCTATAATGGCTTCTACTCATCTGGGTGTACCTGCGCGGCATGAAACGCAGCCCCCGAGGAAAGGGGGTCAGTACGAGTAATGTACTGAGTATGTAAGGTATGAATAGTAACATAGTAAGGGATATAAATATGAATAATAATGGAATAGAAATATAAAGCATATCATGAGATGAAAGAGTAACCTGTACATCTGAGTGCCTCTTAGGGCGGATGCCATGCATGCTTAGTGCTGCGGAACGTGCAGCCCGATCCATATATATACATATATACATATATCCATAGTAATACTTTCTTTGAAAACATTTCTTTTTCATATATATAGAAAATAGAACATATCATATTGCCGAGGCGTCGGCAGCCGATCCATTTAACCACATATGTCCCGCGTCCGGGATGATATCATGTCATATAATACCAGCTGATCAGGTGGATATGCGTATATAACACTCTGGCCCTCTTTCCCATCTTTCCCATATACATATGCATGTATCATGTACATATACCAGCGTCTATAGCGCTCTGGCCCTTTTTCCCATATTCCCCATATACATATACATATATCATATACATATATCATGTAAGCAGCATGCAGGAGAGCCCAAGAAAGTCATGAATCTATCGGAGTGACGTAAGGTCGGTAACCTCCGATTACATCATGGAATAATCATCCCGACTTTGTCTCACCTTGAAGGAACAATTATTATAAGATGAGACTAGCAACGAGTAACAACGTACATAAACCGACACCCGAAGGCTCAGAAACAAGTTTCGGGTCAATCCGCTTTAGTATAAGAAAGTTATGAGCGTTTGAAGTATAGAACCTTTTACGAACATTTTGGAAGCCATTTTTTGGAAAATCATTCCTATCATAGTCATCATAGAAATATTCTCATCCTCGACATCATCAGTGTCATTGTAAAACATATTCATCTTTATTGTCATAAGATCTTACAAAATCATAAACCTCTGTTTTGTAGAATACGGACACTTTTAGAAAAAGACATTTACGAGTTATCGGGAAGAGAATCATGCCTTGAAATCATAAACATCTAACTTTTGAAAACGAGAAAGATACGGAAACAATTATAAGATCATAACATCGGGATCATGCCTTGAAAGAAAAGGGATGAGCCTTAACATACCTGCTCCACGTCCTATTAGCTACGCTTAATTGTCCAAGCTCGTTATCGCTAGTCTACATTCAAGAAGATTGATGCACTCATTAGATTCATCACCATATACTTGTCTTAATTCTTTAACTGAATTCATTCATAATCTACCGAAATTTCAGCAGCACCTCCCCTGTAAATACACCTTCCTCGAGAATCTGACTCGGCCAATTTTTATCAACAACAATCCGAGAATTCAACTTGGCCAAATTATCATCAACAACAACACCAACAATCATACTTCCAACTTCATCAATTAATTCAAAATGCATTCTAATACTAGCAGTTTTTTCTATTCAAATCCAACCACATATGATCAAGCCAACACCAATGCTCACTCATTTAAGTACTAGTCCAAGACCATTCAAACAAGACTTAAAAACATTTCATACAATCCGCACAATGTTCAAAATAGCGCAACTACTATAGCATTCCACCCGAAATCTCACAACACCACCAAGGACAACAACACATTATTTTCTTCCAAATTCATGAACTCCACCAACATTTTACATTAACAACTTCATTCATACAAATATAAGAATTCATGCTAGTGTTACATTAACTTCCTCAACAACTCTACAATGATCACAACCTCATTCTCATAATTACAAGAAATTATATAAAAATCGCATTAGCTTCTTCAATAATTCACAAACAATTACCACTTCATTTCAAACCATTAAATCTTCATTTAACATCATAGAATCCACAACTACAACAATCTAAATACTAAATAAAATCAATTCATCACATCTTACCCACCTAGCTACTATTCGGCCAAACACCCACACACATATATATCACATGAATTTCATCCATTTCTTCATACAACAACATGCATAAACCACCCACAACATATGTAAAAGAGGGTTGAACACATACCTTTCTCACCCAACTTCTTTACTTGGATAGGGCTTATGAATTACACAAACAAAGGCTTTGCTTGCTCCAACAACTCCTTCATGTTAATAAGGACCTTCCATTTAGTGAAAATACTAGAAGAAAATAATTTTTCTTGATCAATTTCCATGGCTTCAAATTTTTCCACCATGGCCGAACCCTTTTCCTCCTTTCTTCTTCTCTTTCTTTCTTCAAGCTTCTTGAATTTTCATGAAAACAATTATACTTTAATTGCCACTACTTCTCCATATTTATACTTAGGTCCTACAAATAAAAATGTGGACACATGGCCATGGGGTGGGGCCCACTCTTTGTGTCACATGGCCAAAGTGGAAATTTTCAAGAACTTTCAAGACTTTTTTTTGTGAAATTCCCATTTTGCCCCTAGCTTTTCCACAATATTACCATGGACCATTTTGCGAATTTTCCTTTTTACCCTTAGCCTTTCTCAATATTTTCGTACTAATAGAACTCATAAATAATATTCATAACCCACTTGTACATTAAAATAATTTTGGAAGATGGTCATTTCCTTAACTTACCACGACTACCTCAAAATTTCCGAACGCACAAAATACGGGCTATAACACCTCTCTTCTTCCTCTTCTTGAATTTTCAAGAACCTAGGATTTGGAGAAATGATTTATAAGCAAGAAGAGATCAACTTTGGTGTATGATTGATGGAGATTGAGTATAGACTCACCTTAGGGTTAGAGAGACTTCTTTGGTGTTCTTTTCGTCAGAAAAATAGGTTTAAAACGAAGTGGGAGTGAATATAATGAAGTTAGGCTTTTAAAACATCATTTTTAATGCACGACCACACAACTGGAGGCCCACTTTGCGCAGCTGACAGTGAAGGCAGTAACAATACCTCTGGTGCACGATCACACACCTAATGGGCACACTGCATAGCGTCTAGTAAAACGGGCATAAATTCTAGCACAAAGCTCCGTTTGATGTCCATAATATATGGTTGGAAAGGTATTTCAAAGACCTAAAATTTTCATGTTTTGAGGTTTCTGAAATTCCTAACGTAAATACCCGAAAACTAGCCATAAGTACATACTTTTTGGTTTGACTTCAAAACGACCGTTTATCACCCGACTTCATCCCGAATGGATTCATATGGCTAAAATATCTACTTAATACTGGTTTTCATACATTCACACCTAACTTGAATTTACGGGATGTTACAGCATCGTATTCATACTCATTTCCATGATACATTGATATTGCATGGTTATGGTTCTGATGATGATAAGTGAGAGAGTGTAGCCTCCGAGGTCTTCACCGGAGAGAATAAAAGAGAGATGAGAGTCTGTGATTTGAGGTCATTTATCGGAGCGGAATGAGTGTACGTTGCTTGAGGTCTCTTGTCAGGAACGTATGAGTACTCTATGCCTGAGGCCTCTTGCCGGGATCGAGAGAATGCTCGTCACCGAGGTTGCTACAGGGAAAAGAGGTACATGGACTTCACGGGTCCCTCATGGGTCATGCTCCAAGGCATGGAGGTATTCCATCCGGGACATGTTGTACAAAGACTGCATTGGCATTGCATCCACTTTACATACTTCATTTCATTGCATTGTACCTCTTGATTTCCTGTGATATTGTTGTGATATGATTGTGATGTACTGGTTCAGATTAGTTGTACTGAGACTTGGCATGGTTGGGTTTAGAGGCTATAACATAGGTGATGACTTGTCGTGCTGTGATTGTGATGTACTAGTTCAGTTTGGCTATGCTGAGACTTGGCACAATTGGTATTAGTTGCTACAACTATAGGCCACTCTTTGATTGGGAAAGTGTGGGGATAGGTAACCTTAATATGGATGTGTATGACTTGTTAGGATTATGATGAATATTAGAATGATGAGAGAGTTATCCTTAAACCATATTGCGGATACGATAGATGATATGTTAATTGCGGTATTAGCATAGGATTGGCCCTGCTAGTAGTCAGAATGTTGCGGTATTTGAGTATGGCTATCTAATTAATATGCTAGATGCACTAGGACTAGAGGAATGATAAAAGTTAAGGAAATGGACTTCTAGGAGAGCGTTATTTGAATAAGGCTATATTCATGAATTGACTTAAGACCGCCTACCATGTTATTTGTGGACTTTATTACCGTTATGTTATTCTAACCATTGTCGGCCTA
Organism: Lycium barbarum; assembly: GCF_019175385.1. Classification (NCBI taxonomy): domain Eukaryota; kingdom Viridiplantae; phylum Streptophyta; class Magnoliopsida; order Solanales; family Solanaceae; genus Lycium; species Lycium barbarum. The sequence continues at coordinate 99,157,738 of NC_083337.1, read as the reverse complement.
TGATGCCTACCAGTACTAGTGTTGTACTGATACTACTCTTGCTACATCCCTCTTGGGATGTAGAGTTGTGCAGGGTTTTGGTTGATTTGGAGTTTTCAGAAGATGTGTGGTGCCTATCTTGAAGACCTCCATCATCTTTTTCCTAGATGGAGGTTAAGTCTTTTATTTTTATTTTACTTGTCTCCAAATTATTCGCTCTTGTACTAGTCTAGATCAGGTCATGGGAAAGGAGTCGGTGTATTTAAAAGTTGTTGTAAATACTTTCGCTTTATTTATATAATGAGTTTACTTCCGCATTTTTTTTTATGTTATAATTTGAAGCTTAATGAATCTTGTTCTATTATTACAAATGAGTCTATTTTGGGTTAAGGGTTGGCCTATCGAGGTGGGAATGGTAGGTGCCCGCACGATCCTAAACTGGGTCGTGACACAAGATCATGTCGGAGCTCCGGCTAAAACCACCTTGCTTACCACCACCAGATCCATTTGTAGCTTTCTTGAATAAGGTTCCTAAATTTTCTGTCAAATCTTAATTAAATTTTCATGTCTTTTTCCCCAATGGCAGGGTTGGGCTGGTGTCAATAAAAACTTAATCTGTCGAGTCCAATCATTTGAGGCCTATGAATTAGCTTTCAGAAGATTTAAATTAATAAGAGCAACATTCCTTAGCGTGCTATTTTTTAATGTTTCATTCACAAAAATTGCAGGAACATTAATAATTTCATTTTCTAAACTATTTCTATATGTTATAGGCGAGAAAGAGAGGAGGCAGAGAGAGAGAAGCGACAGAGATAGAGATAGATAGATAGATAGATAGATAGATAGATAGATAGATAGATAGATAGATAGACAGATAGAGAGAGAGAGAGAGAGAGAGAGAGAGAGAGAGAAGGAGGAAGTGTGTCATTTTTTGTAAGATTTAAAAAGGTAGGTTAATTTTGGTAGCATTGTTACCCTAATTAACATACAGTGTTATTATTCCATGTTTTTTTTAGAATTGAACAATAGTAAAGAAGACTACTTCTTTAATGCTAAGGGTATACTTGGAAACAATTGGTAATATTTGTCTTGAATTCCTAAGGTGACACTTATTTTAACACTCAATAGTTAGGTCACTTGAATTGTGCGATCCATCACTTCTATAATCCTCAGCATTTGTCATTTAAATATGTAGGGGTTCCTCTTTCAACTAAGGAGCTCTCTATTCATCAATGTCTACCTCTAGTTGAAAGAATGATCACTAGAGTTAAATGTTGGTCCTCAAAATTCCTCTCTTACAGTGGCAGACTACAACTGGTTAAGAGTCTGCCTTTTGAAATGCAGACTTATTAGGCACAATTCTTCTTGCTACCAAAGAAGATTATTGCTATGGTGAATAATGTTTGCAATACATTTCTTTGGACTGGAAGTAATAACTGCTCAAGAAAATCTTTGGTGGCATGGGAGAAAATCTACAGACCAAAGACAGCTGGAGGTTTGAATGTTATTGAGCTCCTTACATGGAACAAGGCAGCTATCTATAAGCTTATATGGGCTGTTGAACAAAAGAAATACAAGCGTTGGGTGGTGTGGGTTCATACATTCTACATTAAGGCCAATGACATAAGAGTAAAGAAAACCCCTAAGCAGGCATGCTGGCTGCTAATGAAAGTTATGATGCAAGGAAATAGTTAACAAGAATTGCTGATCTACTACCAAAGAGCTGAATGGTGTAAATTTGTGTTGATAAAAAGGTATGATCCCAAAACAACTCTTTATTTTATGGATAGCACTACAGATGAGACTCTTAACTGTGGATAGAGTGGCAAAATGGGGTGTTACAGTGCAGACTAAATGTGTGTTATGTGATATAGGTTACAGTTCACTTTTATGCGGGTGCATAAAAGCTACTAAGAAGTTGCAGACTCTATTTGGGTTTTTATATTTTTAGAATCGCCACCTAATTTTATATAGGAAATTAGGAAAATCCAGGTAAAAGGATTTATTCAACAAGAGAAAAATCCCTTTTAAACTAGAGTTGAGGTAAGGGTTCTGGTGATCCCCTAGGAAGGTTTTAATCACCCTAGTATTAAGGATCGGTAGAATACAGTTGACCTACCAGCTTCAATGTGTGATTTAATTATGATTATTTGCTAAAATGTTTTCTTTCTTGCAAAATTTGTCATGCTAGTCATAAAACTCCATTTTTTGGCAAAAATATCTTTAAGGAGGAAAGATGGTTTCCTTTTGAGAAAATGTTAGAAGGGGTTAAATTCACTTCATTGCTGGACCAAAATGCACTTAAGATTTTCTATTAAGTAGAGTTCCTACTAATTTGGTCATAATGTCATGATTTAGTCCTTGTAGGTTTTGTATATATGTATAGGGAAATAAATGGAGTATATCTCCTTTGTAGTAAATAGTACATTTTTTGTAAGTATAGATAAAGGAAAAGAGGGTTTATTTATTTGTTTAACCATTTTATCTCATTTAATCAACCGCATCCATTACCAAAGCCATCTCACTTTCAAACAAGAGTTTAAGTGCATTTTCTTTTGTTTATTTGCCTTAAGGTTTGGGCTTTTGGACCGAAAATGTTTGAAAACAACCTCAAGTTATAAAGCAATTTATAAAGCCATTTCTACACTTCAGATTTTCTGAAAATCTATATTTTTTTTACTCCAATTGTTACTAAAATCAGTCCCTAGTTTTATAAATCAGGCCTAATATAATCTTAGGTCGAGATTTCTCTCAAGTAAAAAAATAATCCATTTTTAATTCCTGGTTTTTCTCGTGAAGGGCTTAAGGCCCGAATTTCTTTTTCAGTCCAAATTCATTCAAAACATTTAATTCATAAATTTAACACTTTGAAGCATTTTGTAAAAAATCCAAGATTTCTCGATTGCATGCATAAGCCATGTTTAACTTTGAAAATCGTTTTTGGAAAATGTTTAACCAACTACACGAGTTTATCCTAAGTTCTGATCGCATTTGGGTTTCAATATATCACTAGTGTAGTTTGCATATACAACAAATATACAAATATGAAATGAAGAAACAAGAAGAGTTAGGCTGGTGTGCCTACCTAAGCCCACTAGTTGCCATTTTCACCCATGGTTGGGCCTTCAATTATTTCCATTCAATGCGGACTCGATCAAAAGAAGAGTTGGACCTCCGGCCCAACAGGTTTATGGGAATTTGGCCCAAGTGGCTCGGCAGTGATGTTATGCAAACAAGGAGGGGAAAAGGGGGAAACGTGGTTAGAAGGCATCTATACTTAGCAATTAAACTAACAACAACTTAATGAAAGAATACATAATGGTACAGACGTGTATATATGTGTGTGTGTATATATATATATATATATCAAGCATACCCCTATCAATTAACAAAGTAGACAAACAAGAAGAAGCCCAAACAGTAACAGATTTCAAAAAAAAAAAAACTATCACGACCCTAGCCGATGAATCATGACGAGTGCCTGACCCCTAATGACCAGACACCCCTACACTTTCTTAACTATCACATAACAACAGGGTGGCCCATATCTGACTCATATCCAACTGTGTATATATATATATATATATATATATATATATATATATATATATATATATATGATAAATATCGAAGTAACAGTGCAAGCCGACTAGGCTGCTATATATGTTGTACGCAAAAGAATAAGAGCCGACAAGGCTATATCATGTACCAACTACATACAATTGTCTACAGACCTCTAATGGAACAGAAAGCCGTAGAAAGGATGGGACAGGGCCCCGCCATACCCATATACATGTATATACATCTCAAAATATCCTACCAAAATAGACCGCAGCTCCGGATCAAGTGGAGCACACCAAACAGCTATGGGGAAGTCCTACTGAGTTGGATCGACTCTCTGTCTACCTGAACCTGCGGGCATGAACGCAGCCCCCCAACAATAGGGGATTCAGTACAGATAATGTACCGAGTATGTAAGGCACAAGAATAACAAGTACATAGAAGTCATAAGAGACGTTTGAAACATGAAAGCTAATCTCAATATCTGAATGCATCTATAACTAACATCCGAGAATATCTACATACTTTGTATAACTAAAACTACCTCTAAGGGCGTATGATATGCTAGGTCATAATATAACTAATAGTGCTGTGAAACGTACAACCCGATCCATATATCATATAATAGTGCCGAGGAACGTACGGCCCGATCCATATATAATATAATAGTAGTGCCGAGTTATGTACGGCCTAATCCATAAATAATAATATAATAGTGCTGAGGAACGTACGGCCCGATCCATATATAATAATATAATAGTGCTGAGGAACATACGACCCTATCCATATATAATATAATAGTGCATATATAACGCCTTCTGGTAACGGGTCAATGTGCATATGAATATGGATGCAATGTATAAATGAAATGAATACATAGAACTCTCGGAGTGACATGAGGTCGTACTATCTCTGATGAACATTCTTTGAGCTAACATCATCAATATAAGAAATCTCAAGACCCATGAACAGAAGGAACAATCATAGACGGGGCATAGGAACATCAAAGACTGAAGTACTCCCAGTGCTTCTAAGAATAGAGTAATATGGAAGCTCGTTTACTCGCTTGTTCGTTCATATTATAAGATCATGCCAAAAATGAAAGAAAGGTTGGCCTTAACATACCTTGTAGTCTAGCTAATGTCCGATGATTATTTCCCGAGCTTGTAACACTACAACCAAGATAACACGAATTACAGTTAGGCCATATACATCCCTTACTACCCATTTCAAGTACGTATGAAACTTAACGGAATTCGGACAACGTTTTCCCTATAATTATTACTCCAATCCAACTCCCAAATTGTGCACAACACACAAAACATCATCAACAACAACAGTAACAATATACAGCAACATAAATAAGTAGAAATCTCTCCAAAAATCTAATCGAAATAGCCTTCAAGGCAACCACATCATCAAGCTAGTTTAGGTCTTTCATATCATGTTTTCCTTCACTTTAAACTAAGGATTTCCTCCACTAACAACTTATGTCCATACCTTCATAACAAAATATAATCAAATCCATGCCAAAACATCTCCCAAAGCAGCCTTCAAGGCAACCACATCATCAAGCTAGTTTAGGTCTTTCATATCACGTTTTCCTTCACTTTAAACTAAGGAATTCCTCCACTAACAACTTATTTCAATACCTTCATATCAAAATATAATCAAATCCATGCCAAAACATCTCCCAAACTAGCCCCTAATCTTGGTTTGACTAAATTAACTCATCGCTTTCATAGCTATATTTCCTTCACTTTAAATCACTAAAACTCTTGGTAATCAACTTAATAACAAAGATAAGAATAGTATACATACCTTAAAGGAGCTGAAATTCCAAGAACCAAACTTAAAATCCAAGTTCTAAGCTCAACAACTTCAATATAAACCCTAGGAACAACTTTCCTTTCACTAGCTCGGGTTTTCAGGGCTCGAATCTTATTTCGATGATAAAGAAAGGTTTGGAGAGGATAGATGAGTATTAGGGAGAGTTTAGGGTCTGTTGGTGTGAGTTGAAATGAAAAAAAATCACGAAATACATGCATTTAAACATCAGCTGCACCGCCTGAAAATTGACAGGTCGTCGATGTGCATCGACAGATAGTCGACACTTCGACAGCCCATAACTCCCGGTGTCGATGTGAGAATTCCTATTTGCCAATTGCGTTGGAAAGTAGACTCGCTGAACTTATGAATGCATAGGTTATGGGTTCCGTAACTCCTTGTATGCTAGGAGATATGCCTCCCCAAAGTTGACCAAAAATGTCTGTCCGAAATTTGCCAAATTTTCCCAAAGTTTTATCAAACTTAATTTCTTCGATTTGCTTAACATCCAACCTTCCTGATACTTACTAAACATGATACCAAGCTCTCATGTATGAAGAATGAGCATGTATAATTCCTTATGACATTGACAACAACCTTTCCTTGTAAATCTTCGTCAACTTACTCACGACGAAACTTTACGTACAAAAGTATGGGGGGTAACAAAAGCGCAGGTCCAAAAAAGGCAAAATAAAGGGGAAGAGCCCAACTCAGTTAATAATTATGAATAAAGCCAAGGAAATAAACCTAATTTGGAGTCAAATAAGAGAAACAGGCCCAATATATCATCTATAAGGTCTTTTAGGTCTCAAGTTTTCAAAGATATTCCATCGATATACTAAATATACCACTTTATATACAAGTCAGTTACAAGCTATGTATATCAAATATATCTTAGGTATATTATGTAGCAACAAAAGCAGTTTAGTACTTCAGTCAACCCCCTAATAGTCTTCTAAAAGAAGTTTTCATTTATGCATAGGACCATGGCCTTGAGGCCCTTCTCTTAAGATTCTGATTTCATGTAGGTGAGTTTCTAACCAAGGGATTTAATCTAAACCACAATATTTATCACAACTGGGAAAAAACCACAGGCGCAGAATTCTTCTAAGTGACAACCTCTTAACATAGTCATTTTCTCATTTTAACATCTAAATAACATGCTCAGACTTAGTTTATTTGATATTACATTCTTAATGCTTCAAACCAGCAATCTGAACATATTCAGGAAACAAAGAGAGAGTTAATGAGCATGTGAACCGCTCCATTATGAGATACATAAGCTATAAGAGCCTCTCAAAACCAGGTCATAGTCAGATCAAGCTTAAATGATTTGAAATGAGCACGAGAAAGGTGTAAACTAGGCTAGACTAAGATCAAAGCACACAACTTAAACCTATATCTGACAGAAGTCATTTAGAGTAGCAACATGATAGACATGAATAAGGTAAAACAAGTACACAATTGCACAACTTGATATGATTAAATATAGAGCCCAGATCATAGTAAAGAAACAACAGCAAGCTTAGTAAAGAGGATAGGGGAACAAGTCATGCGAGTAGGCAAATAGCAGACTTAATAAAGTAGGCAAAGCCCCATTGACACAACATTATTTCACTAACAGTGAGATGACACTGTCAAATTAATCATGATTAAGTAAGTTTAACATTACTGAATCTATATGAGTTTAAAACATGCTTAATGATTACTCAGACTTCACAAAAAGGATTGGTTCAATACCAGCTTTAAACTAAGCTAAACCACACAACCATCAAACAATGTTTACTAGTACTAAATCAAGGGAAAAACAAACTACTGATGGCTAATCTAAGCAGTAATGAACACATAATCTAAGCAGTAATAAACACATGAACACATACTAATATCTAAACTAATCTAAACAGCAACAAAGAACCATAACCACATGCTAATATCCTATACTAATCTAAACATGCATTCATCTAAAACAAAACAAAAAAAATATTACTAAATAACCACATAAACAACTAAAATACATAACTATGAAGGATAAGCAATTAGCTTTTTGGAGCACAACCCCTGGTCGAGAATGAAATTGAAGCTTCGTTGGCTCCTCAAGCCCCAACTCAGCCACACATCAATCAATAAAATAAATATTAAATTTTTTAACTAACTCGAATAATTAAAGATCTCAGCAAAGTGCTAAAACGCTAGGTAATTCAAGTTTTTGAATATATCATTGTGTAGATATATTTCTGTCTATGTATATCAGTGAAGGTGTCCTGAAATTGTGAGATGTGGGGTTCTTTATATAAAACCCAAAATCTGAGAATGAGAACCCTAGAATCTGATGTGGGACTTGTGGTTTTGAGGGGAATTTCTCTTTATTTTCCCCCTCAAATGATAAAGACCAATAGAATTTGAGATTTCAAAAATCATATGCAACAAAAATCATTAAGGATTTTCTGTCTCTTGACCGTTGATTTGTAGAAAAAGCAAAGAGGGAAAGGGGGTAATACCTCGTTTGGTAGAGAAACGGTGCAAAAGAGGGCAAAACATTAATTGTTTTGCCCAAATTGGTTGAGAAACACTATAATAAACCAACGATACACTGCAACTTTGCCATTTCAGCTTGCTGACGCAATGAAAGAGAAGAGAAGGTGGGGACGACGCCTAGGGTTTCATACGAAACCTTTTTTCCCTAACCAAATGAGACCTTAGAGGTCTGTTTGGTCCTTCTCATAGAAAGAAATAGGGACTTTGGGCTGGGTCTTGTCCTTTGATGGACTGGGCCTAGCCGTTAATAGAAGAGGAAGGGGAAATGGCCCAATATGGCATACTTATACATTTATATACGTCTATACATTCGTGTATACATGTGTTTATATAAAAGGGGTAAAGCGGTGCAATTTAACAAATGACCAAAATTAAGAGTGTTCATCAATTAAACCTTTCAATTATGGCCAAGTTTAAACTAATTAAAAAATTAATAATTTTAAACACACGGTCAATTTACCTAAAAGAAATTAAATTGTGAATATAGCCTTAATTGATCTAAACCATGAAATTGGTTATTTTAATTATGACCACTATTAACTAACACTTGATTTTTTCAATTGTAGTCGCAATTGATCACATAATAAGCAATTTTCAATATATAACCACAATTAAACATCTAATTAATTATGATTAATTAAAAATCGTAAAATGCAAATTGATTATGCGAAAAGTTAGAAATTGAAAGGTAAAATTATTATTTATTTGATTAATCAAATTTGTTGAATTAAACAGAGTAAAATATTTATCAATATGAAACTTTATAATTTGGACAATTAATTGAATAATTGTTATAAGTTATTTTCTAATTAAACTTGACAAATGCTTTACTTTTAATGGTAAAATATGTGATTTTTTTTTCAAACGACTTAGAATATATATTTGAAGTTATTTTGCCAAACGAAATGGAAAAATATTATCGAAATAATTTTGAAAATCATTTTGATTTAAAAAAATACATATTTCACTCCGTTTGAGATCCAAGAACTCTGGGTAATTAAGTAAAATTATTTGAGGTAAAAAATTAGGTGTCCACAACTGCCTCAGTGTTCGGGGGTGGCAAGCCCAAACCTGATCATCAAAATTTAGACAAACTGATTTTTGGTTGACCAATTTCAAAATACCTTTTTTTTTACGCAATTTTCAAATATATGACCGAACCCTGGTCTCTGGTTTTCCTACATATGTAAGGTTACATGTGAAATCAGGCCATTTATAGTTCGACTCAATTATACTTCTAAATGCAAATTTTAAACAAATTTTGAATTTCCCGGTTGTCAAAACTGAGAAACCCGGAGTGATTTGTTGGAGTGTGACTGACTCTCTGGCATTAGGTCTACCTATATATCCCTAGTCTTGAGAATCAAGTCACTTGTAGTTCAACTCGATAGGAGGAAAAGGGTATCCCTTATGCGGGAATGCCTTTGTGTCTTTTTCGTTATGTGCCTGACCAGTTGCGGGAAATTTAAAAGAAAGCAAGCAAAGCAAATAAACAAATTGTGTGACTGAGCATGAGGTGGAGTGATATTTCAATTTCTGGCTGGAGAGCTTGACTCTTATGGTCACCCTATCTCGACCGGCTGCATAAGAAAAAGCTCCACATTTGCTCTACATGCATCTGGATCTGAGCTGATTAGCCTGATCCTTTCCTTGGTGGCTTCTAAGCTACTTCCATCTACTGAGTAACATTGTGCTTGACCTCTTGGTCTTGTTTCTGCTTGTGCCGTCATGGCATCGTCTTTGTGTGGCGACCTTCTCAGTGCTGCTTAAACCTCAATGAACATCTTGGCTTCGCGTCTTCGCTTACCAACCGGCATGGTTATGATTGCCCTCTTGGTTTTTTTTATGAAAATAAATGAACTTCTTGGTATTGTTTTCTTTCTGGGACCTTTTCCGGTCTTTGTTTGCATGAAATGGCCCTCTCGACAGGATGGCTCTCTTGGTGGTATGGCCCTCTTGGAAATATGGACCTCTTGGCCGTATGGTCCTCTTGGAAATATGGACCTCTTGGAAATATGGCCCTATTGGCATTATGGCCCTCTCGATAGTTTGGGATGAATGACCATCTTGGCAGTTTGGATGAATGGCCCTCTTGGCAGTTTGGATGAATGGCCCTCTTGGAATTTTGGATGAATTACCCTCTCGGCAGTTTGCATTAATGCCCCTTTCAGCAGTTTGGATGAATGGCCATCTCGACAGTTTGGATGAATGGTCGTCTCGGCAGTTTGGATTAATGAGCCTCTCGACTGTTTGATATGAATGGCCCTCTCGGCAGTTTTGATGAATGGCCCTCTCGGAAGTTTGGATGAATGGCCCTCTTGGCTGTTTGGATGAATGGCCCTCTCAACAGTTTGGATGAATGGCCCTCTTGGCAGTTTGGATGAATGGTCCTCCCGTTAGTTTAGATGAATGGCCCTCTTGGCAGTTCGATATGAATGTCCCTTTTGGCATGTATGATAGATATGGCCCCTTCGGCTAAATCGTCTTTCCTTCGTCCTTTACATTGATTGTGAACCTTTTGGTTTGATATTTCCCTTGTGGCATTTGTCCTGCTTAGCCCTTGTGGCTAGATATTTGCCCTTTATGGCATTTTGCTCCTTTTACAACCCTTGTGGCTTTTCGACCCTTTTATAGCCCTTTCGGGCTTGATGTCTACCCTTATGGCTTTTCGATCCTTTTACTGCCCTTTCTGGCTAGATGTCTACCCTTATGGCTTTTCGATTCTTTTACAGCCCTTGCGGCTAGATATTCACCCTTGTGGCTTTTCGACCTTTTTATAACCCTTTTTTCCTAGATGTCTGCTCTTATGGATTTTCGATCCTTTTATAGCCCTTTCTGGCTAGATGTCTGACCTTATGGCTTTTTGATCCCTTTATAGCCCTTGCGGCTAGATATTACTGCCATTGTGGCATTTGGTTCCTTTTCAACCCCCCCCCCCCCCCCCCCCCGCCCGACCTAGTTGTGGCTCTGATCTTTGTTCGATAAGTTGTCTTTACTTGTTTCAAACAAATAGAGCTAGAAAAAATGGTCATCCTCCTGACGACACTGGTGACCTGCAACAAGAAAATGATAGTTTCCTACAAATTTGATCCATGTTGTTGACTTCAGTTGCTTCTTGGCATCACTGGTCCAGTTCGCTCTTTTGGGGTCTGATCCTCTCGGATTAGGTATTGAAAGATGAATTAATCTTAAACTAAAAATTATTTTTACTAAATCATTGATCATAAATTGTTTCAAACTTTATTTGAAAAAGATATAATTTTCAAAAATTGTTTAAGTTGATTGTCATGATGTGTGCATCCGAACGAGGACTCTTTCACCCTCTATTGCGCCGGACAGTTGAAGCTTCAGGTCCCTTGCGCGGAATTTTTTAGACCACTAATTTTTTTTTCCCAGTTTAAATCTTGCTTTGGTGAACTCTCACATTGAATCTTAACGTAGGAAATTTTGAGGCCCTCTCAAAATTTCTGCCCTAGTTTAGGATGTTGTGTCAGTTAGCTCTTAAGACGAACTGTTTGAGGGAAGAAATTTTGAGATCTACTTAAAATTTCTGCCCCAGTTTGAAGCTTTGGATTGGCTAACTCTTGGGCCTGACTTGCTGAAGGAATATTTAAGGTCCATCTCAAAAATTGTGCCCCAATTAGGTATGCAGGGTAAGTCCTTTTGCCGATTCTGAACTCTCTTCGACATCTCATCTGTTGCTTCCTAGGGGTTTATTGGGTTTTTTGCTTGGTACCATTGAGCTCAAAGAACGCCTACATATCATGTCGTAGTAGGAATCATGTCGAACGTGGTTCTGAATAAAGTAATTGACTTTTGATTTTTACTAATAATGTGATTGGGTCCCAAACGGACTGCCGACGTACACCACCATGGGGAAGTCAGGTTATTGCGTAGTTCATATTACAAAGAAATCATTTGTTTTTTCTATCTATTACAAAATGATTACAACCAATGAAATAACTATTATAAGCGAATAAATAACTAATACTACTAGAAAGCATGTCTTCACGCATAATACCGCTTGATTGCATCTGAGTTGATTGCCTTGGGCCACTCTTGGCCATCCATTTTTGTTAGTATTACCGCTCCTCGGGATAGTACTTTGCGGACCACGTACAGTCCTTGCCAATTGGGTGAATATTTTCCTTTGTACTCGTCTTGATATGGGGACACCTACTTGAGTATCATTTGCCCTATTTGGAAGAGTCGAGCTCTAACTCATTTGTTATCCATTCCTTTTTTGGTATAATTGGCCATGATAGACCACAATCCTTCTCTTCTCATCGATTAGAGCCAGTTGCTCATATCGATTTCAGACCCATTCTGCATTGTCCAACTTTGCTTCCTGAATGATCCTGAGTGATGGAATTTCTACTGTGGCAGGTATGACTGCTTCAGTACTATAGACAAACAAGTAAGGGGTTGCCCTTGTTGAAGTTCACGCTGTTGTTTGGTATCCCAGCAATGCATAAGGCAATTGTTTATGCAAGAACTTATAGTTATCCATCATTTTCCTTAATATCCTTTTGATATTCTTGTTAGTCGCTTCCACAGCTCCATTTATTTGTAGTCGGTAGGCAGTTGAATTTTGATGGGTGATTTGGAATTGTTCATAGGTATCCTTCATCAGGTGACTGTTATGATTAGCTCCATTGTCCATTATGATGGACTATGGTATGCCGAAGCAGCATATGATGTTGTTTTATAAAAAATCAGCTACCACTTCTTTGTCACTGATTTGTGCAATGTGGCTTCCACCCATTTTGTGAACTAATCTATGGCGATCAATATGAATCGATGTCCATTCGAGGCGGCCGGCTCGATGTGTCCATGTCACGCCCCAAATTTGGAGAGGCGTGGCTGGCACTCGGTACCACAATAAGCCCGAGCGAACAAATTTAAATCTGTAACTCTGGAGGAGTAGCCCTCAGCTTAGGCTGATAGGGCCTGCCTGCACACAGACAATACCTACAAGCTGGCAAGGGCGCAATCTGGATGTATATAAACACCAGCTATCTCGTTTGAACTGGGCAGACACACACCCAACACATGTATGCACAACTGAGCAAGCCGGCGAGGTTGCTATGATCGTACAAGCTAACATTACCAAAACAGACATATTCAAGCCGACAAGGCTATCACACAGACACACTATATACAGGACCCGTCTACGAGCCTCTAAGGAAACGTAAATGTACCATGGTCGGGACAGGGCCCCGGCTACCCATCCAATCTGTAGTCACAAAGAAAGACTCCAAAAGATCTGGTAACTCTGAGCAAAGAGAGCTCACCAATCAACTGATATCAGGTCCTGCTTACTGGGGAGATCTATCTATCTGTCTATCTGTACCTGCAGGCATGAATGCAGCGCCCCCGGCAAATAAACATACCTTTCAGCGAAGTCGTATTGCCCTTCCATTCCAGAATTGATTCCACTGGGAAGTGAAACGTAACAACCTTCATCCAACACCCAACGTTAGCATAAATAGAAGCTAACCAATCCATAACCATAATGATATCAAAATCGACCATCTGTAACTCTATAAGATCTGCTAGGGTCTGATGACCACAAACAACTACAAAACAACCACGATAAATCTTTAACAATAACAGGCTCACCAGCAGGTGTAGACACAGAAAATGGCTCACTCAACGACTCTGGCACTATACCGAATTTTCTCGCAATAAATGGAGTTACATATGACAAATTGGACCCCGGATCTATCAATGCGTACACATTATATGAACAAACCGTCAATGTACCTGTCACAACTTCTATTGAGCCAAGTCTTGACAACCTGCCTGTCACGACCCGACTAGGGGCCATGATGAGTACCCGGGGCTAACCACCGAGCACCGCTCATTCTATTACTTATCATGCTCATTAAGCGTTCATTCATTAAATTCATAGGAAAAATCATTTTTTATTTGGAAACACATTTACTTTTATATACATAAGCCCTTCGGCTATGAAAATAATATAGATACAATAAGGACATCGTGAGACCATGCTACCCACATATACGTATCTACGAGCCTCTACTAGAGTACTAGACATATGGATGGGACAACACCCCGTCGTGCCCAAAACATATATATACACACAATAGTAAATCAGTGGCACCTCCGGAATAATGGAGTGCTCTCAAAAATCTGCGTATCAGCTTCTATAAATCTGGGTTGCCTCCCTGTCTACCTGTGGGCATGAACACAACATCCAAAGAAAACGGACGTTAGTACGAATATTGTACTGAGTATGTAAGGCATGAATAAAATGAACATAATAGAGAAGTCATAAGACATAAGATGTAGATTTAGCCTGTGTAACTTCTAAGGGTGGATACCTTTCATGCCTATGTCATATAAAATCATAGTACATGGATCATCATAGCGCATACATCATCATATCATGTATATATATGTATCATGGTGTCGTATCTGCTCATACACATTAAAAATTATCCGTATTCGGCCACGTAGTGGCTCGACAATATCCGTATTCGGCCACATAGTGGCTAGACAATATCACATACATGTCTTCCGTACCCGGCCATAACAAGGCTCGGCATATCTCATCATCATCATTGCCATCACATACATCTCATAAGCTTATCATGACTTTCCATAAAGCATGCATTTGAATTTTAAGACAACCCATAAAAATCATATCATATTCGTAGCATGAACTTCGTAAAAATATCGTATGATAGGATTTATAATCTCTAAACTTAGGCTCATCATTACCATTATCGTATCTATAGCATATCTCTTAGTTTTATCCGATATGGAACCCCCTATGGACATAGACTCGTAACTTTTTGGAACATTGGTCATAAGTCATGCATTAGAGCTTATAAACAATCTATAACAATGTCGGGGTGACATAAGGTCGAGAACCCCCGAGTTCATTATGGAGTAATAATATTCATCATATCTCACCTTGAAAGAACTAACATTTTAAGGTGAGGGTACACCATGAACAACATCGAGGGATTGTAAGTAGGATCTTTAACTTCATAGACATCATATCTTGCTTTAGAATCTCTAGGCTTAAACTTACCATCATTGCTTTCGTATTCATGACATATTTCTCATCTTTGTCTCATAAGAAGCTCTTTATCAATATTGTCTCATAATTCCCGAAATGTAAGAAAGTCATGGGGAGGTAGGGAAATAATATCATAGGAATAATATAAGGATCATTAGCTTCATAGGAATATCGTATCATGAGCTTTAGGATTTCTAGACTTAGATTCATTATTGGTATTGTCATGCTCGTAACGTATCTCTTTTCTTTATCTCGTATGAAACCCTTTATACTCGTAGATTCATAATTCCCGATATGTAGGAAAATAGTGGAAAGATAGGAGGATTCATACCATAAGAATCATGCCTTAGAAAGAAGAGACTAGCCTTACATACCTCTTTCGTTTAACAATTTCCATTGCTTGATTGTTCTCCTTAATGCTCACATTTCTACCTTCAAGAGAATTCACATTCATATTAGCTAATCGATTATAAGAACATGCTTACTAAAGCTAGAGAAAATTGGGCAGCATTTCCTTTGTTTATACAACTTTCCTCATATTGTATATCAACTCCCAAACATTTATAATAACATTCACAATATCATAACCAACAATCTTCGTTCATCTACATTACCCTCATTTCACAATTCCACTTCAGTTCCTCCATAATCATGGTCATGGTTCACTATTGCGTTTTCTCACATATAATACATACCTCATGTTCTAAATGTCATTTATAGATTACTTATAATCACCACATCTCAATATTCGTGATTCAATCCAAACTACTACTCAAAATGTCACTATTCACACATTCATGATCCATTTTCTATCTCCTTCTACAATCCAAGTGTTTCAACTTTTCAATACCTTAAATAACATGGAATTACCATAAAACTTACCTTTGATAGTGTAGAAATAAGCCATGAGTTGAAATACGTCTCTTGCACCAAAACCCTAGTTGACTTCCATTGATATTGCTTGGCTTGGATGAACTTTAATGTGTTTCTCACACTTAGTTTTGTTGATTTGATGAAGTTGATCATCAATTTCTCATGAGTTCTTGTATATGGAGTGTGTGGAAGGTTCTAGAGAATTCTTGAGTTGTTGAGAATGAAAATGAAATGAAATAAATGAACTTAGGTCTCTTATTTAAAAACTTAAAATCTGTCCCGACGTGATTATACGAACACTTATACGGTCTGTATAAGTGACCGTAAAATCACCTTTTCAACAACTTGCCTCTGTGACCATTATACGGCACATTATACGGGCCGTATAACTTTATGCGGTCCGTATAAGTGACCGCATAATCTCACCAATGAGGGACTTCACTGTGACCATTCTGCGGACTATTATGCGGACCGTATAACATTATACGGACCGTATAATCGACCGTATAACTCATCTTGTCACTAATCTTTTTCTTGTCACTTCATTTGATCTCCAATCCTTAGGGAACCTTCTTAGCACTTGTTTATCACCTCATTAACAATCTAAGGGACGTTATAACTCTTCTCCAAAACATTATTAATTCGTTACTCATAAATCCTTCTCAATACATAACGTATACCTTGCTTTCCTTAACAACTTTCGTCTCCTACCTCAATTGTCTTTAAATCTTATTTAAACTCATCAAACGTTATTTCTGTTACATCTGGCATTTTTGCATATTCGAAAAAAATTCGAGATAACTTGACTTGAAATGAATAAGGCCATATTTGGACCTTACTTGGTATGAATGTGTCGGCTATGAATGTATTGGTGTGAAATTACGAAAGGAGGCCAAGGGCAAAATTGGAATTTTGGAAACTTGCTTAATGAATTACAAGATTAAGCCATCAATTTTGGGCTCAAAAAAAATAATAAAGCAAGGCCCAATAATGGAAGGCCCAACCGGCCATGGTGTGAAAAAAAAAATAGCCCAAGTCCACAATTTAATTATGTGGTATTATATAGTTGGATAATTATCAAGAACATTCAAGAAACACAAAAAGCAAGAACAAAGGAAAAGAAAGAAGAGAATTCGGGTGGAAGGGAGAAAAAGAAAGAAAAGAAAGAATTTTTTTTGGAGCCAATTCTTTGGTTTAAAAGTTCATCTCTTGTGAAATTATTACCAAGTGCAAAGCCCTCTACAAGTTGATATAAGTATTGTGGCAAGAAAAGAATTTTATCCTCCAAGTGAAGAACTTGAAGAAAGGTGAGGATTTCATGCTCTTGTTATGTTATAAATGGTATATGTATGATGTAGTATGTGTGAATGAATGAAAAACATGGAAATTTTGTGTGTTGGAACTAAGTGTGTGTTGGCCGAATATATATATGTATATTGCATGATTTGGATGATTTGAATTCATGTTGTAATTTAGTTGTAGTGTGATGGAAATTGTATTAGAAATGAAAGTGGGATGAATTAATGAAAGTTGGGGGATATTGCATGTTGGCCATGTGGTGCCTTGTATGAAAGTGGATGGATTGAATTTATTTAATGCAATACTTGTGTTGTTATGACTTTGTGAAGTAGATGGAAGGATAATGGTTAAGCTAAAACGAAGAATTTGTTGGTTAAGTTGTTGTCGGAAAGTATGTCGCTTTAGCGTGATTTCATGAAAATTACGACCAATGATAATGAACTTGGGAATATGGGAATGTGTTTATGAACTTGTATGTTGAAAGTTAGGAAAAGATTGGAAAAGTAGTGACTTAAAGGGGAAGTTTGAATGTTTGCGTATCCTATGAATATTGTGTGAAAATGGTATGGATGCCTCCGATGTATGTCGTAATGATTTTGATGGATAATGAATATGAAAATAATAAGTTTGGTTTGGAAATGTAAGTTTGAAACGAAAGATGTTTCGTTGTGTCGAAAGATGGCTAGTGATGCCATAGTGTATGTCTTAATGTTTATTGTTGTTTTAATGTCATTTCTGGGTTGTTGTGTTGATGAATTGAGCCGAGCTAAGTCTCGGGGATGTCGTGTATACAGAGGAAATGCTGCCGAAATTTCGGTAGGCAAGCATGTGTTAAGTTGGAATATTGAAAGTTTGAAACTAACAAATGGTAAACTTGACCATTTCTAGATTTTGGACGAAATTGAAGTCGACGTCAAGCGAGCGTAAGGCGCTATCGAGGTATGTGAAGCATTTCCCTTTGTTCCTAGGCATGTTCTGAATGTGATAGGCTCGGCCGCGAGCCTTAAGTACGACTCCGTTCCCCGGAATTCGAGACGGAAAACCGCTCCAATTCCTTCAATTCAATTGAAGCTATTTTCTTACAAATTGCCTTTAAAGTGAGTTTTTGTACAAAACTTCCCTAAACGGAGTCGGAACACTTCCAAATGATTATGGATGACCTCATAAGGTCTATTAGCGATAATTTACATATGTTACCTCGAGTTGGTCCGAGGCGGGCCCGCAAGGCCCGATATCTTCTGTAATACTTTAAATACTTCCGTTTTGTCCGATTTTCTCAGAAACCATCTGAACTATTATTTTGATTATGATACAACTATTTTTATGAAATTCTTACAAAATGATTTCTGAACATCTGAGAATCTGATTCTGATAATAATCTGTCGTGCCTTCCCAAGTAGGATCTAGGCGCGTACTATGCATACTATCCGTATACTCTGATTTTGACTCGTCGTTTGGCACCCTTCAGTTTGATTGAGTCTGTATGTTGAGTCTGTATGTAAGTAGTTTCTCATTTATCGGTTCGTGTCTGCCTCAATGCATTCCTTCACTGCGTCCCGGGCCAGGTTCTGTTATCGTGCATATTTCTCTGCATTGTTCACCGCGTCCCTCGGCGTGCGGGCCGGGATCTGTATGTCTGTATGATATTATGATCTGTGTATGGGGATGGCGGCCAAGATGGCATATGATCTGATCTGATTCTGTCTGTCCACCGCGTCACGTACTAAGAGGGCCGGGTTCTGTTACCGCGCCCCCAGACAGGGCCGGGATCTGTATGAATGTATGCGTGTGCCATCTGTATTTATTTAAGCAACTGCCTCTGTATGATTCTGTATGACTCTGTACTACTCTGCATGCATAATTCTGTCCGACATACTTCTGTCTGTCCGTCTGAATTACGACTATTTCTGTATGTCCGTATGGATTCAGATTCTGTATGTCCGTATGGATTTTTATTCGGTACGCCCGTATGGACTCCGATTCTGTACGTCTGTATGGATACTGATTCTGCTCGTCTGTCCGTATTATGATTCCGTCTGTCTGTCCGAACCATGATTCTGCTTATCTGTATGAACCACGATTCTGTATGTCTGACTGGATCATGACTCTGTCCGTCAGTCTGATTTATGGTTCTGTTCGTTATATTTCTGTGACTCCGGTTCGGACTATGTTTATATCTGTTATGTTCTGCTTTACATACTCGGTACATTTTTCGTACTGACCCTCGTTCTTCGGGGGCTGCGCTACATGCCCGCAGGTACCGACGTACCAGGTGATACGCCGCCAGCGTAGGGTTCTAATTCTGCTGTTTGAAGAGCTCCTTTGATCCGGAGCGTATACTTTTGGTATATATATCTTCTGTCTTCTGTATACTCCGTATGTATGGATATTCTGGGTACGGCGGGGCCCTGTCCCGTCATATGATTCTGTATGTCTGTAGAGGCCTGTAGATAGATGTGTGGGTTACGGGTTTCGTCTGTATGTTAGCCTTATCGGCTTATCTGTATGTTTCTGTATGTCCAGATATATATATGTTTGCGCGCGTGCCGTAGTTGTATCGACCTACTTCTGTAACTTCTGTTTAAAAAAAAAAATCTGTATGATTCGAATTCGATCGGGTAGGTACGTATGGGTACCCAGTTAGGGTACCAGTCGCGGCCCCCGGGGTTTGGGTCGTGACAAATTCTTACTTATCAAAACATCTCATACGTCGTACCCTTCATCAGTCTATTCACTGTGCATGAACAGAAATTTTTTTGAGGTGTAACACTGCCAAGGCGTAGATACGGTTCTGAGCACCGCCTGCACTAGAAGCTCCACCTCTACCTCTGCCTCTAGCTGCTGAACACTGAAAACCATGCCTAGAAGGACACACAGATGATGATGACCCTGCTACAGAACCTGTCGGCTGCACCATACCAGTAGGTCTTCCCTATGGACAGTATCTCATGAGTGATTTGGGCTGCTACAAGTATAACAAGCCCGCTACCCATACTGATATCACTCATAGTGCGCTCTACCACAATTACCACACTGCTGTGGTAGTGATCTAGCCTTCCCTGGACCCCTCTACCGCTGTAACCCTGATACACGAGAGCTCTCAACTAGTCTAGATAGAATATAATACCCTGATCTGTATCCCTGAGACTGAGCTAGTGGTGGTCTAAATGGACTTCCCTGGTACTGGGGTCTGAAACTCCCCCTACTATCACCCTGCTGACTAGTAGACCTAGCCCTCTTATGATGCTTCCTCTCTATCTTCTCAGTCACCCACTACTGACATCTACGACCCTCGCAATTCTGCGTAACTGCCTAAATATGAGCAAAGTCCATATTATCATTCATTGTAGCGGTGGTACAAGCCTCAAAATAATCGGGGTGTAACCCCACTATAAACCTGTGAATCCTGGCCTTCGATAAATCAAAGAAGGATAGAGCATATCTAGCCAGGAATCTAATCGGAGGCAATAATCACGACCACTAGAACTACCTTGCTGGACAGTCAAGAACTGATCAACCCTGGCCTCTCGTATCTCTAACGGAAAAGTGATCAAGAAAGGCCTCTGAAAACTCAGACCAACTCGCTGGAGGTGCTTCAGGTCCTCTGGCATGCTCCCAACCCTCATACCATAAGACGGCTATATTGCAAAGCCTAAAAGCCGCTAACTCTGTCGCCTCAGTCTCAGTAGCATGCATGACCCTAAAAATATGGTAAAACTTATCAACGAAGTTATGTGCGTCCTCGTCTCGCCTAACCCCTGAGTGCTCTTGGGGATCAAGTGGTAGGAACTCACGAACCCTCGAAATGCTGGACCCATCAGTGGTTACTGTACCAGTAGGTGCTCTCAACTGCCTTTGAGTAGCTACAAGCTGAGTTAATAACTTTACTGCACTCTTAAGATCCTGATCTGTCGATGCGGGAGGGGGTATTGGAGGTGCTGCCTCCCTCGGAAGATCTTCGAGTGATGTATTCGTCGATGATGGCTGGGATGGGGTCTCACCATAGCCCTCAGATTGGGTCCCAACTGTTGGGTGTGCCCTACTGATTCCCTCACCAGCTGCCATATCAACTCTCCGGCTAGCTGCAATCTTCCTAGTCACCAGCATAGCTGTATACAAACATGAAAGGGTAAGTTTATCTCAAACCTCCTATGACATGGATCTACAACACGATTTAGAATTGAAAAAAGTGTAACCAACTCCTAAATGCCCTGCAGCCTCCTATTTATATAATGTGGTGCGCAACACATGTATAAACAAGACTCTACTAGACACGTCTTGTAGACTCCCTAGGACCGATTGGCTCTGATACCAAGATTGTCACGCCCCAAATCTGGAGAGGTGTGGCCAGCACTCGGTACCACACTAGGCCCGAGTGAACCACTCTAAATCTATAACTTTGGAGGAGTAGCCCTCAAATTAGGCCGATAGGGCCTACCTGCACACAGACAATACCAACAAGCCGACAAGGCCGTAATCCGAATATATATAAACACTGGCTACCTCATCTGAACTGGGAACACGCACACCCAAAACATGTATACATAACTGAGCTAGCCGACGAGGTTGCTATGATCATACAAGCCAATAGTACCCAAACTGACATATTCAAGCCCGCAAGGCTATCACACAGACACACTATATACAAGACCCGTCTACAAGCCTCTAAGGAAAGCGTAATTGTACCATGGTCGGGATAGGGCCCCAACCTATCCATCCAATCTGTAGTCACAAAGAAAGACTCCAAAAGACCTAGCAACTCTGAACAAATGGAGCTCACCAATCAGCTGATATCAGGTCCTACTTACTAGGGAGGTCTATTAGTCCATCCATCTGTACCTGCAGGCATGAATTCAGCACCCTCGGCAAAAAGGACGGTAGTACGAAACAATGTACTAAGTATGTAAGGCAATAGATAACTGAAACTGAACTGAAGACATAATAATCTGGAGGCCAAAGAGTTCCCTGAAATATCTCACATGACCTGTCTTAAATGCAATATAATAATATCATATATCTCACTGACCAAGTGGCCAGGCAACTGTAAAATCTCACTGATCCGTCGGCCAGGCAAATCTATCTCACTCACCCGTCGGTCGGTCAATACTGTCTCACTGAGCAAGAGCCAGGCTAAGTGAAATGTCTCACTGACCAAGAGACCAGGCTAAATAAATTGTGTCACTGACCAAGAGGTCAGGCTAAATAAATTTCTCACTGACCAAGAGGCCAGGCTGAATAAAATGTATCACTGACCAATAGGCCAGGCTAAATAAAATTTATGTATAGCATGCTGTATATCATGTATATGCTGCCAATGTAAAACTACGACATGTCTCTCTCATTCTCTTTCTAAGATCAAGAACACAAGAAGATAACGAGAGTCTCTAGGAAGTACAACACAATACCAAGGAAGTTGTATATCGCTAAGATAAGCTCTAATCTCTAAGTTTCTCTTTATACAATTCATTATGCTCTTGTCGCATATCGGATCATGCCAAGGAAAAGGAAGGGTAGCCATTACATACCTCGTCGTCCACTTAACTACTCAACATCTTTCCTCCCGAGCTTGCAAATCTAAATTCAAGATGATTCACACTAAGGTTAAGTCGTTGAAACGCTCATAAGGTCAAGCTAAACTAATAGGCGATTAAACAAAAATTTGGGCAGCATTTCCCCTATATCACCTACTTCCACCAAACTTCGAAACAATTCCCAAGCATTAATAACAACATCAAAAAATACTATAGCCAAGAGATTACATGCAAATTAAACTTAGATCAATCCAAAACTCCCTTAAAAAATTAATCCATAGCCATCAACTTCAACTTAATACCTTATGACTTCTCTATCATGATTCTCTTCCCTTTAAGACTTACAAAACATTAAAATCAACTCAACATAAGTAATAATATAAAGAAAATACCTTACAGTTGAAGATATTTAGCCATACACACCCCTTTCTCCAAGACTTAGTCATCACAACTCCAACTAAAAGCAAGAACCAACACTTTCTATGAGCTAGTAGAAGATTTTTTGGGTTTGATCTTCTCTTGATATGTTTTGAGATGTTTATGGATGATTAGGGATGGTTGAGAGAGCTTGGAGAGGTGTTAGGGATCTGATTTTGGTGAATAATGAGCTCCAAGTCGTGGCCCCTTTTATTTATAATAAAAAGGAAAATTTTCACCGCCTCAATTCCACGATCACTTTCACGGACCGTGAAAACTTTCACTAGTCGTGAAAGTGGCCTTCAAAATGTTCTAGAAAATCCACCTCACTGCCACCATTTAATGGTGGCTCAACATCATTTTCATGGTTCATGAAAACGGCCGTGAAAATAGTCCCATACTTCTCACATTTACGATCTATCAGTTGCATTAGAAAGAAGACTCGCTGACTTACATAGGTATGCATTCCATAAGTCTTCATATTATATGAGATATACCTCTCTCAAGTTGGACCAAAAATCTTGTCCAAAATTCTACCAAGTTTTCCTAAAGTTTCGACAAACTTAATTTCTTTGGTTCGCTTATTCTCCAATCCTTCCATAGCTTACTAAAAATGAACTTAAACCCTCATAACCATAAGATAGGCATGTATAATCTCATATAACCTTGAAGATAACTCCGGTGTCCATGACTAGGACAACTAACATCCAAACGAATCGCAACGTACAAAACTACGAGATGTAACTGTCCAATGACATCCATGCCCTAGGCGACGAACGGCCAGAGTGAGCTCATAACATTGAGTTCACTCGGTGGGACTCTGATTAGATCTCCATGGATTTGGTACTGATAGCATCTTTGCAATAATTTGCAGCAATCACTTTCCATTGTCATCCAGTGATAACCCGCTCGAAGGATTTTCTTGGCTAGAACGAAATTGTTCATGTGAGGCCCATAGGTTTCAGCATGTACCTCTTCCAACAGTTTCATGGCCTCAGCGGCATCCACACATCAGAGCAACCCTAGGTCTGGCGTACGCTTGTAGAGAATTTCCTTATTTAGGAAGAATCTGTTGGCCATTCTCCGGATATTCTTCCTTTGGTTGCTCGTTGTATTTTTGGGATACTCTCCCTTTTGCAGATAGATCTTGATGTTAGTGTACCATGGCATGCCATTGGGTTCCACTTTCACATGGGAATAATAGGCGTGCTCTTCCCTCAGACTTATTTCTAACGGATCAATGTGGCTGCTTTTAGGATACTGAATCGTTGATGCTATGGTGGCCAAAGCATCGGCAAACTCATTTTGAGCTCTCAGTGTATCCTTGAATTCAATCTTTTTGAATTTCTTACACAACCTCTATGCGAGGTTCACATAAGGTAAGATCTTGGCATTCTTCGTGGCCCACTAGCCTTGTTCTTAATGGATTAACAAATCTGAATCACCTATGACCAACAATTCGTGGATATCCATGTCCTGTGCCATTCTGAGGCCTAGGATGCAGGCCTCGTATTCTGCCATATTGTTGGTGCATTGGAACTTGAGTTTCGCGGCCATCGAATAATGTTGCCTTGTTTCTGATACCAAGACTGCTCCAATTCCCGAACCTTTATAATTAATTGCTCCATCAAAGAATAATCTCCATCCTGAATATGGCTCAGCTATGTCTTCTTCGACTGTCAATACCCTTTCGTCTGGGAAGTAGGTTTGAAGTTGTTCTAAATCTCCATCCACTGGACTTTCTGCTAGTCAGTCGGCCAATGCTTGTCCTTTGACGGCCTTCTGTGATATGTATATGATGTCAAATTTTCTCAATAGCATCTCCCACTTTACTAATTCCCCTATAGGCATGGGTTAGCAAAAGATGTATTTCAAGTGATCTATCTTTGATATGAGGTAAGTTGTGTATGATGGCAAGTAGTGTCTGAGCTTCTGAGCTACCCATGTTAAAGCACAACATGTTTTTTCCACCAGCGTGTACCTTGCCTCACAGGTGGTTCACTTCTTGCTCAAGTAGTACATTGCACGCTGTTTTTTGCCTATCTCATCGTGTTGTCCTAACACGCATCCAAAGGCATTTCTGATACCGACAGGTATAGCAAAAGTTGACTCCCAAGTCGGGGGGTACTAATATTGGTGGATTGGAAAAATATTTCTTGATGGTGTCAAAAGCTTTCTAACACACCTCAGTCCATTTTGTGGGTGCGTCCTTTTTTAGCAATTTCAGTATTGGTTCCACAATGATGGTGGACTGGCTATGAACCGTCCAATGTAATTCAACCTTCCCAGGAAACTCATGGCCTCTTTCTTAGTCTTTGGAGGTGGTAGTTCTAGAATAG
The DNA here is from genome assembly GCF_019175385.1 of Lycium barbarum. Taxonomy (NCBI): domain Eukaryota; kingdom Viridiplantae; phylum Streptophyta; class Magnoliopsida; order Solanales; family Solanaceae; genus Lycium; species Lycium barbarum. The sequence goes on along the minus strand of NC_083337.1, from coordinate 99,132,326 downwards.
CTTTGATCTTTAATGGGTCTAGTTCTATGCCTCTTCGGCTGACTATGAATCCCAATAATTTTTCGACAAGTACTCCAAATTCAGGTTGAATTTTCGGAGTTTGTCAAACAACGTTGGCAGATGTGTAGTGTGCCCTTATCTTTCTCTTGTTTTTATGATGACATCATCCACGTATACTTTAATTTCCATATGGATCATGTCATGAAAAATGGTGGTCATAGCCCTCATGTAAATAGCGCCGACATTCTTGAGACCGAAAGGCATTACTCTGTAGTGATACGCTCGTCATGGAGTGATGAAGGTTGTCTTTTCCGCATCCTCTTCGTTCATCAAGATCTGATGATACCCTGCGAAGCAATCCACGAAAGATTGTAACTCGTGCTTGGCACAATTATCAATGAGTATGTGGATGTTTGGGAGTGGAAAGTTGTTATATCCCGCATTTTTGTGCACTTAGAAAATTTGAAACAATTTTTGCCTTGTAGGAAATGAGGGCTATATTTTAGTTTATTTCATATATGTGTGTTATTTATGAAAAATATTGTTGCGGAAATACGGAAGAAGGCCAAGGGCAAAATTGGAATTTTGGGAATTAGTTCCGTGAATTACAAAGTAAGATGTATAATTAATTGGGCTAAAAAAAATAAGAGAAAAATTGAGGCCCAAATCAATGGGGTGGCCGGCCATATGGCCAAAGGCCCAAGTCCATGGAATTATTCCATGTGACAAATTAATTAAGGGGATAATTATATAGATGACCATCCATAGAAGATTCAAGACAAACAAAAAAACAAAAAAACAAAACAAAGAGAGAGTGAGAGCCAAGAGCTATTCGGCCAAGGAGAAAGAAAGGACAAAAAAAATTTCTAGCCTTCAACTTTGATCCTAAAATCTTGTTCTTCTTGAATTCTTAGCAAGTGCAAGATGCTCTCCGACGTGGTATAATTAGTTTAGCGAGAGGACTACGTTTGCGGCAAGAGAAAATTGGAAGAAAAGGGTAAGAATTTCATCCTTTATGTTGTGGAAAAAGTATATATGTGGTGATGATTAGAATTGCATGAAAAATCATAGAATTGTGATGGGTGTGTGTATAGCCGTGTGGGTGTGTCAGGGTGTGTGTGGCCGTGGGGCATGGAGTGAAGGGGAATGTGAAATGAAATTCATTTAGTGTGTTAATTGTGTCGTTGTGACATTTATGACGTAAATAAAGGTTTAACGACTTAAGTCGGCGTTGAAATTGAATATATGTCGTTATGGGAAATTACGTGTTTTTAATATAATTTTTAGGTAATTATGGAAATAGAATGTTAAAGTGTGAATTATTGTTGCCATTAATGAATTTGGAATAAGACAATGCAATTTAGTAGTTTCATTGTAATTGTAGAAGTTTCGGATGGAAGATGGAATTGGCGGGATTGCTTGAATCCTTGAGTATTGCTTGAAATGTTATTGAATTATGTTTGAATAACTTTGAATTGGTAAATGAATATGAGAACGTTGATATTGGGTTGGAAGTGTGAAGTTGGAATGGGAATTGTTGTATAATGTAGAAAGGAAGAACATTTATGTTAGAATGTATTTTGTTGTGATTCTTGATGTTGTTGTTATTGTTGTGGGTGTTGTTGTTGATATTATGGCCGAGTCAAGGTGCTGCCCAAATTTTTGTAGACAAATATGGTTTAAGATTGAGTCACTAAAGCTTATGATTTACGTTTGGTAACTGTGACCATTTGTAGATTCTAGAGTAAACGGGATTTGAGCTTAAGCGGGCGTAACACGCACAGAAGGTATGTAAGGCCCTACCTTTCCTTCTTTTGGCATGTCCTAGGTGTACTAGGTTTGAATTTGAGCCTCGGGAATATCCTGTTCGTAGAAATCCGAGTTTACTTTTAGTACTATTTCATTCAATGAAATTGAATTAGAATCATATGGTTGTTGGAAAGAAATGCTCAAGCACTCGTAACTTTCACATACGTAATCGAATCGCTTCGAAACTTTCATGGATGACTCCATAGAGTCTAACGTTTGTGAATTTCGTTTGCCACCTCGACTTTACCTGAGGTGGGCCCACTAGTCTCGAGACTTCCTTCGTTTGTCTTACTTGATCTATTTTTGTGTGATATAAAAAGGGGACTTTTGCCTATGAATTTAAGGCTCCGTTTGATTTGCTCCATAAGTTATTTGAAAGCTCCTTAATGTGAATGATACTAAATTTTCAGAAAATGGTTTATGAGTTATTTTTCGAAAGTTTTGTAAATTTAAAGGCTCATATCTTTTGTATACTAATTCTGACAGACTCGATACTTACTTTGAGATTTCTGATCTCAATATATATATGTATATGTCTTTATTTGTCGAGTCTTGGAATTTAATTGTGTATATGCATATGGTTTCCGCACTACTCTGCTCGTGCCTATTACTATGATATCGTTTGCCGGTTCCCGGGCCGGTTTTGTGATCGTGCGTATTATAACATATTCGGCAGTATGATGTGTTACGATTCCCCAGACCTCGCCATAGGGCCGGGTACCGTTTATGGAGTTATGTTGTGATATGGCTCATGATATGTTTTGATGATATGATACGTTGCGATGATATGTTATGTTCGGGGTTTGTATGGAGATTTGAAATCTTCTGGAGTATGCTGTGTTATGGCACCAGCGTCGGAGTGGTGACCACGTTCCTGAGCCTTATGCATGATTTCTGTTTGCATTATGTACATATGTCTTCAGTACAGGCTTTGATATATTGATCTGGTATTTTCTCTCTGTACCCTTCACTTCAGTTATGGTTTGGATTTCTGTACTTTATGCTTTACATACTCAGTACATCTTTCGTACTGACCCCCTTTCTTCGGGGGCTGCATTTCATGCCCGCAGGTACAGAGGTTCGTGATCTGTCAGTGTAGGCTACACATTCTGCAGTCACAGAGTGCTCCTTTTGATCTGGAGCCCATACATTGGTACATATCTTTTGTGATGTATATACTTCTGTATATTGGATTGTTTGGGGTACGGCGGGGCCCTGTCCCGTCTTATGTTTCCATTTTGGTTTGTAGAGGCCTGTAGTCATATATGTGGGTGATGGGTCATGTGTGTGTTCGTTTGTCTCTGATCTGCGTCTTGATGCGGTCCCGTTTGCTATTATGCCCAAAACGGCCTAATTTTCTGTACACGTGTATGTATCTTGCGATGTATATTCCGCCAATCTATCAGATTTGGATGCGGCCTAAATGGCCTGTATGTTTGTATATGTGCATATATTCGGCGATGTGTATTCCGTCGTTTCTGTTGGTTCTGATATGATATTTTGTACGCGCGACCGCTTAAGATAATAATTGCTTTCAGTCTGTTTAAGATGATGAACATTAAATTTTGGTTAAGCTATAACATGACGATCTGGTATGTAAGTCTGGTTGGGGTGTCCAAATAGGGCACCAGTCGCGGTCCACGGGGCTGGGTCGTGACAAAAGTGGTATCAGAGCGGTTTGTCCTCGGAATGTCTACAGGCCGTGTCTCGTAGAGTCTTGTTTATCGGTGTGTTGTGCACCACATCTATAAACAGGAGGCTACAGGACATTTAGGGTGTTACCTTTCTTTGGATCTTAGATCGTGCGATAGAGCCAGCCGTAGGAAATGAATTCCTTTTTACTAACCCTTGATTTCAGCCGAAGAACGGCATCGACAAAAGACAGTGACTGATAATATTGGAACCTACATAGTACACAGGTAACTAATGGTATGAAAGATGTATGTTGGGGAAGTTATTTGCAGTACGATTGAAATATAAAGTTGAAGATCGAAAAGGAAAATAAATAGGAAAATGCCACCGGTGCCGTTTGAGTTATGTATGTGAGGTAAGTCCCGACATCTTCATACTTTTACTTGAAATTATTAGCCTTGTGTGGCTATGATACTATATGATACGTACGTATATATGTTGGCCCTGTGAGGCATTGTTGGTATTTCTACGTGCAGGTGTTGGGATAGTAAGAAGTACAGAGGAACCTCTGCCCAAATTTTTTCAGAAGTATAAAAAGGAAAATGAAATATAAGTTCTTAACATGTTTCGATCATCGATACCGATAGGGTAAATCTATTATGTTGGATTAAAGTTTAAGAGATACCCTCCATGTCATTCGTAAGAAGCACCATCCTTATTTGGGAAATTTTATTTCGAGAAAACATATATGACCAGTAAATTCGTAATTCATTTAAACGGACCAAAATACGTTCCGACCACACTTTGCTTTAGAAAAGCCTATGTTGAGGGGCAAAAATGTCCAGCGATTAAGTTTCACCTTATTGGAAAAATACAAAGCGTATGACAAGTAGTTGGGAATCTAATGGTTCGCTCACAACTCATACATATATGGAGATAATTATGTGAATTAAGTACTAAGAAGTTCTGCGATGTTTGTCGGACTCTAGTTTCCCTTCTGCTGATAGTTGGAATGATGAATCATGTGAATATCAAGTAAAACCTATGGTATGGAATGATGAATCATGTGAATATCAAGTAATTCGATTATCGAGAAAACAGAACGACAAATAAGGAATGGGTATGAAGGAAGAATATGATTATTAAAAGATAAATTGCCACACTAATTACATTACTTGAGGGCCAGCTATCAGATAAGATTTTGTACTATATAATCGAGAGTTCTCATCGCCTCGTGATTTTGTTAAGGTCTCGTACAAAGGTAATCAAGTTATAGATTATAAAGAAAAGACTTGGATATGATATAAGTACAACCCCTGAAGGGGGGGGGGGGGGAGCGGATGAAAATAAAGTAAGTATAAATGGAAACAATTGACACGCAGAAGATCGAAGCGGTAAAGAATTTGCCTAGGCCTTCGACATCGACTGAGGTACACAGTTTTCTGGGATTGGTCGGATGTTACGGAAGATTTGTGGAGAACTTTGCTTCTATTATGGCACCAGTAATGAAGCTAACTCAGAAGGTAGCGAGATTTCAGTGGACCGGTACTAGTGAACGCAGTTTATTAATTACAGTTCCGGTTCTAGCCCTTCCTGAGGGGCCAGACAGGTATGTTATTTATGGTAATGCTTCTAGTATCGGGATAGATTGTGTATTAATGCAACACGGTCGAGTTATAACCTGTGCTCCCCGGGAGTTCAGATCGCACGAGAGAAATTATCCCACGTATAATCTGGAATTAGCCGCGGTGATTCATGCTTTGAAGATGCGGCGGCATTACTTATATGGGGTCCACGTTGGTATTTATATGGACCATAAGAGCCTCTAGTATATTTTAAGCAAAAAGGAGCTGAATTTGCGACAGAGAAGATGGTTTGAATTATTGAAAGATTATGACGTCAATATTCTGGATCACCCTAGAAAAGCTAACATTGTGGCAGACGCACTTAGTCACAAATCTATGGGCAGTTTGACCAGCGTGCAGCCAGAAAGGCGGGATTGGCTCGTGAAATTCATCAGTTAGCTAGCCTTAGAGTCCGTTTGGATGATTCTGGAAATATTGAGGGTTTCTGTCCGAGAAGTTGCTGAATCATCGATTATGGAAAGGGTAAAACAGCGTCAGTTCGAGGATCCTATTCTAATACAGTGCAGAGATGCAACTATTGATAAGGAAAAGACCCAGTTCGAGGCTTCACCTGATGGGGTATTGTTATACAGAGGTAGATTATGTGCCTGACGTTGCAGGGCTGCGACGGCCAATTATGGGCAAAGCACATAATGCTCGAATTCTGTTTATCCTGGATCCACTAAAATGTACCATGATCTCAAATGTTTATACTGCTAGAACGGTATGAAAAGAAACATTGCCGAGTTCGTCGGCCAATGCCCAAATTGTCAGCAAGTCAAGATCGAGCATCAAGCCCGACGGATTACTACAGGAAATGAAAATTTCAGCTTGGGAATGGGAAATGATTAATATGGATTTCATTATAGGTTTACTGCGCACCCCACGCAGGTACTATTTTATTTGGGTGATTAATTGACAGATTTACGAAATCATCCCATTTTCTTCCGGTCAGGACTACTTATTCGGCTGAAGATTATGCCAAATTGTATCTTAAAGAGATAATAAGACTGTACGGGATTTTTGTATCTATTATAACCGACAGAGGTGCTCAGTTTACGGCTAACTTCTGGAGATCGTCCCTGGAAGGACTGGGAACTCAGGTGAGTCAGAGCACAGTAGTACATCCTCAGCCCGACGGACAGGCCGAGCGCACTACTCAGACACTGGAAGATATGTTGCGGGCCTGTGTTATTGATTTTAGAGGTAGCTGGGATGATCATTGCCGCTTATTGAATTTTCTTATAATAATAGTTATCGTTCCAGCGTCCAGATGGCACCATACGAAGCCCTATATGGTAGAAATGCAGATCTGTGATTGGTTGGTTCGACGTGGGCGAAACTAAACTAATTGGGCCGGATGTGATTCAGCAAGCAGTTGATAAAGTGAAATTTATTCGGGTACGGTTATTGGCTGCCCAGAGTGGACAGAAATCATGTGCAGATAAACGACGTCGACTGTTAGAGTTCCAAATTGGCGACTGGGTATTTCTGAAGGTATCGCCTATGAATGGTGTAATGAGATTCGGTAAAAAGGGTAAGCTTAGCCCGCGGTACATCGGGCCATATTAGATTATTCGAAAGATAGGCGAGGTCGCCTATGAGCTAGACTTACCATCCGATCTGGAGGCAGTACACCCAGTATTTCATGTATCCATGCTCCGTAAATGTGTTGGTGATCCTTCCGGAATATTTCCAGTAGATGATATTCAGGTGACGGAAGACTTGTCTTATGAAGGGCAACCTGTAGCTATTCTGGATCATCAGGAGAGGAGGCTGCGGACCAAAGATATACCCTCTGTTAAGGTCTTATGGCGAAACAGTAATAAAGAAAAAATGACCCGGGAAGCCGAGGACGAAATGAAGAAGAAGTACCCTCACTTGTTCTCTACGCCTACAGGTAATCTAAATTTCTAAATTTGTTATATTAACTGGTAAGTGATTTATGTGTGCTACTCATAAGAAGAAACTCCCCCGAAATGTTTGTCAGACTCTATAAGGCTAATTTAACATTCGAGGACGAATGTTCTAAAGGGGGGGGGGGGGGGGGGAGAATGTTATATCCCGCATTTTTGTGCACTTAGAAAATTTGAAACAATTTTTGCCTTGTAGGAAATGAGGGCTATATTTTAGTTTATTTCATATATGTGTGTTATTTATGAAAAATATTGTTGCGGAAATACGGAAGAAAGCCAAGGGCAAAATTGGAATTTTGGGAATTAGTTCCGTGAATTACAAAATAGGATGTATAATTAATTGGGCTCAAAAAAATAAGAGAAAAATTGAGGCCCAAATCAATGGGGTGGCCGGCCATATGGCCAAAGGCCCAAGTCCATGGAATTATTCCATGTGACAAATTAATTAAGGGGATAATTATATAGATGACCATCCATAGAAGATTCAAGATAAAAAAAAAAAAAAAAACAAACCACGAGAGAGTGAGAGCCAAGAGCTATTCGGCCAAGGAGAAAGAAAGGAGAAAAAAAATTCTAGCCTTCAACTTTGATCCTAAAATCTTGTTCTTCTTGAATTCTTAGCAAGTGCAAGATGCTCTCCGACGTGGTATAATTAGTTTAGCGAGAGGACAACGTTTGCGGCAAGAGAAAATTGGAAGAAAAAGGTAAGAATTTCATCCTTTATGTTGTGGAAAAAGTATATATGTGGTGATGATTAGAATTGCATGAAAAATCATAGAATTGTGTTGGGTGTGTGTATAGCCGTGTGGGCGTGTGTGGCCGTGGGGCATGGAGTGAAGGGGAATGTGAAATGAAATTCATTTAGTGTGTCAATTGTGTCGTTGTGACATTTATGACGTAAATAAAGGTTTGACGACTTAAGTCGGCGTTGAAATTGCATGTATGTCGTTATGGGAAATTACGTGTTTTTAATATAATTTTTAGGTAATTATGGAAATAGAATTTTAAAGTGTGAATTATTGTTGCCATTAATGAATTTGGAAGAAGACAATGCAATTTAGTAGTTTCATTGTAATTGTAGAAGTTTCGAATGGAAGATGGAATTGGCGGGATTGCTTGAATCCTTGAGTATTGCTTGAAATGTTATTGAATTATGTTTGAATAACTTTGAATTGGTAAATGAATATGCGAACGTTGATATTGGGTTGGAAGTGTGAAGTTGGAATGGGAATTGTTGTATAATGTAGAAAGGAAGAACATTTATGTTAGAACGTATTTTGTTGTGATTCTTGATGTTGTTGTTATTGTTGTGGGTGTTGTTGTTGATATTATGGCCGAGTCAACTCTCGGGGATGTTGAATTTATAGGGGAGGTGCTGCCCAAATTTTTGTAGACAAGTATGGTTTAAGATTGAGTCACTAAAGCTTATGATTTACGTTTGGTAACTGTGACCATTTGTAGATTCTGGAGTAAACGGGATTTGAGCTTAAGCGGGCGTAAGACGCACATAAGGTATGTAAGGCCCTACCTTTCCTTCTTTTGGCATGTCCTAGGTGTACTAGGTTTGAATTTGAGCCTCGGGGAATATGTTGTTCCTAGAAATCTGAGTTTACTTTTAGTACTATTTCATTCAATGAAATTGAATTAGAATCATATGGTTGTTGGAAAGAAATGCTCAAGCACTCGTAACTTTCACATACGTAATCGAATCGCTTCGAAACTTTCATGGATGACTCCATAGAGTCTAACGTTTGTGAATTTCGTTCGCCACCTCGACTTTACCCGAGGTGGGCCCACTAGTCCCGAGACTTCCTTCGTTTGTCTTACTTGATCTATTTTTGTATGATATAAAAAGGGGACTTTTGCCTATGAATTTAAGGCTCCGTTTGATTTGCTCCATATGTTATTTGAAAGCTCCTTAATGTGAATGATACTAAATTTTCAGAAAATGGTTTATGAGTTATTTTTCGAAAGTTTTGTAAATTTAAAGGCTCATATCTTTTGTATACTAATTCCGACAGACTCGATACTTACTTTGAGCTTTCTGATCTCAATATATATATGTATATGTCTTTATTTGTCGAGTCTTGGAATTTAATTGTGTATATGCATATGGTTTCCGCACTACTCTGCTCGTGCCTATTACTATGATATCGTTCGCCGGTTCCCGGGCCGGTTTTGTGATCGTGCGTATTATGACATATTCGGCAGTATGATGTGTTACGGTTCCCGAGACCTCGCCATAGGGACGGGTACCGTTTATGGAGTTATGCTGTGATACGGCTCATGATATGTTTTGATGGTATGATACGTTGCGATGATATGTTATGTTCGGGGTTTGTACGGAGATTTGAAATCTTCTGGAGTATACTGTGTTGTGGCACCAGCGTCGGAGTGGTGACCACGTTCCTGAGCCTTATGCATGATTTCTGTTTGCATTATGTACATATGTCTTCAGTACAGGTTTTTATATATTGATCCGGTATTTTCTCTTTGTACCCTTCACTTCAGTTATGGTTTGGATTTCTGTACTTTATGCTTTACATACTCAGTACATCTTTCGTACTGACCCCCTTTCTTCGGGGGTTGTGTTTCATGCCCACAGGTACAGAGGTTCGTGATCTGTCAGTGTAGGCCACACATTCTGCAGTTACAGAGTGCTCCTTTTGATCCGGATCCCATACATTGGTACATATCTTTTGTGATGTATATACTTCTGTATATTGGATTGTTTGGGGTACGGCGGGGCCCTGTCCCGTCATATGTTTCCGTTTTGGTTTGTAGAGGCCTGTAGTCATATATGTGGGTGATGGGTCATGTGTGTGTTTGTTTGTCTCTGATCTGCGTCTTGATGCGGTCCCGTTTGCTATTATGGCCAAAACGGCCTAATTGTCTGTACACGTGTATGTATCTGGCGATGTATATTTCGCCAATCTATCATATTTGGATGCGGCCTAAATGGCCTGTATGTTTGTATATGTGCATATATTCGGCGATGTGTATTCCGCCGCTTCTGTTGGTTCTGATATGATATTTTGTACGCGCGACTGCTTAAGATAATAATTGCTTTCAGTCTATTTAAGATGATGAACATTAAATTTTGGTTAAGCTATAACATAACGATTTGGTATGTAAGTCTGTTTGGGGTGTCCAAATAGGCACCAGTCGCGGCCCACGGGGCTGGGTCGTGACAAAAGTTATCTTTGGGACTGGCCTGATTGAGATCCTTATAGTCTACACATATTCGTATCTTCCTATCCTTCTTGGGTACTGGTACAATATTGGCCAACCATGTGGGGTACGAAGTTACTTCCACTACTCCAGATTTAATTTGTTTTTCCACTTCATCCTTGATACGGATACTGAGATCCGGCTTGAATTTCCTGGTTTTCTATGTGACTGGAGTAAAACTCGCATTGATGGGTAGTCTATGGGCCACTATACTGGTGCTCAACCCTGGCAAGTCAGCATATGACCATGCGAAAATGTCCATATATTCCTTTAGCAGATTTATCAACTCCTCCTTCTGAGGTGCTTCCATATGTGCACTTATCCTAGTTTCTTTGATGTTTCCCTCATCTCCTAAGTCGATTGCTTATGTTTTATCTGTTAGGTCGAAGGTTTCACCTACTAATTTTGATGATAACAAACCAACATAATTATTTAATAAAAGAACATTTACTTGTGGTGAATTTATTTTTGGTGCAGGTTATTTGATGAAGATCTAAACAAAATATGAAGAAGAAGATATTACGAGATGGAATTACGGGAGAAGATATGGAAGAAAACGATTTGCCCAAATCAATTTAGTAGAATCATGGAAAGGATATTTACTACAATCTTATGAAAGGAAAATATTCTACAAAAGGGAAGAAAATATATTTGTTACTTAAGGAAGGTCCAAAAATGATGGAGTATCAAGATATGCCAGAAGTCTCAAGTGCACAAAAGTTTCCACATTCAAGTGATCAAAATTCAAATTGTAGAAGATGAATGTGACTATATTCACATTAATATAAATCAAGATCCGAGGTGAAATGAAGATGATCTTGAAATTCTCTTGGGTTGCTTTAATAAGATCTCATATTTGTACAAGCCAAAAGAAGAGCTCAAAGATGGAAAGAATATTAGTCATTCTGGAAGAAAGATATTTATTACCGTAGCAAATATTATGAAGGATATGGTTGATATTATTTGCTACGTTACTACAACTATTATTGTGGAGGGAAATTATTTACCAAGATCTTTTAAAGGAAGCAGATCAAAAGGATAGCTTTTATTGGTTGAATAAATGATACTATTATTTACTACAATTAAGGAATCAAGGACCATAATTGTCAACATTCTACGAATGGAAAGGAAATCAATATGAAGGGCAATTCCTTAAAATTATTCAAAAGCTCTCTGCAATAGGAAAAGTGAGAAAAGTGATCATTTATTGATGGTACAACATTCAAGGAAGAAAGAGATTATACAAGGAAATTCAATAGCCAAAAAATCTTCATTCAGGGAAAGAAGATATATTTCAAGACCTACAGGAAGCAGAAAGCAACAAGCTGACATTGCCTTATTCAAAGACAGTGCAGATTCAAAGAGGTCAACCAGATATCTAAGTCCACTTTTCATGCAACGGCTAATTAATTCTTGAAGACTATAAAAAAAAACAAGGAGAACAAGAAAATAGAGATGCAGCCACTTATACTTTCGTCTCAACCTTCTCAAGTTCTTTGCTCTACTTTTCATAAGCATTGTAATCCTGAGTGACTTACTTTGTAAACAAAAAATAAAGAGGAGAGATATAGTATAGTTGGTGAGGCATTGTATTGAGAGGTTGTTTCATTGTTCGTTTGTTTGGTGGGTGAGTGAAAACCAAAGAGTCTTTGTTGGTGAGCGAGTGAAAAACCAACTTTGTACGTTGTTGGTGAGCGTGTTAAAACCAAACCTTGTTCGTTGTTGGTGAGCGAGTGAAAACCAACCATGTAAACGTTGGTGGTGAACAAGGAAAACCACAAAGGTTGTACTCAACTAAACTACAAAGAGCTTAAAGAGATTACCTCCTTGCAACACAAGGGGACTGGATTAGGATACCACATTGGTTCCGAACCAGTATAAAAATTCCCGGTGTCATTTATTTTATTGGTCTCATATCATATTCTGCACCCTTACTATTTATTGTGGTTTATACTTGTGCAAATCGAAGGACTGATAATGTTTTGCAGGATGTCTCGCTATCAGTCCAATGGCACCAAACAGTAGTCGACTAGATTTTTTAACAGGCTTACAATTCATCCCCCCCCCCCCCCCCCCCTTCTTGTACTTTCAATTGGTATCAGAGCCTCGTCTCATATTTTTGTTTTTGCTTAACAGCAAGTTAGGAAAGATCCATGGCAGGGCATCAAATTACTGAAGCCATATTTCAAGAGGGACTCTCAACAAGCAGGCCACCCTACTTCAATAGTTTATACTACAGTCAGTGGAAGGCCAGAATGAATATTTATTTTCAATCGATAGATTATAGAGCCTGGCTAGTTATTCAGAATGGGCCACGACCTATTCCAAATAATAGTGATGGAAAGAAGATTGAAAAAGAGACATCTATGTTTGACTACACAAAAGAATATTTGGATATTATGGAAACAAATGCTAGAAAAATGTACCTACTCTATTGTGCTCTTGGTGAAGAAGAATATGAAAATATCCGCTTGTAAAACTGCTAAAGTAATATGGGACAGATTGGAAGCTATCCATGAGGGCACCGTAAAAAATAAGGAATATTCAGAAAACTTGGATAAGGCATCCAACAACGTCAAAAGGAAAAGAAGAAAGAAGCAGAAAGCTCAATCCATCCAGAATCAAGAGGTCCAACAAAGAGAGAACATACACTGCTATGAATGTGGTAAACTTGGACATATTAAATCAAAGTGTCCTAACAACAACAAGAAGAAGAATTCTAGAACTTCAATTTGGAGCGACGAGGATGAATCTGATAAAGAGAGTAATCACGGAGAAATGGCGCTCATGTGCTTCCTGGAAGGAAAAACAAAGCGACAAAAATCACAGAATCTCTTCTTCGAGTGACGAGGAAGAAACTGACGAGGTATGTCATACTCCTATCATGACTTGTAATAATTGTGATGATTTACAGGAAACTCTAGATCTAGCTTTGAAAGATTTGCAAAGAATTGTTGGTGCACTCAAGAAAGTTCAACGAGAAAAGAAAGACTTGGATATTCGACTTAAGGAATGTCAGACTAAATATGACTTACTTCAAGAAGAAAATTCTGAGTTGCACAAGCAAATGAAGACTTTGCACAAATCTTCTTGTCACCACTTTGATCAATGGAAGTAGATTCATCTTCTTAAGAACTACCAATTGACTGAAAAGGGATCCACTAGTAGATGCCCTACTTCAACCAAGTCAACTCAGGTAACGTTCAAGTCGACTAATAAAGAAACTGCAGGTGAACACTCTTATTCTCATATTACATGTCATTACTGTGGTAATTCTGGACATAAAGCATTTACGTGCAATTATGCTAAAAATCATGTAAGATCTAAATATGTTTGGAGACCCAAACACTTACATATATCTCCAACTACACAATTTACTAACCATGAAGGACCTAAAAACACTTGGGTACCAAAAGCAAAGTAATTTGTTTTGCAAGAATTCCTTGAGTCTAGCCATAGACAGAATGATTCATATTTGCATAAAGGCAGATCAAGGAACAACATATGCTCCAAAGGTAATATGTATTCTACAATAATGAAGGAGCTATAACATATGATTGTAAAGCTGAAATGATTGGATTACTGAAGTTTATTCAAGTTTTTCTACTGCATTAGGTGATGCATATTGAGCCATTGATTTAAGCTTAGTCTGATAGTAGTCAACTATAGATGGTTTGAGTCGACTAATTTTGTTGATACTGGTTATAACCTTGAACTAGAGTCTTTGAATGACTAGAATACATGGCTTGCACCTTTTTTAATATATATGTTACAAGTTATTAGGACAAGCAAGCATGCAATCGTTATTGATATCATACAAATTTAATTCATATATATGTGGGTATGAGATTATTCTTGAAGGAATAGCATGTATGATATTCTCTCTCTTGGTAAGAATAATAACTCCTCATTCAAAGCCCAAGAACAGTGTATAACTCGAGGCCTTCATAACCTCCTCATATGGACATATTCAAAATCTTGAAGGCGAGAGGTATGTATTCACAAGTTACATGAGTTATGATTTTGATCTATCTTAACGAACTCATCACATAAGATATGAAAAGGAAGAAAAATCATTTCTTGATTATCTCATCCTTTTGGTTGCAAATGTCTATCGTCATGGTAAGGACCAAGTGGTAAAATTCATGGCATATTCTGTAATCTTTATTACTGATAATTCTTATGGCTTTTAAACAATTAGTTATAAAGATCTTTATGCACGTTCTCTTTAGACTAATGTTTGTTGAAGTGAAATTTAGCATGAAGATGAAGAGCGTACTCTGGACAACAAGCAATCGATTGATATGAATATGTATGTACAAGCTTAACCAGAGATGAAGCATTGAAATAAATGAATGATTCGAGCAATGCAAGAATAGTTGAATGCAAATGGAGGAAATAACATATGGGAACTTATAGCCAAGGAAAATGATCTAAAATTATGGATATTTAGATGAACCTCATGAAAATGGTAATGTTGTAAGAACTAAGGGTAAACCTGTAGCCCAAGGTTTCACAATAAGAAGGTTTGTTTCATTCTAAGATTTTTATTACTAAGTTTGTTCTCATTAGCATATTATAAAGCCTTTTTCAGAATGCATGTCAAAAGTAATTCTCTAAATGATTTTACAACTAAAAAAAATATTTTGTCAATCATCTCCCAGTAGTTTATTTTCTAAAAGAGTACTTATGCTACTATTTTTTTTTTGATTTGAAACCATCCCAAGAGAATAGTAAGAGATGTTGATTTCTCTTTGTTCCAAAAATCATTTTCAAAAATCATGATTGTAATTTAATAGTTGCATATATTTATATCATGTTTCACCTACTAATTTTGATGATAACAAACAAACATAATTATTTAATAAAAGAACATTTACTTGTGGTGAATTTATTTTTGGTGCAGGTTTATTTGATGAAGATCTAAACAAAATATGAAGAAGAAGATATTACGAGATGCAATTACGGGAGAAGATATGGAAGAAAAAGATTTGCCCAAATCAATTTAGTAGAATCATGGAAAGGATATTTACTACAATATTATGAAAGGAAAATATTCTACAAAAGGGAAGAAGATATATTTGTTACTTAAGGAGGGTCCAAAAATGATGGAGTATCAAGATATGCCAGAAGTCTCAAGTGCACAAAAGTTTCCGCATTCAAGTGATCAAAATTCAAATTGTAGAAGACGAATGTGACTATATTCAAATTAATATAAATCAAGATCCGAGGTGAAATGAAGAGGATCTTGAAATTCTCTTGGGTTGCTTTAATAAGATCTCATATTTGTACAAGCCAAAAGAAGAGCTCAAAGATGGAAAGAATATTAGTCATTCTGGAAGAAAGATATTTATTACCGTAGCAAATATTATGAAGGATATGGTTGATATTATTTGCTACGTTACTACAAGTATTATTGTGGAGGGAAATTATTTACCAAGATCTTTGAAAGGAAGCAGATCAAAAGGATGGCTTTTATTGGTTGTATAAATGATACTATTATTTACTACAATTAAGGAATCAAGGACCATAATTGTCAACATTCTACGAATGGAAAGGAAATCAATATGAAGGGCAATTCCTTAAAATTATTCAAAAGCTCTCTGCAATAGGAAAAGTGAGAAAAGTGATCATTTATTGATGGTACAACATTCAAGGAAGAAAGAGATTATACAAGGAAATTCAATAGCCAAAAAATCTTCATTCAGGGAAAGAAGATATATTTCAAGACCTACAGGAAGCAGAAAGCAACAAGCTGACATTGCCTTATTCAAAGACAGTCCAGATTCAAAGAGGTCAACTAGATATCTAAGTCCACGATTCATGAAACGGCTAATTAATTCTTGAAGACTATAAAAAGAACAAGGAGAACAAGAAAATAGAGATGCAGCCACTTATACTTTCGTCTCAACCTTCTCAAGTTCTTTGCTTTACTTTTCATAAGCATTGTAATCCTGAGTGACTTACTGTGTAAACAAAAAAAAAGGGGAGATGTAGTATAGTTGGTCAGGCTTTGTATTGAGAGGTTGTGTCATTGTTCGTTTGTTTGGTGAGCGAGTGAAAACCAAAGAGTCGTTGTGGTGAGCGAGTGAAAAACCAACTTTGTACGTTGTTGGTGAGCGTGTCAAAACCAAACCTTGTTTGTTGTTGGTGAGCGAGTGAAAACCAAACTTATAAACATTGGTGGTGAACAAGGAAAACCACAAAGGTTGTACTCAACTCAAACTACAGAGAGCTTAAAGAGATAACCTCCTTGCAACCCAAGGGGACTAGATTGGGATACCACATTGGTTCCGAACCAGTATAAAAATTCCTGGTGTCATTTATTTTATTGCTCTCATATTATATTCTGCACCCTTACTATTTATTGTGGTTTATACTTGTGCAAATCGAAGGACTGATAATTTTGTGCAGGCTGTCTCGCTATCAGTCGACTGGCACCAAACGGTAGTCGACTGGATTTTTTAACAGGCTTACAATCCCCCCCCCCCCTCTTGTACTTTCATCATCCAGGTTTAGCTTTTTATCATTTTCAAACTGTTTTACCTCTTCTATGAGAGCCTCAGATAGCATTGTTTCTTTGTCGTACTCCTCGTACTCTTCCTCTCCTACGTCACTTGACTCACTCATTTTGCAATATGTCATGACATTTAAAGTTGTTTTATTGTTTCTATTATTGAAAAATCAAGGGAAAGTAAGGTTAGTATGAAACATATGCTAAAATTAAAATAAAAGAAAAAGTGGTTTTCTATAGCCCAAGGCTTCATTAATTTGATTGAAAAGAAAGTACAGACTATGGTCTTGACTCAGATCAACATCGAGTCATTTCCATTTTTGAAAACATCACAAGGTAATGAAAAGTGAAAATGGTGAGTAATCGGGCCTCGACTGATTCTCTCCGATTTTAAAGCATAAATTCATCAGTTCTCTACCGAAGAGCCAAGAGCGGGGTAGAGGTCCAGTCTTATAGTTGCTCGTCCGAATTAGTGTCGCGGATTGTGGGCGCCTTAGTGCATTCTTCTAATACCACCAGGCAGTCTTCCTCTTGAAATAGCATCTCCAACCCTTCTTCTGCACTTCCATTGTCTGGCATGGGCATTCTTACTGGAAATTACCGGTACAAATTTGGAACTGGCTTGCGCAGCTTCTTAGGGTCTTCCTTCTTTCTGGTAGCTTTTGAGACCTCATCATCATTTGGGACATAACCCAAACCGAAATGGAAGTTTTTTTGAGGAATGGGGATTGGCTCTGTGATGTCATTTAGGTCCCTTCTTAGACCTCACCCGGGTTCAAACTGTCACGACCCGACTAGGGGCCATGACGGGTATCCGAGGCTAACCATCGAGCACCGCTCATACTATTACCCATCGTACTCATCCTGCTTTCATTCATTATTATTATACTCAAAATCATAGGAAAGCCATTTCCATTTTGAAACATATTTACCTTTGTATACATAAGCCCTTCGGCTATCAAAATAATGTACATACAATAAGGACATCATTAGACCATACTACCCACACATACGCATCTATGAGCCTCTACTAGAGTACTAGACATATGGATGGGACAGGACCCCGTCATGCCCAAAACATATATATATACACAAAAGAATAAATCAATGGCACCTCCGGAACAATGGAGTGCTCTCAAGTCAGCTAACAGCTCCTACAAGTCTGGATCACCTCCCTGTCTACCTGTGGGCATGAACACAGCGTCCAAAGAAAACGGACGTCAGTACGAATATTGTACTGAGTATGTAAGGCATCAACAATAATAATACATCAATGAAATAAGGAAGCATCAAATGAGGAGCAACCTGTAACTGACTATCAATTATAAAAGAAATAATGCATGCTGGCTTACTTTACAATCATCATCATATCATGTATGCATATATGTATAAGCTGCCCGACCATATAGGTACGGTGTAATAATCATTAGCCCGCGTCCGGGGTACCATCTCATACCGCCCACTAGTGGTGTCTGTCCATGCCACCTAGACAAGGTGTATACGCTGCCCGCCTTAGCGGCGTCTACCCGGCCATATAGGCGCGGTGTAATATCATCATCATGTACTCGTCATAATGCATGCATAGAACTCAAAGACAACAATACTTTATCGGGGTGACATAAGGTCGTGAACCCCTGATTTCATTATAAAGCATTCACAAACATTCTGCCTCACCTTGAAGGAATTAGCATATAAGGTGAGTGTATACAATGAACAACATCAATGGATCGTAGTTAACATCATTAGCTTTGTTGAAACATCATATTCGTGAACTATAGAATCTTTGAACTTAAGCTCATCATCATCATGTTCATAATATCTCTTATTTTTAACTCATATGGCTATTCATGAACATAGATTCTTAGTTTTCCGGAATGTCGGAAATTCATGGAGAAGGAGGGAAGATCATGTCATAAGATTCATGCCTTAGAAAGAAGGGACTAGCCTCACATACCTTTTCCTTTAGCTATTCTACCGCTTGATCGTTCTCCTTCAATGCTCACGTCTTTACCTTCAAGGGAGTTCGTATTAACATTAGCTAAATGATTATAAGAACATGCTTACTATAGCTACAGAAAATTGGGAAGCATTTCCTTTGTTTATACAACTTTTCTCATTTTACATACCAACTCCCAAACATCCATAACAACATTCACAATGTTATAAAAAACAATCATCATTCATCTACATTATCCACATTTCACTTCAATTCCTCCATAATCGTGGTCATAGTTCACTATTGCGTTTCTCACATATAATGCTTATCCCATATTCTAAATGTCACTTATAGCATACTTACAATAACAACATATCAATATTCATGATTCACTCCAAACTACTACTCAAAAATGACACTATTCTTACATTCATAACCCATTTTCTATCTCCTTCTACAATTCAAGTCTTTCAACCTCTCAATACTTTAAATAACATGGAATGATCGTAAAACTTACCTTTGATAATGTGGGAATGAGCTTTAAGTGGAAATACTTCACTTGAGCAATACCCTAGTTCCACTTCCCACGAGATTTCTTGCCTTAGATGAACCCTAGTGGGTTTCTTGCACTTGTTTCTCTTGATTTGATGAAGTTGATCCTTAGTTTCACTTGGATAATTGTAGATGAGAAGTGGAGAGAGTTCTAGAGGGTTCTTGAGGTGTGGAGAGAAAATGAGAAGATGGGAAATGAAAATAATGAACTTGCGTCCCTTATTTAAAAACTCAAAATTCTGTCCCGACTTAATTATACGGACACTTATACGGTCCGTATAAATTTATACGGTCCATAAAATTATCCCAGCAACAACTCATTCTGTGACCATTATACGATCCGTATAATTTTATACGGTCCGTATAAATGACCGTATAATCCCATCAGTGAGGGACCTTCACTGTGATGATTCGGCGGACCATTATACGAACCGTATAATTGGTCGTATAATCTATCTCTTCTCCGATTTTGTTCTCGTCACTTCGTTTGATCTCAAATCCTTATGGAACCTTCTTCGCACTTGTTTAACACTTCATTAAAAATCTACGGGATGTTATAAATCTGTTCCAAAACATCATTAAGCTATCATTCATTCAATACTCGTAAATCCTACCTGACACACAACATATACCTTGCTTTCCTTAACTTTCGTCTCCTACCTCAAATGTCTTTGAAATCTCATTTAGAATCATCAATTGTTGTTTATTACTTATAAATACATCGTATACGTCGTGCCCTTCGTTAGTCTATTCACTGTCCATTAACGGAATTTTTTTCCGAGGTGTAACATTCTTTCCCCCTTTTGGAACATTCGTTCTCGAGTGTTAAGCACTCGGGAATTCTACGAAAATTTCACCAGAGTTTTCCCTGTAATATGGAACTACCATCCTGTCACAACAGCCCATAATAATATTGCCTCACAAGGCCACAACACAATAGCAATATAAGTTGGCCACAGACGACCCATATGCATAAAAGAAAACATACATACCTCATAATCCCGATGTTTCATCGTGGATCTCTTCTGGGGGCTGAAATAAGTGTGGGTATTTGGATTTCATACTCTCTTCTGCTTCCCAAGTCATCTCTTCTCGGTTGTTATTTCGCCATAAGACTTTAACTGAGGCCACTTCCTTATTTCGAAGTCTCCGTACTTCCCTGTCTAATATGGCAATGGGAACTTCCTCATAGACTAGCTTTTTTGTCGCTTGAACATCATCTATTGGGACAATCCTCGTCGGATCTCCAAACACACTTGCGGAGAAATGAGACATGGAAAACTAGATGTATTTCCAGATGAACTTCCAGGTCTTCCCCGGAAAGAGAGATTGATTTCGCTATCGATGTGTTTCTGGACACCGAGCCTATTTCTCTTCCTCCTTACTGAATGACTCCTGCAGAGTTGAAAGAATTAAAGGCACAGTTGAAAGATTTTCTTGAGAAAGGGTTTATTAGACCCAGTTCATCACCGTGGGGAGCACCTATCCTATTTATAAGAAAGAAAGATGGCACCCTACGAATGTGTATCGATTATAGGCAGTTGAACAAGGTGACGATAAAGAACAAATATCCTCTCCTAAGGATTGATGATTTGTTTGATCAACTACAGGGTACCAAGTGGTTTTCCAAAATAGACTTGAGGTCAGGATATCACTAAGTGAGAGTTAAAGAAGAAGATATTCCCATAACAGCTTTCAGAATGAGTTATGGCCATTATGAGTTCCGGGTGATGTCATTTGGGTTAACCAATGCTCCGGCAGTGTTTATGAATTTGATGAATAATTTATTTAGTCCTCTCTTGGATTTATTTGTAATAGTATTCATTGACGATATTCTGGTATACTCTCGCACAGAATCAGAACATGCAGACCATTTACGTATTGTTCTTGGAATCCTTCAAACCCGAGAATTATATGCAAAACTTTGAAAGTGTGAGTTTTGGCTGAATTCTGTGACATTTTTGGGCCATGTTATTTCAGATGATGGCATTCGAGTTAACACCCAGAAAATTGAAGCTGTGAAGACTTGGCCAAGGCCTACGACACCTACAGAAGTTCGTAGTTTTCTAGGATTGGCAGGGAACTATAGAAGGTTCGTAGAAGGATTTTCCTCTATTTCAGCCCCATTGAAGAAACTAACCAAAAAGTCAGCTAAGTTTCAGTGGAATGATGCTTGTGAATGCAGCTTCCAAGAGTTGAAGGACAGATTAACCTCAGCCCCAGTCTTGACACTCCCAGAAGGGTCAGATGGCTATGTTGTATATTGTGATGCTTCCGGTGTTGGGTTAGGGTGTGTGCTAATGTATCACGGTAAAGTCATCGCTTATGCTTCGAGACAGCTACAGAAACATGAAAAGAACTACCGAACTCACGACCTCGAATTGGCTGCAGTTATTCGTGCTTTAAAAATGTGGAGACATTACTTGTATGGTATGCATGTTGACATCTATACAGATCACAAAAGTCTTCAATACATTTTCAAACAGAAGGAGTTGAATCTACGGCAGAGGCAGTGGTTAGAATTATTGAAAGATTATGATGTGAGTATTTTATACCACCCCGGAAAGGCAAATGTAGTAGCTGATGCGCTCAGCCGCCGATCAATGGGTAGCCTATGTGAAGTTCCTCCGAAAAAGAAAGAATTAATTCATGAGCTATACCAACTAGCTAATCTTGAAGTACGTGTAATTGATTCAGGTAGTGTGGGGATTGGTATTAATGATCCCACAGTCTCGTCCTTGAAAATGGAAGTAAAAGATCCCACAGTTTTGTTGTGGGGTTACCCCATTCTCGAGGCAAGTATGATTCCATATGGGTAATTGTGGATAGACTCACGAAAGCGGCTCATTTTCTTCCAGTCAGAACCACATCCTCGGTTGAAGATTATGCAAGGTTGTATCTCAAGGAAATTGTGTGACTCCATGGTATTTCGATATCCATCATCACAGATAGAGGAGCGCAATTTACAGCCAAGTTCTGGAAATCTTTCCAAGAAGGTCTAGGCACTCAAGTGAAGCTTAGCACGACATTTCATCCGCAGACTGATGGACAAGCCGAACGTACCATCCAGACCTTGGAAGATATGCTACGGGAATGTGTACTAGATTTTGGTGGTAGCAGGGATGACCACTTACCTCTGATTGAGTTTGCATATAACAATAGCTATCATTCCAGTATCCAAATGGCTCTGTATGAAGTTTTATATGGAAGGAAGTGCAGATCCCCAATTGGATGGTTTGAAATAGGAGAAGTACAGCTAATAGGCCCTGAGTTGATTTAGCAAGCGGTAGAAAAAGTCAGGGTGATCCGAGACCGATTATTAACAGCCCAAAGTCGCCAAAAAACTTATGCGGACAACCGCCGGCGAGACCTAGAATTTCAAGTTGATGATTGGGTATTCTTAAACGTGTCCCCAATGAAAGGTGTGATGAGATTTGGCAAGAAAGGAAAGTTAAGTCCTCGATACATTGGACCCTATAAGATTATCCGCAAAGTGGGTCAAGTAGCTTATGAGTTAGACTTGCCTCCCAAACTTGAATCAGTCCATCCAATTTTCCATGTCTCCATGCTCCGTAAGTGTGTTGGAGATCCTACGAGAATTTTCCCAATAGATGATGTTCAAGTGAAAAAAAAACTAGCATATGAAGAAGTGCCCATTGCCATAATGACAGACAAGTACTAAAACTCCGAAATAAGCATGTGGCCTCAGTTAAAGTCTTATGGCGAAATAACAATCGAGAAGAAATGACTTGGGAAGCAGAAGAGAGTATGGAATCCAAATACCCGCACTTATTTTAGCTCCCGGAAGAGAGCCAAGATGCAACACCAAGATTATGAGGTATGTATGCTTTCTTTTTATGTATATGGGTCGCGTATGGCCAACTTAAATTGTTATTGTGTTGTGGCCCTGTGAGGCAATGTTATTATGGGCTGTTGTGATAGGATGGTAATACCTTATTACAGGGGAAACTCTAGCGAAATTTTCATAGAATTCCCGAGTGCTTAACATTCGAGGACGAATGTTCCAAAAGGGGGGAAGAATGTTACACCTCGATTTTTTTTCATTAATGTACAGTGAGTAGACTAACGAAGGGCACGATGTATATGATGTTTCGATAAGAAAGAAATACCATTTGATGATTTTAAATAAGATTTCAAAGACATTTGAGGTAGGAGAAGAAAGTTGTTAAGGAAAGCAAGGTAGATGTTGTGTGTTGGGTAGAAATTATGAGTATCGAATTAATGATGGCTTAATGATGTTTTGGAGAAGAGTTATAATGTTCCCTAGATTGTTAACGAGGTGTTAAACAAGTACCAAGAAGGTCCCATGAGGATTTGAGATCAAACGAAGTGACGAGAACAAAATCGGAGAGAGGACAGATTATACAATCAATTATACGGTCCGTATAATATTGTACAGTCCGTATAATGGTCTGCAGAATCATCACAGTGAAGGACCCTCACTGATGGGATTATACGGTCACTTATACAGACCGTATAATGTGCCGTATAATTGACACAGAAAGGGATGGTTGCTGAACCAATTTCACGGTCACTTATACGGACCGTATAAGTGTCCGTATAATTATGTCGAGACAGATTTTAAGTTTTTAAATAAAGCACCCCATGTTTATTATTTTCATTTCATTTTCATTCTCCACAACTCAAGAATTCTCTAGAACCTTCCACACACTCCACATACAAGAACTCATGAGAAATTGATGATCAACTTCATCAAATCAACAGAACTAAGTGTGAGAAACACATCAAAGTTCATCCAAGTCAAGAAATTCCATGGGAAGTGGAACTAGGGTTTTGTTCAAGTGAAGTATTTCCACTTAAAGATCATTCCCACACTATCAAAGGCAAGTTTCATGGTATTTACATGTTATTTAAGGTGTTGAAAAGTTGAAACACTTGGATTGTGGAAGGGTATAGGAAATGGGTCATGAAAGTGAGAATAATGTAAATTTTGAGTAGTAGTTTGGGATGAATCATGAATGTTCATATGTTTTGATTGTAATTATGTTATGAATGATGTCAAGAGCATGATAGAAACATTAGATGAGAATGAATGCAATGTTGTACTATGATCATGATTATGGATGACCTTGAGAGGAAATTGTGGGGATTGAATAATGAGGAATTTGATAAAAGTTATTGATGATGATATTATGTATGTTGTTATTAACGTTTGGGAGTTGATATATGATATGGAGAAAGTAGTATAAATAAAGGAGACGCTGCCCAAATGTTTCTATCTTAGTTCGAACACGCTTATGTTATCGATTATCTAATATGAGTATGAACTTTCTTGAAGGTAGAAACGCGAGCAACGAAGAAGAACGATCAAACGATAGAATAGCTAAACGAAAGAGGTATGTAAGGCTAATCCTTTCCTTCTAAAGCATGAATCTTCCTAATTTTCCACAATCTTCCTAAATAACGGAAATTATGAGCCTATGACTATAAAAAGCCACCTATGCACATGATAAAGAAAGGAGATACGATACGAGCATGAAAATGATGATGATGAATAAGTATGAAGAATCCTAGAGTAATATAAGATGTCCATGAAGCTAATGATGCTAAGTATAGTTCTATTGATGATTTTTCCTTGTGTACACTCACCTTAAATGCTAGTTCCTCCAAGGTGAGATATGACGATTATGATCACTCCATAACATAGTCGGGGGTTCACGACCTCATGTCACCCCGACATAGCCATGGTTATCTCCAAGTTTTAATATAGGATTAATGATGAATGTATGATGATGTCAAGTTATGATAAGACTATGATATGCTTATGACATGTGTAATAATGATGAGTTTATGATTGATTATATGACGATACGATTCCACCATGCCTAGTTGGCCGGGCATGTCACCGCGAAGGCGGGTTGGATACGATTCCACCGTGCCTAAATGGCCGGGCATGTCACCGCTAAGGCGGGCTGCTATGTTTACACCGAGCCTAGAGGGCCGAGCATGATCAGCACTAGTGGGCGGCATATGATGGTTACCCGGGCGCGGGTTAACGATGATGATTTATGTATTACGATGATGTATGCGCTATGATGATTATATATATGATATATGTATGAAATGTATCCACCCTTAAAATTTACGCAGGTTGTATCTTCACCTTATGACTTATGATTTCCCTATCATGTACATTTCATTCATGCCTTACATACTCAGTACAATATTCGTACTGACGTCCGTTTTCTTTGGACGTTGTGTTCATGCCCACAGGTAGACAGGGAGGTGATCCGGACTCGTAGAAGTTATCAACAGATTTACAGGAGCACTCCATTATTCCAGAGGTGCTATTTGGTTAATTCTTTTGTGTACATACATGTATTTTGGGCACGTTAGGGTCTTGTCCCGTCTATATGTCTAGTACTCTAGTAGAGGCTCGTAGATATGCATGTATGGGTAGTATGGTCTCACGATGTTACTATTATATCTATATTATTATTTTGATAGACGAAGGGCTTATGTATAGAAAAGCAATTATGTTTCCAAATGAAAAATGGTTTTTCCTATGATTTGAGTATTATATTAATGAATGTACGTTTAATAAGTATGATAAGTAATAAAATGAGTGGTGCTCGGTGGTTAGCCCCGGGTACCCATCATGGCCCCTAATCGGGTCGTGACAATAAAGAGCCTCACAGGGAGCCATTTGAATACTCGCTTGGTAACTGTTGTTGTACGAGAACTCCCCAAGAGGTAAATGTTCATCCCAATATCCTCCAAAATCTATAGCGCAAGCTTGTAGCATGTCTTCCAGAGTCTGAATAGTTCTCTTTGCCTGCCCGTCAGTTTGAGGATGAAAAGCAGTGCTCAATTTCACTCTAGTCCCCAAACTTTCCTGAAAGGATGTCGCAAAATGACCAGTGAATTGCGTACCTCTGTCAGATATGATAGATGTCGGAATCCCATGCAATCTAACGATCTCCTTTAGATATAGCTTGGCGTACTGCGCTGCGGTATATGACGTCTTCACAGGGAGAAAATGGGCAGACTTCATGAGTCTATCCACTATCACCTAAATTGAATCAACCTTGGCCTTTGTGCGGGGTAGACCCACAACGAAATTCATATTGATCTCCTCCCACTTCCTCTGCGGAATCTTGATATTCTGAGCCAGGCCTCCAGGCCTTTGATGTTCAGCCTTCACCTGTTGACAGTTCAAACACTTAGCCACAACGTTAGAAATATCAACCTTCATGCTCTTCCACCAATAGTGTTGTTTCAAATCCTTATACATCTTGGTGTATCTCGGATGAACCGAATAATTGGAACTATGAGCTTCCATCATCAATTCTTGTTGAAGACCATCAACATCAGGAACCCACAATCGTCCTTGCAACCGCAGAACACTGTCGCCAGTCCCAATAGTAAATGAAGTGTACTCACCCCTTTCCACTCTATCTCTTAGCTTTGCTAGAAGCTCATCATCATATTGCTTGGATTTAATCATTTCCACAATGTCAGACCGTGATGGCGTGATTTCCACTAACTCCCCATCTTTAGTTTCATCAAGTCTGACCCCAAGACTAGAAAATCATCAAATTTCCTTCCCTATGGGCATGTCATGTGTATGCAAATAAGCCAATTTTCTACTCAAAGCATCTGCAACCACATTAGCCTTACCAGGATGATACAAAATGTTCAAGTTATAATCTTTTAACAACTCCAACAACCTCCTCTGACTGAGATTCAACTCTCGCTCCTTCAAGATATATTGCAAGCTTTTATGGTCAGTAAAAACATCGCAATACTCACCATACAAATAATGACGCCAAAATTTTAAGGCAAAAACCACGGCAACCAACTCCAAGTCATGAGTCGGGTAATTCTTCTCATGCGTCTTCAACTGTCGCGAAGCATAAGCAATCACCTTACCATTCTGCATTAATATACAACTTAAACCAATTCTGGAAGCATCACAATACACCACATATCCACCAGACCCAGAAGGTAAAGTCAAAATAGGAGCCCAAGTTAACCTTGTCTTAAGCTCTTGGAAACTCTTTTCACAAGCTTCAGACCACTGAAACTTAGCAGTCTTCTGTGTCAATTTAGTCAACGGAGAGGCTATTGATGAAAAGCCTTCCACAAAATTTCGGTAATAATTTGCCAAACCTAAGAAGCTACGAATTTCAATCACACTAGTGGGTCTAGGCTAATCCTTCACCGCTGATATTTTCTGAGGGTCTACTTTAATGACGTCTCCAGTCACCACATGACCCAAGAAAGACACAGACTTAAGCCAGAATTCACACTTAGAGAATTTTGCATAAAGCTCGTTCTTCTTAAGTGTTGTCAAAGTTATCCTCAAATGATTAGCATAATCCTTATGATTCTTAGAGTACACCAAAATGTCATCAATAAACACAATAATGAAGCGGTCTAGATAAGGCTTAAACACACGATTAATCAAATCCATAAATGCAGCAGGCACATTTGTCAACCCAAAGGACATCACTAGAAACTCAAAGTGCCCATAACGAGTACGAAAAGCGATTTTCAGAATATCCTCCTCCTTTACCTTTAATGGGTGATACCCAGACCTTAAGTCAATCTTCGAAAAGAACTTAGCACCCTGAAGTTAGTCAAACAAATCATTTATCCTAGGAAAGGGATACTTATTCTTAATGGTCATTTTATTAAGCTGATAGTAATCGACACACATCCTAAGGGAACCATCCTTCTTCCTAACAAAAAATATTAGAGCACCCCAAGGTGAGGAACTTGGTCGGATGAAACCTTTATCTAACAAGTCCTTCAATTGATCCTTTAATTCCCTTAGCTCCGCTGGAGCCATACGATAAGGTGAATAGAAATAGGTTGGGTATCAGGGATAACATCAATCCCAAAATCAATAACTCTATCAATAGGAATACCAGGAAGATCTTCGGGAAATACTTTGGGGTAATCACTGACTATGGGAACAGATGCAAATTCGGGTACTACGGATTTTGTATCAACCGCAACCAAATGGTAAATACACCCCTTAGTAATCATCCTATGAGCCTTAAGATAGGAAATAAATCTACCCCTTGGCTTAGCAATTTCACCATCCCACACAATAATAGGCTCCTCGGGAAAGGTGAAACGAACTAATTTATGGCGACAATCCACATTAGCATAAAACGCGGACAATAAGTCCATCCCTATAATTACATCAAAATCCACCATCTCTAGTTCATACAAATCAGCTATAGTCCCACGTCCCTTAATCACAACAACACAATTTCTATATACCCTAGAAGCCATAACAGGAACACCAAAAGGCGTATCAACAGCAAAAGGTTCCAATAAAGGTTCGGGTTTTATACCCATATCAAGAGCAAAATAAGGGGTCACATAGGATAAATTTGAACCCGGATCAATCGCTGAGTAAGCATTATGAGAACAGATGGTAAGGATACCTGTAACCACAGCGTTAGAAGCCTCAGCTGCCTCCCTATGAGTCAGCCCATAAAGTCAAGTTGTCTCTCCACCAGAAGTATTAGTAACTTCCTTTCCTTTGCCGTTATTATGAGCATTCTGATTATTATTATTAGTATTACCAGCAGGCGGATCATTCTTTTGGTTATTCATAGCAGCCACCTCACGTAGCCACTTTATGCATTCCCTTTTAATGTGGCCTCTAATCCCACAATGATGATAGATACGTTCTTCCCACACTGGCGGACGACTACTTCCCTGCGAAAACTTAATATTATTATTATTATTATTATTATTATTATTATTATTATTATTATTATTATTATTATTATTTTTCTGGCCTTGCCTACCAGAAGGCACACTAGCATGGGAATAAGAGCCAGACTGAGCAGGTGCAGAATACCCTATTTTCTGTCCTCCATTATAGTTGTTACCACCGAAACCACCCGCAGATTGGGCCTTCTTGTTCTGGTCTCGATCCACCTTCTCCTCGTTTTTCCAACTCTCCTACTATTTAGCAAACCCAACCAGAGATGAGAAAGTGCAAGTAGGAGACATAGCAACAGCAACACATGCAAACTTGATACGTGGTACCAAGCCTTTCACAAAATGAGTCAACTTATGCTTTTCATTCGGAATCATGTATAAAGCATACTTTGACAAACAGGTGAACTCCAAACTATACTCACGAACTGACTTGTTACCCTGTTCCAGCTTTTCAAATTTCATAGCAATAGCAAATCTCTCCTCATCAGACAAAAACCTTTCCATGAACGCCTCTCCAAATTCAGCCCACGTCGGAGCTAAAGCAGCGTCACCCCTCTTAGGTTCCCACATCTCAAACCAAGCGTGAGCAACATCCTTCAACTGATAAGAAGCGAGCCTCACAGCTTTGAAATCCTGGGTATCTATTGCCCTCAATGCCTTGAAGGTTTCATCTAAAAAGTGCTAGGGGTCATCCACCTCTCGTGACCCGAAGAACTCTGGTAACTTCAAGTCGAGGAATTGCTTAAGTCTACCTCCGCCATGAGGTCCCACACCTCCACGCTGTTGTTGAGCCGCAACCAATGCAGTTAACGTTTGAATAGCAGTTTGCATAGTACCAATCTTAGGCACACCCGCAACAGGAACAGCAGGAGCAGGTGGTGCTAGAGGTGGTGCTTGATTTCCATCATCATTTCCATTACCAGCATTCGCTATCACGACCCATCTAGGGGCCGTGACGGGTACCCGGGGCTAGCCACCGCGCACCACTCGTTCTGCTAGTCACCTTACCCATTTAATGCTCTTTTATCAATTCATGCTTAGGACATAAGAAGATCATCTTTTCATTTGAGAAAATAAAAATACTTTTATATACATAAGCCTCTCGGCCATCAAAATAATACATAAAAGCCTCTCGTGAGACTATCTACCCACACTGCGCATCTACGAGCCTCTACTGACATACTATACATATAGGTGGGACAAGACTCCACCATGCCCAAAATATACATATACCAAGATATTAATCATGAGCACCTCCAGACAATGGAGTGCTCGCAATCAGCTGGCAGCTACTAAGAATCTGGATCGAGCTCACCTCCCTGTCTACCTATGGGCATGAACACAGCGTCCTTGTTTCACACACTTTGTTTCATAGATTTGGTGTTGTTGATCTTGATCTCCCTTTGATTCTCTTAAATTTTGTGGATGAAATGTTTGGATAAGTTCTAGAGGGTTCTTGAAGGTTGTAGATGAAATATGAATGAAAATGAATGAGAAAGTCACTTATAATTATCACAAAATCTGATTTTTAATGAACAGTCATCGGAGTGTACAGTGGTCGTAAACCACAGTTTACGGATAGTATACTAGTTTATGGGCCGTATAACGTGGTCATATTTAAGCAAATAAAAACAGAAAGGTTTGCTGGAGGTCATGATGGTTTACGGCCACAGTTTACGGGCCGTATTTCAGTTTACGGTCTGTAAACTGGGTCGTATTTTACCATTTAAACTTTGGACAGAAAGTTAAAATTTTTGGAACGTTGGAGGACGATGGCAGTATACGGTCCGTAAATCACTTTACGGGCCGTATTCTGTTTTACGACCACTGGCTGAATTGAAATTCTACAACTTTCTTATTTCCAAAAATTCATGAATTGTCATTCCCTACTTAGTAAAACGTCGCACACTCATACCCTTCGTTGGTCTATTCATTGTACATGTACGAGGACTTTTTCGAGGTGTAACATTCGCGCCCCTAAGATTTTGGTTAGCTCTCTTGGTTACCGTTTTTGGATCACGTCAGAGCCATCTCTGCAAGGTATGAATTAACAAGTGAATTAGAATGATCCGAAAAGGACTTCAAGCTCTACAGCACAATCTAGAATCAAGAAGAATAGGAAACACCTATAAATTCCTGGGAGTTTCTCGGTCATGCAGGTCATCAGGCTGCACAAGGAAAACTCCACTAGACACAGCTCCACAAACACCGACAACAATCCTAGGACGTACTTAAACCTAGGCTCTGATACCAAACTTGTCACGCCCCAAAACCCACCCTAGACGTGACCGGCATCCGATGTCATGAACAACATCGGAAGAACCTAAAAGATGCACAATGACACTTGAACCCGCCAGGTTCAATAATCACCTCCAACAGTTTATAAAATAAATTTAAACAAGTCTTGATGTAAGAATAAAATCAGTAGAAGTCTTTAAAATTTAAATAATTCAAGCAAAACATGATAGTGTGCCCGAAAGAGTTAACTAACAAGTCTTCTTCTACCCACATTCGAATGTATACTAAGGAGCTTCTAAGAATAAGGAATAAACATCTAAATCATCGAGACGTATCCCGAAAACTAATATAAATAAATGGAATCAATAAATGGGGTGTCCCACGAACAAGCATGTGGGCTCACCAAATCAGCAATATCAGCAAGTTCTCCTAAAAGTTCTGAATGTCACGAACCTGCTCTTCTTCGTTACCTAACATACCATCAAAAATAACAATAGTATGCCTGAGTACTTCGTACTTAGTGAATGCCTCGGGGACAACAAGTGATATGAAAATAAAGTGTAATAACATATGAAGAAATCAGTCCTGAGGATAGTGTGACACAATATGGAAATAGTTAATCAGCATGTTTATCTCAATGAAAGACAATTATCAAAACAGGGTATAAAGTCCTTGTCAAGTTCCAACCTGCAAATATGCCAATTAAGTTGATCATGATTATTAACAACAGTTCCATTAAAAGATATGAATATCACACTTGCCAATATAGGCCCAAGAATCAATCATAATGAAGGGATGACCTTTGAGGTTCCCTAATCATAGCAGTGCATCACAGCGGAATATAAAATTCAATAGTGGCTATCCTTCCTCCCGAATAGCTAATCACACCCCAGGTAGCAAACCCGGAAGTGGCCACTCTTCCTCCCGAATGGCTCGACATTATTACACTAGGATTCATAGTGGCTACCCTTCCTCCCGAGTAGCTAGGAAAAACACAACAACCAGTTTTCATAGCATAGAAGCCAATTCATAATTCATTTGTAATGTAGTTACATCATCAATTGTCATTAAGGTTCATTATGCCATATTGAAAGAATAAGTCTGTCACAACCCAACCCCGTAGGCCGTGACTAGTGCCCTAGCTGGACACCCATACACACTCACTTACCAAATCGATATATCAAGGACTTATCCGTATTCAACATACATTAAGTTATGCAGATATTGAAATCAGATGTCGTCTTAAGCGGTCATATATAGCAAAATATCATACAGAAGCCGGCGAGGCTGGCGGAAAACACATCGCCCAAAATATATACGTCCAGACACACACATATGGGCCGTTTCGGCCATCACAGCAAACGGACCGCTTAAGACACCGATCACAGACATAAATGAACAATAATGACCCATGACCCACATATAAGCCTACAGGCCTCTACAAACCACAACAGAAACATATGACGAGACAGGGTCCCGCCGTACCCCAAATAGTCATATATATATACAGAAACATGTACAACAAAGATATGTACCAAAAATATGGGATCCGGATCAAACGGAGCGCTCCAAAGTAGCAGAATAGGTATCCTACACTGGCGGGTCACCAGAACGAACGTCTGCACCTGCGGGCATGAAACGCAGCCCCCGAAGAAAGGGGGTCAGTACGAAATAGGTACTGAGTATGTAAAGCATGAAATATACTAATCCAAATCATAACTGAAATAAGGAGTATGGAAAATGATTACAGAATCAGTATATCAAAGCTTGTTCTGAAAACATAGATAATGCAAATAAAAAAAATCATGCATATGGCTCAGGAACGTGGTCGCCACTCCGACGCTGGCGCCACAACACATCATACTCCAGAAGGTTTCAAATCTCCGTACAACCCCGACACATATGGTAACATCATAACACATCATACGCCATAACACATCATAACATCATATATAGGCGGTACCCGGCCCTTTAATAAGTGGCTCGGCGAACCGTAACACATCATACTGCCAAATATAACTTAGTGCGCACGACGACAAAACTGGCCCGGAACCCGGCGAACGATGTCATAGTAGTATGCACGAGCAGAGTAGTGAGAAACCACATGCACATAAATCAAGACTCAATGGATATATATACTTACCGACCCCTGAAGGCTCAGAAACAAGTTTCGGGTCGATCCGACCTAGTATGAGAAAGTTACGAACGTTTGAGGTACAGAACATTCTATAAGCGTTTCAGAAGCCATTTATGGAAAATCAAAGCCATAATCATGTCAACAATCTTTTGGATATTGTTATGGATCAAATCAAATAGAACTTTTGGAGTCTTATGTATGTATCGAAACATATCAAAGGCTCGATGGAGCAATCGAATGTGTTAACATTTGGAAGGTCAAAACTATAGTCATATCATTTGTTTCTCAAATGCTATTCGGAAACATATTGGCCAAACTCCGGACATCATAGAAACACGTCATCGGACATCATGGATACATATCAAAACCATACGGAACAGCTTATGAGAAATCAAGAACGTTAGCCATCCTAGTGGCTCTAAGAATAAGAATCTTTCTGAAATCGTTCATATGCGTCATATATTTATTTCATAAGGATCATGCCAAAGAAGAAAAGGTTAAGCCTTACATACCTCGCTCGCCTCCTAAGCTAATCGCAACTCAAGTCTCCGGCTCCCCAAGATCTACAATGACGTCATTAATTACCAAACGTTAGCTACAAGTACTTAGAACTTCAATTCTAACTAGTACTTGTCTACGGAAATTTCGGCAGCATCTCCCCTGTAAATACAACAACCCCGAGAATTCAACTCGGCCAAATTTATCAACAACCATACCAACAATCATTTCAACAATACCAACAATCAATTTGGAACATATTTTAACATTAGTAACCCGAACAACATTCAAAACTATCCAACCAACTATATTCCACCTGAAACTCTACAAATGCAACAAAAGCTATAACAACACATTTCCTTCTTTCAAATTCATAAACTACAACATAAATTCATACTTTAGCAACTTCATTCTCACAACTACATAAAATCATACTAAAATCACATAATTTCCTACAACAACCTACAACCAATTTCCATGCCAACTTGAACCATTAAACCTTCATTTACATCATAAAGGCCACAACAACACAACTAACATGCTAAATAAAATTAATTCACCTCTCCTCCACCATTCAACAACCACACGACCACCATTCAACACACACACCCACACGGCCACACACAACACACATCATTTCCATGATTTTCATTCAATTCTACTTACTACAACATATATAAACCTTCCATAACATATAAAAGAATATGAATTCTTACTTTTTTCCTTAAATTTCCACCTGACTAGAATTTTGAACTTGCCACAAAAGTAGTTTTCTTGCTCTAATAATTGTACCACGTTGAAGAGGACCCTTGAATTAGCAAGAATACTAGAAAAATATAATTTTTGGATCAAAGATTGATGGCTTCAATTTTTTTCTTTCTTTTTCTCCTCTAGCCGAACCCTTGTCTCTCTCTCTCTCTCTCTCAAGTTCTTGTTTTTCTTGAATGTTCTAAAATGTGATGACAAAATAATAGGCCCTCTCTTTTATTACTTAATTTGGCTTCTACATGGGCCTTGGCCCATCCCCCTATGGTCGGCCCCCTTTGGGCCTTTTTTTTTTTTTTTTTTGATTTTCCAAGCCCAATTACTTATGACTAATATTTTGTAGTTCATGAGACTATTTTCCAAATTTCTAATTTTGCCCTTAGCCTTTCTCAATATTTCCGCATCAATATTTTTCACGAACACTTTTATATTAAATAAAATCAAAATATTGTCTTATCTCTTACTAGTCACAATTATTTCGATTTATCCAAATGTGCAAAATACGGGATATAACATCCTCCCCCCCCTTTAGAACATTCGTCCTCGAATGTTAAACTAGTCTTATAGGATCGTGCAAACATTTCGGGGAGTTTCTTTTTATGGACAACACATATAATTCATTCACCAATCAATATAACCAATTAAGGAATTTAGATTACCTGTAGGCATAGGGAACAAGTGGGGATACTTCTTCTTCATCTCGTCCTCCGCTTCCCAGGTCATTTCCTCTCAGTTATTGTTCCGCCACAAGACCTTAACAGAAGGCACATCTTTGGTACGTAGTCTCCTCACCTGACGATCCAGGATGGCTACCGGCTGTTCTTCGTAGGACAGCTCCTCTGTTACCTGGATATCTTCTATGGGAAATATTCTGGAAGGATCACCAATACATTTGCGGAGCATTGATACATGAAATACCGGATGTAATGCTTCCAGATCGGATGGTAATTCTAACTCGTAGGCGACCTTGCCTATCTTTCGAACAATCTGATAAGGCCCAATATATCTCAGACTGAGCTTTCCTTTTCTGCCGAATCTCATTACACCCTTCTTAGGTGACACTTTCAGAAATACCCAGTCACCAATCTGGAATTCCAGGTGTCGACGTCGATTGTCTGCATATGATTTTTGTCGACTCTGGGCAGCTAATAACCGTTCCCGAATGAGTTTCACCTTATCGACTGCTTGCTGGATCATATCTGGACCAATTAGCTTAGTTTCACCCACATCGAACCAACCAATCGGAGAT
Source organism: Lycium barbarum (assembly GCF_019175385.1). NCBI lineage: Eukaryota > Viridiplantae > Streptophyta > Magnoliopsida > Solanales > Solanaceae > Lycium > Lycium barbarum. Next base: position 99,096,495 of record NC_083337.1, on the reverse strand, counting down.
CTACATTTTCTACCATATAGGGCTTCATACGGCGCCATCTGGATGCTGGAATGATAACTATTATTATAAGCGAATTCAATAAGCGGCAAATGATCATCCCAGCTACCTCTAAAATCAATAACACAGGCCCGTAGCATATCTTCCAACGTCTGAATAGTACGCTCGACCTGTCCGTCAGACTGAGGATGGAATGTGGTGCTAAGACTCACCTGAGTCCCCAATCCTTCCTGAAATGACCTCCAGAAATTAGCTGTAAACTGAGCACCTCTGTCGGATATAATAGATATAGGAACTCCGTGAAGCCTTACTATCTCTTTAATATACAATCGGGCATAATCCTCAGCCGAATAGGTAGTCCTAGCCGGAAGAAAATAGGCTGATTTTGTCAGCCTATCAACAATAACCCATATAGAATCAATCATATCTTCGTGGAGTGCGCGGTAAACCTGTAATGAAATCCATATTAATTATTTCCCATTTCCAAGATGGAATTTCCATTTCCTGTAACAATCCACCAGGCTTCTGATGCTCAATCTTAACCTGTTGGCAATTTGGACACTGAGCAACGAACTCTGCAATGTCTCTTTTCATACCATCCCATCAATATAAACATCTGAGATCATGGTACATTTTAGTGGATCCAGGATGAACAGAATACCGTGCATAATGTGCCTCTCCCATAATCTGTCGCCGCAGCCCTGCAACGTCAGGTACACATAACCTGCCTCTATATAATAATGCTCCATCAGGTGAAATCTCGAACTGGGTCTTCTCCTTATCAAGGCCGCATCTCTGTACTGTACCAAAATAGGATCCTCGTACTGTCGTCATTTTACTTCTTCCATAATAGACGATTCAGCAACTTCTCGGACAGAAACCCCAATATTTCCAGAATTGGCCAAACGGACTCCAAGACTGGCTAGCTGATGAATTTCACGAACTAATTCTTTCCTTTCTGGCTGCACGTCGGTCAAACTTCCCATGGACTTGCGGCTAAGTGCATCGGCTACAACATTGGCTTTTCCAGGATGATACAAAATGTCAACATCATAATCTTTCAACAACTCGAGCCATCTCCTCTGCCGTAAATTCAGCTCCTTTTGCTTAAAAATATACTGAAGGCTTTTGTGATCCGTATAAATATCAACATGAACCCCATATAAGTAATGCCGCCATATCTTCAAAGCATTAATTACCGCGGCTAGTTCCAGATCATGAGTAGGATAATTTCTCTCGTGCGGTCTGAGCTGTCGGGAGGCATAGGCTATAACTCGACCATGCTGCATCAATACACAACCTATCCCAATACCGGAAGCATCACAATAGATAACATACCCATCTAGCCACTCGGGAAGAGTAAGAATTGGAGCTGTAATTAATTTTTCTTTCAACGACTGGAAACTACGCTCGCAAGCATCGGTACACTGAAATTTTGCTGCCTTCTGAGTTAGCTTCTTTAATGGTGCAGCAATCGAAGTAAAATTCTCCACAAAACTCCTGTAATACCCTGCTAATCCCAGAAAACTGCGTACCTCGGTCGGTGTCGTAGGCCTAGGCCAATTCTTTACAGCTTCGATCTTCTGTGTATCAACCCAAATACCATCAGCTCCGACGATATGCCCCAAGAATGCCACTAAAGTCAACCAGAATTCACATTTAGAGAACTTAGCATATAATTTCTGTTTCCGGAGTGTGCCAAGTACTGTCCTCAGATGATCTGAATGCTCCTCTGCTGATCGTGAATAAACCAGAATATCATCAATAAACACGATCACAAACATGTCTAGAAACGGCCTGAATACCCGATTCATCAAATCCATAAACACTGCTGGGGCGTTGGTCAACCCGAAAGACATTACCCTGAACTCATAATGCCCGTATCGGGTCCTGAAAGCAGTCTTTGGAATATCTTCCTCTCGTACCCGCACCTGATGATAACCCGAGCGCAAATCTATCTTCGAAAAATATTTAGCACCCTGCAACTGGTCAAATAAATCATCAATCCGGGGGAGGGGATATTTATTCTTCATAGTCACCTTATTCAGCTGTCTGTAATCAATACACATCCGCAGCGATCCGTCTTTCTTCCTTACAAACAATACCGGTGCTCCCCAAGGTGACATACTGGGTCTGATGAAGCCTTTTTCTAATAAATCTTTCAGCTGCTCCTTCAATTCCTTCAATTCTGCAGGTGCCATTCTGTAAGGAGGAATAGATATAGGCTGAGTATCTGGAAGCACATCTATCATGAACTCTATCTCCCGTTCAGGTGGAAGACCTGGAAACTCGTTCGGAAATACATCTGGAAATTTATTAACAACCGGGACTGACTGGAGAGTAGGTGTCTCCGCCTTAATATCATGCACACGAACCAGATGATAAATATACTCTTTCTGAATCATCTTCCTGGCCTTGAGGTATGAAATAAACTTACCCCTCGGCGATCCTGTATTTTCTGCCCATTCTATAACTGGTTCCCCTGGAAATTGGAAACGAACTACTTTTTCTGACAGTCAACGTTAGCATAACAAGAGGCTAACCAATCCATGCCCATAATAACGTTGAACTCTGTCATATCTAATTATACCAAATCGGCCTTGGTACAACGACCACATATAATTACTGAACAATCCTTATATACCTGCCTCACTATAATAAAATCTCCGACCGGTGTAGCTACCTCGAACGGTTCTATCGGTTCAGGTGTTATCCCAATTTTACTAGCGAAAAGGGGAGAAATATATGATAAAGTAGAACTTGGGTCGATCAATGCATATACATCTCGGGAGAAGACCAATAATGTACCTGTAACTACATTCGGCGACGCCTCCTGATCCTGTCGGCTGGCCAAGGCATATATGCGGTTCGAGGGACCGCTCGTATCAGAAACTCCGCCACGACCTCTACCGCGGCCTGCTGGTGCTGGTATACCCCGCCCCATAGGGCGCATAGCAACAGAAGTGGTGGATGAACCCGCAGCTGATCCCGTCGGCTGAGCTGCACTACCGAAACCACCCGCCAACGGACAATCTCTCATAATATGGCCTTGGCGGCCACAAGAAAAACAGGCACCCGTAGCTCGATAACACTCTCCTGGGTGAGACCTCCCACAATAAGAACATCGAGGCATAGGTGGCCTCGCCTAGCTAGAACCTCTGCTCACCTGCGAACCTAAAGCCCTGGAGCTCTGGCCCGCTCCAGAGTGCCCTGCACCATCAAATCGTCTGCCTGTAGACTGTGGATGTGTACTCTGGCCTGACTGAGGAGGATATCTGCTATACTGCTGCTGAGGCTGCCCGCCTCGAGACTCCCCAGAATAACCAGCCGACCTAGCCCTCTTGGGCTGCCTTCTGTCACGGTCTCTATCGGGCTGACGCCCTCTATGACGGTCCTCCATTCCTTGCGCATATGCCCGTAATCGGGCGATGTCCATACCAGTCTGCGATTCCATCGCCATATAGCTATCAACCAAGTAATGATCCAAACCCATCACGTACCGGTGCATCCTGTCGGCCATATCAGCTACAATGGTGGGTGCATTTCTGGCCAGAGAATCAAACTCTAAGCTGTACTCTCGGACACTCCTGCCCTTCTGTCTCAGCTGTAAAAATATGTCAACTCTCGCTCGCCGCAGCTCTGGAGACAAAAAGTGACTGAGAAAGTTGCTGTAAACTCATCCCACACGGCTGGAGGAGCATCCTCGCCTCTAGACAGCTCCCAGGACTCATACCAATTAATCGCTACATCCCGCAGTTTATGTGAAGCCAGCTCGACAGACTCAGTCTCAGAAGCCCTGACTAGTCTCAGCGTACGCTGCATCTGTCGAATAAAATCCTGGGGATCCTCCTCGGGCTTAGACCCGTAGAACTCTGGGGGATTACAGGTCAAGAAATCACGAACCCTCAAACTGTCACTTCTATCCACATCATCACCCCCTAGCCCGCGTCTGCGAGCCTGTCCTGCTACCAATCTCGTCAATAACTGCACAACATCCCTCATCGCCCCGTCCTCCGCCCCTGGCTGAGGAGCTGGAGGCTCGGGCGCTGGGGCCTCCGGAGCTAATGGTGGAGCCGCCCCCTGATCCATGGTGGCAGCGGCTGCTGCTCCAGGCTCCTCTAATGGTGGGGGTGTAGCAGAACCCGCTGACTGGGGTGCAATATCGGGCATAGTCTGAGCACGAGCTCGAGTAACTCTCTGTATCTGGCTGGTCTCTCCTGTCACTGCCTTGCCCTTCTGGGCCGCCGTCGCCTTCTTCGGAGGCATCACTGTAAACATAACAATCGGTCAGAAAGAAATCATCCTAATAGTACAGCTCTATCGTACCATCTAAGATCAAAAGAAAGGTAACACCCTAAATGTCCTGTAGCCTCCCGTTTATAGATGTGGTGCACAACACACTGATAAACAAGACTCTACTAGACACGGCCTGTAGACATTCCAAGGACAAACCGCTCTGATACCACTTTTGTCACGACCCAACCCCGTGGGCCGTGACTAGTGCCCTAGCTGGACACCCATACACACTCACTTACCAAATCGATATATCAAGGACTTATCCGTATTTAGCATACATTAAGTTATGCAGATATTGAAATCAGATGTCGTCTTAAGCGATCATATATAGCAAAATATCATACAGAAGCCGGCGAGGCTGGCGGAAAACACATCGCCCAAAATATATACGTCTAGACACACATATATGGGCCGTTTTGGCCATCACAGCAAACGGACCGCTTAAGACACCGATCACAGACATAAACGAACAATAATGACCCATGACCCACATATAAGTCTACAGGCCTCTACAAACCACAACAGAAACATATGACGGGACAGGGCCCCGCCGTACCCCAAATAGTCATATATATACAGAAACATGTACAACAAAGATGTGTACAAAAAATATGGGCTCCAGATCAAACGGAGCGCTCCAAAGTAGCAGAATAGGTATCCTACACTGGTGGGTCACCAGAACGAACGTCTGCACCTGCGGGCATGAAACGCAGCCCCCGAAGAAAGGGGGTCAGTACGAAATAGGTACTGAGTATGTAAAGCATGAAATGTACTAATCCAAATCATAACTGAAATAAGGAGTATGGAAAATGATTACAGAATCAGTATATCAAAGCTTGTTCTGAAAACATAGATAATGCAAATAAAAAAAATCATGCATATGGCTCAGGAACGTGGTCACCACTCCGACGCTGACGCCACAACACATCATACTCCAGAAGGTTTCAAATCTCCGTACAACCCCGACACATATCGTAACATCATAACACATCATACGCTATAACACATCATAACATCATATATAGGCGATACCCGGCCCTTTAATAAGTGGCTCGGCGAACCGTAACACATCATACTGCCGAATATAACATAGTGCGCACGACGATAAAACAGGCCCGGGACCCGGCGAACGATGTCATAGTAGTATGCACGAGCAGAGTAGTGAGAAACCACATGCACATAAATCAAGACTCGATGGATATACATACTTACCGACCCCTGAAGGCTCAGAAACAAGTTTCGGGTCGATCCGACCTAGTATGAGAAAGTTACGAACGTTTGAAGTACAAAACGTTCTATAAGCGTTTCAGAAGCCATTTATGGAAAATCAAAGCCATAATCATGTCAAAAATCTTTTGGATATTGTTATGGATCAAATAAAATAGAACTTTTGGAGTCTTATGTACGTATCGAAACATTTCAAAGGCTCGATGGAGCAATCGAATGTGTTAACATTTGGAAGGTCAAAACTATAGTCATATCATTTGTTTCTCAAATGCTATTCGGAAACATATTGGCCAAACTCCGAACATCATTGTCACGATCCAACCCCGTGGGCCGCGACTGGTACCCTAACTGGGTACCCGTACATACCTACCCAACCGACTTTCGAATCATACGGATTTTTTTTTCTCTTTTTAAAACAGAAGTTACAGAAGTAGGTCGATACAAATACGACACGCGCGCAAACATACATATATATACATACATACCTGAACATACAGACATTTACCTATAAGCCGATAAGGCTAACATACCGACGAAACCCGTAACCCACACATCTATCTACAGGCCTCTACAGACATACAGAATCATATGACGGGACAGGGCCCCGCCGTACCTAAAATTTCCATACATACAGAACATACGGAAGAACAGAAGATATATACCAAAAGTATATGCTCCGGATCGAAGGAGCTCTTCAAACAGCAGAGTCAGAAACCTACGCTGGCGGCGTATCACCTGGTGTGTCTGTACCTGCGAGCATGTAGCGCAGCCCCCGAAGAACGGGGGTCAGTACGAAAAATGTACCGAGTATGTAAAGCAGAAACATAGCAGATATAAACATAGTCCGAACCGGAGTCACAGAAATATAACGGACAGAACCATGAATCAGACGGACGGACAGAGTCATGATCCAGACATACATACAGAGTCGTGGTTCATACAGATAAACAGAATCATGGTTCGGACAGACAAACGGAATCATAATACGGACAGACGAGCAAAATCAGTATCCATACAGACGTACAGAATCGGAGTCCATACGGGCGTCTTGAATAAAAATCCATACGGACATACAGAATCAGAATCCATACGGACATACAGACATAGTCGTAATCCAGACGGACAGACAAAAGTATGTCGGACAGAATTATGCATGCAGAGTAGTACAGAGTCATACAGAGTCATACAGAGGCATGTGCTTAAATAAATACAGATGGCACACGCATACATTCATACAGATCCCGGCCCTGTCTGGGGGCGCGGTAACAGAACCCGGCCCTCTTAGTACGGGACGCGGTGGACAGACAGAATCAGATCAGATCATATGCCATCCTGGCCGCCATCCCCATACACAGATCATAATATCATACAGACATACAGATCCCGGCCCGCACGCCGAGGGACGCGGTGAACAATGCAGAGAAATATGCACGATAACAGAATCTGGCCCGGGACGCAGTGAAGGAATGCATTGAGACAGACACGAACCGATAAATGAGAAACTACTTACATACAGACTCAACATACAGACTCAATCAAACTGAAGGGTGCCAAACGGCGAGTCAAAATCAGAGTATCCGGATAGTATGCATAGTACGCGCCTATATCCTACTTGGGAAGGTACGACAGATTATTATCAGAATCAGATTCTCAGATGTTCAGAAATCATTTTGTAAGAATTTCATAAAAATATTTGTATCATAATCAAAATAATAGTTCAGATGGTTTCTGAGAAAATCGGACAAAACGGAAGTATTTAAAGTATTACCGAAGGTATCGGGCCTTGCGGGCCCGCCTCGGACCAACTCGAGGCAACATATGTAAATCATCGCTAATAGACCTTATGAGGTCACCCATAATCGTTTGGAAGTGTTCCGACTCCGTTTAGGGAAGTTTTGTACAAAAACTCACTTTAAAGGCAATTTATAAAAAAATAGCTTCAATTGAATTGAAGGAATTGGAGCGGTTTTCCGTCTCAAATTCCAGGGAACGGAGTCGTACTTAAGGCTCGCGGCCGAGCCTATCACATCCAGAACATGCCTAGGAACAAAGGGAAATGCTTCACATACCTCGATAGCGCCTCACGCTCGCTTGGCGTCGATCCCAAGTTCGTCCAAAATCTAGAAATGGTCAAGTTTACCATTTGTTAGTTTCAACTTTTCCATAGTCCAAACTTAACACATACTTGCCTACCGAAATTTCGACAGCATTTCCTCTGTATATATGACATCCCCAAAAGTTAAACACAGCCAAACAATCAACACAACCCAACAACAATATTCATAATAACGACAAGTAGCTCAAAATACATAATAAGGCACAATTTGCCAACTTTCCGTCATAACATAACATTTTCCGTTCCGACCTTACACTTCCAAACCAAACTTATTATTTTGATGTTCATTACCCATCAAATTCATTACAACACGATTTGGAGGCATATCATACCATTCTCACAAGATATACATAAGATATGCAAATTTACAAACTTTCCATCAGAGCCACAATTTATCCAATTCTCCTAACCTTCAACAGACAAGTTCATTATACAATTCCATCTTCCAAATTCATCAACAATAATCATAATTTGCCTCTTGATACATTCATTTCCATTTTTTTTTTACATAAATCATAACAAAGTTGCATTCTTTCCTACAACAACTTGATAACCATTTTTCCAAGACAATAAAGATTGTTATCTTTCCATTCACTTCACCATAACATACTTAACATACAAACAAGATCAAATTCATACTCCATCAACACATAACAATACCACACAGCCACCTCCTACATTCTTCAATTTTCACTAATTCATTCCACTTCCATTTCTAATACAATTTCCACCATACTTCAACTAAATTACAACATGAATTCAAATCATCCAAGACATGTAATACATGTACATGTATTCGGCCAACATGCATATTTTTCAACACACAAAATTTCCATGTTTTTCATTCATTCACACATACTACAACATACATATACCTTCCATAACATATCAAAAGCATAAAATCCTTACCTTTCTTCAAGTTCTTCACTTGGAGGATAAAATTGCTTTCTTGCCACAATACTTATATCAACTTGTAGAGGGCTTCTCACTTGGTAATATTCCAACAAGAATTGAATTTTAAACTCAAGGATTAGGCTCCAAAAATTTTTTCTTTCTTTTCTTTCTTTTTCTCTCTCTCACCCGAACCCTCTTGTTCTTTTTGTTTGTTGTTCTTGTTTTCCTTTTTCTTGAAACTTCTTGATACTTATCCATGATATATAATTTCCCATGGAATTTAATTAATCCATGGGCTTGGATCAATGGTGTGGCCGGTTGGGCCCTTAAATTTGGGCCTCACTTTCTTATTTTGTTTTTAGTCCAATTGGCTTTATTTTGTAATTCATGAAGCAAGTTCCCAAAATTCCAATTTTGCCCTTGGCCTCCTTCCGTAATTCCACACCAACGTATTTATAACTGACACATTCACACCAAGAAATGTCCAATTGTGGCCTTATTTATTTCAAGTCAATTTATCTTGAATTTTCGAATAAGCAAAAACGTCGGATGTAACATCCTCCCCACCTTTAAAAACATTCGTCCTCGAATGTTAAATTGACCTTATGGGGCGTCATACTACTTCGGGAGGGTTCTCTTTATAGTCGTCCTTTACTAACTTTCCGGCCTGGCTTCTTTACCAACATTATGGGGTAATTTTTCACATTACTGATTCAAATGCCTTCATAATATATTTTCTCATACCCCACATAATCATCAAACCATAAGCTATATTCTTGTAACAGACAAACGCTTTCCAAACCTTATAGTCCATATCATTTCTTGTTACACTCCTGAGATTCCTACCACGTTTTCGTAATCCCACTTCATACTAGATACTTCATACCAACAGATTCAGAACTAGAACCGAGCGCGTAGAAGCATATCGGACGGATTCGTAATCGGAGGTAGACGTACTAAACCATGGCGGACGGATTCGTAGTCAAAGTCAGGGGTACGGAGGTATGTCAGACAGATTTGAGATCGGAGTCAGACGTACAAAAATGTATCATACGGAATCATGATCAAAGTCAGACAGATTTGTAATCAGAGTTAATCGTACAGAGATATGTCAGACAGAAACGTATTCAGAATCAATCATACAGAAGTATGTCGACCAGAAACATATTCAGAATCGGATGTACAAAGATTTATCAGGTGGGAACATAATCGAGTTCAGAAGCATAGAGGCGTAATAGACAGAGCCATAGCAGAATCGGAAGTGCAGAAGTATAACAGATAGAATCTGAAGCCGAATCAGATCACTCTTAGTAAGGCTCCAGTGATTTATGGAAAATTCCCTTATTGGTAACCTGGTTAGCCAAGTTATCATACAAATAGTCTCGCGTGTCGCTTATCAACTCTTTGAAAGATTCCGCTTATTCGCATTTCTTATCTTTCGTCTTTCCTACCATCCATACTCATTTTCCTTTTCAGACATCGTCATACCAGACTGAGTTATAATGGGATAGGGGTTTTTCTAGTCCTTGACAGCATTTGTGTCCTCGCCCCCGCTTCGTTTCATGTATTCGGTTTAGTAAAACCTTTCTTCTATCACAACATTAGTTGCCGGGACTCGGCTCTTGATCCATATGGGCTCCAGACGAAAATCATACACACACACATACACACATACAGATATATGTACTAATATCTTACTGGCGAGCGTCTCTGACTGTTATTCGAATTCGCTCAATTTCCCGAGCGGGGTTGTACCTTTTTCTTTTTGCCCATTTAATTCCGCGTCGGTCTGTGTGGCTTTTGTAAAGGCACTAATTACTCCACACATTCTCTTTTCCTTTAGATTACCCCAAACTTTTCATTTATATCCATCATACCTACACTTGTGCAAAACTTTGCATTACTTCCCAGGGGGTCACCCATCCCAGAATTGCTCTGGCTTGAGCACGCTTAACTCCAAAACTTTCATGCATTTCGACGCGTTAGGGCTGATGTAATTTCATCGATCGCCCCGCACGACCTTTGTCGCGTAATTTTAGAGCAAATCGGGGTCTTAGCAAATTTTCAGAAAATTTTTGTAGCGGGTCCCACCCCCAGCTAAGTCGTACAATTACCGTGCTGCCTTTCTGAATCTTCAACATTCACTTTCATACACATATACATATGATTACGGATAACCCACGGATTTAAGTCTTCGTCCCACGAATTCCGCCTCCAAATAGTCGGTGGAATCTGATAAAATATCACCGTAAGGTGTTCTCCGGCCACCGACAGAAGAAAACTAAAGTCCGACAAGTATCGCGGGACCTTTTTGTACTTAGTCTACATATTTACTTCCATATTTCTGGAAAAATTTGGGCAGAGGTTCCTCTGTTTTTCTTACTATCCAAAACCTGTACACCAGAAATACCAATCATGCCTCACAGGGCCAACACATATACACACACATACATATCATATCATGTCGTATCGCATCCACACGGGCTGACAACTTCAAATAAGAACTATAACGTCGTCGACACTTACCACACGTGCCCAACTCAAACAGCATCGGAGGTACTTTCCTGTTTACTTTCATCCGGGATTTCTAGAATCACATTGGTGGTGGGGACATCTCAGTCGCCCTTGCCGTTGGTCACTAGGTCTCTAATCTTTTTAAATTTCCGTTATCGTCATTGAACAACGTTTTACAGATATCATACACATACCGAGAATTTTAGGAAACTTACGTACTCATAACTGATCAAACTCGGGTCTAACCTGGGGAGCTACCGTGGGAACTGTGTCCCTCATCATCGTCGTCTGTCTGGCCCCCACTATTACCTGCATCTGAATCGGAGGAGTGTAGATAGCCTGGCAATTCCTGGTTCACCGACGGCCAGGACAAAGGGCTGGAGTAGGGCGTAACACTCTCCGGGGAAGCCTGTCTAACATACTGCTCCACTACCAGAGCTTCTGGCACACCCTTGGGAACCTCCTCCTCCGGCGTCCCAGAGGGATGCTCTGGTGGCTCAGCATCGGGGCTATCCTCCTCCCTGGGAGTAAGAAACTCTGGAGGTATCGTCGCTGGGTCCTCCGAAGGGTCGGTGTCATAACTGTCTTCCCTGGGAGCCTCTGCTCTGGGGATCAAAAACTCTGGAGGAATTGTCTCTGGATCCTCCGAAGGGTCTGTCTCAATCGAGTAGCTGGGGATCTGCCTACTCGGTCCTGGTGATGTCCTAGGGGCCTTATTAGCACCCCGATCCCCATCATCCGAAGCGCTCCTCTTCATTATTTATCAACCTACAAGCACCTGCAGGAAGAGGGTCAGAAATATTTTCCCCAAATACCGACACTTCTGCTCTTTGGAGCCTCGCTGTAGGTACAACAATTCGTAGGGGAGAATTATCCTAATCATACTGCTTTATCGCACGATCTAAGAATCCAAAGAAGGGTAACATCCTAAATGCCCTGTAGCTTCCTGTTTATAGGTGAGGTGCACAACACATCGATAAACAAGACTCTACTAGACACGGCCTGTAGACATTCCGAGGACTAACCGCTCTGATACCACTTTTGTCACGACCCAACCCAGTGGGCCGCGACTGGTACCCTAACTGGGTACCCCTACATACCTACCCAACCGACTTTCGAATCATACGGATTTTTTTTTTCTCTTTTTAAAACAGAAGTTACAGAAGTAGGTCGATACAAATACGACACGCGCGCAAACATACATATATATACATACATACCTGAACATACAGACATTTACATATAAGCCGATAAGGCTAACATACCGACGAAACCCGTAACCCACACATCTATCTACAGGCCTCTACAGACATACAGAATCATATGACGGGACAGGGCCCCGCCGTACCCAAAATGTCCATACATACAGAACATACGGAAGAACAGAAGATATATACCAAAAGTATATGCTCCGGATCGAAGGAGCTCTTCAAACAGCAGAGTCAGAAACCTACGCTGGCGGCGTATCACCTGGTGCGTCTGTACCTGCGGGCATGTAGCGCAGCCCCCGAAGAACGGGGGTCAGTACGAAAAATGTACCGAGTATGTAAAGCAGAAACATAGTAGATATAAACATAGTCTGAACCGGAGTCACAGAAATATAACGGACAGAACCATGAATCAGACGGACGGACAGAGTCATGATCCAGACATACATACAGAGTCGTGGTTCATACAGATAAACAGAATCATGATTCGGACAGACAAACGGAATCATAATACGGACAGACGAGCAAAATCAGTATCCATACAGACGTACAGAATCGGAGTCCATACGGGCGTACCGAATAAAAATCCATACGGACATACAGAATCAGAATCCATACGGACATACAGACATAGTCGTAATCCAGACGGACAGACAAAAGTATGTCGGACAGAATTATGCATGCAGAGTAGTACAGAGTCATACAGAGGCATGTGCTTAAATAAATACAGATGGCACACGCATACATTCATACAGATCCCGGCCCTGTCTGGGGGCGCGGTAACAGAACCCGGCCCTCTTAGTACGGGACGCGGTGGACAGACAGAATCAGATCAGATCATATGCCATCCTGGCCGCCATCCCCATACACAGATCATAATATCATACAGACATACAGATCCCGGCCCGCACGCCGAGGGACGCGGTGAACAATGCAGAGAAATATGCACGATAACAGAACCTGGCCCGGGACGCAGTGAAGGAATGCATTGAGACAGACACGAACCGATAAATGAGAAACTACTTACATACAGACTCAACATACAGACTCAATCAAACTGAAGGGTGCCAAACGGTGAGTCAAAATCAGAGTATCCGGATAGTATGCATAGTACGCGCCTATATCCTACTTGGGAAGGCACGACAGATTATTATCAGAATCAGATTCTCAGATGTTCAGAAATCATTTTGTAAGAATTTCATAAAAATATTTGTATCATAATCAAAATAATAGTTCAGATGGTTTCTGAGAAAATCGGACAAAACGGAAGTATTTAAAGTATTACCGAAGGTATCGGGCCTTGCGGGCCCGCCTCGGACCAACTCGAGGCAACATATGTAAATCATCGCTAATAGACCTTATGAGGTCACCCATAATCGTTTGGAAGTGTTCCGACTCCGTTTAGGGAAGTTTTGTACAAAAACTCACTTTAAAGGCAATTTATAAAAAAATAGCTTCAATTGAATTGAAGAAATTGGAGCGGTTTTCCGTCTCAAATTCCAGGGAACGGAGTCGTACTTAAGGCTCGCGGCCGAGCCTATCACATCCAGAACATGCCTAGGAACAAAGGGAAATGCTTCACATACCTCGATAGCGCCTCACGCTCGCTTGGCGTCGATCCCAAGTTCGTCCAAAATCTAGAAATGGTCAAGTTTACCATTTGTTAGTTTCAACTTTTCCATAGTCCAAACTTAACACATACTTGCCTACCGAAATTTCGACAGCATTTCCTCTGTATATATGACATCCCCAAAAGTTAAACACAGCCAAACAATCAACACAACCCAACAACAATATTCATAATAACGACAAGTAGCTCAAAATACATAATAAGGCACAATTTGCCAACTTTCCGTCATAACATAACATTTTCCGTTCCGACCTTACACTTCCAAACCAAACTTATTATTTTGATGTTCATTACCCATCAAATTCATTACAACACGATTTGGAGGCATATCATACCATTCTCACAAGATATACATAAGATATGCAAATTTACAAACTTTCCATCAGAGCCACAATTTATCCAATTCTCCTAACCTTCAACAGACAAGTTCATTATACAATTCCATCTTCCAAATTCATCAACAATAATCATAATTTGCCTCTTGATACATTCATTTTCATTTTTACATAAATCATAACAAAGTTGCATACTTTCCTACAACAACTTGATAACCATTTTTCCAAGACAATAAAGATTGTTATCTTTCCATTCACTTCACCATAACATACTTAACATACAAACAAGATCAAATTCATACTCCATCAACACATAACAATACCACACGGCCACCTCCTACATTCTTCAATTTTCACTAATTCATTCCACTTCCATTTCTAATACAATTTCCACCATACTTCAACTAAATTACAACATGAATTCAAATCATCCAAGACATGTAATACATGTACATGTATTCGGCCAACATGCATATTTTTCAACACACAAAATTTCCATGTTTTTCATTCATTCACACATACTACAACATACATATACCTTCCATAACATATCAAAAGCATAAAATCCTTACCTTTCTTCAAGTTCTTCACTTGGAGGATAAAATTGCTTTCTTGCCACAATACTTATATCAACTTGTAGAGGGCTTCTCACTTGGTAATATTCCAACAAGAATTGAATTTTAAACTCAAGGATTAGGCTCCAAAATTTTTTTCTTTCTTTTCTTTCTTTTTCTCTCTCTCACCCGAACCCTCTTGTTCTTTTTGTTTGTTGTTCTTGTTTTCCTTTTTCTTGAAACTTCTTGATACTTATCCATGATATATAATTTCCCATGGAATTTAATTAATCCATGGGCTTGGATCAATGGTGTGGCTGGTTGGGCCCTTAAATTTGGGCCTCACTTTCTTATTTTTTTTTTAGTCCAATTGGCTTTATTTTGTAATTCATGAAGCAAGTTCCCAAAATTCCAATTTTGCCCTTGGCCTCCTTCCGTAATTCCACACCAACGTATTTATAACTGACACATTCACACCAAGAAATGTCCAATTGTGGCCTCATTTATTTCAAGTCAATTTATCTTGAATTTTCGAATAAGCAAAAACGTCGGATGTAACAATCATAGATACACGTCATCGGAGCATCAAGGTCTGAGCCAAATTGAGCAAGGGCGGCCACTTCGCGATATTGTGCCAATTCCAGTTTTGAACTACCGCAGACTTGTTTCATAGTTTTCAACTGAGCGGCAGACCCGACGCGACTGACAGATAATGCGACGTTAATAGCAGGTCTAATTCCGCGATAACTTGACTCAGCTTGACCTACTTGACTCAGCGGTTAGAGTATCGCTTTCATACGGCGAGAGTCATTGGTTCAAATCCAATAGTAGGTAAAACCGACCGAAACCCCTGCTTTTGCCAGCATGACAGGAAGCACGGACTGGCAGCAAGGAGTCAATTGAATGATCAAAGCATCGGTTGGTTCCACTTATGGCCTTCTTCGACCGCCTTGACACCTTAATATCAAAGAACCCCC